>NC_090021.1:91854290-92505790 GCF_037176765.1 Anolis sagrei
AACAACACTTTCCCCCATGTGATGCGGAAGGCAGAAATGCAAGCAATGCCCCACAGATTTGCCACACTGCCTGGCAAATTCCCCCAATGTCACCTGCATTAGGGACCTCAGTGTGATGAGGTCCTAACTAGAAGAACTGCTATGATTCTCCCCATATGAACCTCCTTGAATTTTAAGATCATTGGAAGATGGTTTTCTCTCAAACCCAACTACATCACAGGCATATTTGTTGCAGACACTAGTCAGAGCCTCTTCAGTGACTGTTTCCAAGCTGTGGAACTCCCTCCCTTCAATGTGAGGTTCACTTGTCCTCCTTTCTGTTCTCTTTCTACTGGCAGGGAACGACCTAGTTGTTTAGACAGAAATTCGATTTATTGTGACAGAGGAGTCCCAAACAAACAAAGGGGTTTTTTTAATTGAATGTCCTGTGCTTTTATCTTTTTGTCTATAATTTAAATGTTTTCAAAAATGTCTTCACTTTGTATTAATAAGGGTTTATCTGCACTTTGTTTTTAATTTAATGTTAAGTCTCCTTGGCCCCATGCAGTCAAAAAGCTGAAATATGAATTAAATAAATTAAAAATAAAATAGAACTTATTTCCTCAAAAAATGCCATTAGGATGCCATTGCAAAGTTTGACTGATGCAGATTTTTCAGCAAAGTGAACTAATTAACAGAGCATACAGATTGGAATTCGTTTCTCCCTTGTTTTTGGGCTTCTCTGCATATATTTTGATGCAGTAGTTAGAATATTCTAACACTAAAATACACCCAGGAAAATTCCAAACTAAAATAAATATGAATTTTCAAGTACTTTAAGAAACCAGACCAAAATACAAACAACACAGAAGGTATTTCTAGTTCAATATAGGCAAAACCAAATTGGCTAAGTAGACTATGTAAGCCATCTCTAATTGCACACAAAACAGTGAGTAGCTGCTGCTAGAAGGTGGTACAGTGTTACAGTGGAGTAAGAGAACAGTAAACAAATAATGGGTATACTACACTTCATAGATTTTTCTCTACTTTCTAATACCACTTTGAGGATTTAGGGTGTGTGGAACTTCTTTGTTGTTTTTGCTGTCAGGTCATCTTTTCTTGGTTGTGACATTTGAAACTGGCACTGATGTACTTGATGTTAATTATTAATGTATTAATGATCTCATCACCAACCCCCATAGTGCCTTTTGGATGCCAAAACAAGCTTTCCCCTTCAGTTCAATATGTAATTGAGGAGAAATTATTCTTAGGGATTGATTTAGATATATTTTGTTTTATCATTCTTCTTACCTTTCACTCCTATTGTGTGTCCCTGGGAAGTACGCCCATTTTGTACACCCAGTTAACCAGGTACGAATCAAGCATCAGATTTAAAGAGATAGCATTCAAAGCACTTCACAGTTATGAACTGTTTGAATAATAATTGGCAGAAACCATCACTTTCTACTGCTTACACTCTTACTCAAAGAGTTTTGAACACTGGTGTATCTCCTCCCATTTTCTTCCAGTCATGTACACCAAAACCAACATATGTTAGAACTTCATACAAATACTCATTCTCCAATACATAGCAAAATTGAACTTTCTCATCTTGTGATTTTTCTAGGGAAAGGTCCCAATCCCTGCCCCCTTCTTCATTGGAGCTTTTGATTAGTTATATTCTTACTTTACTCTACGCTATCTTTTATGTTGTGTTGACATCTTTTATTATATATTTACAGCTTTCACAATGTAACAGCACTGAACTTGAGTCACGTGTCTACATTTGCTCAAACAATATGACTTGCTATGTTGCATTCATTTAGACCTTACTTCAAAAGTATGAATACTTTATATTATGAATATTGCCATCCAATCTGCTCCACCCTTGGATCATAAAAGTTTGCCTATGTAAAAAATGTCCCTCGATCTCCATCATGCCCTTAGTTTGGATTCAGCATCTCCGCTCCAAAACAACAACTTTTTAACATATCCCCATGAGATCCAATGTCCCACTTTGGACTCATTGAAAATGCTACAAATTATAGTTCAGTTTCATACATAATTATCATCATCATACAATATTTTACACAAAGGGACCCTAGCTCAATGGTAGGCAGAAATCATGGTTTCAGTCCCTGTCATCTCCTATAAGGGGATAAAGAGCCTCATCTGGCAAGCTGAAATGCCATGGCTAGATCCATATCACACAGCACTGTTATAGCTCTATATTCCATTTTAACAGCCATGGCATTATCCCACAGTATACGATGATTGGCAGTTTAGGGAAGGTCATTCAGAAAGCTCTTGGACTTTATTAAACTATAAATCCCAAAATTCCACAGGATGTTGCCATGGCAGTTAAAGTAGAATATAGTGCTGTACCAGTGTAGTATAATAAAGCAATTGATGTAGATAGTAGGCTTGTGCACAAATCTGTTTTCAAAAAAAAGTCTCCAATTGGTTGGGAGGCCTGTAATGGCATGGGCTCCACTGTCAATTTTTTTCTGGCTGCAACATAACAGCAGCTGTTGAAAGCTGGCTGCTTTCAGTTTCTTTGGAGTGTAGGGAGGGAGGCACTCGCTAGAGGGGAAAGGAACCCAGAAAGGATCACAGGAAGGGGATATCTTACATCCTTGCCTTAAACCTGGGTCTCCTCTAAAGAGAGAAGGGAAAGAATAGCAGGATGTTTCTTAAGCCTTTGCCTTAAACCTGGGAATCCCCCCCCCCCCCAATCCCCAATAGGCTGGGTTGAAAACAAATCTTTTGGCTTCCCAGATCGAAAATGGATTTCAGTCATCTTGAAAAATGGATTGGGACCCCACCAAAATCCAGGACACCGGAATGGATCAAGGTTTACCCTGATTACACAAACCTAGTAGAGAGAAAGTCCGTAACTCTGTTTTAAGGACCCTTGACCACCAGCTTGACTACACCTTTTTCTAAAGTTTCTCCTCATTCAGACACTCGGAGTGCTGATTTGACTGCTAAATGGATCACACTGTCCTCCATCCCAAAAACTCAAACCTAACATGACTGGAACTCCATTTGCAGTTTTGAAAAACTACAATTTAAAAACTGTTAAACTGTTTAAAACATATGAAACTATGTTTTTCATATAATTATTTTTAAATTGTGGTTTTCAAACTTGCAAGTGGACTTTCAGATGGTTTTTGTTTTGAAGGGTTTTTTTTAATGTGTTGAGTTCCTCAAAGGCAGAATTTATCTGCAGATTTGACAAATTGCTCCTTTTTGTGTGGATAATACAGAGAAAAAGAACCAATGGTTTGACTTAGTATACGTCTGTTCAAAGAAACTGGATGAATAAGTAGCTCCGAGAAAATATCAGCATTACAATGGTATTAATTGCTTTACCATGTGCTTCTTTATATGTCTAAAAGCTGTGGTAATTGAAAACTGTGGGTTTTGTGGCATGTCTGAAAATATAACATGGCTAACCAGGACTATAAAACTTCATGGAATATAATGTGGAAGGAAAGCTGGTGTACAACAGTTAATGCTTTTTTACTCATTTTTTTTTTACTGTACTTCTTATATTTTGTAAAAAATGGCTCTTGCGATTATGTTCCATGTCTAATTTTAACCATTATTGGGTGAATAATATCTCAAATATTTGCTGTAAAAGTTTCAACACTTGTGAAAAAGAAAAATAATCACTAATTTAAAATCTAAACGTCCTAGATTTTTTTAAAAACCACTGTCACGCTATATTCTGCTTCATTCACAATTAAAGATAATGGGTTAAATGAGAAAAAAATGACTAATGATGTGAGTTGATAGAGAGCCAGAATTAGGGCCCTTCCAGACAGGCCCTGTATCCCAGGATCTGATCCCAGGTTTTCTGCTTTAAATTAGATTATATGAGTCTGCACTGCCAGATAATCTGGGATAAACAGAAAACTTGGGAGGAGTTCCTGGGATATAGGGCCTGCCTGGAAGGGCCCTCGTAGTATTTAGTTCTCACTGATTGTCTTCTGAGCCAACAGGAAAAAATAAATATGCTTGGGCCATCATTGCAAATATTAAATTTTGTAATTTATAAACAAGATGCAAGTTTTACCTGGTAAAATCATGTATTGGGGTGTGTCTGGTTAAAGGGACAATTATGGTTACAGAATCCCTATCTCAACACACTAAATAACTATCAACATAATTATGGCACAAATTCTCTATGTATGTTTTCATCTTCAACTTTCCTTTTGATTTATGTTGACTTCATGATTTTTTTAAAGGGCTTTCTTAGACAAGGGGTATTCAGAGGTGGATTTGCTATATTCCTCTGAAATATAGCCTACAACACCTGGTATTCAATGCCTGTCTCCTGTAGCTTTCACTATATCTTACTCACAATTAGGAAATGCCTGTTCCTCAGAAGTGAAACATAATTTGCAAAGAAATATCTCATACTCAATCCCCAACATAATCCGTTGGCTCTGGAAAAAAGTATCCAATCTGAAATCCCGGGATATTGCTTCTAATCACTTCAGTTCGAGGATAGATACTTGTGGAACTTCAGATGTTATTAGGACATCTTCATGTGTCCCTATTTAGCAGAGATACAAAGGTGAAGGATTGTAGAAGATAAAGTCCAAAAAACATCTGGAGGCCTACCACTGCTTATATTTAGTTTACATAGTACATTATTAAATAGATTACTAGTTTGATTTAGCATGACCAGAGCAAAAATGTAAAAAGTCTTCATATATTCTGATGAAGTATAAAACAGCAGTCCCATGTCTCAAGATTAGTAATACGGATTGAGCATCCCTTATAGTAGAGTAATGTCATAAGGAGTAACTGGCAGAAAAAAAGGTTTTGATGACCCTGGGCCCAATTGGCAATCACATCAAATTTTGAGCAGTCTGGTTGTTATGACTCTATGGCAAATTATCTTGATTTTAAATCACTGCTCACATAGATATGAATACTAGAGGCTACGTAAAGTGGTGAAGGTGATATAAAATATCTAACACTTCAGCATTGCACAGCTTATTTGTTTACTATGTTCCATTATCAAAATCAAGAATGCTTTTCCACCTGCATTTTAGCCTTTCACTTGCTGCTTCTTCATTACATTCATGTTCTCTTGGCTTTACCAAAATTGCATAATGCTTATACAGAAAATTAACCTGACCTTGGGAGGCATGCAAATGTTACAGAATCTTAACAAAAATGATTAGTGAGTGTTTTGATTTCTAAATACCCCCATCTTCCCTGAATGTTTCTAGTATCGATTCATATGCATGAATCTAACAAATTTGATCCAAAAAAGAATTAGAAATGAACATTTGCACACTCCTAGTAGCTCAGTTGCCTGCTTACCCAGAGATCCTAGTGTAACTCATGTTATCAATGCATATTCTCTCTCCCCCCTTGTTTCGCTCTCTTTCCATCTCTTTCTAACTATCTCTTGTCCTTATTGCTGGCTGGAGTGTGAGGTAACCATCCATATGATCTCATACCTTCTCCCCTCCCATGAGCCAGTACACACCCAGTAACTGGCAGAAAATTATTCTTGTTCTAATGAAAAGTAATGAATTACATCCATGGATGTGACAGACAAAAGACTGACTGTATTCCAGCTCATTACTGCAACAAGTAACTAGTTACAAGGCTACTTGTTAGAAAGCTCTGGCTGTTATATTTGTTTATATTTATAGATTTATCCACATTTTTCTTATCATGCTTGTCACTGGTTTGCCCAATTCTGTATTGATCTTGTACCCAAGTAGATCATGTGAATAGCACTACTGTCAAAGCAACATATAGCTCTTTCCTAACAGTGAAATCTGATGGACTTAATCACATTCTACAAACACAAAAGGAAACCAACTGATCAGGTGTCAAGATAAACAGATAAGTAGACAGGCAAGCTACCTGAATGAAGAGAAGGTACTCACTACCCATTTACTTTATTACTCATCAGCTAAATCTGAAACAAGTGTTCAACAGTTTGCAAGAATGTGCAAAGTGCCAGGGGGTATTCCTTGATAAAGTTACAGCTCTGGAACATAATTATAGCACACAGAATCTGACAGAAGTATAGTTCTTGTCCACCCTCTAGGAAAGAAGCCTGCTAGATGCATTGAAGCGGCATAAACTCAATTTAGGGACAATTGTAAAACAAAGATTAAGCACGATTTGCAATATTTTCTTACCAATTTATACTTTATCAACATAGTCTTTTCTAGCAGTTCCAATAATAAATCAATTGTTTTCATCAAATATTGTTTTTGTCATCATTCCATCATTTTGCTTGGATGTTTCTGAAAAAGCTTGACAAAAATGCAGATACTTTTGGAAGAGAACTTGTAATCTATAACTCTAATCGGCCCTACAACAGGGCTGAGAAGTGTAGAAAAGCCAAAATGCTTCTCTGGAGAAAAATAAATTAAAATTAGCTCCACTACTCCCACTTTAGTGCATTTTAAAGTTCACCTCTACAATGAAGTCAGCATCAGGGACAACATGAGCATGTTGCTTTCAGTAAACAAAATTTTCCAAAGAAAAACAGCTGCACACTTATTTTTATTTAGTTTGTACCATTTGCTACTTGATGACAGGTGAAATATATTATGTAGCAAAGAAATGATTGAATCTTTGAGATGTATGCAAAGAAACATTGGAAAAGAAATGCTTCAGGGGAGATATTTTCCAGTTTGGATGATTTTCAGTTACAGTGTCGAAAATGGATTGCAAAGCTATTAATTCTTGGAGAATGGAAACCCCACTGAGATGAACAAAATTCACTAACACCACATCAAAAACACATGGCACATCAGGTGGCAATGCCATATATCTCACAGACTAAAAGAATAACAATCTCTTCATCTCTCCCCCACCTCTTTTATATAGCTTCCAGATTATTGATTTTTTTTTCAAAGGTGATTTGTTGCATCTCTGACGGGGGCAGTCTCAGATGGACAAGGATGGACACAAATGGTCTGAAACTTTCTACTGAAAAAACCATGTCTATAACACTGACTCCCTGTTTATGGTCTAAGGTGAATAACACCTATCCCTCTAGGCAAGGGAGGATTTAGGCACTCAAAATAAGCTTTTCCTGAACTGTGGTTAATAAAGGAAATCCCTGAAATAGAACAAGGAAATAAAAGATATTGGGGGAATAGAAAATGTCTTTGGCTTCTCACCCTAGGGCATGGCTAACTGATTTGCCTAGACTCAGAAGCTGAAACTAGGCTTCTCCCAAAAAAAGTAATTCAACTGTGGTCTAAGGACCAGAGTTGTTTGGTGAGAGTTTGTCCAAGTCAGCAGCTAGAATTAGAGCTAAGCTGTTCAGGGTGGTTCCTTGTTGGTGGAAAGCCCAGTTATGATTATTTGTTCCTACATTCTTGGGCAGCCAGAAGAGGAGATTCCTGAAGTGCATAAGACCCTTATTCACTCTCTTGGGCATCTAATATCTCCCAACAGGACCCTAACTGGAGCACTACCTGACCTAGTGAGGTACCTTTCTTGTCTGGTGTGCATCTCTCTCAAAAACTGATGTAAAAAAATTTCAGAGCACTTTGAGATCAGGTTCCAAAGATAATGTAATCACATCCCTGGCTTCAAACCAGTCACGTAGCTGTCAATTTAATCACTCATGCAGTGAAATTAGTTCCTTCCAATTTGGTTCTAAACTCCATTACAGTGTCAGTGTAGATTGAGCCATAGTGTCTTGTGCCACCACAAATTCATTGTTCCAAATCCCAAAGTATGAGTTCATTGTGGTTTTTTTTTTAAAAAAAAAGAAATACACTCCTCTCCCATTTATTTGCTGCCTACCTCAACTTCTGCAAGAGAGCACAAGGCAGCAGCATAAACCAGCACATGAATAATGTAAAAATTCATCCTCCCTCTTTCAGTAAGGGCATACTTCCCCAGACATAAATTAATCACAAGTTGCTGTTACATCACAAAAGGCAAGATGTGCCCTTCTTTTACAAGCTACATCGACTGGAATCCTGTATTGGAATCACATCTTTCTAAGTGGAGCAATCATGCTGTAGTATTTTGAATGTTGGACTGTAACCCTGGAGAACAAGGTGGCAATCCCTGCTTGGTCATAAAGGCTTACTGAGTGACCAAGGACAAGTAATACACTCTTAGCCTCAGAAATCCAGTTACTATAAGTTGGAAATGGCTTGAAGGCACACAACAGCAACAACAACTCATCTATGCAGACATTGGAATTGGGCAGATTTGTAATGTCCAGTTTTGTAATGTCCAGTAGAAGGCTGTTGTTATGTTACTACATAGCAGCGCTGACAAATTGCCTGATGTGTGTCGCACACTTGTGTTCTTATATACATCTTCACAATTCACTAACAGAATTACTTAGAGCCTTATTAGTTAACTATACAAGTTACAAAAGTAAATGGTTATATAGATTCTGGAGACTAATAATTACACAAGAACAGCAGCTTAACAAAGGACCTCTTCATGTGGAGCATTTTTGCCCCGTTTTGCCACTTTTATGCATGATTTGGACAGGGCCTGCCATGCGCCATCGCACGACACACTGCAGGCCCCGCTCCCATTCCTCCCAAAGTGAGGTGGAAGCACTGAAAGACACTTCCTCCACCACTACAAGGAGAAAAGTGTTGCTTGGGTAACTCTGATGGAGCTACTAGCACTCTCCTCCCCTTTTTGCCATGTGATATCAGAAAAGGTAGTGGGGCAATGCTCATTGCAAAACATTGCCACCCTTTCTGCTATCTGATGGGGAGAGAGACAGAGAGCGTCCCATCCCCACCATGTGATGAGAAGAGGAGGGAGGGCATGTGGGGCACCACATGTCATCCTGCATGCCTTCCCTTTAGTGACACAACAGTATGGTACGGCTGTGTGAAGAGGTGGAAAGTCATATCCTTTCAAGGCTCCAGTATAAAGAGAAAGGTAGGCAACCAATTAATTAATCAATCAAATGAAGTGACTTTGTTGTACTTTGCCTACTGGACAACAAACAACTACTAACTTCAAGCTCCAAAAGCATCTAAAAGCACCCAGTTTTTACTTTCATAGAATAAATCCATAGCAAATTCTTCCAAGCAAGTTCCTTTTCCAAGTGGTTTTTTAAGCAGGCCAACAGAGTATACACTCCACCAAGATAAATTTTCCACCAGCCATATATTGTAGCTCTCCAGGAACTTAACATTCTTGACTCCCACTTTTGTAATTCCAACCAGTGAGGAAAACAGGATATTGATTCAGTCAGTCTCTGAAGGTTTACTATGTGCACAATTTGCTCAACTGGCCACATGTTTTGCAGGTTTGCTTTGTAAAACACATAAGAAATTAAGAAAAAACTCATTTTCAGGGTAGAGAGACACATGGGGATGGGCACATACAAACACATAGAGCTTAATTTTTGTATTAAGGAGTTCACTATGAAAGGCAAAGAAAAACTCTCTCTGAACAAATCTTACCAAGAAAACTCTGTGATAGGATGGCCTTGAGGTCAACATAAATCAGAAAATGACTTAAAGCCACAAAAACCCAAAATTATAGTAATAATCTGTTGTTTGATCGAAGTAATGAGCAAAGCAGGTAGTTCCATTCTGAAAGTAACATCACAGGAACAGCTAGAAGTCATGAACCAGAAATTTGTCCCATTCGTTTAATTAGTGTTTCTGTTTTGTTCTGTCCATTTGGATGGCACGGAACAGAATGCTCCTTACTTGGCTCTCGGCTGCAGGCCCAGCCAGGCCCTGGCACATAGGCCAGGAAGCCTGCACCCATAGACCCAAAGCACCCAGGCCTACAGGTGCAGGCTTTGGGCCTATGGACCTGTGCCTGGCAGGGCCTGCAGCCAAGCACTAAGTAGGGAGTGCTTCTTACTCGGTACTACCTACCTGCCTTTTGTATTGATTGCATTTTTATTTCAGGAGGGGCCTTTCTGTTTCATGCCATCCAAATGGATGGAACGAAACGAAAACACAAATTAAATGAATGGGACACATTTTGGACCCATGACTACTAGCTGTTCTTGAGATGTTACTTTCAGAATGGAACTACCTGCTTTGCTTATTACTTTGATCAAACAGCAGATTGTTACTATATTGTAGGAGTGAAATCAGCTGAATTACTCATTACAAATGGGTTACTCTTGTTGGAAAATATCAAAAATGTTCTTGGGTGTTATATTCCAATAGTGCAAAATGCAAAAGGCATTACAGGGCAGTTCCTCCCTAGCATTTTTTCTCAGACTCCTGAGAATAAAATGCTCTCCTGTCCACAATCCAATTGAAGATGGATTTTACAGTGAAAGATAGCATGGAAGTGCTAGGGTGGGTGGAATTCTCCATAAGCAGGGGCACAGGCCTTACATGGGTATATTCAGTGATCAAATGCATTTCCATAGAACTTCATTCATTTGGAACATGGAAATTATAGTTCATCTCAACATGAGGGGAAAACTGTCAGTGAGTGACCCAATGTGCATGTGCAGTCTGCTTTCCAGGTACCAATAAGTCATGAGTAACTACATGACCCCTGATCTCTTTTCTTATTTTCAACACCAATGTGCTTGACAGTTCTTCCAAATAAATGGTGTTTTCAAGTAGGAGGCTATCCTTTGACAGCCCTTCAAAGAGGGAAACAGCTTTTGTAAAACAGGGCATGCTAGTCAGAGAAAGGTCCTCTGAATATGCTCAGAGGTTTACTTTAAAAGCACGACTCAATTGTGCAGTAAAACAGGGTTTTAAAAAACTTCTGCATGACACAATTTTTAGTCTATGTAGAAATATTTCTGTATTCCACCTCAAACAAAGATAAATATGACAGCAGAACTCATTTAAACCTATGATTCTAATGCCTTCAAATATATCACTTTCCTGTTATTTGATGCAGACTTAAATTCAGAACATAAGAATAATATGTCTTAGAAATATATCAGAATATGGGTTTCTGATGGAGAAAAAGGTGTGGCAAAGTAGCTGGTGTGCATACTTTGACTCTTGTTTCGTAAATAAATATTCACTGCTTTCCAAACCAACATCTTTAATCTAACAAGTCTAATAGGGAGTGATAAATGTCACTCTAGTGTTGGTTTTGCAGTGGGAGAGGACATGGTAATTCAACTGTAGAACAATGGCAGGGGACAGGTCTCTGTGTACTACATCCTTGTCTGTAAACTAGAGCGAGGGTCAAAGGGTCATTGCTACATGAAGGTCAAATGAAATATTAATGTCCTGGGTTTTCATCCAGCTTGATCTTTCCTGCATTCCAAGTGCTGAGATGGGGTTGTTGTTAAATCTGTTGAGTAAGCAAAAGATTAAAGGCTGGAAGGGAAGACAGATATGTATTTAAAATTAAGGTGGCTACATGAAATTGTTCCAAAGACCTACAATGGGTATTGTATAAGGTTTTGCACCAGCCTCCACCTCCATATGATAGAAGTTTGTGATTTAGTTGTAGTGGGTATGATGTAGTTGTGCAATTTAGGTCATTTTATCTAACTAAAACACTACTTTGTATGTTTTAATTTGCTTCTTTCTCTTTTGAAAATGTTTTAAAGGTAACACTGTTTATAGTTATGTAGCTGGGGATGGGTCAAAATGAGACCAGTATTATGTTAGGGAAATCCACACATAGGTATGTGACTGTCCTTTTTCAGGGGCTTTTGGGTTGGTATTCCATTCTTCTCTACACAATGTCCTGAGCCCCCCACTTCTGTCTTGCTGAAAAGCCCCAGAGGCCAGCCCACATGGCAATTTCATGCTTTATAGCAAGCTGAGAGATTTTTGGATATGACTCCATAGCCATATGCAAAATGATGACTTTTGCAGTGAGCTCTAACTGGAACCTCTAGGGGTCTCAGCATTGCTGTGTCTGAGCCGGCCTCTTCACTGCCAATGATAGAATGACTATGCGTGGTGGCTTCAGTGGCTTTTTCTGTTAGTTGTGGGGAGGGACACAGTCCGCTTTTCTGTATGCTGAGGAGGTGTTGGATACAGGCCAATTAGTATTAGTGAGAATGAGACCAAAATATCTCTTCCATTCCCCCCTGAGTGGCACACATGGCATTCCATAGTTTTATCTGCATAACAGTTTTAGTAGAACTGAATATGTGGGGATGTGGTTCTCCAGATGTTGTCTGACTGTAACTCTCATCATCCCTCATTCTTGGCTCTGCATGTAAACCACAGTCTAACAGGATCCAGAACACAACATATTTCCTATCCTTAGTGTAAACTAACAATGAATACAGCTGTTCAGACCTATATCCTTAGAGAGGTGGATTGCAAGAAGAAATTTAAGTCAACTCCGATTATCATGCACATTACAACCCAAATATACAAGATTGAAACTTAAATGTAGAATAGAGTTGTTCGCATTTCCTGAAAAAGTAGCTAAGAAAACATACATTTTAAGGGCTGAACCAAGTTATTAGTCTTTTAATGAGCATCAAAGCAAGGTGTAGTTAGTTAATAGCAAGTTACAGCCTTACATTGTTGCTAAATGTGCCTTAATTTGTGAATTAACTGCTGAGAGCAAAGTCTGCAGCTCATCAGAATTTAATTACTGCAATATAGCTGATGTCCTCTCTGTTCTTGGCAATAGCAGGCCTGAATGATTTAAAATGATTTCCCCAGCTCCATATATTTTTTTGGATTTAAGTGTCCAAACATTTTGAACACATTGTAAAATGAGAAAATAATAATGTCCTGTTCCAAATGTGTGGGTGGTTAGGAATAAGGTATCTGTACATCTAGTGGAATATATGGCACTGTTTGGTTCAGCAGCAACTAGCAAAAAATAAATTTGGACAGAATGTAGACCCAGCAGAGAAGTCACAATCACAAGTGAATTTAGCTAGCAATAGTAAGATTAGGCATGTTCCACACATTTATTAGGTCAGCAAGAGCTGTCTTGCAATGGAGGAGTAGAGATCACCATCATAAAGGGTACATAAATTTTAGTAAATGTTCTGGATGTGTTATTGAAAATTAGACCACAAAATTATGAATAATGAAATGCGCCTCCATTCAGACATACAGAAGTCCAGATTTGCCTTCTTCATTTGACCTCTTTGTGAATTGCACCATTGTACCAACACACCTCGGACCCCAGGAAACAATCACATAATGGTAGGTTACATACCTGTGACCATCTTTCTTCGAGTGGTGCTCTGCGAATGCACACTTGTGGAGAGACTGCGCCTGCGCGGGCTCCAACGGAAACTTCTATAGTTTAAACTTTTCAAGTTTTGGCGGTAACCCCGCCCAGCCCCGGCAGGGGATAAAAGGGCGCCCCGCGCCTACCGACACAATTCCTACACCGCTACGGCAGCGAGAAATTGGAGGTTTGACTGAGGGGAGGCTGGGCGGGTTAGTGTGAATTCGCAGAGCACCACTCGAAGAAAGATGGTCACAGGTATGTAACCTACCATTTTTCTTCATGGTCTCTGCGAATGCACACTTGTGGAGACTAGCAAGCTTAGGTCCCGGAGGCGGGAAGAAGGCAAACCGACCAATAAAGCCAAGGGCCAAACAATTTTATTAAGTGCAAACAGTTACCAAACAAGAGATTGTAATCACTTCCGAAGAAGGGCACAGTGCATAAGCATATGGGAGTACGTGTTCCTGCCGGCCACGTGGGGGTGGCCAATTCACAGTGAAAGACACTCGACGATCGAGGGCATTCTTGAACAATTATATAAACTTTGACCCTTAGAAACACACAACATCGTGATTGTCGAAAACACTCATTGCAATGAGGGCACTTTAAGTAGTTACACAAAACACTATTGTCAACAAGTGCAAAAACACATTTGCAAGGCACAATGGTCGATAGCGAAAACAAAGCGCTACCCCTAGTGAACCTAACGAGGCTATAGTGCAAGTACAACAGGTACATTTTACATTCACCATCATTTGTAAACAGCTCTAATCGAGCAAACACATGGTAATAAAAGTCACAACAATGTACGGTACTGAGAAATTTTTACGGTATCGGTGCAACAAAATAATGTCAAAGGGTCCTAATGCGGACACGACTCCAGGATTGCCCTCCCAAAGGCCATGTCAGGTGTATACCTGGTATTCAGTCTGTAATGTGAAACAAATGTTTGAGGATTCTTCCAAATGGCCGCCTTACAAATAGCGTCCAGCGGAATTCCTTTAAGGAAGGCTGTTGATGCCGCCATAGCCCTGGTTGACCGAGCCCGGACAACCGAGGGAGGTTGTTGTCGAGCCAGCTGGTAACAAAGCTCGATGGTCGAGGTGAACCAATGAGACAAGCGTTGTGCCGTAATCAGCAAGCCCACCTTATCATGGGCGTATGCAACAAACAGTCGTTGGGTTCTTCGAGACTGAGCAGTTCTGTCTCTGTAACACAGTAATGCTCTCCGCACATCGAGCATATGAAGTCTTTTCTCCGTCGGGGTAGAGGGAGATTGACACAACGAGGGAAGGACAATGTCCTCATTAACATGGAAAGGGGATACAACTTTAGGGAGGAATGTCACATCTGTGCGGAGAACTACCCTGTCCTCGTGGACAACAAAGTACGGTTCGTCCACACGCAGTGCCGCGAGTTCCGACGGCCGACGGGCCGAGGTGATAGCAACCAGAAAGGCTACCTTCCACGACAGCAGCCGAAGGTCGATCGATGCCAAAGGTTCAAAGGGCGCTTGAGCGAGCCGAGCCAGGACGAGGTCGAGGTCCCAGCCTGGAGTTGGGGAACGGACTGGGGGGTGCAGGTTGTTGAAACCCCGCAGGAAAGATTTCACAGAGCTATCCTTGAACAAGGAAGCTTCCCCTGTCTGTTGAAGCTGCCAAGAGATGGCCGCTAGGTGAGACTTGAGCGACGATAGCGATAAGCCCCGTTCGGTAAGGTGCAGTAAGAACAAGAGAATTGACGGTACCGAAGGCTGATGATCGTCTAGTCCCCTTTCAGAGAGGAAGGCCTGGAAGCAGTTGAGGCACGCCGAGTAGCATTTCTTGGTTGCTGGCTTGTGAGCTGCAGCCAAGATTGGGAGTACCCCTGGACACAGGGACCTCAGAACTGGATCCTCCACGCCGAAAGATGAAGAGAAGCGAGGTCGGGGTGGAGTATCTGACCGTCTTCCCTGGAGAGCAGATCCTGCCGAAGTGGAAGGCGTCTCATCCGTCCCTCAGACAACTGCAGGAGGACCGAGAACCACGGTTGTCGTGGCCATTCCGGCGCTATTAAGATGCAGTTCGTTTGCGCCGATTGGATCCTCTCGATCACCCTCAGGATGAGCGGGAAGGGTGGGAAGAGGTAGAGCAGATGCCTCGACCAATCTAGAAGGAACGCATCTCCGAGACACCCCGGTACCGTGTTCGGAGCAAGTCGAGCACCGAACTGCGGGAGCTGAGCGTTTTGCGGCGATGCGAAGAGGTCTGCAGCCGGAAGGCCCCAATCCCTGAAGATCTCGGCCAGTTCGTCGGGGTTCAACCTCCACTCGTGCGAGGTTGACTTGGTTCTGCTGAGTGCGTCCGCCTCGACATTGGTCTCGCCCGGAAGGTGCAGAGCTGTTATCGACACCGACCTGGCTACACACCACTCCCATAGTTCCAGTAACAGTTTGAGGAGTTTTCTCGAGCCCGTTCCGCCCTGCTTGTTCACGTAGAACATCGCCACCATGTTGTCCGTAAGAATCTGGACAGACTTCCCGGTGACCAGGAGAGCGAATGCCCTCAGGGCTTTGAAGATTGCCAACAATTCTAAGTAATTTATGTGGCACTGTCTTTCTTGTGGAGACCAGAGGTCGTGCACCAAGAGTTCTCCTGTATGGCATCCCCATGCGAACATCGAGGCGTCTGTCGTGATCGTGACGGTTGGGGGCTCTGGATGGAAGGGAATGCCCTTGCAGACATGCTGGTGGTTCATCCACCAGTTCAAGGAGTCCTTCACCGACTTCGGTGTCAACAAGCGTTTTGCGGCACTGTCCCGCATGGGGTTGAAGTGGTCCAGAAACCATCTCTGGAGGGGACGGAAGTAGAGTCTCGCCAGCGGCGTCACCATTACCGTGGAGGCCATGTGCCCAAGGAGGACCTGTATCTGCTTCACTGGGACTACTCGGGATCGACGAACCTTGAGCGCCTCGGCACGAAGAGCCCTGAACCTCTCCTCCGGGAGGAACACCAACTGGGAGAGAGAATCGAACATGGCGCCTATGAACTTTATGCAAGTGGTGGGTTCCAGATGAGATTTTTCCTCATTCAGCTGGAGGCCCAGATCTTCGAGGAGGGAAAGTGTCCTTGCGACCTGAATCCGCAGGAGGTCTGGGGAGCATGCCGCCAACAACCAATCGTCTAGGTATGGGAAAATGCGGATTTTTTCCCTTCTGAGGGCTGCTGTGACCACCGACATGCATTTGGTGAAAGTTCTCGGTGCCATTACAAGCCCGAACAGAAGCACGTTGAAGGCATACGTCTGTCCTGCTACCCTGAAGGCCAGGAAGCACCTGTGGTGTTTTCTGACTGATAGGTGAAAATAAGCGTCCCGAAGATCGACGGACGCGAAGAAGTCTCCTTATCTGAGGAGAGGGAGTATGGACGATACCGTCACCATCTGGAACTTTTGGGGTTCGATGAAGGAGTTTAAGTCTCTGAGATCGAGGATTGGGCGGAGGGAGCCATCCGGCTTTGGGACAGTAAAGTATCTGGAAAAAAAGGCTCGATGGTTTTGAGAGTCCGGTAGAGGGGAAATGGCCCCTTTCAGAAGCAAAGTCTCGACTTCTGCCAGAATTGCCGAAGATGGTTCGGTATTGACAATCTGCCCTGTTGGTGGGAGCTTTTCGAACTCCAATGCATAGCCTTCATCGACAATCTTTAAAACCCATGCATCTGAGGTGATATTTTCCCATGCAGGGAGGAAGTTTGTCAGGCGATCCCCGAACGGTGTCGAGCCGGATGGAAGGATGAGGGCGGGTGCCATTGGGAGGGACATGGGAACAACATCGGTAACGGAACTGTAAACAGTATCGTCCGCAAGGGCGTCAAATGCGGCGCCTGGCCTGGTTGCTTCCTGAGGCCTGGCGAGAACGTGAACGCTGCTGCTGGTGCTGCCTCTGTTGTTGTTGGGGTTGCTGAGGGTGGGTTTGTTGGGAAGCCTGCAGAGGACGGGTTGGGTGCCGATACTGGATGGTACGGTACAGGACCGTGTGCCGACGCTTGTACTGGAACCATTTGGTTCTCTGTGCCTGGCTCTGGTTCTCGAACCCGCACTTGGCAGCTAAAGTCTTGAAGTCATGATTTGCCTTTAGCTTGTCGTCCATCCCGGCATTAAAGAGTCCCAAGGTATTGAACGGGAGGTCCTCGATGACCTGCCTCGATGATGTGGAGAGGCCAGAGGATCTGAGCCAGGCATGCCTCCTGATTGCCACAGCGTGGGCGATCATCTTGCCCGCAGTGTCTCCTGTGTGTTTGGCCATCTGCATGTGGTGATGCGCCAGCGAGTTCGCCTCCTGAGCCAGGGTGGAGAGGGCAGTGCGATCTTCATCAGACATCCTTTGGAAAAACGGAGCCGCTTTTTCCCAAAGGATTTGCTGGTATGCGCCCATACAAGCACCATAGTTGGCCATGCGGGCCAATAAGAGGGCACCAGAGTAGAGCTTTCGGCCCACAGCGTCAAATCTCTTTCCCTCCCGATCGGACGGCGTCAACGATTGCCTCCCAAACGCCTGAGCCGCCTTCACGACCACCGAGTTGGGATCGGGGTGATGTTTCAGCCACTCCAAACCCTCATTGTCCGTTGATTCAATTTTCTTAGAGGTTGGAGGGATGGAGGAAGGGGTCTTCCAGGAGCCCTGGATCACTTCAAGGAGATAGGGAAGGAAAGGTAGAAGAGGAGCAGGTGGAGATTCCGATTGCACCCTCTTAAACACCGGGTCTTGCACTGCCTTGGAAGTCTGCTTGACCTCCAAGCCTAGGGCATCAGCCATGCGAGCCATTTGATCTGCAAAGGCTCGGACATTGTCCGTGGGAGATGGTGGATCAGCCTCATAAGCGTTGTGAGTGGGTGATCTCTCGATCCCGAGAGATAGCACCGATCCCGAGTGTACCGATCCCGGTAACTCGCCATCTTCCTCTTCATCGTCGGCAGTGACGGACTGGGGAAGAGGGGATGAGGACACATCCCGGCTCGGACGTTGCGGTGGAGCTGCTGGAGGGGCTTTTGAGGCCGAGGCCTGAATGGCACGGGCCAATCTCATAGTCTGTCTGCCCCTTTCCGGAGTCTCCATCACTGGAGAAGTCTCCTGTCTTGCCATCACAGTTGTCAAGGTCGACACGGACGGGAAGAGCTCCTGTCTGGCTGTCACATGTCGAGTTGGTGCCTCGATCACCGTGTCCACCGAAATCACCGGGGACGCGGGCTGTTCCAACGGCGGCTCTGGCAACGGCTGTGGTTCCTGAGCGGGCTGAACGGCCGGCTGGGATTGAGCAGATTGCAGCGGCGATGACCTCGCTGACGAGGTGGCCGAGGAGGCGGTCGTCTGCTTTCTAGAAGAAGAAGAAGACGAGGATGGAGGCGGCATCTTCTTCTTCTTCTTCGCCGGCGGCTGTGTTGTCTTCGACAGAGACTTGCCCGGGGTGGGCGGGACGGAGGATGAGGTGGAAGCACGCTGAGACTCTTCTTGAGACCGGCGAAAGGCGATGCGAACCGCCGTGGAAGATGGCGGAGTCGCCGATGTCGACCTCGTGGACCTAACCAACCTCACCGACGCCACCGAGCTGGTCGAGGAGTGTAGAATGCGTACGGTCTCAGTCGTGACCGTGCATGGAGCCTTCTGCTTCGTAGGCTTTGCGGCCTTAGAAGCTGTCGACACCGAGGCCTTGGAGGCTGTCGACCTCGCTGCTCTCGGTCTTTTCTGTGCCGCCTTTTTCGCCCTTTTCTGGCGAGGCTCGGCCTCAGTCGATGGATCGACGGATTTTGATGTCGATGCCTCCTTCGACATCGATGTAGATGTCGATGGCCTGGATACCACGGCTGACGTCGACGCCGATGTCGATGTTGAAGGTACCGGAGCCAACGTCTGCTGGTACAAGAGGTATCGAAGCCGATGAACCCGGTTCTTACGGGACTGTGCCATCAACGATTGACAATGACCACACGAAGAGATAATATGTGCCTCACCGAGACACAAAAGGCAAAGAGCGTGCTTGTCCAAATCAGGGATCTTCCTCGGACAATTCGCGCATCTTTTGAAGCGAGTTGTTGACATAATATTGTCGAACAACTCGAAGCTCTATCCAAAAGTCACTAATAGAATCTCTATCCAATTAGAAGTATCAAAGCGAGCCGTGCGGCGGAAGAAAAGGAATTGTGTCGGTAGGCGCGGGGCGCCCTTTTATCCCCTGCCGGGGCTGGGCGGGGTTACCGCCAAAACTTGAAAAGTTTAAACTATAGAAGTTTCCGTTGGAGCCCGCGCAGGCGCAGTCTCTCCACAAGTGTGCATTCGCAGAGACCACGAAGAAAAATTTATAATAATCCCTTCACAATGCACCAGGAAGGTTCTGGGGGACACAATGGGTTTGAGCAAAAGTCCCCGGGTCTTTTCCTGTTTCTCCCTGATATGATCTTATTTATTCCTAGGAACACTTCTTTGTTTGCATCATCAAACCAGCCCCATCCCTGTGGCTCCCATTGAAATGACAAACAGCCTAAGCACTTTTTTTTCCTTCTGAACTGGTACTCATTATATTAATCAGAGCTGGAATATCAAGACCCATTTCAGCCCATTATTGTTGCCCCACTGCATTCCTTACATATTGCATCCCTCTCATGGGCAGATCAATAATACACTCTTCAAAATAATCAAATGACAGTTGATTACAGTTTTCTGCCGCAACCAAGAACAATCAATGATGATGTAAGATGGAGCTCTGGAACAATCAGGCAACAGATCCTAGCTGGCCATTTTCTGAACTAATCAGGAGCCAGCATGGTCGAATATGCTATGTATTTGCAATTTTGGTATGTCAGTTCTTTGGAGTATTGTCTCCACTGACATTATCTTTGTCCATTGAGAATAAAGTCTCTGGTTTTGCCTTCAACTCATCTGTGTCTCATCTGGCCTTCTGGGAAGTTAGACATGCTGGACTCCAAACCTGCAGTAGTTGCAGAAGCTGAAATTTATATAACAGGTGGACAAATGATGCATAAAATGCAAACATCAATTCAGTCATATACTTTTCCCTCTTATAAAAGGGTAAGATCCTGCAAAAGGATCTTGCACTACTTGAATTCACTATGACATTATCTGTATCTTAAAAAGGAAGAGGGCGAGGTATCTCCTCAAATATACAGATGATTTTTGCTGGTTTGATTGACACTGAGCCTGTTTCTTGAAATAGCTCGGGAATGGGCACATTGCATCCCTTTCCTGGCATAGTTATAGCATTCTAATACCAGTTTAACGGGCATGGTTCCATGCTGTGGAATCTTGGGATTTGTAGTCTGCTGAGAGTATGTAGAATTCCCTGCTGAGAATGCGCTCACCCAATCCTCTGAATTCAGCACTAGATCTCTCCACTTCAGTGCTTCACTATCCTACAAATTGTTATCTAGTTTGTCAAGATCAACATCATCCTTGCTGCTCTGGAAAAGTAAACTATGGCACTAGCTTACTTTGATGGTGGAATGGGTACTCCTATGAAGCAAGAGGTGATGCTGTCAAATAGTCTTCTGCTGAGGCACCATATTAAATATGCCAAAGAGCTACTGGGAAGCAGCAGTTGCAGAGGTAATGGGATCTCTCAGACACAACGTCAGTGGCACTTAGCTATCTCTTGTTTGTACTGTGCAATAGGAGGCACCAGTAAGCCACTGCTGAATCTTTAGTCATAAAAACCTCAAAATGAGACAATCTAAAATGAATGAGTGTTCCAGAAGAAGATGAAAGGCTTTTTCTTCATCCCAATGGCCGATGTCCTGTGCTTTAAGGGAGAGAAGAGAAGACTCATCCCACATGGCCATCTCCTTTTTCGTTTGTGTCATGTCTTAGATTGTAAGCCTGATTGCAGGGAACTGATTAGTTTTTTCTTTTACTTGTAAATGACCAAGTGCAGTGGTGATATGATATTTAAAAATAAAATAAAATAAAACGAATGACTGTGCCACAACATTGTCTTGTCTTGTTGCGTATCCATACTGATGATAAGAGGCCAATATCAGGACAGAAAATGAAGAAACGAAATGATTCCCCTTGGCAAAGGGCTCAAATATGGCTGCTTAATTTATGTCTTGATAATTTCTTATGCAAAATTGGATTAGACTTGTTGAAACAAAACCTAAAAATTGGGGAAAGGAACACCAGTAATTTAATATGCAGATGATGTTACACTATTGGCGGAATCACTTGGATATCTATTAGGGAAAGTTAACAAAGAAAGTGTGAAAGCAGGTTTATAGCTGAAGATTTCCATAAAGTGGGTTATGGGAGCATCAAAATGGTTAAAAGATTTTCTATGGCTTTATTCAGTTTTGTTTTTTTGTTTTTGTTTTTTGTCAAAATAGAGACTGTGATCAAGAAATCTGAAGAAGTTCAGGAAGTGGAAGAACACTTATGATGGAACCAGGAAAGATCATCAAAGATATATCAGTAGATACCAAAGCCAAGATCTTCCATACCATTGTGTTTTCATACTATAGATGGTAGTAAAACCTGAAGCAAATCAACTCATTTCTAATGTGGGTTTGCAGGACAATTCTACAAACACCATGGACAGCCAAAAGACAAAGAAATGGGTTCTAAAGCAAATCAAGATAGGCATTTCTCCAAAAGCAAAAATGATTAAATTGGATCTATTGCACTTTGAACATATCATGAAAAGCACACCTCATTAGAAAAAAAGGTATTATTTGGCGAATTGTAATACAACAGGAAATAGAGCAGGATCACTTTCTTCCATACAATCTGCTCTGCACATTTAGTTCCTCTGCGGGATGTCTACTCCAGCCTGCCAGAACCCAACCATCACTCAGAGGACCTTTCAATCAGACATTCCAAGACTGTGGAATGACCTTCCAGAAGAGATTTGACAGCAAGATCAGCTGTCAGAATTTAAGACACAGTAAAAGACCCATCTCTTCCAACAGGCCTACATGGTCAAAATTGTGAATTTTAATCTGCAAAGTTGTGAATTTTAATCTGCATTTCATCAGTGCATATTAACTTGCATTTTAACTCTGACTATGTTTTTGTATGTCTGCAGGGAGAGGCGAGCAATAATTTTGTTGCTGTTGTTGTTGTTGTTGTGGAATATCACATTATAGGTGGCTTGATTAAATCAAGACCTTAACAGAACTGTTAATAACAAAGTGACTTATATGTCTCTCATTCATACGGTCTTGTCAGCAATTAACAACAAAGACAGGAAAAGAGACCTAAGCTAGATGAACTAATAGCATTTCTCTCTTCTTGGTATAATTAACTCCACATTTCTAAAAATGAGGAAGTTTGGGAAGTGCTCTACAATTATGTATATAAGGGAAGTGATATGTTCAACATAAACTTTAGTCTACTTGGAGTGACTGTGTGTAGGACATTTAATGCATTCTCTGTGCAGTGGTGTGTGATCCTTTATTTCATACATCATTTCCTATTCTAATATGTCTAACTATAGCTCATGCATCCAGCAAATTGCAGTGCAAAGCACCAAACAAGGTGTCTGAATCTAAAGGACATGCTTCAGCAGTTAGGTAAGTTAGAAAACTACAATAGTTAATAATAATAACACACGTTCTAGTCCCAATCCCTGTTCACTCATCTCACTCTAGATATTGCTAAAACATTGCAATATGCAGTTCCTAGTCTATTTTGCCTTTTGAGCAATCCTGTGCTCAGCCATCTTCAACAAGTTCAGCACACACTAATTGAGTTTGGCCTGGGATTTTCATTTTATTCCTTCTGCAAGATTACCTTAGCACATCTGGCAAAAATTAGATAAACAGATTAGTTCTGGTTCTGTTTCCAGTTAATTTTCTCTGAGTCTCTGCCTTCACTTCTTTGCTGCAGAGGAGAGACGTACATTTCCGATAGGAATAAGTGTTCTCATTACTGGCACTGGTTAGCAATTGCACAGTCTGTGTCAAGTGTAATTAGATTTCAAGAACTCCAGGTTCATAATTTGTGACAATAGAAGTGTATGCTGATGATGCATTTCTTTGTGAGTAGAGCTGGGCCAATAAAAGAAATCTCACTCTAATCCATAGCTATATGTCACTTGCCATTTTAATGAAACCATAATCAGCCTAGCTCAAGCTATGTTTCATCCATATTATGCTGCATAAAATTATTTTGTGACTTATTCTTTTTTCAGAAGAAGAGAGTAGAAAAGCTACCTAGCTCTTAAAATTTTAATAGGTGGTGTGTGTTGCGTACGTGCTTAATCTAGCTTTTAACTCTTTGGTTCCACATGTTGCAAAAAGGCGTCAGGAAGGGATCATGTTAAATAAAGATTTTAACATTGTTTGGTCATGGAATTCACCAGGTAACTTTAGGTTATCACTACCCCTCAGCAAATTACCTTACCAGACTGCTTCTGCCAAGTATCTCCTTCCCTTGTACTTAGCCTAACTTGGACCTATTTCTTTTGATCTTTGCATCTTCCCACCACATCTATCTCCCTTCCTCTTTCCTGCCTCACTTCATGCCTTGCAGTTCCTTCCTCCTTTTTGCTTACTTTCCCCCCTTACTTGTCTCATTGTGCATCTTCATGACATTCCAGCACTTGCTTCATGCAGTCCACTACTACTGCAGATACTACTATGACTAATATTTCTTTTTCTTCTTCCTCATCTTCTTCTACTTCCTCTTCTCAAGGAATGGGCACAGTTAGCAGATAAGTTTGCAATGTGCAAAAGCAGTCCTGACACCACAGAAACATGAGACTCTGTCTTCAAAGTGCAGCCAAGAACCTGCATCTTCAGGGGGAGTGTGACTCTGTCTAATCCAGGCTAAATCCCTGTTCCCTGATCTGTGTTCTCGCTGATGAGGAGAAGCATTTTAAATATTATCCTTTTATTAAGCCTTTCCCTGCAACAGGGCACTAAAGACCTTTTTTATATCCTTACTACTACACACTCACACAATAACAGCAGGCTACACTGTCCATATTAGCTAGAGGCTTCTGGGAGTTGTGTGTCAAGACCCTGGTGCAGGATGAGGGTGATGGGGAAGAGGGTCTTCTCCCTGCAGCCGAATCTCTAGCAAATGCTGAGTAGCCACCTGAGCAGCCAGACACTCTGGAGCTCACTGCTGCTGAGCAGGAGGCAGGTTCTTCTGGTATGGAGGCAACTGAGTCAGGGCAGGACTGTAAGAGCTTTCAGTGGCAGCATAAATAACTGGTAGTTGTAGCAGCTCTCCACTGGGAGCAACAGCTTGGATAGTCCTACAGCTGATATTTTGTTGGTGAACCTTGTGCCTTGGGCCTTGGAGTTGAACATTTGGTGAGACTCTGCTATTGACCTTGTGGAATGGGCATTGGATTATTATTCTGTTTGAACCTTCTGTTTGGACTGATTACTGTGTTGACTCTTGGACTGCCTCTGAGCACTGTGTTTGGAAAATGTAAAATGTAAAATGTAGAGTATGACACTGTAGTCCAAAACAACTTTTCTCCAAGCACTGGGATGCGTGTGTAGTGTGTTAACAGAGTAGGTGAATTGCATTGTATCTATATTTTAAATCAATCAGCTGTGTTCTCTACCAAAGGGAGGGGAAAAATAAGGGAGATTTTGAATTTATGTGCACTACATACTGATTGAGCAATAAAAATCTATAAAATTATAATTAAACCATTCATAACAACCAGCCTGCTGTCAGATTAAAATCAAAACCTATCATGTCTAATATGCACCAGTAAATATACCAAAATTATTATTCAGGAAAAGGGAAAGAAGAAACACATACACACAAATGATTTAAATACTTCTGTGAAAAGAACAAGTCAAGATCACATATGCTTTTGTGCATATGGACTTCTATATCTAATTCCTTTATATATACGAGGCAGATAGGGTCTTTCAGATAAACAATCTGAGCCACAGAAGATTTTGTAGATCATAACCAATGATTTGAATTGTACCTGGACACAAACTGGTAACTAACAGAGCTGTTGCAATTGGGGAGTCACATAAAACTCTGCTCAGCTTGCCCATAACAGTGACGTGCGGAAAATAGTTAATACCTAAAAGTTCCACATTTGATGTCTTTTCCTTCTATTATAGATTATTGTAGCCCTTTTTCCGGGCATTCTAAACTCTATTTCTAAATGTTCAGCTGAAGTTTTAATATACTGCAAATGTGGGGATTCTGGGGAAAAAATATGGCTAGAAATTCGTATTTGGAAGAAGTAGTGCCCTCATTTTGTACCCATTTTCGCTACACCTCTGGTCGCAAGTGGCAATCGTGGAATAAATATCTCTTTCTTAGGCCTGGGTAACAACGGAAAAATTTGTTTCTAAAATCGATTCGTTTTTTGGGGTTTTTTGCATTTCGATATTTAAAAGAATTCCGAATTTTTTCTTTTAAAAAGTTTGATATTTACGAAATTTCCTAAATGTTAAAAAAATTATGAAACATTAACGAAACAAATACGAAACAATAACGAATCGATTCGTTAATGGCGGACGTGACCGCGCAATACGCTAAAAAACCTCCAAATGGGACAGGGGGAACTTCTGACGCTTCCCTCTCCCTCTGTTGTTGACTGTTGGTGTGATATTATAATTTTTTTTCACTAATTAAACAAAAAACAACTATAAAACACCAACCAAGAGCCGGAGGACGGGGAGGCGGGGTCGCAGTGGTCTACAGAGATTCTATCCATCTGACCAGGAGCCCCATCCCGCAGACCACAAATTTCGAATGCGTCCACCTGAGGGTGGGTGACCGGGACAGAATAGGGATTCTTGTAGTGTACCGTCCACCTCGCTGCACTACAGTCTCCCTGCCTGAGCTAGTGGGGGTGGTCTCGAGCCTGGTGGTGGAGTCCCAACGGCTTCTTGTGCTGGGGGACTTCAACATCCATGCCGAGGCGACCCTCACAGGAGCGGCTCAGGACTTCATGTCTGCCATGGCAACCATGGGGCTGTCCCAACAAATAACTGGCCCCACCCACTGTGCTGGACACACATTGGACTTGGTTTTCTGCCAGGGATGGGAGCAGGGTGGCGGTGTGGAGGAGTTGTCTATCTCTCCGTTGCCATGGACCGACCACTTCCTGATCAGATTTAGGCTCACTGCGCCCCCTAACCTCCGCAAAGGTGGAGGACCCATTAAGATGGTCCGCCCCAGGAGGCTTATGGATCCGAATGGATTCCTGACGGCTCTTGGGGATTTCCCCGCTACCTCGGTAGGTGACCATGTTGAGGCCTTGGTCGCTCTCTGGAATGGGGAGATGACCAGGGCAATTGACAGGATCGCTCCGGAACGTCCCCTCTCAAGTAGCCGAGCTAAACCAGCTCCTTGGTTCACTGAGGAGCTGGCAGCGATGAAGCGAAGGAAGAGGGAACTAGAGAGCGTGTGGCGCTCGGACCCAAGCGAGCCAAATCGAGCACGGTTTGTGTCCTTTCTAAGGGCATACGCCGCGGCAATAAAAGCCGCAAAGAAAACTTTCTTTGCGGCCACTATTGCGTCTGCAAAAAACCGTCCGGCGGAGTTGTTTCGGATTGTCAGAGGTCTTTTAACTCCCGCCACCTCAGGCGGGAGCCCTGACAACTCGGCCACGCGCTGTGAAGCATTTGCTCGGTTCTTTGCAGACAAAGTCGCTTTGATCCGTTTTGGGCTGGACGCCACATTAAATGCAGTCTCCGTGGATGTGACACAAGCACCTGCTTGTCCTATTTTGATGGATTCTTTTCAGTTTGTGAAACCCGAGGATGTGGACAAGATACTTGGAGGAATGAGGCCTACCACGTCCATCCTAGACCCCTGCCCATCCTGGCTTCTGAAAGAGGCCAGAGGGGGATTGGCTGAGTGGGTAACGGTGGTGGTTAATGCCTCCCTTCGGGAAGGCACGATTCCAGCGAGCCTAAAACAGGCTATTATAAAGCCGCTGTTGAAGAAACCATCACTGGACCCCACTAAATTTGACAACTTTCGGCCTGTTTCCAATCTTCCCTTCTTGGGCAAAGTCATGGAAAGCGTGGTGGCCTCACAACTCCAGGTATTCTTGAGAGACACGGATTATCTGGATCCGGCACAGTCTGGCTTCAGACCGGGACATGGTACCGAGACGGTCTTGGTCGCCTTAGTGGATGATCTCCGCCGGGAGCTAGACAGGAGAAGTGTGTCCCTGTTGGTGCTCCTGGACCTCTCAGCGGCCTTCGATACCGTCGACCACGGTATTCTTCTGGGACGCCTTGCAGAGATGGGCCTTGGGGGCACCGCTTTGCGGTGGCTCCAGTCATTTCTGGAGGGTCGTACCCAGAAGGTGTTGTTGGGGGACTCCTGTTCAACACCACAGCCTTTGACCTGTGGTGTTCCTCAGGGCTCCATACTGTCCCCCATGCTGTTTAACATCTACATGAAGCCGCTGGGTGAGATCATCCGGAGTTTCGGGGTGCGGTGTCACCTGTACGCAGATGACGTCCAACTCTGTCACTCCTTCCCACCCGCTACTAAGGAGGCTGTCGAAGTCCTGAACCGGTGCCTGGCCGCTGTGACGGTCTGGATGAGGGCGAACAAACTGAAATTAAATCCAGACAAGACAGAGGTACTCCTGGTCAGTCGCAAGGCCGAACAGGGTATAGGGTTACAGCCTGTGCTGGATGGGGTCGCACTCCCCTTGAAGGCGCAGGTTCGCAGCTTGGGTGTGACCCTGGACTCATCGCTGAGCCTGGATCCCCAGGTTTCAGCGGTGACCAGGGGAGCATTTGCACAGCTTCGGCTCGTGCGCCAGCTGCGCCCGTATCTTGGGAAGTCTGACTTGGCCACGGTGGTACACGCTTTGGTCACATCCCGCCTCGACTACTGCAACGCTCTCTACGTGGGGCTGCCCTTGAAGACGGCCCGGAAGCTCCAGCTAGTCCAGCGCGCGGCAGCCATGTTGTTAACCGGAGCAGGACGCAGGGAGCACACAACGCCCTTGCTGTCCCAGCTCCACTGGCTGCCGATTTGCTACCGGGCCCAATTTAAGGTGCTGGTGTTATCCTACAAAGCCCTAAACGGTTCCGGCCCAAAATACCTCGAGAACCGCATCTCGGCCTACGAGCCCACGAGGACCTTGAGATCATCTGGGGAGGCCCTTCTCTCGGTCCCGCCTGCCTCACAGGCACGCCTGGCGGGGACGAGAGAGCGGGCCTTCTCGGTGGTGGCCCCCTGGCTATGGAACTCCCTCCCTGCTGAAATCAGACAGGCGCCTTCCCTCATGGCCTTCCGCAAGGGCCTGAAAACCTGGCTCTTCGAAAAGGCCTTCAATTAAGTGCTATGTTTTTGGAATGACCACCGGAATGGACTATGACTATGAGATTGATTATGACCCCAAACAAGACGAAGCGGATTTTTAGTTTAATTAGTTGTGTATTCGTAAGATGTTGTGTTATGGTCTTGATCTATTGTAAACTGTTGTCTTTTCTATGTTCTATGTTTTGTACACCGCCACGAGTCGCCCTCGGGCTGAGAGTGGCGGTTAACAAGTGCAAATAATAAATAAATAAATAAATAAATAATAAAACTTGCCCCAGACATGCGGAAATAATAACGAAACGACCTCAAACCGATAAAGAAACGAATACAATAACAAATCCGAAGCATTTACGAAACGAATTAAAAAATTCGTTTCATTTTTAAGTTGCTCCAGAATGGTTCGTTATCGCTTCGTTATAAAAAAAATAACGATTTTTTAACGAATTACGAATTAACGAAACGAAACCGCCCAGCCCTACTCTTTCTCATAGCTTAGGTTGGATCTACACTGCCATATAATGCAGTTTCAGAATGCAGATTAACTGCATTGAACTGGATTATATGAGTCTACACTGCCATATAATCTAGTTCAATACAATTAATCTACATTCTGAGCTGCATTATATGGCAGTGTAGATCCAGCCATAGTGACATTTTATTGTGCTCCATCCAGCCTGTTTTCAAACCCCAGCTCAGCACTTGTATGACCTCATCCAAATCAGATAGCAGGATTGTGTGTATACATGAACAAGGAGGGAGAGAAAAGACAAAACCCAACTACAGCTGAAATGATTTATGGGACTCCTGAGTCAGGACAAACTAGGCTTTATCATCTAACCATATCTGTGCTTACAATAAATTAAAAAGCTGTTGTCCTGGGAGATAAATAGAGGTAGTTTATTTTAAATGCCAAAATTATGACTACCAGCCCCCTGTTTTTAGGGTTATGGCCTCTTATTTCCACAAATATTTCTAATTCTCAAATATCTATTTCTTCCTTGAACACAAGTTTTACTACACTCCCTCCCTCAACCATGTTTCACTTAAGAGTCTCTCTTTTTTGGCACACTGGAACACACAACTTTTCTGTGACTGGCTGGCTGGCTGCATGCCAACAATCTCTTACTGCAAATTAGGAATAAGCACCAAAACATTGCATTTTAAGATAATTATAATCATTAGCAGCTTGGTCCCCCCCCCCCTTAAATTATCAATACCTTTCTGGGGTTTTGTTTTTAAAAGGTCCAATGTATGCTCTCTGGAATTCTCCAGTTTTGGGGGCAGAAATTACATGCCTAGCAGTTGAATTAGTTTACATTATCACATTATGACATTGACTAGAAGGCACTAGGCTTGTGCATAGATCCATTTTAAAACCAGTCTTCGGCTGGTTCGGCCAGTTTAGATGCCCCTAATGGCATGGGCTTTGCTGCCTTTTTTTTGGTTGCAACAGAACAGTGGCTGTCAAAAACTGGCTGCTTTTGGTTTCTTTTGGTTACACATGGAGTGCTGGGAGGGAGGCAGCCGCTAGAAGGGAAAGGATCTCAGGAAGCAGGGTGTCTTAAACCCTCCATTCTCTCTTGATTTGGAGGGGGGGGAGGCATTCTAGGCAAGGTATCAGTTCTCTTTTCAGGTACTTCCAAATCAAGAGAGAATGGAGGGCTTTTTAAAGGAAGCTCAGGGAGATACCTCCAGGTCGATCCTTCCCTGTGAAACTCCCTTAAAATGCCTTGGAAAGCTGCCTCCTGCAGGGAGAGAGCTGCCCACACTCGTGGCGCTGGTATCCCCTAGAGTAGAAACAGCTTTAATGAAACATATGGTCCAAAAATGATTTTTGCACATGCCTGTGAAACAGAAATGACTGTATTTCTATGTAAAATATGGGATGCAGCTAATCCTTTCAGTTTCAGTTATCTGACATGACTTTCTCCTAAGGGACCCCTAAATCTGAAGTTAGGTAAAATATTTCAAAGATACCAATATATGTTGAAGAGAAAAAGACTGAGGATTATACCTGTTTTATTCTGTAATGCAGACAAACACACAGGTTACCTTAGCAACTGAGGTGCAGAAGAGGGGATCAAAGTACTGTAGCAGATAATCCTACATACCTTAGCAAACTACAGATGCCAAAACCCTGTAGTTGGTATAAAACAATGGAAACATATACTGCACATATACACCTTGTATTTGGAATTTATGAGGCTCCTCTTTCCATCATTTTTATGGCAAGGGCTTAAGAAACAAATCTATGCAGCATTTCGGAAAGACAATGACTGGAACGGCGATTCGACGGATGAAACTGTTTTACTGTTTTAATTATTGTTTTACTGTTTATGGATGTATTTTAATTTGATTTATGTCTAACTGTAATTGTATAATTGTAACTGTTTGTGCTGGCATTGAATTTTGCCATTACGTATGTGGAAACTGCTTTGAGTCCCCTTCGGGGTGAGAAAAGCGGTATACAAATGTTGTAAATAAATAATAAATAAATAAATTGTATTTACCTATGGTGTAGTTCCATCTACATCAATGCATCTGAAGAAACTGAATGATATCAAAAAAGCCCATGCTAAAACAAACCAGTTAATCCTACACCCACATCCTATTTTCCATTTTATACTGAAGCAACAAGCATTGCAATCTCTTTGAAAACATATGCACCTTAAATCCTAGTAAAGTGGTATGAAACTGATACAACTGTTTTGTGCACATACACCCTAAACCCTTTTTATTTAAATAGGGCTGAACCCAAAACAACTAAGCATAGGAATGTGGCTTTAGGGTTTAAAATCTGTGCCTGAAATAATGAATTCCATGACTTTTCATATTTACTCATTTAAATACTACAGTAAGCTTTATTGGCGAATTATCTAAAGTCAGGACATAGCCTGTGTTTCCTGTGTGTGCATGTGGGTGGGTGTTTAATGCCAGAAGAAGAAGTAGAAATATTTATTTAGGATATGCAGTATGCATATTAGTCTAAAAATGAACACACTGACATGTTTCTCAGAATCTGTTATACACATTTTGCATTTAGAGAACTGGCATTTAGGAAGTTGTACTTTAACCCTTCCACAGTCTCTAGATATTAAAAAAAATTCAGTCAAGACACTATTAAAAAGCAATTTTCACTTTTGTAACATACTTGTTCTACATGACTTGCCTGAATTATTTCTGTCCCTTTCCTCAGAGCCTTGTCCAGCCACTGGCAACCGAAGGTCATGGAACGTGTCTGAGTTAAGTAAACAGCACATTTCTTGGTTAATATAACTGGCTCATCCCACTGAGACAAATGTTCCTGTGTCAATTCTTTGGTGGGTTACTGTGGGTGATCTGCTGACATTCCAGAACAGCAAATTTGAGTTTAAAAAAAAAAAGAAAAGAAAGAAAGTTACTTCACCTCCTCATAAGTTTCTTGTCTCAAAATAAATAATGACTTCTGACCTTCCATTAAGACAACGTGGAAATTTAAACACAAATGGTCATCTTTCTTCTGTCTTTTTGTTAGGGCGAGGATGACCATTGCTCATAGTGAGCTTCCACTTTTCTTTCCCGTAGATGAAAAGAAAACTATAAAAATAGTAAGTGTTTCATGCCATTTCACACAGCAGTTAACCTAAAAGGCTGAATAATTAATAGTCCCCGCTCCCTCTCCTTTTCCTTCTTGTTCTAAGCAAGGAAAAGGTTTACAAATCCAATTTCAGGAATGTAGAAGGCTAGCAGGGAAAGGCTTGCTTTGTGCTGAACACTTAGAGGGATGCAGCAATTGTTGTCGCTCATTACACCCAAATTTCGAGCAGATGATCGTTAGCATTCTCATGATCTACACTAGCTTGATTTGTTTGTTTTTAAAGTTGATGAAAGGGCTGACTTAATCTACCCACCAAAGTTTGGGTTTTTAATGCCTAATCATTACATAAAGTGCTGTTCACCAGGAAGGCATCTCATATAGGGTATGCTATATATGATAATAAAATGAACAAAGATATACAATTATTTTTTCTAGATAGTACAAAATATGGATGCAGAGCTGTAGCTGTTTCCTTTGGGAGCCTTGCTGTTCAAGACTGTTGCCAAAAGTTCTTCATGGAGGAGCCGCAGGATGTTCACAAATTTATCAGGGCAACCAATTTTTAGGAGGATGGTCCAAATAACATTGTGATTCACTGTATCAAATGCTTTTTCAAGATCAATTAATGCCATGTACAGAGGTTGATTTTGTTCCCTGCATCTTCCCTGGAGCTGTTATGCAGTGAAGATCATGTCCACTGTTCCTCTGGAAGGGCAGAAGCCATTCTGGGATTCCAGGCTAATGTCTCATGAAATAGGTAGAAGACACTTTGCTAGGATTCTTGTGAGAATTTTCCCAGCAAGGGTTAAAAGGGAGATACTACAATATTTCCACTGTCTGTTCTTTCCCTCTTTTCAAAAATAGTGATGATGGTGGCCTCCTTGAAGCCTGCTGGGATTTTCTCAGTCACCCACACTTTTTCAATGATCTGATGGAATTGTTGTGTCAGTTCAGCTCCACCCTCTATAAAGATTTCCACAGGGATTTCATCAGGTCCACTGGCTTCTCATCTGTTGCAGCAACCTTCTTCTGTCTTCACAGCTTTTGTAACATGTACCATTTTACAGGACCCCCCTGGTGGTGCAGTGGGTTAAACTGCTGAGCTGCTGAACTTGCTGACCTTGGCGGTTTGAATTCAGGGAGCGGGGTGATTTCTAACTATTAGCCCCAACTTATGCCAATCTAGTAGTTCGAAAATATGCAAATGTGAGTAGATCAATAGGTATCGCTTCTGTGGGAAAGTAATGGCACTCCATACAGTCATGATAGACACATGACCTTGGAGGTGTCTATGGACAACACCAGGTCTTTGGCTTATAAATGGAGATGAGCGCCAACCCAAAGAGTCAGACACGAGTAGACTTAATGTCAGGAGAAACCTTTACCATTAACTTTTACTATGTTATCTTCCACCTACTCCATTCAGATTGTATTTGGTCTGGTTCCTTCCCTGTGACCTTGCCACCCAGGGAGAATCCCTGGGAGTACATGACTCCAATGGCTTCACCTGCAGGTTCACTGGGACACGCAAACCCCCTCACTGTGACAAAGTGTCAGTCCATTGAGGGGGACACAATTTAATATCTCATTGTGTAACTGTGTCTTGTTTCAAATGTGCTTTAGATTCCCAGCCAGGAATTTTCCAAAGAGAATAAAGTAGAGTGCTCAATCATACATTTGTTACGTAGGCATATGGCAACTGTATTTTCTACAGTTTCCTAATCTAACCCATTTCACTCTTATTTCTCTGCTGGAGTGTGGGAAAGCACACACTTGATCTTAGCCAAAAGGCAAGAAGCAATGTGTGAGAAAGCATTCCTTTAGCCGTTATGCTTTCCCTCAAACTGTATAATGCAAGGGGACTTTTTCATAAAATCATACAATCAAAGGGTTGTAAAGAATGACAAGTGCTATCTAGTCCAGCCATGCAGGCACACCACCAAAGCACTCCTGAGAGGACCTCCAAAAAGGGAATATCCACCATCCTCTGAATCAATCTGTTACATTGTGGAACAGTTTTTATTGTCAAGATGTTCTTCCTATTGTTTAGATGTCATTTCCTTTCTTGCAATTTGAATCTATTCATTTTTGTTCTAGTCTCCACATCAGCTGAAAATAAAATTGCTTCATCTTCAATGTGGCATCTCATAAAATATTATAAAAAACTAGTTACCATCTCTTAGGGCGCTTCCACACTACCATGTAATCTAGAATATCAAGGCAGATAATCCACATTATCTGTTTTGAACTAGATTATTTGAGTCTACACTGTCATATAATCTGGTTCAAGGCAGATAATATGGATTTTACACAGCTGTGTAGAAGGCCCTGTAGTCTTCTCTTCTCCATGCTGAATCTACTCAGCTCTCTAAGCCGTTCTCATAGAAGCTTTTTTCATGAATCTTTCCCATTTTGGTCACTTTCCTCTGAATGTGTTCTAACTCATCAATGCCATTTTTGCAATTTCCAGGTGAGATCAGAAAAGAGAGGTACCATTATATCCTGTGATCTGGTCACTATATTCCTATTGTGTTGTTTTAAGACCCCTAGATCCTCATCAAATGTACTGTTGTAAAGCCAGCTGTCACCTATCCTATATTTATGCATTTCATTTTTCCTTTCTAAATATAATATCGTACATTTATCCTTGTTGAAATTTGTTCTGTTTGCTTTAGTCCAGCTCTCCAATCTGTTAAGGTCATTCTGAATTCTGATCTTGTCCTCTAGGGTAATAGCTATTCCTCCTTAATTTGATGACATCTGTAAATTTAATATGTAGGTCTTCCATTCTTTTGTCTCAGTAATTGATAAATATGTTAAACAACAGTTTTTAACCATAGGGCACATGTTTCCTATATTTGCACTTTAGCAGCCTTTCCAAGTTAGCATATGTTAAGATGTGACTGGGCTTGAACAAGTTTGCCCATTTTCTCCTCCGCTCTCTCTAATAGTAGCTAGTGGTTCCATGTCAGTGGCATAGTGAATCCCTTCCTGGTTTCAATTTTAAAAGAGCTGAATTTGTTCTGGTGACAAGGTACAGCACCTTAAATAACTTTTTGGAAACTCAGACAAGAAACAAGAATACATTCAGCATCCCACTGAAAATGAAAGTCAACAACACAGTGCTGGATTTACCATTGTGCTGTAAAGCAATGCTTTTGGGTTGGAAAAATTAGCCGTTTAGAAGAAACGTTGCCCAGGGGATGCCCGACTGTATTTATTCAGTCTTTAAGGAGGCTCTTTCTGTGTCCCCCATGCTTACTAACGATCATTCACAACTACCACTCACAAAGAGTTTTATATACGCTGATGGCCTTGGCCTAACAACACAAGCAAAAGACTTTGAAACAGTTGAAAACCAACTTTCTCAAGCCCTGAAAGATCTCTCCAGCTACTACAAACATCACCTGAATCCTAACCCTGCCAAGGCACAAGTGTGTACTTTTCATCTACATAATCGTGAAGCCAACAGTAAACTGAAGGTTACCTGGGAAGGCCAAGAGCTAGAACACTGTTCCCATCATAAATATCTCAAAGTCACCTTAGTCCGAATGCTATTTTTTAGGAATCACTGTGCGAACACCAAGCACAAAGTAGCTGCACGCAATAACATCCTGTGGAAACATTACTAATAGCACATGGGTGCAGACCCAACATTAATAAGAACATCAGCCCTGGCCTTGTCTTACTCAACTGCTGAGTATGCCTGCCCTATCTGGCATAAATCTGCCCACACAAAGCAGGTGAATATAGCACTAAACGTGACATGTAGAATAATCACATAGGATCATAGAATCATAGAGTTGGAAGAGACCTCATGGGCCATCCAGTCCAACCCCCTGCCAAGAAGCAAGAATATTGCATTCAAAGCACCCCTGACAGATGGCCATCCAGCCTCTGTTTAAAAGCTTCCAAAGAAGGAGCCTCCACCACACTCCAGGGCAGAGAGTCCCACTGCTGAACGGCTCTCTTGATCAGATGGAACATCACAGGATGTCTTAAACCTACACCTGTTGATAGACTCGATAAACTAGCTGACATTGCCTCCTCTTATGTGTGATGAGAAGTTGATGCCAATTGCAAGAGAAATAAGATTGAACACTGTGAACGCCACCCACTATATTGCTATAAGCCTCCTCCCAGTAGACTTAAATCAAGAAAAAGTTTCATGTGAACCACCACTCCTCTAAATGTTCCTCCAGAAACAGCAAGAATATCCCTGTGGGCAGCAAAATCAGGCAGTTCTAGCTGGATGGCCCCCATAAGGGTCTTCCTCCAGGGGCAAACCAAGAATGGGCAACATGGAAGTCCCCAAACAGACTCAGAAGCAGAATTGGCAGATGAAAAGACAACCTGGCAAAATGGCACTATCTAGAAGAATCCTCTACCTTGTGCGATTGTGGAGCAGAACAAACATTTCAGATCTGTATGCTTGCCCACAATGCCCTGCCTCATGCACAGAGGAAGAATTGTTTAAAGTTACAGACAATGCAGTTGCTCCTGCCCATTTTTGGTCTAAAACTATCTAGCAGCTAGTGATCCCTTTATTTTATCTGTTTTAGATAAACTATTATATGCAATGCTTTTGACATGAAATAAATAAAACCATTGTGCTTAGGTGTGCTTTGGTGGGGGTGTGGGGCTCTTCCTGCGCAAAAGACGTTTTTTACAATGTATTTTGCTTATGTGGTGCAGTTCTAAATTTAAAGGTGTTCTATTTTGGAGTGATTCCAGCCATAATGATAGTCTATGGGAGTGTACTTTATTTGTCTTAAACCCAGCACTACATCAACCCAGAGTTGTAGCTACAGCGGGGCAAAATGAATAAATCCCCCAACAATTATCTCTCCCCCCCCCCCCCCAAATCTTTCTTCAGTCCCTACATTTCTAGCATTCCAGAGAGTGAGACATAGAAAGCTGTTCACATCTGGATTCTTACAATTGCTGCATTTGCATTTCCTTTGTAACATTTTATTGTCCCTTCTCCTTTGATGCCTAGCCTACACCATATTTCTAGATATTAATTCTAAGGTTATGCAATGCTAGAAATCTAAGGCTGAAGAGAAATTTCATAGGGGTTAGAAATTCCATTTTGTGGAGGACAATGCTCTTATTTTGCCCTTGTTGTAGCTACATCCTTGCACAAGCCAGCATGGACCTATGTATAGGTCTGAAGTCAGAGGAGGACAAAACTTTACAGCGAACGCCAGTCCCTTGTGCACCAAACACCAAGAAGTGTAAAAAAATCTCTTTCTAAGTGATAGAGCAATGCAAGAACTGAAAGGCATCACATTGAGGTGCATAAAGAAAATGATGGCAGAATTTTCACACACTCATATTCCCCCTCTTGCAAAGCTCAGAAGTTCCTAATTATAAACATCTAATTAATTATTATTGATTTCCTTTCCCAAATAAAAATTACTATGCTATATTTAATTTGTTATGCAGTGGGTAGCTTCCTTCTTTCTACAATATCAGTGTGAAGTTTTGAATCAATTTTATATTTTGGGGACCTGGCTTCACTTAAGGGGAGGAATGAATATTAAATGGTTGAAGAATTGGCCTGTTTTGGTGTATCACTTGTGGTCATGGGTGAAGGTGGTAATGAGGCAAAAAGGAGGAGAATGTATTAATACTACAGCCTGACAATATATATCTAAAAAGTATTTTTAACAGAAAAAAATGTAACTATAGCAATAACTACATATTGGGAGAACCTGAATCATAATGAATTACTTTTTAAATGACCACTTTAAGCTTTGCCCTCCTCACCTGAGCCTTACATGTGAGCAGGTAAATATCTGCACTGGTTTACTGTTCTCTTTAACACCCGAAAGATTCTGTTTCATAACATCTCTCAACTACAGTCCTAAATAATAGACTTCCATTGTCACCCCAGATTCTGGTTTCTTTCAGATGTGTCTTTCCCATTCTTTTTATAGACTCATATACTGTCAACATGGAGTACAACTCAGAAGTTCACAGGTTCTTTTCAAATGGTTTTAATGAGGTCTGTAAAAACAAGTGTACATTTTGCATACCAAGAGAAACCCACAATATGATGAAACTGCCCTTTTCAATTTCTAAGTAGATAAGGCACATGGCCACCTGAATTTTCTATTAGTGTGAAAGATAATAGGAACATCAAGCCAAGCACAAGCACAAAGCCATGAAAAAAGAAATAATAACAAAACCATAAGCAAAAATACAAACAATTTAAATGTCATATTTTATATTGTAAAGCTGATTATAGAAAATGCCACATGAACAGATCTATAGTTCATTTGTGGAAATGCATAGAAATGCATAGGGAATGCATAGTGGTACCTTTTTAATCAATCCACACTGATCAAATGTCTAGGTAATACATTTTAAGATAATTAAAGTTTTCAAAGAGTTTTTCAAATGTAGTCCCACACGTAAGTTAGTCTGATCTGTTGTTAGCCATTTAAAAGTAATTGTATCATAATTGCTTTTAGAGTATATGTTGTAATGTTTTACTCATGTCTCAGTTACTATGTCTTATTGGATTGGTTTTTTTTAATGCTTAATTCTTTATTGTAAGCTTACTGTTGTTTCTCTGCATTGTCTTGTATTATTTTGGTGTGTTTGTATTCATTTGAGGCATTGAATATTTGCCTTTTGTTTTGTGTCTGTAAACCACCCTGAGTCCCTTTGGGGAGAGAGGGCTGCCTAGAAATAAAGTTTTATTACATCTGAACTTGAGCATGGATAACAATGCCAGAGAATTGGAAGAGAAAGACTGTTCTAAGCAGCAATTACAAAGAAGATGCACACCACCCATGAGATCCTGGCTCTATATAGAGTATGTTGTTTCTTTAGTGCTCTGCTCTATCAGATCCAGATTATTTCCAAGCCATTCTTTACATGCATCTGAGGATTACTTAGAAGCAGATATAGCCCACATTATTTAGACCCATGGGATAACCATGCTGGAGGAATTTTCATTTTCTGCGATTGTATAGGGTCTTAGTCTTGGCCACTGACTGAAATGGACTCAAAATTACCAAAAGATTATAAGGATTGTCTTGTAGTTTCAATGTTGGTAGAGGATGATTTAATGGACTAAAAATTGAAGGATCAGTTCTGACACAGAACATTCTTTCTTAAAGTACAGACCTCTTTATTATTTACAGTTTCCTTAGTATTTAAATTCTTAGCCTTGGAATGTTAGTAGATAACAGCAGATTCTTCTAAGTATAGCTTGATATATCTCATGTACATGTAACATGATTCCATATATAAAACAAGTGGTATTTTTTATAGAAAACTGAAGTTTATAAACTTTAGAATAAGATAAAAAGTTGTACCTGGGATAATTTTTAAAATGACATTAAAAACAAACAGGATCGATGAAATCTTCATGGATCATCTGCAGAATTCCTCTTAATTTTAATGCAGTCAAATTTTTCCCATTTCATATGTTGTGAAGTCATGTAGAAATCACCAAGAATTAGGTCTAAATGTCATCTCCAGCCGGTTCCAGACAGCACTTTAATGCAAATCCAATCAGGTTTTAAAAACCTGATTGGACTCGCATTGAAGTCCGCACAACACCCAGAAAGCACATGCTTTTCGGGGAGGGGGGGAGGTGTCCAAATGCCCTGCTGCGGTTTCCCACAAGGCAACAGGACACAAAAGATAACCCCCCCTTTAAAGCCTTTTAAAAAGCAAAATAACTCACCAGGCCTCCATTTTCCCTTCTTTGGCCCTCTACTGGGTGATACTAATGATGTGCCTGGAGAAGGGAGGGAGGTCAGGCATGATTTTCCTCCTCTTCCCCTTTTCCAGGTGCATCATTGGTATGACCCAGGAGAGGTGAGTTGTTTTGCTTTTTAAAAGGCTTTTTAAGGGGTTTTGGGAGGGGGTGAGGTGTATTGGGTTTTTTGGGCTCCAGTAGCCCCAAAATCCTGAGACAGCTGTGTAGATTGTGATCGGAAGTTGTGCAACGTGATCTCTGGGCCCAAACCATACAGCCCCTGCAACTGGAAGGATACAGTTCTTTTGAAGGTTTTCCCGCTTTGTTCCAAAACCATTCACATTTACCTGAGGCGTCCTCTGGGCACTCCTCTTATTGTAGATATCATAGCTTTCAGTATACCCACAGGTCCTTGTTGTAGTCATCAAGCTGAATTATTCCATAATTGGAGTCAGTCTTGTGTCTGCTGAATCCAAAGCCCTTTTGTCCCCAATCCAGAGGGCTTAAGATCAGCCACTCAGCTATGGACTCTTCCAAATTGTAGTAAAGAAATGTGAACTCTTGCAACAGAGCTCCTTGTTTGATGTTGGGAATTACTGCATGATGCCACTTCAGCATGTGCTCATTTAGCATTATTTGGTCCCTGTAAAAGGTGGCAGCAGTGGACAGGAGGAATGAGGGAAACTGTATGACATTATAGGCAGCATGGCCAATCATACTCAAATCACTGCCTTTGCTCATCGGCAAACCTTTTGTCTCTGAATGCTACCTGTCCTGGAATAGCTATGTCTTCTTTTAAAAGAACAGTGGTCCAAAAATCTATTATGCAAGCTTCAAGGAAAAAGTTTAAACTGCTACCTCCCCCCCCCCAAAAAAATCCCAAATATATCCCAAAGCTTACAAACAAAGCAACCCCCCCCCCCCAAGAAAAAAAACCGCACACCACTCTTGGGGTGGGAATTAAATGTTCCTACTCATGTTGGGAATCATTGTTGAATAGTTCAAGACAACAGAAATATTGCATGATATATATATTCAAATAGGAATTACAGATACAAATAGGAGAATAGGAGAATATCTCAGTTAACAGGGCAGCTATATATTACTTCTTTAACAGACAATTTGATACCAGAGATAGGAAATAACACGAAAAAAAACAAAAAGGAGGAGGAGGAAGAGAAGCAGTTCAAAATATTTCAGTAATCCTTTTCTTCAAAATGAATTATATGCTTGTGTGAAACAAAACAACCAGGTTAGTTGAAGAAAATCAACAAACAAATTTTTGAACAGTCTGAAATGCATGTAAGGATTTACACCAGCCTCCAATTTCCATTTCGGTGATAGCTGGTGAGATGAGAGCCAGCATTCTCTAGTTGTTTGAACATTGCACTGGAACCCTGGAGACTAGAATTTGAATCCCTGCTCAGCCAAAGAAACCTACCAGGTTACCTTAGGCAAGTCACACTATCTCAATCTCAGAGGGAGGCAAAGACATCCCTCCCCCAACAAATCTTGGCAAGAAAACCCCTTGATAGATTTGCCTTAGGATTGCCATAAGTCAGAAATGACTTGAAGGCAAACAAGTGAGAGAGGCATACTTACCCATTCACCCATTTTCTCTGTTTTGCTGTTCAGTAAGATAGCAATACACAGCAAGGACAAAGTATCCTTTTTCCAACCAAAGTTTTATTGTGTTGTTAACTGTGGACACCTCTGGCAACCTTGACACTGTCAGTCAATATTTCTCTAGCCCCCTTTCACTCACATTGTACTCACAACAATGCTGCTGAAAAAATAACTTTCAGCATGATAGAGGACAAAGAGGAAAGAGGGGATAAGTGGTCATAAAATGACGTTGCAAAAAGGAGCTTCTTTGTCAAAGACTTCATTCACTGAGGTCTGCCTGTGCTGCAAAATCCAGCAACATTTTCTGGAAGAGCTATAGGTCAATCATTTAAAGTTATATTTAAAGTTATAATGGAATATAGTGCAGCATGCAACGCCCCCCCCCCCCCCCACACACACACCATTTAAATCAGTGAGCCACAATATTGCCTAATGTTGGCTGAAACATGGATTTATTATTTTCTCTAAAGGCACTGCCTTTTTGCGGAATCTGTATGTCTGTATGAATCAGTTTTGAAATTCCACTGTAAAATTTTCACTTCCATCACCCATGAGAAAAAGGGCACATCTGCTTTGCAGGAACAGCTATTTTTTCCTTCATTCTTGCTTATGGTCAATTAAAATCCCACCCTCTGTCAACTCTTTCACTTCCTCAGAAATCCCTAACCTGGGATGCTGCATATGAAAACCACATTTTTTAGTTCCATCCTTACTTTTATAATGAATATCTACATTTGTTGATGGAAATACTGACATTTCCCTCTAGAGCCTGTGACTGAATTCTGGCAAATCAACAAGCTTTTGTCTCTGAGTGCTCACAAACTTAAATTTGGCAGTTGTAAATGGCTCTGTGTCAACATATGTGAATTTTTTGGCATGTGCAAAGATGAGGACCTGAACAAAGTGGAAGCCAAGTTTTGAGGTTTTAACTGTAGGAAATTTTCAAAAATGCAAACAAAAGATCTTGAAGGATTCTTTAGTCTGTACGTGGTTCATAGATTTCTGAAAGAAAGGGGAAGGTAGAAATATAGAATCATCTTTTAGTTTTCATGAGGATGAGAATATTTACCAGAGTTTCCTTGTGTGTATATGGATGCTTGACATCCATACATTTAATTTGACCCTTTTGAGAGCTCTCTTTTTATTCATTTCCTGGCAAATTGTTGGGACAACATAGCTACATGAAAGTTCAGCCAAAGTACCACCATCACTTCCACATATCATTTATTCAGGCTGTTTACTTTGCTAAGTGTTATAACCTTTCTTGCACATGACTTGCCTCCCACCACCAGCAGGCAGCCAATACTGTGGAGTAAGACCAGGAAAAGATACAACATCTCTGCACACAAGCTTCATTAAATGCACTACATCAAGAGTGGACAAAATCCAACTGGTGCATGCAGTTTTACCTCTTCATTTCAGTCCCTGCTGTCACCCACTGTTTAACTTGGACAGCACAATTAAAATATTCCTTTATAAAGAGATACTGGGGGAATCTACACCTTGTTTTTCCAGTGACCAGTGCCTGGATTCATTAAGCAGCTGGAAAACAAGATGCAGCATTCATATATAATGTGTTTAAAAGGTAAATCCCAACACTTTTTTTCCCCTGCTGTGGGCATTTTCTTCAGATATACAGACAGACAACAAGAATTTCAAATCTATTTTTGCAACAGTGTGGGAGAGAGTTCATGTACAACATTCATCAGCTAGCTATGTACAGGAGTGAGGCAGATATACAATTATGCATTTGTTTCCAAAGATGGCCTCTGAACACCTCCCAAAACTCTTTTCTCACAAGATGGAGACCTTGTGTACTAATGTAACTTTTGTTTGGTTTTTGAGCCGCTCTAGAATTAAATGGCCCAGTAGTTTCCAGCATTAACACACGCACACACGCGTGCACACACACACACACACACACACACAGCTAGCATTGGTGTCATCCAAGCTACTTTGTGACCATTATCATTTACTAACACCACAATTGCTGTCTGTGGTATGGGAGGATCTCAACATATCACTGTTTTGTTATGAAACAAGATCATTTTGCTATTGATTTTTCATCTTGGAATGAATAGGATCCTGGCTGTGCTACATGGATGCTAGCAGCCTCTAGGACAACAGGACCATTTTGTTGTCCTGCTCCAGAAACACCATTTAGGAATGTCTCCAGTCCAAATGAGCTCTGCAAATACACTTTAAGTCTTCTATAACTAATACTTTATGTTTACACTCAGAAAGGAAGTCTGTCCAAAAGTTTCAAATTCTTTTGCTTATCCGCTGGATTATTCTACCACATGGGTGATCAAAACTTAGAAGCAGGACACCAAAATACAAACAGAGGGGAATTACAAGCATGTTTCATGCTTCCAAATCAATCTAAAACACCCATTTGGTCTTGTTTGTTACGTCTCTGATCGTTTAAATCACATTTTACCCTCTCCCTACCATTCTTTTGCCATTTTAAGGTACAAAAGGAAACTATAAAAGGAGGGCTGAGAATCCCTCCTTTTCTCAACCCTCCCCTTTATCCCTCCTTTGGGATAAATTGGGAAACAAATAAACCCTGCATGTTTATAGTAGTTTTATTTTGTGTTGTACTTTTCATGGCTCTCTCCAGCTATAATTATGTTTCCTACAATATATGCAAGAACATAATATCCAAGCCTAGAAGGGAAATCAGCCCTTCAAGCAGGTATAAAAAGATTCTGAACATATACAATCTAGAATAAATGGTCTCTTTATGTAGCCTTGAATACATAGGCTATGATTTTGGAATAATAGGAATTACAGTGTAAGAACTGAGACTGAAATTAGCCTGAATTCTATAACATAATAATATCAGTGGGAAACCTGAGTCTCCTAGCCACAGTTGTGCCATGCTTAATTTATAGCTGACTGTACTTTTGCACAGCTAAAATGGAAACCCAGGCCAATCTTGTGTGGGAAACCTGATGTAGATTCTTCATGTTCCTTTCATTCATAAAACATGTACAAAGGCAGCAAGATTACATAAAGGGATTTCCCTACATCTACCAATCCAACCATCCCTTCAGTTGCTGACAGCTAATGGATGATGCCCCCATGGCACTAGGGAACTTCTGGGTGAGACACTCATGCAAGCAAGACAATTGAAGATGGAGAGGGAGGAAGACGAAGAAGAGGAAATAGAAGAATTTCTGTTTTCCCATCCTAATTATATTTTTAATGCTTTGCCTGCTTCCAGTCCCGAAGCAAATGAAGTTTACCTTGTAAAGCTTGCAAGGAAAGGTTATAGCAATATTCTGTAAAACGTGGTGTTATACTTACTGACATCATCAGAGACTGCTCCTGTGTGGCATTACAAGAAATTATACCTAGATCTCAGGTTTTGGCTCTGAAATCTCAAGTCTTGGGAAAGTCCAAACCTGGTATCCGTCTCTTGAGTCTTTCTTCTGGCAGAAATGATAGCCACCTTTAGTAGCTATGTTTAGAGCAAATCCCTAAATCTTCCCCAAAGGCACTTGTGATATGGAGTTTCAAACAACTAATTAAAGCAAACAAAAGACCTTGGCAATTATGATGAAGATGGTGCACGGCCAGTGTGGTTGGATGAATTTGTGGAGTGGTACAAAGAAAAACAAATGACATTAAAAAGATCAGTGATAAGAGTAACCAAATTGAATTATAATTAAAAAAATCAATGAATTAACAAAACTGTATGTACATCAAAGGCCTTCTTTCTAGTGAAAGGCTTTGTGGCTAAAACTAAGCTAGGTTGGGATACCAATAGTAAAATGAGGATATACCATAGGTCTTATCAAAGTATCCCCAATGGTTTAGTCCCAACAAGAATGGAACCACTGAATGAAGGATATCATGTCAATACTTTTATTATTTCCATTGATTCAGTAGGTTTACTGCAGTTGAAACTAACAAAAGTATTTAGAACTCCAAATGCAGTACAGGAGACATTCCATTTTTACAGGTATTAGGGGTGTAGGACCCTCATGAAATTGGAAAAATATGGATAAAAGAACTACTTTTTCTTTCAGATGACACTTCTCTAGGATCTTCAAGGGCCATTAGGGAAACACTATGGAAGCTCACCATAGAATCAGCCTCAAGGACCTAGATATTCCTAGAGAGAGCATTTCAATCCTATCCATAAATGATCAAATCCACAAAAGTTAAACTACAAGTGTAGAGGGTTGACTATACTTTATTCAACTACCTAGGAATACCTCTCACTGGACTCATATCTAGGAATGTAGTATTTAAAAAGGCTAATATTTTCCTGCTAACTATACTTCTGATAAAATAATATGTGAGGGTTGCTTTTCATTTTTCCATTAAGCATATGTATTGTATTACCTCTTGCATAATTAAAAGGTAATAATATTTTGAGCTGCTTTATGCAATACAATATTCACCAAACCTTAGGAATTTCCTCAAATACCATATTTCACTGTGTAATTATTCCCTTTTTTTGAAGGAAAAAGAAAGGTGCAATTATTATATGGTGAAAAACGTACAGCTTTGGGGTTTCACTTGGCCAGGAGCATCTGCATCCTTCAAGCTATGAGGTTTCACTCAGCTGCCAGCGTGGGGGATACACACGCTTCGTTCATGCCCCCAGGTGAGTGAACCAAGAGTGCGACTATTACACGAGAAATACCAACATTCCAATTTTGCTATCCCAAAAATGAGGGTGCAACTATTATGTGATGGTGACTCTTATTTGAGGAAATACAGTAATTCATGATGTACATGTGATTGGTCCCATCCTAATCTGAAAATGATACTGGTATATAAGTGACATTGGGTACCAAATAAGTGGTATCTTCATTTGAACTTTGTTCTTAAAAGCAATTTTTAGAAGTGATTGTTTATATGAAAACAAAATGGAAATATTTCTTTTGTTAAATAAAACTTTTTTTGTTTACATCACAAAGGTCATTTTCTTGACCCTTTCCTTAAGGAAGCATTCGATTTTCTACATTCTTTATTTTTTAAGAAAGATTATGCTTGAATCTTAAATTAACGAATGTGTGTATGCGTGTATGCTTTCAAGATCCTGTTGACTTCAGCTGAATTAATGACAAGAGAAGGAGAGTACCTGATGGGCCCACCTTGAACTTGCATTGCCCTGCCACCACTGCTCTAAATGGATTTTGGTCTCCTCTTCCATTCCTAGTACTTTAAAAGATGATTTTCTGATTTCTTCTGATTTAAGTGAGTGGTTTTTACAACCAGCATTATTTATGCGTGTTTTATCACTGCTAACCCTCCACAAACTATCATCTTTATCCTAATGTCCCTTAAGCACCAAGAGAAAATTTGTTTGTTCTCTTCCTAAATTTTGTGAGAAATCACTTTACCAGTAACTACACTGAAAATGGAGAGCTGGATGGTGTAGTTGTTTGAGCATTATACAATGACCCTGGAGACCAGGATATGAATTCCAGCTTGGTCATGAAACCCATTGGGTGATCTTTGACAAGTCACATTCTCTTAGCCTCAGAGAAAGGCAATGCAAACCTCTTCTGGACAAATTTTGGCAAAACAACCCCTTGTGATTGGGTTCATCTTAGGGTCACCATAGAAAGGAAGTTATTTGAAGGCACACAAAAACAAAAAAAACATTCCCCAAAATTAAGCCTACACAATAATTTGTTCTTTCATGTGAAACTTGTGACTTTTGTTTAATATAGTGACGTTAAAAGGAAAATGAGAGGATCAGAGTACAGGTAGTCCCCAAGTTACAAACATCAGACTTACAAATCACTTATAGTTAAGAACAGAGTTGAGACAACAGGAAGTGAGAGGAATCTGCCTCTAGGAAAGGAAATTCACTCCTGAAAAAGTTATCATGAGGAAAATGAGTCTTCACTGATGCTTTCTCAATAATCCTTGCTTGCACAACAAGCCAAATTTTTCAAGATACAATTATCACAAGGACAGAAAGTGAAGTGAAATCTTCTAAATAGGGGCACAGACAGCCAGACAAACACCACAGGGTGTTAACCCTTCCCTATGCTATCCTAAGCCTATATATATAGGCCTCTACTCTATCAAACTGAAGATTTATCAGGTTTCATCTACTCAGAATGTGTTATGAAGCCTTTAAATTTCAGTTAACATGTACTGAAATGTAAAAGCATTCAGGGCCCTTCTACACTTTCAGTAAAACCCAGAACTTGGGATAAAAGGTGGATGTCTAAACAATGTTTGTGTAAAGTACGGGTGGAATCAGGTCAACAGCTGAAAAGCACATATTAAAAAGGTGCACTTAAAACCCGAGTCTTACCCAAAAATGTGCACCTTCACATGACTGTATATCCCTGCAGGCATGGAAAGTACATGAATTCCTTCCCCTCCCCCTGTGTGAACTGCTCCCACACACATGCACATTTTTAAAGTCCAAAATTGCTGATCGGCTTGTCAAAAAATGGAGCCACAGACCCACTGGTGACTAAAGGGAAGCAGAATTGGAAAACAATTAGAACTCTCTCTAGCCATCCCTTTATTTAGAACTATATACTATTAAATAGAGCTTGACTTAACAATTGGGTGAGGAAAGAAAATAACTAATCTGCTTGTGTTTACACTTGGATCTCCATGTGTGCACATATGAGGGCAAGTGCATCTCAGAGAGAATTTTTTAAAACAAACTTCTGCCAGATGCCCCCCCCCCCATCTGCCCTCCATCTTGATCCACTTCAAAGAAAGGTGTGAGGATGGCAGTTGGCCATTTCCTGGGTCTATGCTGTCAGGTCCTTGGATTTTTTGTCCCACTTTTAGAATCCACATTTTAGCTGTTTGGAAGCACTCTCAATAGCTAACAGGTTCAGGGGTGATAGTGAATCTGATCTTGGCTTCTGTCTGAAATTTAAAAGAGCTATCCGAAGTACCAAATCCTGTTATCCAAGTTTCAGAATAAAACCCAGAGAAATCTCACTATCCTACTAACATGCCATGAAAAATAATATAGCCTTTAGAAAGAAAGTGTGGAAGAAAAAAAGAAAGAAAGAAAGAAAGAAAGAAAGAAAGAAGAAAGAACATCTGCATTATATTTAGAGACAGAATGCATCCAAATTTTGGAAAAATCACAACCAAAGTCTACCTTATTGCAAAGTAAAGTGGCTCGTGTTCAAAGCAGTCTAAAACAAAACAATCTGACATTCAAGTCCTGAAGTGGGTTTTGAAATGCACTTATCTCGCCCATATACACCTGTCCCATTTAATGGATGGAAGCTTGGAGTTCTGACATGTTTTCAATCCTATCCACACCAACCTAAGTCTCATTGAGCTCAATGGGATGTATACAAAATGGCACTATAAATTCCTAAGTGCATTTGGTCACAGCGGGGCAGCTCCTGTTAAAATTAATAAAAGGGAATTAAATAGAAGACTGGAAAAACATAATGAGTGCAATTGACACCGAAGTGGATAGACCAAAAGAGAGAAGGGAAGGAGAATTATTCCTTTGTAAATCAAGAATAACTTGCATCATCCTTCCAAAGTCGTATTTAGTGTGTTGGGTTGTATAGCTTTAGCACAATGGCCCTTTTCACAATCTTAAATTGGTTGGATTAGGGATACGTGCAAAGAGAGGAAAATTATTTGTCAAGTTTATGTTACCTTTTCTCTTTTGACATGAAAAGCAGAACACTAAATTAGAGTTCAACTGATATCTTCAGGTGTTGCAATTAAAATTCAACCAAGATTAAATTGACCAACAGCCCAAAGGCTTGCAGTGCCAAATCATTTGTGTTATACACCAGGACACTTAATTTAACAAATGTCTACAATTAGGGGAAATAGATTCCAAATGAAAAGTCAGAACAGATGAGAGAAAATGCTCCTGGAATTTCACTATATTCTGAATCAAGACAACTTGAAAGCAGCCACCTTTGAACAGAAATAACCATGCAGTTAGCATACTGGATTTTCATTTGGACATTCAGATTTATTCCATGCTGATCTTTAAAGTCACTTTGTGTCATGCAACTGTACTACAGAATTAAAGCAGTGTGGTAATGTTTTAACAGATGTGGCTCCATTTTACAAAACCCTGGGATATGTAGATTTGTGATGCATCAGAGCATTCAGACAGAAAAGGCTAAATTAATACCTGATAAAACCTTTTTTTTTTTCAAAATTGGGTGTGGACCTCCAACCATTGCTGTTGCTTTTTGGGGATTTGGGGGGAGTCTATGCCTACCTACCTATGCAACCCCTGGAATGTCCCAGGAACAAAACATTAGCCCCCAGACCCACTGCAACCACCAGCATTCCTTTTTTAAATAACAGTATACAAACCAGTGCTTTTCTTCCATGTTGAACCTTGCCAGTTTGCAAATCAGTTCTTCTTTTCAAGCAGAACCTTCCGCAAATGTAAACTAGCTCTGTTCTTTGCAAAACATCCAAGAATGCTTAGCAGAATTTATTTCACACAAAACTCTCCAGAATTTAAATAGCTTCTTCTCTCCAGTTACTGAGGACAGAAGACACTTGTAGCAATCATATAGAATATTTCTATGAGCCAGATTAGGGTCTGTCTGGTTGCTTCCATTGTCTGCTTTAAGAAATGCAGCTAAAAAGCATTTAAACATATAGAAGTGTCTAATGTTTTATTTTAGTATTGGAAGTCAGGGCAAAATTGGCAGGTAGAAATGAAGACCCAGAATGTTATAAAAGCATTCACAGCTAATGTTTGTTAATCTGAACCCCTATTATTATCCATGCATTAGGCAGCAATAATATATCAGACATGGGAATTATAAGACCCTCCATATGCTACTGTGCTGCTGCTCCCACCATTCTTCTCCATTATGTCTGCTAACTAGGACTTATGGGAGAAACAATTCAATAACATCTAAAAGATCACGCATTTCCTAAACATACAGACCTAAATCCAATTGCTGGATAGGTCCACCCTAAAGGCATTGCTGAATGGTAAGTCAACATTTTTCTTAGGACTTTATCACATGGGTAAATTTCATGTGATGCGTTCAGCACAGTCCAAGGATGGAGCCTGCCAGATGCGATCAAACCACGTACAGCTACTTTTGGCAGGGCTCCATCCTCAAACTGTGCTGAAAGCATTGTACAAGGTAGCAAGGAGGCAAGCACAGAAGGAAGCCAAGCAGTGATGCTTTTCCCCGCTTGATGGGGAAGATGACATGGGGTGATGAATTCCCACTGTCCCACGATGCCTGGCGAATCCCTCTGCTGTCACCCACGTTAGATGACTTAATGTGGTGAAGTCCTAAATCCCCTTACTTCAATAGGTCTACTCTGTAGGAAGAACATGTAGAATTAATGCTTACATACTAGCATGTTTCACATACAACACCTGAATGCTCTTCAAGGTGCTACATTGAAGGGATAACCAAATGTTGGCTAGGAGAGAAATTACATTTATTCCAGTTGGTAGGTTCCCCAGTTTCAGTTTTTATTGCATAATACACTTTGACTCAGTCACTTGTAAAGTGAAGGGAAAGAGCAGTTATAGAGGGACCCAGTTGTTTTTTGTCCACTCTTTACACCATGATGACATTTGTTTCCTTACTAATATTGACCAATTATGAGCTCTCCCAAATTTTATCACCCCAGAAAACCTTCACTGCATGTTGGAAATGTTATGGTTAAAGTATGTTATCAGGTCATATATTCTTTGGGGGCAAGATCCAAAATGCTCACTGTGGGTTTGTGATTATGTACGGATTTGAAGTTGAGTTATAGCTAATCTTTGTATCATTCATGATCGTCTGAGTTTCAAACATGTGTACATACAAAAGCTAAATATGCTGGAAGAGCTTATGTAATCATATATGTGTGTAATCAAACCTATATTATTACAACAGAGAGGTTTTGATCACGTAGGTCTTCTACAATGTCTGGACAACTGTGTGCACTGAACAAGTGGAATGCCTGACCATAATAGCTGGCATTGAATTGTTTCAAGTTTCCTATCGAGAACTTCCATTCTCTGGGTTATTAAATTCACAAAAAGTGGGGCTTTCATTTATGTGTTGATAAAATTACAGGATTTTCCATCCCATTCGGTTTGTCTCCATTTCCTTTGAACTATAATTCTACAGCAGGGTTTTGTTCTGCTATGAATGCCTTATGGATTAAAAAAGGGAAAGTAGGAAATCGGTATATTTACTAAACATAAAAGAAATTTGATATCATTGATGAGCAGTAATAGAAATATCTATTCTGGAGCAATAATATGAGCATCATTTATGTTTATGTCACACAATCATACTGAGCATTTTCTTGATATTTAACTCAGCATAGACACAGGATTTATGTAACTGTTCTGTGGTATTTAACTGGTTCCAGTTAGGGTTTTATAACATTGCACTGAATCCAAGCTGCAGAATAGAGATCCTATCTGTGGTCTTTAAATGTTTGTCAATTGTGTGGCTCCCTTTTCAACATTCCTTTGACTCTTTCAATTGCTAGAGCAAGCAAAGGCCTCACTGTATTGCACAGTAATTTTGTAGGTGTATTATCCATTGTGACAATAGAACAGAAACAAATAAAAGGTTATGACCTAGAATCTTATTTGGATTTTTTCCTCCTCTAGATTGTAACTTTATTCTTGCATGCAGCAATGTGAAGTATCATTTCTTCTCTTAATACATGGGGAAAGAGAGTTATACATAATAGATTTATCATCTTATCATCATCTTATCATCTGATGATTAGACAAATGAAACTTGAAATCTTCAGGGTATTTTTCTTCTTTTTTTTCTTTCTTCCAGATATGTGTTGCCTTGTTGTTGTTTTTTATTTGTTTGTTTGGGGTTTTTTTTGGTCAAACTGAGCTTTCCTCCTCCCTTGAAACAGCTGTTTGGCTCTTCATCACATCCCCTCCTTATAATGAGGAAACACCTGCCTGTTCTGCATGTCTTTTGAAAGTTCTCTAGCGCTGCATGGCCTGACTTCATGACAACAGCTAATCAGCTCCCATTCAAATTCAAAGCAGCCCCAAAATCCACATTTGCACCAACTCAGACACACATACATTCTGCCTGAACACCAATATTTGGAAACATAGCAATCCCACAACACATGTGACACTGACTGCCTCTCAAACCTGTCTATTCAGAGGTTGTTCATTTCTATGTTTTTACTCTTTCCATGCTCAGATGACATAATTAGCTTGCTGCCTAGCTTTGGAGGAATGCTTCTATCCTGACATATATTAATGGACAAATGAGGGGATATGGGGGTAATGAAAATCCTGATGGATCAAGCCAGTATCCTGGAAGCAATGCTTTGCCTTCCCTGCTACTTCTGATGCGGATCTTATGTCTTGGAATCTGGGATGAATAGCTAAGCTACCTGATAATGCTTGCGGAGGATGAACAGGCATGAATGTCCTGTCTAACTGCCTCCCACTCTGTAATCATTATGGGCTCAGGGAGTGAAAGGTCAGTGGAAAAATAATCCTGCACCTGCAGCCTGAGAGGGCTGGATATATAGTTCTCAGTGAGATCCATGATATAATTGATGGTAATTGCTACTAATCCAATATGTCCTTCCACAGAATCATGGGATGGAAGGCTTTACTGCTGTCAATATCATTGTTCTAATAACAAGGTTAGGATTCTCCACGCAGACTTATAGACAAAGGGCTGTATGTGTGTGAGGGGGGGACTCTTTCTGCATTTGAAGTTTCTGAAATGGTTAGTAGGAGTATCTTAGACTGTTGGAAACTAATAGCTTGAAGGAGGAGGAAATCACATTATAAACTGTACTACCTGTTGTCCATTAAGGATCAAAAGAAAAAGAGTGGTATTTCAGTTAAGTAATCAGATATTTTGCCCTAAGTCCACTATCCCTTGCCATCTGTTCTAGGAGTCAGGTTTAGCAGTTACTTTAGGGATCTTGGGACCTCACCATGGTTTCTGTCATTTCCCTCCCATACATCCATCCATCTATCCAGAGATACTCCATCTGTTTGTTTGTAGATTCGATCATAGCTAAAAGAAAACTGGGAAGAAGTGAAAAAGGATGCAAAGGAAATGAAACTGATGCCATGTGGTTCTGATTTGATCTGAGATGAGCTTAGACCAGTTAAAAGTCAGTTTATGTATAGCCCAGAGCAATTTTCCTCCTAAATCATTCATTCTTTGTGTGTTGTTAGGGAAAGCCAGTCTTTCAACAAGCCAGAAACAATGGTTAGTGAACTCTATTGCTGCAAGATAGTAACTCTAGATCCATCATGAGTTTTGGGAGTATTATTTGTTAATTCCTATATTTATTTATTTATTGGAGTAAAGCTCTCAGAATCCCTAGCTTCTGTAGCCCACTGATGTTCTACTGGTGGACAATTCTAGAAGCTAATATTTCCATTCTCTGGCTAGATCTTGCTCAGGGAGACAATTATTTGCTAATTGTCTTCTTAAAGGATCCATTGCAAGTATTTCCTTCTCACTAAAAAACAGTACTTGATTACTGCATAATTTCCAAAAAACTATTTGTACACTGGGATTTTTTTTTGGTTTTATGCAGAAATAACATTTCCATTAAGATTTTTAAAAATATAAAATTCTATTTTCTGCACAGAAAATTATGTTTCTTGCACAGAAAATGTTTTCTGCCCGAAACAACAATGGTGAATATTGCAGATAATAAATTCAAAAGTGTGAAGATTCTGACCAGTCCAGATAACTTCTTATAAGATTTTCTCAATATGCAAGAAATACTTTTCATCAAGCATGTTCATCCTATCATTAATTCAGGTAGAATGGAGAAGATAAACAAAGGATAATTACCTGTCAGAAGTTGGGAGAGGTGGGGTTGAATGCGTATATTGCCTTCCCATTCTCTTTTATCCTGCATGTTCTCTTTAACTCTTTCCATCCTGATTTTTAAAAAAAATATTTTTATTGAAGTTTCTTGGTTGCAATGCATCAGTAAGGTGTTAATCATTGACATATTGAGTTACGTTAAAAATAGACCGGATTGGGGGGGAGGGATGGGGGGGCAGGGGCGGGAAGGGTAGCTATCTAAGGGATGGGGCAGGGGGCTGTGAAGCGGACAGTGTAGGATATCACCTAACTCATCGGAGATGGAAGGGGGGGTAGTGGTGGGTAATGAAGGAGGTGGGATGTGGAGTGTGTTAGTATGTTAATATATTCTCCCCCTAGTTTATTGTTTACCCCGTTGATTAGTTAGTGTTTGTGTGTTCTTGCTCTTTCTGTCTTTGTTCTTCTTGCCTTCTTTCCCGTTCGTCATTCCTATTTTCACCTTCCTTCTAGATAGTTCCTTATTGGAGACCAGTCTGTTATGCTACTTCTTGTCGTCTGTTTGGATGTTAAGTGTTGTGTCAGAATGTCCATATTCATTATATCCATCAGTTTGAGTCTCCATTCGTCTATCTTTGGAGTTTCCTCGTTTTTCCACTTACTTGCCAAGACTAGTCTTGCGGCAGTCGCCATGTGGAAAAAGAGTTTATCTTTATTTTTGTCTATTTCAAAGTCAAATATTCCTAGTAAGTAGTATTCTGCTTTTTTTCTCTATTCTTAATTCTAGTATTTTTGTCGTTGTCTCATGTATTTCCTGCCAATTTTTTTTTACTTTCTTACAAGTCCACCAAAGGTGGAAAAGGGTGCCTTTGTTGTCTTTACATTTCCATCCTGATTTTTGAGGAAATTTGCAAGCTTTTCATAAGCAAACTGGAATGACACCAACCATTCAATAAACATATTTCCAAATATGGAGAGCATATTGCCTGACTGCCCTGTAGGTGCTGAAGTATGTAAAGGAACCATAGAGATGCCATCCTTCCTTCAACACTGGAGCATGATTGAATAGATATGGTAGAAACATATTCAAATCTAGATTTTATGAATTAGACAAACTCCATGCGCCTGAATGGGTGACTATGTTGGTTGTGGGTTTTTTTTTTCACATTAAGAGTTTTGCAATCACAAATGTGTTACTTTCCCAAAGAGCAATTTTTAAAAATTCTTCTCAAAAATTGAAGTAATAATACTATTACTGTATTTATAACCTGCCCTATCTCCCTGAGGGGACACATGAAATAAATTGTCATAATTTCTCAAAGTAAGATGGATCACATTTCTCTATTCAATTTTCTTCCTAAAGAATCCTAGGCATAGTAACAGGAAAATGGATTTCCTTACCTAAAAATTGCCAAGGGTGCTCATGTGGAGAGATATCAGGACAAAAGATCATCAGAGAGTCCCCCAAACAACCACAGGAAGGTAAAACAGAAGCGGTGTCACAGTTATCTGACTGATCAATTTCTCTTTACAACCACTCTCATTGCCACTACATTTCCCAGACTTTTAAATAAGTAGGGAGCACTTCTTTTCTATTCCTACTTGGTATAGTAGGATATCTGTTATTTTATATTCAACAAGGGGACTCTTGCAGGTACATGGCTCTCATCTTTTGCCCAAACATAATGTGTATGCTAGGCTGATGCTAGGCCAGCTGATTTTGGAACAGAGGTTGGCCCTCTTTTTTGATACTGAGATCCTTTAGCTGAGACAGAAAAAATCCTAATACAACTGTACATAACTGTGATGTAGAGGTTTAAGTATTGTACTAAGGCAATGGACCACGTGAATTGAAGCTGTTTAGCCATGGAAAATTACTAGGTGACCTTGCCAAACCATACACTCTCAAAGGAAGGCAAGGAAATAAATTCTGCCAAGAAAACACTGTGATAGGTTTATCTTAAGGTGACCATCAATGACTTGAAGGCACACAACAACAAACCTCACAACCTCTGAGGATGCTTGCCACAGATGCAGGGAAAACACCAGGAGAGAATGCTTCTAGAACATGGCCATACAACCTAACAAACCTACAACAACCAAACAAAGTGACAGTCAATTTCTGGTTTTGAAAAACTGTTATTTTAATTTTTAACATCGCAAACAAGCTCTTTGATCTGTTGGGAAGATACATGGTTGTTCAAAAAGCTTCCAGGAGAGACAATTCACAGAAGTAAGCCAAAAAGGGAATTAAGAGGGGTAAAGGGTTCAAAAAGGTTTGTCTTCATCTTTTAGAAGGAAAATGTGATACATTATCCTAATTAAACTTGCAATTGCCAGTCCTTGGGTGGTTCTCACTAATCTCTAAATTTCTTGGGGATGATAACAGGTACCTTTGCATGTTGGTCAGAATATATGTTGTCTATGCTGTTGGGTAAAAATATGTAGAAGATATTCAAAAACCTAGAAATATAGACAAAGCCCTGAAAATGTTTGCAGAATTTCAGCTGAATGTGAATGTTGCCTGGAAGAAGTGTGCTGTCAAAGTTTGGCATTAAATAGTCATTCCTACATCTTCCATGAAAGTCCAATGTATTTTACACAGAAGAACTGAGCACAGTCCAGATGTATCTGTAATAAGGGATACATGATATACATAGATTTGGAAACAGCAGGAAGCAGAGAAGTATCTCAATTTGCGTGTATGTTGGGAGATAACTTACTAGATTTTTGCCAGATAGTCTCTTGGGCATTACATTACAGTAGAAGATATAATGACAGAAGAATGCCTCCCTCCCCAAACCTCTTTTGTCTTACCATTTATGATTACAAACTATGTAACCACTTGCAATATTTTCCCCTTTTCTTTTCTGTTTTTGACAAATCTTTCCTTTTTGTGGATACTATCTAGCTGAATGTGTTCACTAACACATTCTGTCAAGCAACACAGTTTTTTTTCTGGGTGTAATTTCTATTTTAGCTTTTTTACTTAAGGCATCATTAGAGATTATAATAATATTATATTAATTAAAACCAGAATTTGAATGCTATGGTGAAAGGAAAACATGTACCTCTGTGGTAGGAGATCAGACCAGAATTAACAAGGTCATCTGGCACTCAGTGTGTTTGGAAATGGGGTGTGATGTTTCGCAGTCTGAGAGTGAAGTATAGCTAAGCTCCTAATTCAATCATGGGTATCTTAGCTTTATGGGATCTAGAGAAGCTGACATCCTGATCTATTACAAAGCCAGTTAGATCTGTAAGCAAGGATTCTAGGAGACATTAGCTTAAAAGCAGCCATGGACTAACTCATTTTGAGAGAAAGGATTCTCTAGCCTTCAGACTAAAAGGTCAGGTTAGTTAAGGGTCAATGATTATATCACCACCTGCTTCTGTGTAAGAATCTAAAAGTGGTTGCAGAGACAAAGGGAAGAAGAGAGACTGTGAAATAGAGCAAAACGTTTTTGAAACAATATTCTTCTTCTTTGCTTTTCTTTCTTTTTTGAACAGTATTAAGGGTATCAACAGAGATAGGAAATAGCATTTTACAAATACTGTGTAGGCCTACACATTTTAGTAAAAGAAAAATGACCCCCAAAACCTGGGCTGACTTATGCACTTGTCAATATATGTGTTGTACCTCAACTATATTTTTTTAAAGGTTCCATCCCTTTTTTGTGTAGAATGGCAAAAAAATAAGGGCTTTCTTCTGAGAAATGCACCACCCCCTCTATTTTGTCCACTGCAACACAACTTCTGGCCTTTCTAAATTCCTGGGCAGTAAACATGGCGGTGGCAACCAGGGGTATCTGATCCTCTGAGGCAGTGCTGGCACTTGTCCCTCTCTGCAAAATGGTCCTCGATTTTTCCATAGGTCATAACAAATTCTATCATTTTGGCTACAACCTATCATTTTGACCCCTCAACTTATAAATATGTAGATCTACTACTGATATCAACACAATGAATAAATCTATATAGAAAAACCAGAAAATTATCAGAACCGTAAAAACACATGTACAGATCTCTTATGTATTGGTTGTTGTTTCGCAGAGGTATATAATTCCTGCTTTAGTCTCACTGTAAAAATAATTCAATTATCTGTAGCTCTAGACTGAACATGATTTTTCTACTTCCTCCCCAGAGTAGGTTTCTTGTCATAAATATCTCACTTTATGGTTTTATATCATTTCATTTGAGCCTTCCTCAAATTCCTGGTGACAGCTTGTAAGAGGAATAATCTGGAACTGAACAATTTGAAAGATAGCCAGAGGAATTAAGTCACACTACCCAAAGGCACATGAGTGTGAGAACCTGCAGTATTTCTAAATTTGTGAAGAATGGCCACTAACTTTAGGTGAATGAGTTTGAAAAGCATACTTTTATAAACTGTCACCTCACAACTAATCCCAGGATTAGAGCTTTTGAACTCCAAGAAAAGAGAAAGTTCTAATGCTCTTTGACAATGACCTCAAGGGGAATAACTGACAAATAGGGGGCAAGAAGAAAATGACTCTTCTCTCTTGCTCTGTATTTCTTAATAAAGGTTTAATAACAAATAAGCAACAATAACAACAGTATCAAACAACAATGTGTCAAAATGCCATAAACAAGTAGTTAAGGGTACTGATAACTGCTGAGGACACTGGGGCATAGACATTTGAAAAAAATCACATTAACGAAAAAGGATGATTTCTCTGATATCATCCAACATGTGTGTGTGGTATAGAAAGATTGGGTAAGTATCACCATTGCTTGTTTAAGTGATCAATGAAACCCACTTTACAGGACAAAATTTATTCCATAATCTATTTTCACACAAGTAGAGTCAATTCTTCCAGTTTACTACAAAACCCAAAAACTGATAAATTATTTATACAATAAAGGAGAGTCATGAAGAATACAAGATAAGGCACCAAGGCCTTAAGAACCATCCCTCCCTTCCCCAAATAATTAGGAAATTGAAATGAAAGAATGCCCCAAATTATCTCCTATGTTCCATGGCAGTTTTCCTATGCCTCATTTTTCTTAAAGAGAAAATGTACTGAATGTTGTTTAAAATCTGGCCTGTGTATGTGGGTGGAAGGGGTGAGAGATAATAAAATCGTGGTGATATTTATGTTCAAAATATTCTTGTTAAAAACATTGGAATGGTGTCCTAATTGGCGCAATTCAGTGCAATAAATGGAATATGGGGAATGCAGTAGAAAGGAGATAGGCTATCCTCCAATTCCTCAAAGGAAGGAGTCATTTTGAACTCCTTGTAAAGGGAGCTTCAGGGTCTAGGGGTAGCCACTGGGGGCCTATCTACACAGCATTTAAACACAGAATTTACTGGGTTAAAAGGGGGGGGGGCTACATGACACTACCTAATGATAATAATTTATTTATTTGACCAGTCATATGACCATTTCAAAAATAGAACATGAATTTAAAAAAACAAGGGAAAAAGGAGGACAGCAGCTGACCTTCTATTTACAGTCAGTCTTATTTTCATGGTTCTTCTTTCAGGAAATCTGCTCTTTTCTTGATAGCTTTCAGAATAAAAAGGCTTACTCTGATTATGATGGATCTTTCCTGTCCTTGCAAGAGGGATGTCAGAAGATCATTTCTGTTGGGGGACCTGCAGTTGGATAATATTGGATGTAAATATCTGTCTATAACGATCGGCTAAATCAGATCCGGCATCGCTGGAACTAATTAGTTAAAAAACGAATAAAACAATCCCACCATCTGGCACCATTTATAAAGAATCTAGCTGATCGATCTCAATCGCTGGAGACCAAATTATAAAGATCTATTCAGATCACTAATCAATGCTGCCACCATTAGTTTCTTCAAAACTGATTAAAGTTACTTTGGAAATCTTCAAGTATAGAGGGACACTTGAGTCAGGTTTAGAAGAACAATAAATAACAAAGTTTATTATATAGAATGGGTACAAGTGCTTCAATATATTTGCTGTTACAGAAAGTTGTGTCTTAAAAGCGTGATGGTTACAAGAATGGTTCTATCTTTGTTACAAAAGAGTTTCTTCTCTCCCTCCAAAACGAAACAAGAATTCCAACAGGACTGTGTCTCTGCCAGAGATCCTTCAGTAGCCCAGATAAATCTAGCCTGATTCTATCCAGCTACTACCCAGCTAACCTTCTATTAGCTGTAAGTTTGCTTTAGCTACCTTCCTAGCAAACTCCTGGCAAACTTAGGCCTTTTTCCCTAACTCTAACACCACTCCACTCCTAAACTCTCTTTCTCTTCAAACCCTAAACTACCAACTCCTCTCTCAAACTTAAAATGCTTCTTTTTCCCCTCTCAGTTCCTCCTAAACTCCGCCCCCTTTTTCTCTACCAATCCCGGCCATTCCCTGCTCTGCACTACACTAAAATGGCCGTCGAGGCTTCGCCTTGCCCACATCCTATCTGTTAAAAGGTAAGGGTTCTTCACATCTGGCAATTCAGTGTATGCTGGACAGTCAATTAAGAAATGTTCAATATTTTCCACAGTTTGTTCTCCCCATACACAGAATCTCTCACTTCTTGGGATGTTACAGTAGCGTCTGGTTTGCTCATAATACCGAGTTGTTCAAATCAACCCTAGTATATATTCTTTTAAGGGGAGAGGAAGTGGAATAGTTAGATAGTGTTCTAAATGAATATTCCTTTTGTGGGAAGCTAAAAACCTTGTGGTAGAAGACCTACCGATGCTCTCTAGGTCCAGCTGCGCATAGACATCCTGAGTGCGCCGCATGAGCACTTGCCATGCCCCAGGACCCAAAGCACACAGAAATTGCAAAGATTCCAGCCAACTCATTATTCAGAGTCACCAGCCACGATGAGTTCTGGTCACGCTGGACTTGATCCTCTAGACATAGGTGTGGAAGTCTACTGGGATCCATACAGTTTAATTTTGATCAGTAATTAAACTGTCTCATCAAGATTTGAGCTTTTACTGGGGGCATTTCTAGCTCCACCCTTACTGCCGCCATCAGCGTTGTTTTGGAAAGGTCCTGTATTTTTGTGCTGTCAGAAAGCACTCTAAGAAGGCCTTCTCCCATGTCACCACCAACTTTGCCTGCAATAGTGGTGGAATTGAGAGAAAGACATCTCCTGATGGCCTTAGGGACCAGGTAGGCTCATACATGGAAATATGGTCTGTGGGACAACCTGGATCAGAGCCACATAACTTTATCAGTCATAAAGTTAAATTAGTCCCAGTCAACAGTCTGTCTACAGCTCTTTTAACCATCTGAAGGTTTCTGAATACGCTTCAAATGGAGGCCAAAGTCAAGCCCATTACAGTTGTCCAAATAGGATGTAATTATGGTATGTAACATCATGGTCATGCCCAATGACTCAGAGAAGGGACAGTTGGTCCATAAGCTCTCCTGGCCATTGAGGAAATCTGGACCTTCAAATTGAAATTTGAGTTCGGGAGTACCCCCCAAACAGTGAACCTTTGTCCTCAAAGGGAGTGTAACCCCATCTAACACAGACTGGGTCCCAGTTTCCTGATCTGCCTTCAGGCTGAGAGAAGCACCTCTGTTTTATATCGATGAAGTTCAATTTGTTTGCTCTCATCTAGTTCATTACTGTTGCTAGGCACTGGCTTAGGTCCAAGACAGCTACCTTGGATTGAAGTTGAATGGAGCGGAAAAGTAGGGATGGAAAGAATATTCATGCATATTTGATTCACAGCTAAAAACATGGTTTCCCAAGTATCAGAACAAGGAGAGTCCAAATGAGTAAGTAATGTTACAGTTTGGAACCTATTCTGAGTGAAAAATACATATGAGTTTTTTGCACAGATAATGGCATTTTCTATACAGAATATTTTCTTCAAGAAATAAGTTTTCCTGTAAAGAACACATTGTTTTCTGTATAGAAAACAACTTTTGGTACTCAAAAAGTATTGTTTTTGCTGCAAAATAAAATAAAAACCCCACACAGAGATTTTTCACAGAATAAATCCCAAAATGTGAATAATCCACTGAAAACTATGGTATTTGTGGATTTTCTTGCAACGAGGAGAAAATGGTTGCAAGAAAATCCACAAATACCATAGGAGAAAATGGTTAGATCACTCATTTTTGTCCACAAGAACAAAATATACCAAGATCTCTACAATTTACTTCACTTCTATCCTGTGTGTGCATTTCTGCAATTAGAATAGTTGCAAATAAAATAGATTTCCCAAGCAACAAAGTACCTCAGAGAAGGTCCAATTATCTATCTACTTCTAATCTCAGACAAAAAAATGGGTGTGTATAGCAGGCCACAGTGACCAAATTGATGACATATTGTATATTGTGCATTGAAGATTGCATGGAGAAAGCATTCTCCAATTATCTATTTTGAAGAATGATAGGAGGCATATTTGTTTTGCTTTTCCCAACTCCTGCTGTGATAGGACTGCATTCTTCACAGGCCTTTCATCTGGCTAAAAGCTTGTCTTCTATCTGCATTGTTGTATGAAGACCATTTAAATATGGTGATGAAGGGTAGAGAGATAGTTCTAAAGTATTCATATATTAAAAGGCATCAATTAAGACTAGCCAAAGGTCAGGAGATGATGGGGATTTTATTTCACTGAAGCCAAGAGCTTTAAGCAGAGTACCTGGAGTCTCTGGTGGTGCAATGGGTTAAACTGTTGTGCCAGCAAGACTGCTGACCAAAAGGTCGGCAATTTGAATCTGGGAAGCATAGGTTGAGCTCCCTCTGTCAGCTCCATCTCCCCATGTAGGGGCATGAGAGAAGCCTCCCACAAGGATGGTAAAACATCAAAACATCAGAGCTCACTTTGGGAAATGTCCTTGCTGAGGGCCAGTTCTCTCACACCAGAAGCAATTTGCAGTTTCTCAAGTCACTCCTGACATGAAAAAAGCAGAATACCTTGTACAATCTGTGAAAAAGACAGCTTCCACATATTTGCCAACTCTACTGCTCTGACATTGAGTCATGGTGACAGACCCAACAAAAGCGATAGGAAGAATTTTGCGACACTCAGAATAGAGGTCACTTCCAATTTGATTGGCTGCTCCTGCTTCTCCCAGAAAGGAGTTCAGATGGTTGTTCTCTGTGCTGAGGGGAAAAATGAACAGGGAAGGGATTTGAAGGGGGGAAGGTGGGCAAGGGTTAAGCATATTCCTCCTGCCCTCTGCTTCTCCACTGCAAAAAACTTTCCTGCCCTCTTGGCAGTTTGCTGATTGCAAACCTGGGTTTTCCAAATGTATCTCCCAGGCCTAAGACACTGGCCTTTAATATCTGCTATAATTAGGAAAGTCACATAGTATTGCTGGGCTCAATGAGTACTTCTACAGATTGTTAACTTTCAAATTGTTGAATGCCAAATACTAGTGTAAGTGAATGAGTGTTTTAAAGGCGTGACCTTTAGTTGCAGGTTATTGCTTCCTTTGCAAAACAATTGCTGATGGCTCTGGTAATTTTATCGCAATGTGCTTGGTTGTGAAATGGAAACTGCAAAAGACAAGAAAGATCCTTCACTACATCCAGTTATTGCTCACTGAGCTACATTTTAAAAACACATCTGGACTCTGGATAGAGCCTTCAGCATTTTAATGAGCTGCAGACAAACCCGGATGCACAGCGGAGAGGAGAATCTGAACCAAGGCATTTATTATGCTGGGAGATTGCAGCTGACTTGTGGTGCTGCCAGGAATCAAGGAAGTTTACACAAACTGCCTGCATTTTTAAAAGCATTAAATTACAGCTGAAATGAATTTGGATGTGTTTGTATTCAGTTTGTGTGTGAGACAGAGAGGCAAATACACTGCCCTGTCACTCTGTGGCTGATATGTGCTCCAAACCAGACTCTCAGATGTTGTTACGACGTGGCTTGTTCAGGGGAAGACCGGATGAGAAGGCTGAGAGCACTGCCAGGACTTTTTACAGACATACTTCTAGTGCAATCCTGTACATTTCTGCTCAAAAATAAGGCCCATTTATTCAAAGAAGGGTGACTTCCAGGCAAATGGGGACAGGATTATACCCTTATCATACCACCTTGAGAGAGAAAATAATGTGCAAACACATGAATATATAAATAACCCCATTGTAGTGGATCTCTACACAGGCTGAGTATACCTTATTTGAAATACTAGAAGTATTTTGAATATTATTTGGTTTTTGGAATACACGTAGCATAGTAAATCATACATACTGTTTTTGCAAAGCTGGAGAGAAGGAGGGCAGGAAAGGCATGTCAAGCACTATGCTTGGATTCTTGCTATTTTACATATTGTATCTCATACACAATACAAGTAACAAATGAATGAGATGTAAGACTGGAGAGAAATTGAGATCTGAGAGACTGAGGCCCCATCTGCACTGACCATTTAATACAGTTTCAATCTATCTCTAAAATATAGTAGCTAGACTATGCATGCAACAAAAGCACACTGAAGCATGCTTTCAGCACAGTTATTCAACACAAGTGAAGTTGCAGGAAAATCTGAAATAAAGTCCATACTTTGCACCAGCATGCTGTCAACCACATTGCGCAGCAAAATTGGTACCACGGAATGTAAATCACTGTGTGGTCACCTAAACCACTCCACTGATGCACTCATTTGAAGACCTTCTCCATGGCTGTCAAGCCACAGATACTGGAAATGGTTCGAGGCCAAGCTTTGTGTGAGTGTGTCTCTCTGTGTGTAATAATCACAATCAAAGGTGTAGAGTCTGATCATCTGCATAACAAGGTTGCATTCTTCCTCTCTAATGACCTCTTCACATGGAGCTAAATTTGGCATCATGCACTTCCATCACATGATGCCAGCGCAGCTCCGTGGGTGAAGGAGGGATGAGCTGGTGCATGCCACTGTCAGGGCAAGACAGGAGGGCTCCCGGGTTGCTATCCATGGGGGAAGCCACATGCACCACGCATACCCATGCTTCCCCCATTTAATCACCCTCGGCTAGAGCAGGGTGATGCAGAGCATGGGGCACCAGATTCCCCACGCCTCTCTACGAAGCGGAGCACCTCGGGGGCCATCTGATGAGGTTGTAAGGTCAACAAGAGATAGTAGTTATGACTTCAGATCCTTTCTACTTGCTTCCATGATGGTATAAGAGGCCTGATCATTCTGACCTTGGAGGTCTGACATTGGAAGAAAGGAGAGAAAATATGGGAGAGTTTGGTTTTTTATGGACAGAGGACTTACTTTTTGACAAGCTTCTTTAAGAATCCAGCTCTTGAACTGGTTACTGTATCAAATACAGTCAGTTCTTCACATTTGCTAGAGTTAGGAGCATTGTACCCTTGGGAAAGTGAAAAACAGTGAATAAAGAAGCTGCTATTTTTATCGCAGAGGTCACCTCTCTAAGAATTTCTAGATCTTCTAGCATGAGTCTACGATCAGTTTCCACTGGAGACTGGCCATAGAATTGGTTTGAAGGAACCAGAGATTCCTAGAAATCTTTAGGTCCTCAAGCATGACTGGAGAAAGATGACCATAGAGTCACAATGGAGAACCTAAAGATTCCTAGAGAGTCAAATCCGTGAAAAGTCCAAACTGTCCTGCACCATTCCATTTCTTCCTTAACTTATTTCAGACCCATTGCCTAGTTGTACTGCCTGAAGCAGTTGCTCCAATTTGCTGCATAGCAAGAATAGCCCGTGTGGTTCATGTCACAAATATGAAAATGGACTATCCCTCCAATAGATCTTCAGTGAATGTTTGTTGGCCATGTGATTCAGCATTCACACTATCATGAACATCCACAAAATCCATCCAGAGGGCATTGCAAACAGGGATCTGGGATGTGCATTTTCTTGTTTATGGTGTACTTTTAAAAAATAGGCAGATTAAAGAAAAATGTATTTGCAGCATAAAACAGTTGACAGCAATCACAGTATGTAAATTATTGCAAATCCCAAAAATAAAAGACTAATGTTTAAAGATTTCAAAATTCATTTCTATTTCATATTTTAACAACAAAACAAAAATGTCACAGACGTGTCAATATAACTCTGATGTACACCACCAATTCTAATGTGCTTGACTCATATGAACCAGAAAAGAATTATCCCTGTTCAAGACCAATTTAATGGAATTTCAAAACAAGAAAGTGCCTCTGTTAGCTGTTTAACCTTTCTGACAAACTAAAATAGGGTCAAAAAGATTTGAGGAGGCATTTAAGCACATGTTTTCATTTATTGTAGCTGTGTTCAAGAAATAACTTTGTTCCAAATGGTAACCTTATTCTCATCTTTTTAAAGAAAAGCTATTTGTCTCTGTAACATATGTCAATTAGGCCCATAACTATTTGATATTTTGGTGGTCAGGAATTTCCTGATCTCATATCACCTGTGGCATATATTTTCTAATACTTCCTCTGGTTTTCTATATGAACTGAGAACACTAATTTAATCAACTTGTTTTGAAACAGTCATAGTCTTTATATCTCTGAACTAATTCCAGAACCAAAATAGGTACTATTTAAGGTTGTTAAACTAGTTATGAGAGCCAGTGTGGTGTAGTGGTTTGAATACTGAACTGAGAGATGAAAGTTCAAACTCCTGTTTGGCCATGGAAAGCCACTTGTTGACCTTAGGCAGGTCACAGCCTCTCAACCTCAGAGGAAGGCAAAAAGAAACACCCATTTGTTTCAATTGTGACAAGAAAATCCCATAATGAGGTCACTTTAGGATCACCATAAGTAAAAACTTGACTTGAGGGCACACAGCTTCTGTTACCATCTTTAAAAGCCTTCAGAAGAGAAGGCTGAGAGGAGATATGATAGCCATGTATAAATATGTGAGGGGAAGTCATAGGGAGCAAGCTTGTTTGCTGCTGCCCTGGAGACTAGAATGCTGAACAATAGCTTCAAACTACTATGCTCCTATTGATGCAGGCCAAAATCCCATTGGCTTTTTTTGCCGCCACATCACATTGTTGGCTCATGTTTAACTTGTTGTCCACGAGGACTCCAAGATCTTTTTCACACGTACTGCTCTCGAGCCAGGCGTCCCCCATTCTGTATCTTTGCATTTCATTTTTTCTGCCAAAGTGGAGTATCTTGCATTTGTCACTGTTGAACTTCATTTTGTTAGAGAAACTGAGAAACTGCAAGAGCTCTGCCTCTTGATTTGGCAGTAATCTGCTGTCACAAGGTAGATTTTTTAAAAAAAAAACAGAGGATCCCTATAGTTTTATCTGACTTGAGAAACTGCAAGTTGCTTCTGGTGTGAGAGAATTGGCCTTCTGCAAGGACATTGCCCAGGGGACACGGCTGGGATGTTTTGATGTTTTACCATCCTTGTGGGAGGCTTCTCTCATGTCCCCGCATGCAGAGCCAGAGCTGACAGAAGGAGCTCATCCACACTCTCCCAGATTTGAACCTGCAACCTGTTGGTCTTCAGTCCTGCCAGCACAAGGGTTTAACCCATTGCATCACTGGGGGCTCCAACTGGCGAGACTGTTTTTATTATTTATTGTTTTAATGATTGCTTATGTACTGTCTAATTATGATTTATGTTTATTTGTGGTTTTATTCTTGTGGTTGTTATGGTTTGGCATCGCGTCAGTGTCCAATGTATGGCATTGAAGTTTTGTCAGTTATGTGTAAACTGCTTTGAGTCTCCCTAGGGGTGAGAAAAGCGGTATAGAAATACTGTAAATAAATAAATAAATAAACTGATGACACCTGATTAATTTACATCCAGAGAGTCCACTCTAACCAAGATCTCCTCTAAATGTTCTGTCATGCCCTCAAAATTAAGACCTGTTTATATCTCATGATTGTCCAACAGAGGTGTTTTGGGACCTTTTCATGAAACAGCTGTTACTGTCTGCTGAGTTATATATGGTGGTGCATCACACACTGGGAACCATGCCACATAAAGATGCACAGAGTCTCTCTAAGAAATTAAATTAATCTTCATAATTTTTTGTTTCTGCTAAATTTCTCAGATATTTCTACATAGCAGGGCCCTCTATATTCACTTTCAAATTTCATTTCTGGTTAAATTCAATGTCAGATTTAATCTGACAAAGAAGAAGAGTTGTGCCAATATGTTTTGCTTTGGAAGATAAAAGGAGAAAATGCCACCTCCAAAGTCTATGGACACACATTAAATGCCACACATTAAAGACATCCAGTAGGTTTGGTGACAATTTGGGATGAAACAATATGTTACTTTTGTCTACACTTTCAACATATATACATATTTTTGTGTGGTTATTTTTCCCTTCAAGACGACATGCTTTGCAGAGTTTGTAGTTTCAAACGTGACTTTCTTGAAAGACACAAGAATCAAAATCTGAATTGAGTAATTTTGATGGAGCCCATTCCTGGTAAGTTCAGTACACAGGATCTATTAATCTAAATCTCTGTGTAGCTCTGCTCCTGCAAGTCATTATAGATTGCTACATGTTAATGGGTCTTGTATGTCAAAGTATGCTAGAAAAAAAGTTTTTCTTTTTATGGCAGCAATACATACAGAAAATATATACATTAAGATTTTTCTGTTCCAAACAGCAGTGATTATTTGAGTTTTACAATAAAGTGCAGATGTTATTGGCCATTTTCTTTAAAGTACTGTGTGGTGCCATACAGTATTGTAAACAATACAATTTCTAGGCTTAATCATTCTAAAGGATAATAATATTAACTTTCAAAAAAAAGTCTTCTATTGGGAAAAAAACATATCCTGCAACCTTGATCTTGTTGCAGGATAGACATCATCCCCTGCCCCCTCTACTCTTTTGGGGTCATTGTTGATATACTTATGTGTTTTTAAAAGCAAAGACAACCGTTGAGAGATAAGAACAGGAGGCGTTTCTGGAATGGCGAATGCCATCTGGCATTGCATGCTTCTTTCCCTTCCTTTCATCCTAAGCCTAATCCCATTTTCCTGCCCTTTCACCGCAGAGTTGCCTATTTTCCAGATATGAATGCAGCTTTGTGAAGTTAGTGAAGTTCTGAAATATTTGTTCTGGAGACTTGCAAAGGCAAAGAGCCTACACTTAGAAAAGCATTAAAGACAATAAGAGATACTTTCCCCTATTGACAGTTACCAGTTTGTATCCAGGCCAGACTCTCAAATAATTCAGTGAATTTCACAGATACAAAATGCTGTGCACTTCAGGAGGTTTGTGTTCTTCTTAATGCTTCTTTTTGTGCTTAGAAGCAAATAATATAGACAGTCTTTTTGTTTATCTATATGTGGTTTGAAAACTGCCATGGTATTCTGAGCGGATGATGATTTATCCAGAAAATTATAAGTATTAGTCATTAACTTATTAACTGTTGCCAAAGTCTTATTTGTAATACCTACCAGAGTTGAACCTATTGGATCACCTCTTGAATGATAAGTCAACACTTATATATATCCCACTAATTCAGGGTAAGACTGGATTAATCTGGTTTCATCCTGCATTAGGAAAAGTAAGGAAATCTCTGGAGTTTGCTTGAAATTCGAGAGTAATCACACTCTCTGATTTTGCCCCTCTTCAAGCAAAGTCAGGGATACTCTGGGGTTTGCTTGAACCAGAAAAGTATCCTGTGGTTGACCCACTGTGCAAATGGACTTCCCTGGCATTACACTTTCCCTGTGCTGGGGTGAAGACATAGCTCTGTGTCAGGTTAGGAGAGACAGCAATGGTGATGCAGAGGAAATGACAGCCCAGTTAGGCCATCTGAACAAATTTACACCTGGTGTAGATGAACCCTTATTATATGAAAGCTTATGCTATGAACTTCATTATCTCAGTTAGTCTCTAACATATTACAACATCTCCTTACATATTAACTGTTCAAATGTTTTTTTAAAACACCTTTTTTTTTACTTTTCCCCAGCTTTCCCATCTCAACAATCAGAAAGCCGTGAAAGATTAATTCACAGAGAGGGCAGGTTGTCTGGCTCTGGTATCCATCACACTATAAGATGGATACATCCTCATTTCCCCCCCTGATTTTATCCTTGCATTTGGCCCAGTCCACTGTTTTAACTTTTATTGCACCCATACCCTGTTTCTTATCCCATTTTGTGTTTTTTTCCCTTCTCTTAATGGTTGTATTTATTTCAGTTATTATCTGCTGTATATATTTTACTTTGTTTACTGTATCTGTTGGGTTTGGCCTCATGTTAGCTGCCCCGAGCTCCTGAGGGGAGATGGTGGTGGGGTATAAATAAAGTTTAATAATAATTTAATAATATGTTTTTCTTCTACTATAGAATCATGTCCTGATACAAGTGAGGCCTGCATATGCAATCTAGCTTCAACTTGGCCAACTAGTGCAATATGATGGTAAATGGCTATTATATTATAATTCTGATCTGCAGATAATTGGATATGCAGCCTATGTATTTGAATGGAAATAAGAAAACATAGCCTAATCCAATACCATAAATTATTATAACTAAATAGTTGTCCCCAAGTAGAAGTAGAAAATGATCCAAGACAGACCATGTAATTGTAATTCCCAAAAGCTCTGGAACTATGTGTAATTATGCACACAGTGAGACTTTCCAAACTGAGCATTGGAAGTCAGCCCTTGAGAGGTGCTTTTCCAGCTTGCACAGAATTCTGGGTATTTTGTAATGAATTAGTAGGGCAGAGCTTCTCAAACTGTACTCCTCCAGATGTTTTGGACTTCAGCTTCCACAATTCCTAACGTCTAGTAAACTGACTGGTCTGGTATTTCTAGGAGCTGAAGTACAAAACACCTGGAGGAGCACAGTCTGAGAAATACTGTACTAGGGGAATATCTATTGGGGCTCAGTGTGGGGAAAAACTGCAAGTCTCACAGTAACAATAAGGAAAAGGGAAGCATACTTAAGTCTAGGATCTTCTTTATTTCTCTAAATACAATCCCTTGCTAATTAACTTGCATGTATCCAGTTGAGATTGAAGCTACTGGGTAGCAAACATCATTTTCTTGTGGCACTTCTATAACAGGAGAATTCAGTCTTCCACTTTATAAGACTGGTGATGGAAGGAAGAAGAGGAGAAATGTTACTTGTAATAACCAAAAAGCCCAACCTAGATAGAAATGTTCTCAGAACGCCCTTGCTAAGGCTAGTGTAGGTCTTGTCATATCTATATAGATGAAATGATACTGGCCATGATGTCATGTAACTGTATGCATGCCTAAAGAAGTATCAGAGGTGCAATGGAATCTTCTTAAATAATTGTGAAGACGTGTTACTAGGGCACAAGTAAGAGCATCCTGATACATATTGGGTTCTACTCATGCACACTGGCACTTCCTGGCTATTGTCCAGATGGGCATAATGCATGCCCTATATACATAAGTACGTGCTGTGCTCCAGTCCCATTGTGCATTGATCCCAATATTCACGGGTCTCTTTGTTGGCTGCCCTACACAGTAACAACATAACAGTATCTTGCTAAAAATGAATATTTTGAAACTGCTCAATTCTGTTTTCTGTTTTCCTCAGACATGTCTGTCGGTGATCCGGAAGCTCAAGTTGGTACAAAATGCAGCTGCTCGGCTTCTTGCAGGAATTCCAATGAGATGCCACATAACTCCAATCTTACTACAGCTGCATTGGTTACCAATTGAGCACCGGATCACTTTCAAAGTGATGGTACTCACTTTTAAGGCCTTGCATGGTCTGGGGCCGATGTACCTGAGGGACCGCCTACTCCCTACCAACCCCAGAGATCCCTCCGTTCTGAGGACCAAGATCTATTGGAAATTCCCAGTATCAAGACCTTGAGTCTAACAGTAACCAGACGCAGAGCCTTTACAGCAGTGGCACCATCACTCTGGAATACTCTGCCACCTGAAGTCCGTGACTTGCGGGACCTATCAGCTTTCCGCAGGGCATGTAAGACATATCTGTTTCGACAGGCCTTTGATCTCTGACATTGTTGTTTTAAATTGTTTTTAAATTGTTTTAAATTGTTTTTAAATTGTGTTAGATTTTAGCCTGTTCTTGTAAGCCGCTCCGAGCCCCAGGGGAGTGGCGGCATATAAGTTTGAATGATAAATAAATAAAATGTCAAGTTATATAAGCTTGTCTGATATTGAATTCCAGCCATTGATTGCATGTTTATAAATTTATATCATGGAATGGATATTCACTTTTCTATAAATAAAATTCCAATTTAGTAATACAAAGAAATAATGTAGTAAATTAATGATCAATAATTATAAATAAAGTGAATCAGCAGTATGCATATTACCAGTCTTGCATTTACTTCAGAAATACCCATAAAAATCCATCTGAATGTTCACTTTTCTATGATTAATTTTTTTTCTCATACTTATTTTCACTTTTCCACAGAAATAAATGCTCATTGGAAAAAGTTGCAAATTAGTCCAAATTGGGGGTTTCCCCCATTCAACTACTGGCATGGATTCAATATTTTACCCTCCAAGCAGATTTCTGGTTGGATGTTTTACTGAGTTCTATTTGGAGTTAAAATACAGTTGTCTAAAATATTTCCTGAGACATATTCCACTGTAGTACTAGAGTACCAAAAGCAGTTCTGCACTATGGTGAAAAGGTGCAGCTACATTACACTTGGTATTTGTTGCCAACACCCCAGCGGAATCCCACTCCTGACCACTTGTTGTAATTAAGATTGTCTGATTTCCCTCCTTGAATCACTGTGTATTAACCCCAGGACTGGCAACATTCCAGGTAGATTTATTACATTCCTCTTTTAAGTCTGAAAAGAAATTTTCAATTTCTTTTCAGACTGGGAAGCCAATTTTATGATTAGAGAAAAGAGTCAATAGTGAGGTGACTTGCACTCATGGTTTCTCTGTATCTCCAATGGAACTAGTGCTGAACCAGAACATGTGTGACTCCATGAATAATTCAGCCCATGCTAAATGCACCATTTCAGGGAATGTCCATAACTTAATGACAGAGTACATGGTTGTACACAGAAGGTTCACGTTTCGTTCATGGACACTCTATACAATACTGAGTCAAAGGACCATTGATCTGATTCTATAGAAGGAAACTGTGAAAGCCAGTTCAAAAATGTGTCTGATGCAGAGGGCTTGAGTGAAGGAAGCATTCTTTATTCTGAACTAGTCCCCTGATATCATTGATGGACAGAGCAAGACAGTGGTTCAGGGACAGCAGCTCTGAAGGCCAACAAACTCTCCAAACCAAAGCCCTGCTCATGTTGACAGTGAGGAAGAGAGAGGAGTGACATTATTCTCCCTGTCAAAATGGGCTAACCTAAAATGTAAAGACAGTAGTTGGGTAAAGCTGGCTCAAGGCTGCCAGTCATATCTCATAGAATGCTGCCAGAAAAGGCTGCAGGGAAGTGCAATGTAACAAAAAAAGAGGTTTATCTCTCTGAGAGACAGATGGGGTTTGGAATTGACAGAGATGGGGAAGAGCTAGAAAAGAAATAGGCTAGTCGGTGAGGGAAAAGAGCTGGCTGCAATTTTAGAGAGCTGTGGTTGATTGAAAGTTCAAAGGTTAATATATATTAATTACACATGTTCTAATAAACTGTTTGTTTTTTAATCATTGTTTTTGTCTGTTCTTATTAAGTTTGGTGGAAGGCTGGTCATGCTAATTACTGTGAATCCACCACAACAGCAGAACCACAGATCCACATATAAAGAATCACCCAGAGGCTCAAGTATCCAATCTAGGAAGGGACTAAGTAAAGAGCAAGGGCAGAGTGACTGACAGGATTCCAAGTTCTGTCACATAAAGTTGTTGCATTTTGGGCATATCATGAGAATGCTTGGTAAAATTAAAGGCAGAAGGAACAGAGGGAAGCTGTTTCATAATCAAGGAGTTTGTAAGACCTGATCAGGGCAGTGGATGCCTGTTGTCCTTGGAAATGTAATTTTGAGAGGATTATCATAAAATGAAGCTGATTTGATGGCACAACAACGGTAACTAGTTCAAAACTTCATTTTGAACTAGTTTCAATGGGAGAGAAACTATTTCTACAAACTTGAAATATAGTATAAGTTCCCATTCCAGCTGGACGGTTATTGGGGAACCACACAAGTATGATCCAACTTCACAGAGCTCCTTGAATTCTCTCCCTTTTACCATTCCTGCCACTGCACGTATGGCACTGGGAAAGTAAGGGATACACAGGTTTTCACAGGGTCCAGAAGTGGTTCTCTAGAGTCAGATCCCCCCTTTTCTTTGAGGGGACAGTGATTTAAACAATTCTTTACAGCCTTAGCAATAAAATTCAAATGAGTCTTTTCAGCCCTTGTTTTTTGACGAGATGGGATAAAATGTAGCTGGCGATATACATCTCATGGGAGGAGCTGCAGTGTGGAGGAATGACAATTCCTTTTGAATCAAAGCCTATTCCCTCTGTATTTTTCTTTCCTGAAAAAAAGGCATTTTATTTATTAAGAATGTTAAAGTGTCCCATCAATCCGGTACAAGAATGTATACTACTTACTTACTTCTACTTACTTAGGCGATCCCTCGTTGGACGAGTAAGATGGTCTTCCATCATGGGTTTCCTTGTGGGTCCGCATGTGGCTGTGGAGCCCTATTCTTGCTCTGCATCTTCTTCCGCAGTGAGGGCATTGGTTTCCAGGTGGAAGGCGGTCCCGGTCGGGGTTGGCTTGACGCGCCTTCCTCCTGGCACGTTTCTCTCTTTCACCCTCCACTCGTGCCTCCTCGAATTCTGCAGCACTGCTGGTCACAGCTGACCTCCAGCTGGAGCGCTCAAGGGCCAGGGCCTCCCAGTTCTCAGTGTCTATGCCAGAGTTTTTAAGGTTGGCTTTGAGCCCATCTTTAAATCTCTTTTCCTGTCCATCAACATTCCGTTTTCCGTTCTTGAGTTCGGAGTAGAGCAACTGCTTTGGGAGACGGTGGTCAGGCATCCGGACAACGTGGCCTGTCCAGCGGAGTTGATGTTGGAGGACCATTGCTTCAATGCTGGTGGTCTTTGCTTCCTCCAGCACGCTGATGTTTGTCCGCTTGTCTTCCCAGGAGATTTGCAGGATTTTCCGGAGGCAGCGCTGATGGAATCGTTCCAGGAGCTGCATGTGACGTCTGTAGACAGTCCACGTCTCACAGGCATATAGCAGGGTTGGGAGGACAATAGCTTTATAGACAAGCACCTTGGTCTCCCTACGGATGTCCCGGTCCTCAAACACTCTCTGCTTCATTCTGGAAAATGCTGCACTGGCAGAGCTCAGGCGGTGTTGTATTTCGGCGTCGATGTTGACTTTGGTGGAGAGGTGGCTGCCAAGGTAGCGGAAATGGTCGACATTTTCTAATGTTACGCCATTAAGCTGTATCTCTGGCATTGGAGAGGGGATGGCTGGTGACTGCTGGAACAGCACTTTGGTTTTCTCGATGTTCAGTGACAGGCCAAGCTTTGTGTATGCTTCTGCAAAGGTGTTGAGAGTGGCTTGTAGATCTTCTTCTGAATGCGCACAGACGACATTGTCATCAGCATACTGGAGTTCTATAACAGATGTTGTTGTGACCTTGGTTTTGGCTTTCAGTCTGCTGAGGTTAAATAGCTTGCCGTCTGTCCGATAGATGATTTCCACTCCGGTGGGAAGCTTCCCATCAACAAGGTGTAGTATCATGGCGATGAAGATGGAGAATAAAGTTGGGGCAATAACACATCCCTGTTTGACACCCGATTCCACCTTAAATGGGTCACTTTGGGAGCCATTGCTATCCAAGACTGTTGCCATCATGTCATCGTGGAGGAGCCGCAGGATGTTCACAAATTTGCTTGGGCACCCGATTTTTTGGAGGATGGTCCAGAGAGCGCTGCGATTCACTGTGTCGAATGCCTTTGCAAGGTCGATGAATGCCATGTACAGAGGTTGGTTTTGTTCCCTGCATTTTTCTTGGAGTTGTCGTGCAGTGAAGATCATGTCCACAGTTCCTCTGGAGGGGCGGAAGCCGTTCTGGGATTCTGGGAGGGTGTCTTCTGAGAGGGGCAGAAGGCGGTTTGCAAGGATTCTTGCGAGGATTTTCCCAGCGGAGGTTAGAAGGGAGATACCTCGATAGTTTCCGCAGTCTGTTCTTTCCCCTTTTTTGAAGAGGGTGATGATGGTGGCATCCTTGAAGTCTGCTGGGATTTTCTCGGTCACCCACACTTTTTCTATGAGCTGGTGGAGTTGGTGTGTCAGCGCAGGCCCTCCCTCTTTAAAGATTTCAGCAGGGATCCCATCCGGTCCGCTGGCTTTGTTGTTCTTTTGTTGGCTGATGGCATTGCTGACTTCTTCCAAACTAGGCACTGCTGCAAGCTCATCCCTGGTTTGTTGTTGCGGGATTTGTGAGAGGACCTCTTCGGCCACACTGGAGCTGCGGTTTAAGAGGCTTTGGTAGTGTTCTTTCCAACGTAGTGCAATTGACTTTTGGTCCTTCAGGAGTTTGGTTCCGTCTGATGAGCGTAGAGGCTGTATGCCATGGTTTCTTGGCCCATAGATGACCTTTGTGGCTTTGAAGAATCCTTGAGCATTATGGGTATCTGCCAGGTGTTGGATTTCTTCAGCCTTCTTTGTCCACCAGATGTTCTTGAGTTCTCTTGTCCTTCTTTGGACCTCAGCTTTTGCACTGGCGTAGATCTTTTTCTTAGCAGCACAGTTGATGTCTCTCTGCCATGTTTGGAAGGCTTTCCTTTTCTTGTCGATTAGCTGTTGGATCTCGATGTCATTTTCATCAAACCAGTCTTGATGTTTCTTGGCTTGGTATCCAATAGATTCTTCGCAGGCTTGGATGATGGAGGTCTTCAGTTTGTTCCAGTGTTCCTCAACATTTTCGGGGTGTACTGTGGGTAGATGGTCCTTGAGTGCTGTTTGGAGATGGGCTCGCCTGGAGGGCTCTTGAAGGGCTTGGGTGTTCATTTTGCGCCTTGTCTTTCTTCCTTGGAGTCTGCGCTTGGGGGCAATCTTGATAGCCATCGTGGATCGGATTAGCCTGTGGTCGGTCCAGCAGTCGTCAGCACCTGTCATGGCTCTTGTGAGGAGTACGTCACGGCGGTCTCTGGCACGTGTGATTACATAGTCTAAGAGGTGCCAATGCTTTGACCGTGGGTGCTTCCATGATGTCTTGAACTTGTTTTTCTGGCGGAAGAGCGTGTTGGTGATGACAAGGTTGTGCTCCGCACATTTGGTGAGAAGCAGGATGCCATTCGAGTTGCTGTTTCCAACCCCGTCTTTTCCTATGGTGCCAGGCCACAGGTCGAAGTCTCGCCCGACTCTTGCATTGAAGTCCCCCAGGAGAATGATTTTGTCCTCCTTAGGTATCCCCGATAGGACGTTGTCCAGCTGACAGTAGAATTTCTCCTTGATGTCTTCATCAGCGTCTAGTGTTGGTGCATAGGCACTTATGATGGTTGCCCGTTGGTTTTTGGCAAGATCAATTCGGAGGGTTGAGAGTCGTTCGTTGATGCCAGTGGGTGCTTCGGACAGATGTTTCACCAGAGCATTCCTGATGGCAAAGCCAACTCCGTGCATTCTTTGGTCTTTTTCGGGCAGTCCCTTCCAGAAGAAGGTGTAGCCTCCTTTTTCTTCCTTCAGCTGTCCCTCTCCTGCTCTCCGGGTCTCCTGAAGGGCTGCTATGTCGATGTTGAAGCGTCCCAGCTCCCTTGCGATGATGGCAGTTCTGCGTTCGGGGCGTTCACTGTCACTGTTGTCCATCAGAGTCCGTACGTTCCACGTACCGAAGTTCATTTTTCTTTTTTGGCCGCAGGATGGTGACCCCACTGGACGCGGCAGTCCAGTCAGGGATGAGAGAGGCAGACTATGTTTAGGGCACCTTTTCTAGCCCCCTCCCCGTGTGGGGTGAGCAGAGTGGGTCCTCAATAGGGCTGCTCAGTCGTGGATACAGCTGCCGAACTACTCAACTGCCTCGGACCTTGAGGTAGAACGACTGAGTCCGTACCCACCGCCCATGTGCCAGTCTGTGACTAGGGGCTTCCAGATTTCACAGTCCTGCCCCCGTTGCCACTCGCTGATCGCCATGGGACTTTGGTTGCTTGGTTTTTATTTTCTTTGGAAGACGCCTGTGCGTGGGTTTTTTTAATGTGTGGAGGTCAGTGCACAACTGAACAACACACAGTCTTCACAGATGAGGTTCCACTGGTGATGTAGTTTAACACAATGACCATGGCTTCTCAGTCTGTTGCAGCCTTCTTCCGCCTTCGCAGCCGTTGTAACATGTGCCATGTTATCCTCCGCGTGCTCCGCCGTTGAGGTCTTTGGGTCTTCGGACTGTGCTTGGTCTGGGACCTCCCCCGCGGCCACTCCTGGGAGTGCACGACTCCAGTTGTTGTGCCCACAGGTTCATCGGAACACGCAAGCCCCCTCACCACGACAAGGTGACAGTCCATCGAGGGGGACAAGAATGTATAACTAGGAACAATTTAAGTGGGATAGTAATAAAAATCTTGTTACACAGTATTCCTATCCGCCATGAGCTTTTTTTCTCCTTAGTATCACACAGTTCTTCCTTAATTTACTAAAATCCACTTGATTAAAGTCTAGAATGTATGTCTGACTGTATTTGACTTCCCTTTCCACTATTTAACAGATTCTCGAAGAACATGATCATTCCCATCGATGGAATCTACACCATTAATCAGGCCGTCACTTTCAGATCTAAAATAACTAATCCCCTTGTTGCCTCTTCTACCTTCTGGACAATGAAATTGTCTGCAAGGTAAGTGAGGAATACAGTACAGTTGTCTGTTCACATTTGCAATTTTGACTTTTACAGATTTGATCATCTACAGATTTGATTAAAAATGCTATCTGTAGGAGTTTCTAGGCCCTGCAGTGTGAGTCTATGTCAACTTCCACCAGTCATACCGGAGGACCTAGTGATTTCTATCAAAAAATACCTCCAATGCAATTCTGTGTTCAGCTTCCAGAGAAAGTTGATTATGGAGTCATGTTGGAAGAACTAAAAATTCAAACAGTATATTTTCTCAGGTATAAAAAAAATCAACTTTTTATGTTCATGAGGGTTGTGTTACTCTAACCCCAACAAATGTGTAGGGCTGACTGTATTTGAGAATACAGTAAGTTTTCCAACCTGAAATTTTGTTTGTTCTGAATTTTGAGATTTTTTTAAACAGCACACAAAAAAGTATCATTTTTTGTTCCCATATTGATATCAGTAAATAAATGTGTGTATGCAATTGCATACTCAATTTCTGAAATTGGTTTTCCTGATGTGATACTAATTTCACTAATACATGCATTTTTAATTCGCCTATTATCTGTTTTATTAATTTTATTATTATATTCCATACTTGCCCAGAAAACAGGACTCAAGGGAATAGCAATAAAAGAAGAAGGCAATTAAAACACAAGACAAGATCAATTATTAAAACAGAAAGAGATTAAAAGTCTTTTAGAAAAAGGACAAGTTTAAAACACAAGTCTCTAGAAAATACATTTTTCCGTGCATTTTTGACTAAAGAATAGGGGTGTGCAATTCAGTAACTCATGCCATTTTTGGTGCCTGGTTTTCAGCTGCCCTCCTGTTCTGTTTTTGGGAAACTTCCCAAATTTTGGAGGGGTTTTTGTTTTCATGTCAGAAAGATTTGGTCCATTGGTACCAATGGGGAAACTTTAGAAGCTCATTTCTCTGTCATTTTTAGGCCTATCAGCATGAAACATGTCTCACTTGTAGGCCACATTTACACTTGCAAGCTTGCCAAGTTTCAGAACATTTCATCAATCCATATATTTTATGAATTTTTAAAAATATTTAACCATTACATTTTTTAAAAACCACAAGAGGGGGTTCTGGGAATCAAAGTCCCAAGGTTATATCACAGAAGGAGGGAAGGGGGAAAAGCAAAAAGCAGCATGGTGCCTCAGAGTCCCTCATTATTACCTGCGGAGCCCCAAGGCCTGCTGGGAGCACAGTTTGAGAAGCCCAGCTATAGATAAAAGAGAATCTTGTTGATATATAATTACTATTGCAAGCATTTTGTGCACAGAAACTTGGATAAAGAATAGGTAGGTCAATATATCAATACATCATTACATCAATAATGTAAAAATTTCATTAGGAAGAGACAGAGTGCCAAAATATAATTTAGTATTAATAAGAGGAAATCCAAAGATACAATGCATTAAAATTAATTAGGCATAACTGATTTGGGTAACAGCTTTATGAATTCATGTAATTTGTATTATATGTGTTCCTACAATTTTTGTAGTCTTAAGAAGAAATATTTTTAAATCTGTTAACAGAGCTGAAGTTTGCAGTATGCACTGATGTACAATGTATATGTTATATGTCATTATGTTTTTATGTGGAGAGAGTACTTATGAATTCACTTCTAATAACAAAAATTAATGAAAACAATATTCCTTGCCAATAGAAACAGTGTGCTACAGGAAGCTGTGCTTGGATTGCCACCATTGTCCTTGAAAGAAAGCTGGCTATCCCTCAACCCTTCAGCTGACAACAACAACAACAAAACCAGTTAGAACAGTGGTTCTCAACCTGGGGTCCCCAGATGTTTTTGGCCTCCAACTCCCAGAAATCCTAACAGCTGGTAAACTGGCTGGGATTTCTGGGAGTTGTAGTTAGAAGTTGAGTTAGAAGTTAGAAGTTAGACAAAAATAATACAGAACCGGAAGCAATTTCTGATTTAGCTTTTGATTAATTGTCAGCATTGATGCAGTCTGTGGTCAGTTGAGTAGACTTAAGAAGAAGGTCTGGGGAATAACCTTTCAATCTCAAAAGGGTGCCTGGAAGTCTTTATCACCCATCCACTCACAATGAACTTACACACACATGCACAGATGTACACACACATTTGGTCTAGTCTTACTGTTAGGCAGAATGAAACAGACACCTGCAGCAGTAGAGTTTGGGCAGTGAGAAAGCATGGAAAGGTGGAAAGCAGAGCTGGATGTGCCATATAGTCTTTTACTGTTAGTATTGGAAGCCTTCCTATGTGAAGCAAGAGTAAACTGAGATTCAGCCTATGTGTCTGAAATGGGGAAAGGCAACATAATGTTCTTCCTTACTAGCAGGCAAATGTATTGAGCCTGCTGTGAAGATATGAATTATTTATAAAAGGGGTGCACAGATGACCAATCTTTGCCACCTCCCCACACCACACCTCCCCACGGACCAGACCAATGCTGACAATGAAGAAAAAACAAAACCAAAGGTTGCTTGCAGTTCTGTCCCCCCCCCCAAACTTCTAACTGGTTTTGTTGTTGCTGTTATTGTTGCTGCTGTTGTTGTTCTGGGGATTTGGGAAGATTTGGGGGCACATAAAAGCAGCTATCATGTTTGGGTGCATTTCAATGTTATTTGGGTTGATTTTCTCCAATGTATTAATTTGAGGTATTCTGGGGTTTTGAGAGTATCTTAAGGTATTTTAAGGGGCTGGGGTATCTTAAGAAATGAGGGAATACACAAAAGGGTTGGGGCCATAACAACCTCATAGGTCGCACTTTCTTCACTCCTGATTTTAGTTTTTTACAGTCAGATTCAAAAACATCAGAAAAAGGTGATATCAAACTGCCACACAGAGAAGACACACACATAAACACACTCAGCTTTGCACCAAACAAGAACTGTTTTCTAGCCAACATGGCTTTGCCAGCCTAGTTCATGGGATAGGATTTTATAGGCATGCTTCTCTTCAGGATGTTTGGTATTCACTTCCAAGCCAGAGCCAGTGAAGCTCCATAACATTATGATGTCCTCAGCCTCATCTACATTGCATTATGTAGAATGAGACCTTTCTTTTTCTATCACATACATTTGCATTCCAAGGCCACCATCAGGGTATAGCCTTGTCTGTTTCTATTTAAATCTTGCTTTTCAGCCAAGATTGGCTTCCAATGTAAGTTGCAAGGAACATTTATCTCACAAATATATAACATAGATATTTAAAGTAGAATTTCAATACTTAACTTGCTCAACCATTGTTGAATCCAGTCCATCTTTCAGGCTAAATCCACCCTGGACAGGAGATATTCTTGATTTCTGTACCTCTTCTCATATCATTTTGTATGCTGAATACCTCTTTATGTTAGAAATCAGATTTCAAGGCAACTACTTATCTTCTGGAGATGAAAATGGAGAATCATTGTGGGCTATTTTGTCTTTTGGGGGTTTTTTGGATTGATATTTCTTTACATTGACATTTCCTTTTTCTGCTTTCACCCATTATATCAAAACAATTTAATTTAGCAAATTTTATATAGACAAGAATGTGTCTGATGCCACATAGGAAGCCTTTGGCATTTCTGATTGTCTCTGTGGCACTGGAATTATCACATTAGATTGGCTTTGGTTTAATTCATTTGCTTTTGTCACCTAGATTCTGCTTATTTTATATCTGTAGTGTGGTTTGTGCTTTCTAGTTACATCTTTTGAGGCATCATGTCCTACTGTCTGGGTCCACCCTAACTTTTTATCATGCCCTGTGATTTACTTTTGCTATCCTGGAACTTTGTAAAAAAAATCATAAAAGGGGTTTTTTTTGCATAAAATTAATTTCTAATTGTGTGTATTTTGTATAAAAAGAATTGTATTAACAACAACAACAACCCTCCCCACTTTGGCTGTGGCTGAGATATTGCCCTGGACTGGCAAATTGTGAAGTTCTGCCATAAGTAACTATGTTCCTTTTCTTCTGTTCCCCACATTTGACCTACCTGTTTTATCAATTTTTCCTATTGCCATTCAGTAATAAGACAATATCCAGTCAGATAGCCTATAGTTAGTTTCAGAAAAATGATATTAATCCTCTGGACTTTTGGTTCACCTCTGGGAAATTCAACAAAAAGTTTCTATTAGTGCAGGCAATTGTATAAACTGAGCCAGCTAGTTACCCTATCTTCTAACCAGTCAGTGTCCAGGAAAGACATCCAATTGGAAAAGGACTCACAGTGGAAGAAGGTGCTGAATATCTCCATTTGCCATGACCCAAAAAGTAACCCACATGGGTACGTTATAAAATGTAGTCAAAAAGCAAACCCCCAAAACCTGGGTCAGCGTATCCATGGGTGAATACTTTACCTTAATACTTATCAAAAAAGGAAACTATTCCCTTCTCAGAGTACAGTGGTGAAAGGTAAGAGTACATTTCTAGAGAATTAAAAAGATGCACCAACCTCCACAACTTTCTCTGTCATGGCACCTCTTCTGGCCTTTTTGGATGCCTGGGTGGGGAAATTGTGACAGTGGACAGAAGCAGCTGCCTTGCTGAAGCAGCATTGGTGCTTTCACCTCTCCATAGAATAATTCTCAACTTACCCCATGAATCATTTGAAAATCCATAATTTTGGCCCCCAAATTTGCCCTCAACTTATACATATATGTGAAGTTTGTTTCCAATAGATACCTTTAAAAAAAAAGAAAAATAAATTATAGGTTATTGATTAGGAGTACAATATTATGTACAGATCAAAACCATGAAAGTGTATCAAACCATTTTGGTACGTGGAAAATTGCATTTTATAGCAAAAGAATGCATATCCTCAGCACTGTTTTTTCTATTCCTGTAAAATCTGTTCAGAATAATTTGGTACATTTTGGAAACAAGTTCCACATATGGTAACTTCTGATTTAAGCTGCCAGCTTTTATTTTTCCCAGAGAACCTTTGGTTTTTTGCATGAAAATACTTTATTTTTTACTTGACTGTGGGAACAAACTAAGTGAAGTTTTAGATCCCTCCTGTGGAGACCCTCATTTCATCTGGGGGGAGGGGGACTACTTCAGAGATCCAATAGTTTTCATATCCACATGTGCTTCTCAATTATCACATCATCACAGTGTCTCAAAAATTTCCCTCTGTTACCAATCATATTATCACTCCCAAATGTTAGAATTCAATGTAGTTCACTATAGTGATAGAAAATAAAGTGATAGCCTATTTCTGTTACATAGATATCCATTACATACTTACCTCATTGTATTCTTATGAACTACACTTCCCCAAAAAAGCCTTATTTCCTGGTTAAATAAATCTCACCAATATACTCACTTTCTGGAAGGATATACCATATGTATCATGTTTAAACATTTGATCTGTTTTCCAGTTTTAGGCAGAACAAAAGCTGTGCTTATTCAGTCATATGAACCAAGACCTATGCTGTTTTTTCTAGGATTATAATGGTTAAGCTTCAGTTTGGACCAAGGGGCCCCTGGAAGCTACATAAATGTCCCTGGGGCCATGTGTGGTCCAAGGCCTAAACTTTGGCTGGAACTGCATTATATGTGCAATGACAATATGGAATGGCCATGGATTGTGATTTTGGACAATTTGATTTTTAAATAAGAGTTTTACGGTCTGATTTGTTTTTAATGACTGTTTTAGTGAATATGTTTATTTTACTATTTATGTATGTTTACATGGCATCAAGTTGTTCCCTTTATATGTAAGCCCCCTTGAATCCCCTACAGGGTTGAGAAAGGCAGGGTATAAATATGATAAATAATATAATATAATATAATATAATATAATATAATATAATATAATATAATAAGGTCAGTGTAAACCCACATAATGCAATTTAACTGAACTGCTTTATATGGGTCTACACTGAACATAAAAATAAATTCCAAACTTCATTATATGGCAGTGCAGATCCAGCCTTTGTCTATCCCTGTAATATATGTTGGGGTATAAATATGTCAGCACAATAAGAAAGAAAATATGTTAAAGCTGGCCCTGATCACAGGACTGTGTAGCCACAGTTTATTAAATATGGCAACAAAGGAAACCATACCCAGGTACCCCACAAGCACTTCATGTCACCATTCACATGTCAGGGATATTTTAGAAATTATTATGGATATCGACACACCAGATTATATTTATTTTGTGTGTATTCAGTAAAGCACCAATGGCCTCGTATTGCAGTATCTTAAATATCCTAAACAGAAATGGGTAAATATTCATTGGATGAGGACAAAAAGTGGGAAATAGGAAACAGGATAAACCTTTCTTTGGTTGAATCATACATAGTTATTTTCTTCCTAAGTTAGAATAGATATAACTGCTGAAGCATTGTTTTGTATTCCCTCCTTGTTGGCTGGGTAGAAATCTAATTTATTTCCCTGTTTTCCTGAGCACCTAATTTCACTTCATTATAGCACAATAGGGCTCTCACTGCGAGTTTATAATTTCAGTCCTTTTCCTCTCACTTTAATGGCTTGTTCTGTTTGATGTGCATAGCGATGTTTTCCTTCTACAATGCAGAACCTGCCTTTATATTGGAGTCCTGCTTTTACACTGGGGTAAAACAGAAGACAGACTTCTGGTTGCTAAGATAATGAAATGAGCATCTGGGATGCTATTAAACACAGAGCATTTTCTACTAAAATAAAAAATACATTAAGGACTAATTGCAAAAAAGCTTGCCAGACTGGCAACCAAAGTATTTCTTTCTCTTCTTTTAGAGGTGCCACCGTAGCTGATGAGACACAGAGCCTAAAGCAGAAGAAAACTACCACTAAGGGAGAACTTTCTTTTTGAAGGAAGGCAAAACATAAAAGCTGACAGATAGCTTTACCTGTGTCCCATGTCAAGCAGCCACAAAGTGATCTGTCCAATATTGAGAGACCTACTTTTCCTGCTTTCAAGACAATCTTACATCTCAAGATCTGGATTCTTTCTCTCCCTACTACCAGTTACTCTGCTACCCAAGAATAGACTCTAGTCTGACCAGCTATACTGGTGTGTTTAGAAAAGTAAACACAGTCTCTTTAGAAATCTTCTATCATAACATCCTAAGTATTTGTGAACGTGCCTGAATTTTTCTCCTGAACGACTTTGTTATTGTAGGCAAGACATAACCATAGAAAAAAAATCTGAGAAAATACCTAAATGTGTTTAGCAAACATTTAACTTTAAAAAACAATCTGGCAGTCCTGATAGGAATCAATATAGGTTTTGTCTGGAAACATAATAGCAACCATCAAAAACTTTGTGAGGTAGGGGAAAGGGACACATTCTCCAAGGTCTGGGGCAAAGGAAACATGAACCCTGTTCATTATGCAAGGCCAGACAAACAAACAGAGCCATTGCTGGCCATAATTCTATATACTTTCCCACCGTATCATGGCTACAAGGATTAGCTACAGCTCAATAAGCCTGAAGGAAAGAGGCGAAGCAGTCTGAGGTGGCAGGCACAGGCAGTGGTGATGCAACGGAGACAGAGCTTGAGACAAATGCTTGAAAACAGCACTACTTGAAATTTGTCCTGATTATCCTGAGTAGCCAAAGACATGTTGTATTTGGTAGTGGTGTCTGCCAGTTAAATAAGTCACATTTTATAGATTATTATGGGATTGTTGTTGTTTATTTGGGGGGGGGGGTACTAGAAAACCTTGGGCTACTTGTAGATAGTGGGTTGCTATAATGTTTTAGGGCTGTATGGCCATGTTTGAGAAGCATTCTGTCCTGCCCTCTGAGGTTGCCTGCCGTAGATGCAGGCAAAAACACAGGAGAGAATGCTTCTGGGACATAGCCATACAACCCAAAAAAACTTAAAGCAACCCAGTAATTCTGGCCATGAAAGCCTTCAACAATATTTATAGCGATGTTGGTTTTAACTTGACAAAATGTTTTATATGTATTTTTAACTTATATGTATTTTTTAACTTATTATATTATGTATGTTGTTTTAAATAGTTATTTATTGTCTGTCATTGAATTTTTGCTGTTAGTCATTCTGAGTCCCTCCACGGAGGTAGAGAAAAATGAGATATAAAAGTTCTAAATAAATAAATAAATTCCCCCTCTTTCCATTTCTCAATAGATCTGGGATCTCTTCAGTCAAAACCTAACATGCTATGTTTCTTTTTACAGCTTGATATTATTAGCTGAGCCTAATACAATTGGGGACTTTGTGTTGTATTGCTGCTCTGCTTTTTGATGTGTAGAGAATGAGAGGCATATACACTTGCAAACAGACAGATGTATCAATATAGCCGCTTGAATTTTGGGACTTACCTTGATATGCTATCCTAAATGTGACACAGAGGTGTTCATCATGCCTGCCCTGTTGTTCTCTAGTTCATTTATTCTGTTGTAAGGTCATGAAATTTTGCCCTCAGTTCCTGATTACACCATTACTAACCAGGGATTTGGTTTGATCCAGCTAATGTCTTCTTATGCTTGTTTGGCTTCTTTTTCAAAAATATAATTAACAATGTCATTCATACATTTACATTAAAAAAACAAATGTAGATTGCAAACACATAATATTCAGTACAATTTACATTTGTAATATGTACATTATACTGAATATTATGTGTTTGCTGTAAACAGAATATTGTGGTTTGCAGGATGAATTGATTGGCATACACTAAGATCATTATTCCTTGTATCTGAAATATATTTGAAATTTGAAAGGGAGACAAAAAAAACATGTAACTGCACATTTTGACCTATTTCAATTTTTATTACTCCTTTTCAGAAGTGAAATAAGACTTCAAAGAATGACCGTATTTTAATTCAAAAGTCTATGCCTCTCTTAAATTGAGTGCAATCCTATTTGAGCTAAGCCTGACCTGAAAGGAGGACTTCAGGCTTCTGGTGATACCTTGTCCACCCTGAAAGTATCTACTGCCTACCTGAAAGGAAGAAAAGAAATCATACCCCCAAATATCCCAATTTGACAAAGGTTATCCCAAATAATTCTTATTGTTTCACTTTTACAACTACTTTCAAAAATAGCTACTGTCAGTCCCCTTTGGGGTGAGAAGGGCAGGGTATAAATACAGTAATAAATAACACATAAATAAAATAAACTGTGCCAGTTACTTTTTAATCTTCTCACTTTCCTCTTTTTCCCCCAGCTTACATCATTTGCAGTGAAGGCAGAAAAGAGAGATGGGAGTAATATTTATTCTTTTAAGTAAGCTCAGGCAAAAGCAAACTTCTATAGGTTCTCATAGCTTTTCTGTTTTTCTCTCTCTCATTAATGGCCAAACTCTGGTGTTTCTTGAGACCTTATCAGATGTGTCTCTCCCTCCTCCCCCCCCCCCCCCCATAACATTATGGCAGGAAGAGGAAGGCCGCGCTGTGACTTGAGATATCCCACAAGCCGCACACCCACCCTCCTCCTTCCCATGTGATGAGAAGAATAGAGCAATCATTACAGGGCACAGGGCACCCTGTTGCTTCTTCTCATCAGACAGCGGAAGCATCCAGATTGCACAAAACAAAAAGGAAAATAGTGCAAAGCTTACCTTTATCCCAGGCACTGTCCATAATGGCCAAATTTTTTTGCAGGCATACACTTCTTTTCCTCATGGTGCCGGGACTTTGTGAAAGGGGTGTGGCCATGGCCTGCATCATCTGATAGGAAGCATGCAAGGCCTCAAAATAGGGTTAAAAAAACTGGAGCCCAGCATTATTTTCCCTAAAAACCTACTATCTGATGGGGTCCTTGGTCACACCTGTTCTGGTTTTTATGGTGTGATGTTGAGAGAAGAGTGTGATAAAGTCTTATCATAAAGAAAGAGAAAAAAAGTAATTGGAAAAAGGTCATTTCCACAAAGGAGAAAATGTCCAAAGCTTCTTTTTAGGGGAAAGTGATATACAGAGTGGCGCACGTATTTCTTTTGGGGCTCGCAAAGCACATAGGCAGAACTGTTGGAGGCCATTTTATTTTTTAAAATCCCTACATATGTGCATTCTACATACAATTTAACTTCCAGAGTATAGGCTTATAAATGATGATGGCATATTAAACTTTGTCTATCAATTTTCCTAAACATGCCTGTCAGTTTGAATGCTTTATAACCATGAGACAAACAAACAGACAAGCATTAATGTATATGTGAACCTCTAAAAACAAAATAAAGTACCAGAAACTCAAATTACTTAAGCCTTCAGCACTTGGTACGTATGGAGTGCCTATGACATGGCCAACGTATTTGGTATTGATATAACATAAAGCTGCCTGGTGAATATTTTCCTCCCATAGATTTTGTTTGTTCTCTATAAATCTCAATCAACAAGATGTATAATAGTTTTTTGTCATAGCAATATATCACATCACCCTTATAGTACATTTCACTTGACTGCCACTGAGCTTCCTGGGACAAGAACACTTCTGGGATATGCTGTTAGTAATACAATAATAAACAATTGGTCTTTAAATTTTTATTTCTATTATTATGATTAGCATGCACATTCAAAAGCTCAATAGTAACTCCATTCATCTGCTAGATGACAGAAGCCCTACTGTGTTCCTGATTAACACACACACAAGAGATCATACTGTGCTAGTTACTGGTAAATGATTTCCTTTTAACACATTGAATGTCTGCCTCTGAATTTCTCTGATGAAACTTAAGGAAGGCAACTGATACCCAGCTTAAGGCAGTTGTGTCTTATTGTGGTCATATGAACCTTTCTATCAGATCCAGAGATCTGTGAAGCCGTAATGACTGGTGGCTTCCATGTCAGGGAATTCATTTTGGGTTTTAGTGTTAGATTTAAGGGAGATATCAAAGCTGCTGGACATTCAATATCATAGCTAGTGCCCCAAAGTTCCAAGTTAAAACCCAAGGCTAGTTCTCTTCCCCAACTCACACAGAATGACCTGCTACCAATGGCAAAGAACCAAGCACACCTATCCTGGATGTTTTTCTAAGGTTAAGGAAGTGCAATATACATTCTTAGACATCTTAATGTACATGAGTAATGCAAAGAGTCTTCTTGGACTTTTCTTCACAGAGACCCACCCAGATAGTGGATGCAATTTGAATGCATGCCTAAGTACTCCTGAGGATATGAATTCAGGACATGAATTCAGGATTTTGACACTCACATCCTTTGGAAATATAAAATATCAATTAGCAAATGCAAAATGTTACCCATACTCTTAGTAAAGTATTGTTTTATTAAAACTATTCTCGGTTCTGTTATTTTACCTATTACATTACAATAGCTTAAATGTTCATTGATGCAATAGCAGTGGAGGGAGGAGGCTTTCCACAATCAACAATGGTTTGTATCCAAAGTGTCTGTGATTCAGTAAGGAGTCCATGATGTTCACATGTTTCCCTTCCTTGAAGCAGCAGGCCACTGAGGCCATGTCTTGTGTTCCACCGGTCTCTGCAAACCACAGCAGCAAAACTTGAGAACACATAGAGAAGTTCAGAGGAAGAGGGAATTAGTATCCAAAACTGATATGCATCAAAAGAAAAAGTGCTCTAGATCTTATAAGTACCTTTAAAAAGAAAGTCTGGGCTGTCTATCATTTAGCGAATGTTCTCAAGTTTCTGCTGTTTATTTCAGAACATGAAATATGTATACTTCATTATCTTAATTCAAGTGTGTATTGGAAGAGAGCTGCAAAAAAGGAAAATGACAACTTTGCTTCTATTGCTGCTGAGCTGTTTGATGAAGAGAGGAGAGTAAACTGGGACTATGGCACCATTTAGAGCAGTGGTTCTTTACCTGTGTGTCCCCAGGTGTTTTGGCCTACAACTCCTAGAAATCCCTGCCAGTTTACCAGCTGTTAGGATTTCTGGGAGTTGAAAGCCAAAACATCTGTAGACAGGTTGAGAACCACTGATTTAGAGGCTGGATTGAAGCTGCAACCCTGTATTCCATAGAATTGCTTATCCACCAAGGAATACAGGCATGGGAGCCTGGTTCCATGAACATATGGCCCTCAACTACACAGGACAACATATACAAAATTCAGTTTGCTGCCCAAGTGTGTTCTGAAAATGTATTGTGCATTTTGCTATACTGTTGCAATCATTTAAACGCTATACCTTAATTTCATAAAATGCTAAGTAAATCACATTTCTATTATTCAATATCATATTGTACTACTTATTAACTTTTACATCTGGAGCTAGAATACTAGAAGTGTTCTATATCTGAAGTCCTTTTGGGAAATAATCCCAACAAACAAAACTGATGTTCTCAATATTTCCATGTGCTTGTAATATTGTGAATTGCTATTTCTATTCTTTTTCCATTTCCAACCCTCAATGTGAGCCTTTTTTAAAAAAGAAAAAAGAACACAAAAAAATCAAAAACATACAATATTTGTATCATACCTCAAATGTATAGTTCTGTATTTTTAATGAACACAGCAGCATTAGGCACAAACATGTGCATATGCATACATATAGTATACAGCATTATCCCCAAGAAGATAATGAATCCCTTATAAAGAGACAGAATTTCTTTTTCTTTAGTCTGATGGAGATTAAGGTCACATCACAGTGTGTTAAAATATATAAACCATCATAATCTTTGGCAGATTTATTACCTACCACATACTCACACTGCTCTGTGAATCTTTGTAATTCTTAACATGACCAGCTGGCAGTTCAGAATCAAATATAATGTGTTTGGATAGTCAGAAACCCAACACCACACAATTTCCTTTGAATTGCTTATGGGATATCTTTTCATAATATAATTTATAAGGAGCTCTTTGATGAAAAGGGTAATCTGCATGTAATTTTTAAAAGAACATCTTTAATCGAGGGTTTGGTTTTTATAAAAGAAGTGCACACTGACATGAAATATAGAATGGGTTTTTAAACTTGTCAGATTTAGCAAACCTTGAAATTTAAAGGATCAGCTGAATGCATTATGGTGATAAAATATAACCCTCTGAACATATAACCATTATAGAGGTGGGTTTTGCAATTGCATTTATCTAATGCAAAGTGCCAGTGAAGAATTGGAGAATCAGTGAATTATCTACAGTTGAACTAAGGGCTCTTACATCCTTGCCTGAAACCATTAGAATCCCTAGGGAGGTCTTTGGTATTGTCTGTTATGGGGTGAGGGCACAACAGGGAAAAGATGCATTCTGGGATGGGATTTTGTAACTGTAATCAATACAGATTTTTTTTGTCTCCATAAAAACTAAAACACATCATTGTTGAAGGCTTTCATGGCTGGAATCACTGGGTTGCTGTGTATTTTTGGGGCTGTATGGTCATGTTTCAGAAGCATTATCTCCTGACGTTTCGACCACATTTATGGCAGGCATCCTCAGAGGTCTGTTGGAAAGTGAGGTTTATATATCTGTGGAATGTCCAGGGTAGGAGAAAGAACTCATGTCTGCTTGAGGCACGTGTGAATGTTGCAATTTACCACCTTGATTAGCAATTAATGGCTTTGCGGTTTCAAGGCCTGGCTCCTTGCTGCCTGGAGGAATCCTTTGTTGGGAGGTGTTGGCTGGTGTTGAAACTGCAAGACCACTAAATGCTACTCAACGTGGCAAATTGCAACATTCACATGTGCCTCAAGCAGACAAAAGTTCTTTCTCCCACCCTAGACATTCCACAGATATAAAACTCACTTACTTAATTTCCAACAGACCCCTCAACCTCTAAGGGTGCCTGCCATAGATGGGGATGAAACGTCAGGAGATAATGCTTCTGGAACATGGTCATACAGCCCTAAAAATGCACAGCAACCCAACTGAAACACAAGTTATAATGCTGTAAACAGGACTTTTGCATTCATAACTCACTAACAAAAAGCCAGTTTTTTTCTTTTTGGTAATGGATTTCTGAACCTATGGAAGCTCATCTATGAACCTCTTAGGAGTCCATGGACCAAGGTTAAGAATCCCTAGCATGCCACAATTTCAGCACTTGTACCAGAGGTACAACTGGTCAGAAGAGTATATGCATGCAGAAACTGGTATACATGTAAGAAGAGACCCACATTCAAGAACACCTATATTCTTAGTTTAATCACCCTGTGTCCTCACTTTTGTCCTCTATTACTTTTTTGTTTCCTTCTAATCTTTTATTTTATCATCTCTCCTAATGAATTTCAAATTCTTTAATTGCAATATGTGGTAGGAAGGAACTAAATGAATGAATGATTCAACAAATAAAATGTTGTCTCTAGAGTATTGCATAATAACAATAACATACTTTTTCAGTGAAGCAAATCTCTACAGAATGGAGGTTCTGGAAGTTGCAGATGAGACATAACTGGGGTAAAAAAATCTACAAGTAAGACTTTATTGTCCCTAAATTTACCACCCACTAAGAATAAGTGAGTCACAATGCCTCTTAGTTGTTATCCAGGAGCGAAGTAGATTAGGAAACAAACTTTCACCAAGTCCTTGTTTAATGCCAACATTTAATTGAACTTGTTATGAATCTCCAGAGATATGAGGTCTAAATTCAGGGCTTCTCTTTCCTATCATCATTTTTCCAGAAACAGTGTCCCGTAGAACACTATTTTCCTCCCCCCCCCCCCCTCCCAATCTCTCTTTGCTCAACTGACTGCTGCATACCAATAATTAGTTTATCCCCATAACTGCTGTGAGAAACGGGATTTAAAAACTGAGCAGAGCAATATCTTGCATTCAAATTCATCTCTTTTTTGCTCCGTGAACAGTACAATTAGGGAGGACCTTTTTAAAATCAGTAGGGAGCATTTCCAGTTAAATGTTCAGTGTTCAAACTCTCCAATTCTCCCCCCTTTTTTGGAAAACTTATTTTTCTGGACTGCCCATCCTCCCAGCCCTAGCCCCCACCTCTACAGCTGGTCCTTTATGCCTTCCCTATGCTCTTTATCCACAGGGTGTAACAGAGCGGCAACTGTTTCTCGGCACTAATTTGTACAGCACTCCCATGGCAGTGAAGTGTATCAACAGGACAGTGAAAAATCCACACAGAAAAACTCTGTTGTTAACTCAGATTTAGAAGAATTGTGTCATAGTTCAGATTGCTGCTGTTGTTGCTTTGGCACTAAAGAACTCCACTTGGTCTTTGCCAAGGCGGGTGTCAGCTGGTGAATTATAAGATTGGCAAATGGGACACAGATATGGGGGGGAAATACAACGACAGCTGCTGCACAGAACTGTTCTTTCTGGCCTAGTGAGTACAAAAATACATTGTGTAAATAAAGACAGGCAGCTTCATTATGCAATTGTCTGATTCTATGTTTCTGCTAAAGTGGTAGTATTGATTCAGGAAACTGTACCCAGAGTCATGCAGTTAATGAGTTATTGCTCTTGGACGCATAACCACAAAGCATTAAGAAACGTAAGAATGCAATTTTCTGAAAAATAGGGTTTGGGTAATGGGAATAAAATCTAGTCTCTGTAAATGTTGAAGTCACTTTCGAGTTGATGAATGATTATCACAGTAATGGCACTGAAACAGAAGCTCATCTCAATGACCATTGTTGTCACTTGGGTGACCAGATATTTTTGGATACATAATCACCACTCAGAAAGCAAGGAGAGAGATAAGGGGAAATTGCACCATTTGCATCTCATGCTAGTTGCTGATTGGTTAGCATGGCAATTCAATGTCTTGCCAATAGGAGTCTTATTAAGGAGTTGACTTTCATGTGTGTGTAAACCAGAATTAATAAAGTGTGGCCCAAGTGGCACTGAATCACTAAGCCTCTATTTTTCTCTTTTTAAAGCTTATTTTTGGAGTACATTTTGCCTGAAAACTGCACCAAAACTGCATTCAGGTTGATATCAAGTCCAGTATTCTGTTGTTGACTCAGACTCTGTACCAGAGTTCTGATTTGACACTCAGCCTTCATTTTTGTACCAAAAGTATTAACTTTGTATGGATTAGCTTATGTAATATAATGTAAAATGCATTATGGTCAAAGGCAAGTGTATTAAATTCCTGTGCACCAGAAATGTATTTTTCTATGCATTTGTGCTCTCATTATCTCTAAGCCTAGGAGCACCTGGTAGTGCAATGGCAGGAGTGAAGACTGACAGGTTGCAGGTTTGAATCTAGGAAGATGAGCTCCCCCTGTCAGCTCCAGTTCCCTACGTGGGGACATGAGAGAAGCCTCCCACAAGGATGGTAAAACATCAAAACATCTGGGCATCCCCTGGGCAATGTCCTTGCAGACGGCCAATTCTCTCACACCAGAAGCAACTTGCAGTTTCTCATGTTGCTCCTGACATGAAAAAATAAATAAAACAATTCTAAGACTACCAAGGCCCATAAATGATGAAGAGCACATGAAATCAATATTCAAAAACAGATCAAACTTGAAAATATGGGGGGGTTTTTGGGGGGGAGGACTCATAAATGATATAGCTGAAAAAGGTCATTCCTGAAGGACCTAAGGCAATACAAAACAGTGTAATTTTGGCTTCTCATGAGAAGCTCAGAGGATGAAGCCAGACTGACTTTCCTTGTGAGGGATTTGTAAAGTTGAGGTGTCACAATGAGCAAAGCCCTGTTGCTTGTGCTCACTAATCTGAAACTGGGCCTCTGCTGAGAATCTCAAAGTACAAATACATTCATATGGGAGAAGGCAGCCTGAAAGATCTTGGCATCAAATAGGAAGGAAAACTCAGCACATTACAAGTTATTAACAAAGGTGCAATCTCATTTTTGGAGTAAATGCAAAGTTTTTTGCATGGCTTGAGAAGAAGGATTTTTAGCTTCCTAATTATGACCTAAATATGTTTGGTAGTTCCTGCTAAGTAAATCCATAGAAAGTCAACAGCAAGTCAACACTTAGGTAACACTCATTGACTCACTGGTTCTACTTTAATTGGGGGTAATAACAATAATAATAATAGTAATCATCATCTTTATTTATACCCTGCCACCATCTCCCCGAAGGGGGCTCGGAGCGGCTTACATGAGGCCAAGCTCAGTGATACATTACAGCAGTGGTTCTCAACGTGGGGTCCCGAGATGTTTTTTGGCCTACAACTCCCAGAAATCCCAGCCAGTTTACCATTACAGCAACATAAAATATAAACAACAAAATAACATCACAATAAAATAAATAACCCAATCAAGTAAAATAAACAATACAAAATAACATAATGGAAAATAAAACACAGTGGGTGGGCCAAATGCATGACATAAAATGATAAAACACTGGATGAAATAGCAATGAAAAGGTACATTTGTGGGGGAGGAGCTCATAGGGGACTAAACAGTGGGATTAGACTTTCAATAAGGTGGAGGAAAGTGCAATATGAGAGAAACAGTGTAGGTGAATCAACAGGACTGGAATATATGGTCACTCTCCAAAGGCACATCAGAAAAGTCAAGTCTTTAGATCTTTCTTAAAGGCTGCTAGGTTGTGGGCTTGCCTAATCTCACCAGGTAACGAGTTCCATAGCCAGGGAGCCGCAGCGGAGAAGGCTCTCTCCCTCGTTCCCACAAGTCGTGCCTGTGATAGAGGAAGAGGTGAGAGGAGGGCAGGTTTGTGGAAGGAGATGTGGTCACAAAGATAGGCAGGTCCCAAACTGTTTAGGGCTTTATAGGTGTTAACCTGCACCTTGAATTGTGACCGGAAAATAAACAGCCAATGGAGCTCCTTAAACAGGGGGGTGACCACTCCCTGTAATTTGCCCCAGTTAGTAGTCTGGCTGCCGACCATTGGACCAATTGAAGTTTCTGGGCCGACTTCAAGGGAAGCCCCATGTAGAGTGCATTGCAGTAGTCCAGTCTAGAGGTAACTAAGGTGTGGACCACCATGGCCCAGTCAGCCCTCATGAGGTATGGTTGCAGCTGGCACACGAGTTTTAATTGTGCAAAGGCCCTCCCAGCCACCGCCAACACCTGGGAATCAAGCGTCAGCACTGAATCCAGGAGAACCCCCAAGCTGCAGACCTGTGACTTCAAGGGGAGTGCAACACCATCAAGCAAACATGTATTAAGGAAGACCTTAAATTCCATATGTAGTAAAGACCATTTTCTTTACTATGTTTACTAAGTTTACTAAGTTAGTAAAGACCATTTTCTCAGCAAATACTAACTACAGTGGATTATTGGTATTCACTGACGTTTGGTTCCAGAACTCCCCATATATACCAAAATCTGCCGTGCTCAAGTCTAATACAATGGTATCAAGCTGTGGATGGTTGAATCCACAAATGCAAAACCAGTGGATACTGAGGACTGACTGTATTGTTTGGTGAATAGCACAATGTCATGTCAGCAAGTTTAAAAATTACTTAGCTGCTAAACCCCCTTTCTTCATTCTTCTCAATGTAAATATCAAAAGATCAGTCCTGCGCTATATTGGACATGATATAAAATAGCCAAGGTTCTGGATGTGTATTTGTAGAAAGAAGAAATCAGGGCACATACACATTGAGGCTTCCCATCAGGTTGCCAGTCTACCAGAGGTTTTGTTTTGGATTTTTTTTTAAAAAAATACTGATCCATGTCACAAATGTTCAGTTTGTGTCATTCCTTCAAGCTATTCACAGTTCTGCCACAGAAAATATAGTAACATGTATAAGGCTGACAATCCTACCTTGGAAAAAGAATGCATGGGGAAAGGGAATCCTCTGCTGGTACTACCATTCCTTTAAAATTAGACACCTCACTGTCTGCTTTAAAATTCAGCTAGAATGCTAAAGTGTACTTTGTTCTTTTCCCTTTTGATGATAGTGCTTTTAGTGAGTTGCTGCTGAATGTTAGCAGCAAACTATGATGTTAGCATTTTAAAAATTAATTAAACTCTTGAGGGAGCATTGGGAGAGCCCCACTTTTCATCCCTCTGGCTTATTTGATTTGGTAAGAGATAGTTATAGATATTCATATTTCTGTCAATCTGTCATTTGCACATTATTTTGATGACTGGGGGAGTCTAAGAATATATGCTGTTCTCTTTCAGAATCAATTGTCTCTCATAATTTATATACATTTAGTTATAGTATTGTAAACAAAATTAGAGAAAAGGTTTTGCAGAGACTTCTGTTTATCACTTTGACATCTTGGCATTATTTTTTGTTAAGTGTGTGTGTACATCTGCACATCTTGAAGATGCCTGTCAATTCATGGTGACACCATACATTTCATAAGATTTTCTACCCAAGGAAAAGCCAGAGATGCTTTTGCCAGTTTCCCCCTCTAAAATGTAGCAGATATCACCTGGCATTCATTGTTGGTCTCTCTCATCCAACTATTAATGTTGTAATCCACCTCAAGCCATAACAAGAGCCGGGTAAGAAATAAAATTATTATTATTTTAGTGACACAAAAGCACAGTGTATCACAGCAAACGAGATCTATATGCTGGATTTCGTATTTAAAAAATCACAAGTCGAACACTTCCCAAGCGTCTAGGACTGTGTGATGTATTTTTGAATGATGCACGCAGATCCAAGTAAGGTGGCCTTTTGCAGTTGACAGATCATGATTTTGTTGATGTTTATTGTTTCCAAATGCCGGCTGAGATCTTTTGGCACGGCACCCACTGCACAAATGACCACTGGGACCACCTGTACCGGTTTATACCAGAGCCTTTGCAGTTCAGTTTTGAGGTCTTGATAACGGCTGAGTTTTTCCTGTTGTTTTTCCTCAATGCGGCTGTCACCTGGTATGGCAACATCAATAATCCAGACTTTTTTCATTATTATTATTATTATTATTATTATTATTATTATTTATGTACTGACCCTGATTTGCTTTCCAGATCATAGAGAACCTGGTCCCTTTAGGGTAATTAGGGCATTTTTGGATATATCAGCCCCAACATTATTACTATTTCTTCAACAATTATATTTGAAATTGATGTTTTGTTGTAAGTTTTCTTAACACAGTTCTTGAAGAAAGTTGTATCAAACTGGAATTATACTAAAAATAATCTATTGGCTGATAGTTCTTATATATGCTTATGACCTCATCAGGTGGGCTACTTGGCCCATTGTACCTCGCTTGTTCTCCCCTTTCAGGACAGGACCCATTACACAATGCATGTATACTTTTGGCTGGGATCCATCCAGAAAGGGGAGAACAAGCGGCCATGTATCATTTAGCTGCCACTGAGCTAATTCACTGTCTCTTTAGGTTAACTGGTCAGTGTAGATGTGCCCTGGTTCTTCAGCTATAAAAATATGAATCTATTGTGAAATGAAGGATTCAACACCTTATTCTGGGATATAGGGTTCATCATATCTTGTAAAGTTCAGACTAAAATTTAGAACAGATTCAAGCTCAAACTGGCATAACTAACATTGCATCGGAAAGACTGACTCTTTCTGTGTGGAAGAGCCCCCAGTCACTTCAGAAAGTTCTGTGTGACTTGTTTCCTTCATCTCTGAGCCCTAACTTTATAATTGGTTTGTAAATTCCCGCTACCGTTACTGTGCAACTTGTTGTGGAGAAACAGAAAAGAAATAACTAAAAAATGAATGCCAGGCAATGATATCATTAAGCAAAGCAGAGGAGAACATGACTGCTCTGAAAACCAAAATGGGGGGGGGGGGAATCTTTATTTTATTTTATTTTGCCTATTGGCATCATGCAGGAGATGTGTGGAAGGCTGTAAAGAGTTGAAGAATTTTATACACATAGCATTTAGCAACATGTTAGTGGTATCCAACCCTTTTTATTCATAGTGTAAGCAAAATAAGCAATAACAATCCAGAAGACAGAGCAAATACCCGTAATGGTATTTATTTGGTGTCATCTTTCATGCTTAAGTAGTTCTATGGCTCCCTTGTGGAACTGCAATCCTTTATGAAGCAATAGATCACATTCCTGGTCCTGGACTCTCATTTATTAGTTTCTTCAAAGCCATTTGGAGGGACCCATAAAGTCCTACCATTTATGTCCCTTTCATTTGCTTCATTAAAGAAAACTGTTAAACAACAACAATCACCCTTTAATTCTCTCACTATGCACAAAGTTTCTCAGTGCTGTTCATGTTCCCATTTAGACTGTGAGCTTAGAAATATTTACTCCCAAATAAATCCTTGTTTAAACTGATAATTCATTCAGTCACCACCAATAAAAGCTGTAATGAAGCCCGAGTCTGGCCTTGAACACTATACTAATTCAGATACATTTCAGAGATGAATGTATGACCCTCTAGGACCAATTATGTGTAGCTAAAGCTCATTGCTCTAAGTATTGTTTAAGTATTCACAACTAAATGTGGACAAGCATTCCATTTGTAATGTAACCAGAGAAATCATAGAATTTATGAAGTAATTTATTTAAAATGCATTTTCAGATATTAATTATTTGGTAGCCACAGCATAAAGAAATGTCCTAAGCTATCTAACTTGGTGTAAAGAGCCTTTAAAAAAGTCTGTCTTGATGAAGCCACTGCTTTATCCAATGGGTGTTTTCAATAGTCCTCACCCGGTCCAAGACTGCTAGCATTGCACTGGCCCAGAGAAGATCTTAGCTGAAAAAGAGAAGCCAATGATGCATCTACATCAGGCATGGGCAAACTTCAGCCTTCCAGGTGTTTTAGACTTTCTACTGGCTGTTAGGAATTATGGGAGTTGAAGTCCAAAGCACTTGGAGAGCCAAGGTTTGCCCATGCCTGATCTACATGTATGAAATGCAAGGCCCATGGGTCAAATTCAACCTGCCTTGTCATTGTATGTGGTCCGCAAGGATTTCAACGCCAGGCACCATAGTTACAGACATTCTTACAATTACAAACTTCCTTTTGAAGGCAACCAAAAGGCTGATGTGGCCCTTAGTGAAAATGAGCTTGATACCCCTGATCTACACTGTAGAATTAATGCAGTGTGACACCACTTTAACTGCCAAAACTCAATGTTATGGAATCATGGCAATTGTGATTTTACCAGACCTTTAATCTTCTCTGCCAAACAGTGTTCGTGCTTCACCAAACTACAATTCCCATAATTCCATAGCACTCAGCCATTAAAATTAAAGTGGTATCAAATTGCAATAATTTTATAATGTAGATGATGTACTCAGGTCTCAAGGTGTCTAAGGTCACAAGTTAAGTATTTGAAAGAACTTCATCCTGAAACCCTTACAGAGCCCCAGCCAATTGGAATATGTAATAGTGTGCTAGATGAGCTGTGATCTGATTCTGCAGAAACGGACGTTCCTATCCCTAGCTTAGAAAGTTAATTTTTAAGAAATGCATCTCACAGAATCCTGTGGCCATTAAGGCCACTGCCTACGATGGCTAGGAGAATCTGAGAGTTGTAGTTTTAAAAGTAGCCTTTATTAAGCTTTGCTAGCTAAAAACATTCATGATTAAAGAGGCAGTGTGGTTGAGAAAATGAGTTGTTTTCAGGGAAGAAAAAACATTCATTACTATATATGGCCTTGTTACAGGCAGTCCCCAAGACATCTAACTTACAAATGACTCATAGTTAAGAATGGGGGTGACACAACGGGAAGTGAGAGAAATCATCCCCTCGGAAAGGAAATTCACTCCTGTAAGAGTTATCGTGGGAAAAAGGTGTCTCCACTGAAGCTTTGTCAGCAATCCTTGTTTCCACAACAACCCATTTTTTTTTCAAAATCCAATGATCACAGGGATGGAAAGTGAGGTGAAAACTTCTGAACAGAGGCACAGACAGCAAAACAAATACCGTAGGGGCATCAAACCTTCCCTTTGCGATCCAAAGCTTTAAAATGTATGCATTTGGCTGGAGTTACACTTTAAAAATGTACCTGTTCCCACTTACAAACAAATTCAGCTTAAGAACAAACCTATAGAATCTATCTTGTTCATAACTTGGGGACTGCCTGTATATTGAAAGTAGTTTAAATTCTATTCGGTTCTTAAACATCCTCAAGGAAATGTATTAATAATTCATAACCTTGTAAAGACAGGGTTGCTGAAAGTTTTTTCGGGCTATATGACCATGTTCCAGAAACATTCTCTTCTGATGTTTTGCCTGCATCTATGGTAGACAACCTCTGAGGATGCCTGCCATAGATGAGGCGAAACGTCAGGAGACAATGCTTCTGGAACATGGCCATATAGCCCAAAAAACTTAAAGCAGCCCAGTGATTCCACCTATGAAAGCTTTCGACAACACCTTATAAAGACAGTTATATAAAAACACTTTAAAAAGTGGGCTGATATCATATATTGACAATAAAATTTTGTATAAAGCTACTAAATTTGTCTGCTCTTGGGGTATGAGAATTGTTCAAATAAACAACATTTCCATGACCTGAATAAAATGTTTTGATGGAGTATATTCAACTTTTGGATAGTCTTGAATTCACATTTGAATCTGCTGATGCTTCTTCAGAAATATGAGGCACTTAAAAATATTTATTTCCTTCTTCTTCTTTGTTCTGAATGTAGTGGTTTATTTCTTAGAAATCACGTGGACCTGCATGACTGTGAATGTGATCACTGTCACACTGAATAAAAATCCCATGTTGATTTGTCTGAAGGGTGTGACCTATTTCTGGTTTGGACCTGCAGAGGAAAGGAATATCAGATTTCAGAGGCAAGGATGTTTCTGAAATATTTCAAATATAAGAGCTGAGAAAGATTAATGCATAAGTATAGGGGAAGGGGAAGCAGGAGAAGGATTATTTTAAATGTAAACCTTGGGATAGAAGGGTGTTCCTCATTAAAGCTTAAAAGAGGCTAATATCCAACTTTCATATGGATCGACTTACTAGATTGAGTTGACTATGGCACTGATAAGCTGTTATTTCACATAGTTTTGGCTTCGATAAAAGAAAACATAACAGTACTTATTAACCCGAGTCTATCATCATAGATTCTGTCCAGGAAGAATGGATTTCCTAAATTATATTGAAGTCTAGAAAGAGTAAAGCAAAAATATGGTAGAATTTGTAGAAAAACACTAACAGCCATATTCTGATTAGACCTTTGTTTCACTTGTTTAAATTAATGTCTCATAATTCATCTGAGGAATCTAATGAAGAAAATGGGATTGTGGGGGATTTCTGATTTCAGATGAGAGTTCCGAACCCAAATTGGAAAAGCTGGCAGCTGAAAGAACAGAGGAACTATTTTCTTAACAGGATTTGATGGGTACCAATGAGATAGCCATATGCTTTGAAGTCCAGTAAAGAGCAGTGACATAAGAGCAGACATCTATTGAATAGGAAAAGTCAAATGAGTACTTGGCACCTAAAGTCTCCCGTCTATAAATCCCCTATAAGTTTATGGGAATCCCCATGTACTTGGAACTAGCTTGTCTCCCTGATTGGCAGTGCCCTCTGTGCATTCCTTGGGATTCTTGACCATTGGAATGGCTAGATTTAATCTCCTAGCCTTACGTTTTTAGTTTTGGTTATCTGGCCTGCTGACATTGTGTCACTAATGCTTCTTTTTTAAAAAATAGTTCAGAGGATACATCTCCACTCTAGAATTAATGCAAAACTATTTTAACTGCCATGGCTCAATGCTGGTACTTCACCAAATTACAAATCCCAATATTCCATAGCACTGAACCATGGCAGTTAAAGTAGTGTCAAACTGCATTAATTTTATACTATGGGTGCATTCAACATTCCCTTATCATTATATGTTTGATTACACTTACCACCTAATCAGACAGCCAGAGGCAAAGGAGGGAGCAGTCGGTTTCACAGTGAGGCATGGGGAATCTGGCACCCCACTCCTTACATTGCCCGCATCTCCCACCTTGCTGGGAGAGTGACCACATGGGCGAAGTGGGGAGTGAATATGGTATGTGCATAGATTGAGTGATACGGGAAACCTCCTGTGTTGCCAGGGTGTTGGCAGCACACTGATCCTGCCTCTCTGAACCCACAGAGACAGCATAATGTCATTTGATAGGAGCTGGACGGTTCTGTGGGTGACCAGGGCTAGATCAGCATTCGCCACCAAATCTAGTCTTGTATGATGAGATAATAAGTCACATGATTTTTTACTCTGGGTTATAATGTCATTCCCTAATTGGTTCTATCATTAAAAACATGGAAATACTTATTTGCTATAATTTTTCAATGAATACTTCGTAGAGTCTCAATCAATTCAACATAGTTTGTGGCAGCTACAAAAATGAAGTTTAACACTTTAACTACTTGGAATGCTGGCTAGTCCCACTTTGACTGTATGGTTGCCATGTTATTTTTCAAATAAACACTGGCGCCAGACATTTTTAATGTAACTGTATTTTAAATAGCTTTTAGGGTATTTGTTGTAATGTTTACTTATGTTTTAATCAACTGTGTCTTATTGGATTGTTTTTTATTTTTCATCACAATGTTTAATTCTGCGTCGTAAGCTCATGGTTATTACTGTTGCTTTATTGTGTATTTTTCTATGGGGGTTGAATGAAAAGTAATGCCTCCACCTTCGTTACATGGGTTTGGGTGGGAATATTTTAATGAATCAAACGCAAAAAATAATCCTTAGAATGTGCTCTTTAACTACGAGGGCTGAATGAAAAGTAATGCCTCCAACTTTGTAACTCCTCAGCAGATGGCAGTACTGGTATGCAACAGTACTAGCTTGTTCAGTAGACTTTCCTCTACAGTTCCATTTTGGTGGGAAGCCTTAGCATTGAATGGTTGTGTTGTTAAAGTGCGAAGTATGGAACCCTGCGCAGACAGTCAATATGACTTAAGCAATGTGCAGTCATTGAATTCTTGACAGCAGAAGGTATCACCCCAAAGGAGATTCATCAGAAAATGCAAGCTGTTTATGGTGATTGTGTTGATGGGAGTACTGTGTGTCATTGGGCAAAAAAGTTTAAAGATGTTGAGGTGAGAACATCTGACTTGTGAGATAAACAAAGAGTTGGGCGTCCTGTGACAGCAACCACCAAGTTTCACAACCAAAAGGTTGACAGATTGATTCAGGATTATCATTGTAGCACTCAGAGAGAAATTTCAAGCCCTCTTAATCCCTTTTTGTTTAGACAGGCTTTTACTATGTAAGCAGGGAGGATTCTTATTGAGATGTGTACTCAAGAGGAAAGATGGCATACAAATTAAATTAATAGATAATTGGTAGTAGGTAGAGTATGAACTAACTGACACTTCTTCTCTGCACCTCCCTTCATATTCTCTTAACTTCCTGGATTATCCATGTGTGATGTGGCCTGACTCAGCATACCTGTTGCTACAGCCCCTGAGAAATCCTGTGTCTGTATAGTTCAGAAGTTTAATAAACAGAGTTTAAAATTCAATACATTAGAGTAGGTAAATCTAAAGTAAGTAAAGTAATTTAATAGCAGTAAGACGGAGAACTCTTTAATATGAGGGTGGCATTAATCACTGAAAGCTTGTAAGAAGAGGATAATTTTTACCACCTGCCCAAAGATAAATAAATAGTGAGGGAGCCAACTTAATATCCCTGAGAAGAAAGCTCCACATATTTCACAGAAATCTTAAATCCTCAGCAATCTCACCTGAAAAGGGAGTGTAACGTGTAAAAAGGGGTCCAAGTTTTTGTGGAAGGCTTTGTTTATGCAGATATCATATTTTAGGGCTTTATAGGTAAGAATCAGACCCTTGAATTTGGGCTTGAAAGCAAATACAAAGCCATGGTGCTGTTACATGACTGATATCTTGTTATCTATAAAAGTAATTGCAGGGTTTTCTTGTGATTTTTGTAAGTCCCATGGACTTCATACTAAAGTACCAAATACTTTAATCTTTACTAAATAATTAAATTACAAGAATTATCCACTATGTCCATCCTTTTGGGAATGAGTGCAAACTGCAAAGAAGTCATCAAGAAACTAAATTATATTTCATACTTAATAGCTCTCTTAAAGTTCAGACTAAAGACCATAATAAATTTACCATCCTACTATGAACAAAGCCACTAGCTTCCTTGACTGAGTTACTTTTAAATTATATGGCATACATGATCTCCATTTTTTAAATTAAAAGTAGCAAGCTTACTGCAATTTAAAGCAAACTAACAGCAACAGGGCTGGATTATATTATCCCCTGTCCCCACCCCTGAATCTTGCAAGTGGAATAAATTGGAATGGAAAGGATGGTTTTAGTAGGAAGAAAAAAGAAAATAGACATTAGGTGATCAGAAGTAAACCTAATCAACTACTGAACATACTTTCAATCTTCTGGGAAATGCAAGGACTATGCACTCTTTCTGCGTTACTGACCAATGTCATTTATGACTTAAATTATACACAAGAGTTCTTTATTATCATGATTCTTCATAACAATATCCAAGTAAAATATACAGAAAGATGAATTTCAGTTGAAACATTATATCAGGGTTTTGTTTTTTTTTGTCTTAATACAATAAGGCTTAGCAGTGGGTTTTAATTGTTTTATAGCTCTTTGGTACTTGCTGGAAACCAGCCATAATGATTAGCTTCAGTGCTAAAAGTCACATTAATCTCTTCTCTTGCCACACATCGCTGCAACCTCTGAAACTGAGGCCAGAGAATTTAATCTGTTCTGGCACTTCTTGACCTTCATATTTTTCTTCAAAATAAACTGCATAGGTCACTTAATTCTTCCCCTGGAAATAGATGGAAACTTTTGCCCAAACAGTATGGCCAAAATCCAAAAGGACTGCTGGCAGAATGTGTTCCTTTGCCAGCATACTTCCACTGTGCCTCCACTGTCACTGGTGGTGTGAAACAGCTTGACATCATGAGTGCACAGGTACAGAGGGTGGACAAAGTATAGATGCAGGTGAAACATCAGGAGAGAATGCCTCTAGAATATGGCCATACAGCCTGAAAAAACCTACAACAACCCTATAAGGACATTGCCTCCCCCTAGTAAGAATTCTTCCCCCAGCCAGTGAAAACTATCTTCTGGTCTCTGGATTTCTAGCATTACAGTAACTTAGAAAACCACAGTTGAGAGTTTAGGTGCTCCTTAATTGGTCAACCCTCCTGTTCAAGCAGCTCCATTGGCTGCCGTTCATTTTCCGGTCCCAATTCAAGGTGCAGGTGCTCACCTACAAAGTCTTAAATGGTTTGGGACCTGCCTACCTGCGTGACCGCATCTCCGTTTATGAACCCGCACGCTCCCTCCGATCATCAGGAGAGGCCCTGCTCACAATCCCACTTGCATCGCAGGCGCGTTTGAAGGGGACGAGGGACATGGCCTTCTCTGTGGTGGCCCCCGACTCTGGAACTCTATCCCCAAGGACATCAGACAAGCCCCAACGTTGGCAGTCTTCAGGAAGAGCCTGAAGACCTGGCTGTTCCAGTGTGCCTTTCCAGAATAGAAAACTCCTGGCATCAAGTCCCAAATGCACTTTGTTAGAGATTCTGGATTATGTGCACATTGCACCTACCTCCAAATACCTCTACATATTACCTGTCAAGATCAGCACTTTTAAATTTTGTCTATTACATTTGGCCTGGCCTTTAGGTTTTAATTGCATCACGGTGTCATCGTTTTACTGTTTTATTGTTTTGCTTGATGTTTATTATTTGCTTATGAGTTTTATTGTGTATTGTATGCTGTTGTTGTCGGCAGCCTTGGCCTTTGTAAGCCGCATCGAGTCCTTCGGGAGATTTTGCGGTGTATAAATAAAGTTAATAATAATAATAATAATAATAATAATAATAATAATAATAATACATATACATATACATCTGTGCATACATAATTCCCAACCACCATTGCCAAGCAGAAAGAAAAATGTACCTTCCTTCTATGGAACTGATTAAATGACTACATTTAAGAGGGAATGGAACCTTGTTCAGAAATGTCCAGGGAAGTTACAGTTGAAATGACTTATGCATCCTGATCTGTTAATTATAATACATCATCTAACAGGTTGTAGAGTACCTAATCCTGTTAATTCTGAGACCATACCGATGGAAAAAAATTAGCATGAGCTATTTTTATTTTAGCAAATATCATATGAGCTTAGACTTAATTGTGAGATAGAACTGCAAGGGAATTTTAAAATTATATCTCTCATGAGGTTTGCAGTACAAATGAGCTTAGGAAAATGATTTATTAACTAGGACTGGTATCTCATCTAATTATAGGTTTTCAATGCACATTGAAAAGTAAAGTTGTGTATGAAAACAGAATCAATCAATTTGATCAAGGAAAAACCTCAGTGTCTACATTTCTGTGTGTGCAGAGATTGAAATCAGTGGTGAAGTCCAGTGATGTAATGCACGCAATGGATGATGTCATTACATTTTGCATAGGACACCCCTGACAGACCTTCAACTGCGATCAGCATCTTGTATTACAGTGTCAATAACAGCATGTATCTCCACAAAAATGTGGGTTAGTTCATATTGACATAAATTAGCCAGTTAAGCCATTTTTTGTGTGTGTCAGGAGCAACTTGAGAAATTACAAGTCACTCAAGTTGAGAGAATTGGCCGTCTGCAAGGACATTGCCCAAGCGATGCCTGGATGTTTTGATGCTTGTGGAAGGCTTTTCTCATGTTCCCACATGGGAAGCTGGAGCTGTCAGAGGAAGCTCATCCACGTTCTCCCTGAATTTGAACCTTTTACCTGTCAGTCTTCAGTCCTGCCAGCACAAGGGTTTAACACATTGCACCACTGGGGGGTTCCACTGTTAAGCCATTCAAAGCTGCATTCAGGAGGAAGCTTCAATAGGAGCAAGGCACAGAACTATGAAAACACACAATATTTTTTTTCTTTTGCTGCAAAAATATGTGATCATTTCCTTTACAGATGAGTACCAATAAGCAATACTAGGGACATTCCAAGAGTTTGAAATGAAATGTGTGTTTTTTCCCCTTTTTGCCATACAAAGGAATATGCCTCATCATTGTTAATCATTGCTTTAAAATATTTCATTTTTGTAGAGATAATTCATTTTTGTGAAAAATCCAAATGATTGCTTGATGCAGCAATTTCAGGAAAAAAAATTACATTGTCAAATTTTTGTAGTCAATTTCTATAGATTTTTCCTGAATCTGTGTGTCTATCTGGCTACTATAATATGTGTTAAGCATCCGGTTTGTGCACTGGTACAAACTTCCAAGTTTGTGTGTAATGCTCTGACCTATGTATATTTTTAAGGAGCTGAGGTCCTTTTCTCCACTGAAGCATTTATATCTGCATTGTTCAAATGTCTCCATGGGGTTTAAGAATCTGAAATAACCATTTAGTTGTGTGTTTATTACAGAAAAAAGTCTTCCTCTCAAATGGTTATGCTATTCGATTCCTTCTGGACCAACCATAGTTTGAGTTCCACCTTTAAACTGGTTTCCTATGACCTTAGCAGTTATTTTAAAATAACTTTCTTACATGCCCTTTGCAGGGATCTATTACCACTTTATTATAACACTTCCTCACTTACCATTTTTGTCTGGCTTTCAGAGGGAGCTTGCCTTATGTTGCACACTGGATGTGTAATCTTAAACTGATCTGGAAATGCAGCATTGATTTACAGTAGATCTGTCATACATCATTACCATATGATTTCTAGAAACGGGGCAAGCCTAACTTGGTGCTTTTTAAATACAGAACTCTCATTAATGCAATTCATCACGAGTGACGTAATTATGTGATTATGGCAACATTTGATGAAAAACAAATTGCCTAAGACTCTCAGGGAAGTTCATCATAGTTACATTTGTGAATCAGTTAAGGGAAATGTTAAGAGGTGAACAAAGCCCAGGTGTATAAATTAATTTAAAACTGTTAACAATTTTAATTTCTTTTCAATATGGCATTGGAAAAGAATAATCCTGAATTTACATTTTTAGATTTAAAAGCAGTGAGCAATCTTTCCCAGAAGTAAAGGCTAGCCATATAGTGTATGATTTTTTTCTGCATCAAGAAATTACACTCCTGCAGGCAGAAGTCATTAACAAATGCTTTTTTAATGACCATTTCCTCATTTAAAGAAATTAAATAATAAGATTTGAGACAAGAATAATTTCTTGAAATCTCATTATAATATATGTGGGTAATGATTTGAATAGCTCTCTTGTTTTATTGCTGAACAGGCCTCATCAAATGAAGGTCACAGAATGAAGGTGATGGCTATGATTTAATTTTAAAATCTGATTCAGTGTTTTAAACCACATTTCAATATAGACTGACTTGCCAAAGGGGATTACAACAATTGGGAGTCCCAATCAATGGAACGTACATAAGTGTTGACTTTCCAAGTGCAGATACTACTTTCCTTAGAGAGGCCAAGATACACTAATGGCACCAGATTCTGGATGCATGCACACTGTAGGATTAATGCAGTTTGACACCATTTTAAATGCCATGAGTCAATGCTGTATACTGTAGTTTGAAAAGGCACCAGCATTTTTTAAGAAAGAAGGTTAAAGATTTCATAAAACAAAAACTTCCATGATTCCATAGCATTGAGCCATGACAGATACAGTGCATTTATTCTACAGGATGAGGCAGCATAACTTCCTTTTTTCAAAACTTAATAAAACCCATTATATGGATCAGAAACTTTTTTATAATGTAGGCGCATATCTAAAGTTTTGTTTTACGTAGTTTTGAAGATCAAATTAGGTAGGTGACGTCCCCCATTCTCTGTTCTCCATACAATGAGTAAACCGATTTCTGGCGTTTGTCATGACTCTTGCCAGCATAGCAGGCATTATGTTGGCAATTTCTTCCTGGATGTAGGTCTTCAAATCTTGTATGGTCCTTGGATGGTTCACATATTTATTATTATTTATTTACAGTATTTGTATACCGCTTTTCTCACCCCGAGGGGGACTCAAAGCGGTTTACACATAAGTAATGGCAAAATTCAATGTCAGTACAAACAATTACAATTATACACTACAATTAGACATAAATCAAGTTAAAAACAGTACATCCACAAGCAATAAAACAATCATTAAAACAATAAAACAGTCTCGTCTGTCGAATCACTGTTCCAGTCACTGTCTTTCCGAAATAAACACGGGATTTCAAAAACCCCATACAAAAATCACAAGGTACCAAATCTGGAGAGCGGGCTGGCCACTCCAAATCCACTCAAAAAGTAGGCGTCAATGGCAAAAGCACGCTCCTCACTGTTCCAACACATGATGGTGACTGAACTGTTTCAGGACAAAACTTTATACTCCCACCTCTTGAACTCCCACTAGCACTCCGCTACATCTTCAACCAACTGATTGACACGCATTTTAAAAAAGGAAGTTATGCTGCCTCACCCTGTACAATGTAGATGTACTCTGAATAATCTTTGAAGGTAAACAGGGTCAGCACCGGTTACTGTTTGGAAACTGCAAGCGAATACTAAGTACTTTGTAGAACCATACAGATAAAAAATGAAAGTGTAAAGGAATACTCAGTCAGCAATACTTTCTATTACTAGTCACATGGATAGAATTTTGAACTACTAAAGTTCACTGTTAAATGTGAGGAGTTAGTCACTGATATCAAGGAAGAGGAGAATAAATTGAGTCAAATTAAGTTGGCTGCATTTGCAGCCAACACTAGGCTGCAAATGCAATTGAAATAAGCCACTAGCTTTCAAAGGATTTACATTCTGAGAATCAGCTGGAAAAGAAATATTAGCTGGAAAAGAAATATTAACAACTTGGTGGTATTTACATAAAACTATAAGGTCTGGGGTGGGGATCTTAAAGAATGGCTCTGTCACCTATTCATTGAGAAGAGTAGGCACCAATCCCCACAGAGAATGAGATATCTAGCAAACTTTCAGGTTCCCAATTGTCCCTTCCAACTAATTTTAATTATCCCCAATGGACAGGAATCAAGAGGGAGCACAGTTGGGTGCAACAAACATATTGTGCAGTGTATCAGCCTGTTACATCAGGCAACAAGTGAAACTTCTTACACCAGGCAGGCGGTGATATTGGATTCCTCAAATGGACTTGCTAAAATTGCAACATCCAGTTTGTTGTGAAGGTAAATGATTTGTCAGAGTGTTTCTTTAAAAATAAAATAAAATCACAATGGTTTCTTGAGATTTTTGGCATTCCATTCAATATAGGCATTCCATTTTTGGCATTCCATTCAATATGTTAGTAATGCTCTGACCACTTGGGTTCCTATTAGATGATGTAAGAGAAGCAACGTGCTCAAAATGGTAAATGGTCTGGAAACCATGCCCTGTGAGGAATGCCTTAGAGATAGGTTTAGCCTGGAGTAGGTGAAGAAGTCATATGATGGCCATGTTTCAATATTTGAAAAAATGTCCTACTGAAGATGGCGCAAACTTTTTTTCACGTAATCCAGAGACTACAGCATGAAGTAATGGATTCAAGCTTCAAGAAAAATGATTCCATATAAATCTAAGGAAGAAATTTCTGATTGTAAGACTATGAAATACACTGTTTCCAAGTGTGGTGGAATCTCCTTCTTTGAAGATTTTTAACAGAAGCTGGATGGCCACCTGTTGGGACTGCTTTCATTATTTTAATTATTTGGCTCCTTTTGAATAAATTGCCTATTTGATACTAGCTATAATTAAAAGTCAGGTTTTTTTTTCATATACCAAATGATGGATGGTAAAATCAGATATTATCCTCTTTAATGATTCCTCTAAATTATATTTCTTCAATATTAGACTATCCCCAAGAAATATTAACTCTCATGGGTTCAGGGAAGAATGATACTAGAAATAAAAAATAGCACAAATATTCCAAATAAAGTTGATGCAATGTTGCTGGAATTTCAAGATTCCTCTGACACTAAACAAGAGAAATAGTCCAGAATGGAAATATAAAAAGAGAAAAATATTCACATTCCTTAACTTTATTGAAGGGAGCTCCCGGTGGCACAGTGGGTTATACTGCTGAGCTGCTGAGCTTCATGACTGAAAAGTTGGCGGTTCAAATCCGGGGAGCGGTGCAAGCTTCCGCTGTCAGCCCCAGCTTCTGCCAACCTAGCAGTTTGAAAACATGCAAATGTGAGTAGATCAATAAGTACCACTCCAGCAGGTAATGGCACTTTATGCAGTAATGCCGGCCACATGACCTTGGAGGTGTCTACGGACAATGCTGGCTCTTTGGCTTAGAAACGGAGATAAACACCAACATCCAGAGTCGAACACGACTGGACTTAATGCCAGGGGGAAACTTTTACCTTTACTAACTTTATTGAGGGGGTAAATATATGTTTAAAATAACCTTTTAATCATCATTAGTCTTATTACTGTGATGTTTGTGTTTAACACATTGATATTAAAAGTGTTTTTGTCTAAACTGTTTACATTTCCTTTAAATCTAGTCTCAGTTTTAACTGCCTAAATCTGTTGCTTGTTAGTCACTTTGAGCCCTATTTTTCAGTGGTAAAGCTGAGTTGGAATGTAATCAATACTACTAATAATGTTTTACAAAATAACTCTTTGTGACTGATCCCCAAAAACAAGAATAGAGAATACCTCAGTTAGATGTGTTCCTGGGCATTTATTCTTTAACATGGATAACTAGGAATAGCATGTTGAACCTTTTAGATACCATTTGAAAGTTGCTTCAAAAGTGATGGTTTTTCTTTCTTTTACTCGCCTATCATTTTCTTATGATTTCTATTTTAGTGTTCTTACATGTTGTGTCTCTTGTCTATTGTAGAACTGCCTGTAGCACAAATAGTAGAACTGACAAGAACTGTATTGCATTGTTTACTGTAAGTACATTGCTGCAACCCAACACTAAAAGTTTGAATTTATCCAGCCATCATTCACTATGTTCCAGGCATGTAGCCGGGGGGGGGGGGGGGGGCTCGGGGGGCTTCAGCCCCCCCCCCCCGAAATTTTCATGGTGGTTCGCGAAAAGGCCTTAATGGTGCATTATTTAAACTGTTATGTTTATTCATATCATGATCTGATCACCATACTCAATATATCCCATATGCATGGGGGTATTGGGGTAATGATACAAAAGATTTGCTAGACTAGACCCTCTTTCACCCCCCCCCGAAACTCAGCCCCCCCCCCCCCCCCGAAACGAAATCCTGGCTACGGGCCTGCTATGTTCCCAATGTTAACTGAGATATAGCTATACTTATTTACCTTTGCATGCTTATTGCTTATACTATCTGCTAGATTGCATGTTTTCTGATTTCCAGTTTGCCTGTTCAAACCCATTCCCTTCCTGCCTAGTTCTAACTTCTAGGCATTTCATTTTCCATGCATTTGACTACATGAAGGTATTGGAAATAAAGTTACTTTTATATGTTTACAAAGAAAGCTAAATGTGTTCCTTTCGCTGCTAGACCTTGTGTATGTATGGGTACATGTGGGTCTATTGATTGTTCAACTTTTGCCTTGACAACTGATTACATTACTTGAGAGATATACTACTAACCCTCATGTTTCCCACCAGGGTTATAAGTGAAAATACCCCAAGAATTGCAAATCTGATTGGCAAATCAAGGAACAGAAGAGGAAGTGATTACTATTTATATTATCTAAAAATGTTTTATTATAAATAAGTGGATTTTTCTTTTTAGAAGAATGACATGGCAAGCATAAAAATTGACCAGTAGCAAACCATGTAGAAGGGTTTTTTTTTTGGGGGGGGGGGGAATCATCTCACATTGTGTTATTAAATATATGTATCAATGGACAGATGGGATATTACTCATCACAGTTATTAAATTATTTATATTTTTTTCAAATGAAATGTTTGCCTTCATTCCAAAAAAATGAAGAAGAGGTGTAGCTACATTGTGAGAGGATCATTAATGAATTTGTGATCAGATTTCCTGGTGCAATTTGACTATATCAGTTTGCAAGTGAAACTACTCAACATCAAATCACAACAGCAGACAGGAGCACACTCACAAATCACTGTCTAGCAAAGAACTTCCCAAATACAACCACTTGTCCCAAAAGTAAAGATTAAACTCTCCACATACAATCTATAAATGTGTTAACTTCCAGTTCTTATCAGTTTCATTCTCTATGGACTTTATGCCACACTGGCTTGAAATCTTCTTCTCTCCATTTCCCTACACTGCCACCACGGAGTCCCACAAAGGCCATCACATGACACAAGGATATTTCTAGTGGGACTTGTGGTGGCAATGCAGGGAAATGGAAGGAAGACTCCATTTTCAGGAGATGGGTTTTACCCAGCCCCCAACTGCAGAAGCCACAGAGATGGCGGGGAAAGGTACAGAAAGGGCATGGGATGGGGAAAGGTGGAAGGGAATGGGGTAAGACACTTCCCTCCAGTTTCCTCCCGTTTCCTGACACTTGTGGGATGTAGCCCTATGTCCATTCTATCCGATTTCCTCCTTATTCTATGAATAATGCACACATGTAAGATTTATAAAAGAACAAATCACCTTGTGGCACTTTGTATACAAACTAGTGAGTTATATTTGGCACAGGTTTTTGTGGACTATATTCCACATCTCACAAAGAAATGAACTTAAGACAAGATGGCCTGAAACACTGGACTTTTTTGCAAAGAGAAAAGCTAGGAAAGCACAGAGCAGAAAGCACCACAATTCATGTTATTTCTCTGAGTGTTTTTTCAAGGCTGTGAAAATTGCTGATGTGAACAGGTAATCTTGTGAGCTACTGGCCTATTAGACTCTAATTTGTACCTGACAAGATAAGACCTAGAATAAGGTACCTTAATCACTGGGAAGTTAAAAGGGAAAGCTGATGATTTAGATGTATTCCCCAAAGAGAATGAAAGAATAAATGAGTAGAAAAGTTCCCAAAGAACTGTTAATTGGAAAATGGCCAACAGAAGGAAACACTGCCAGTAACTAGACAAAACAATGAAGAACTGGAGGAAAGATTTTACATGGTGGGATATGGGTGCATAAAATGCATAGTTCTGGTTTTGAATTAGCAAAGCTCTAAAATGCTTGGGGCCGGGATATTTGAAAGGAAGCTGCCTTCCATATGAAATGTCCCATAATTCATTATATCTTTAGGCAACAAACAGCTGCTGGCTGTATATCCCTCCCCTACTTAAAAATGCACAATTAAAATTTGGCACAAATCTTACCACTGGAATTCAATGTCAAACCACTAAAAGACAGTAAAGGAAGAAAGAACTGCATGCTTGGAAAGGGTTTTTCATGGCTGGCTGCTAAAATTCAGCAATAAATATACCTTTCCCTGCTCACTTTAATTACTTTTCCCCAGTTTTGCCACTTATATTCAGTGGGGTGATTTATTGCTGAATCTGGGGCAGAAGGTAAAATTCAGCCCATAGCAAAATTGGCCCCTTGACCCACCAAAGTTGTTTGCTCATTATTATGATAGGCAGAGGAAGGCCTGTTAAATGCTCCACCACTTAAATGGACTAGATTGGTTAGTGTTTAATAAAACAAGTTTGTTTGGGTTTTTTTGGGAGGGGGGGTTGCTTGTTTTTTTTGTAGCAGCACATCAAGCAGCAATTTCTCTTTGCCTGAACTCTACTGATTGCTTTTTTTTAACTTGGGTTTTTTTAATGCTAAAAATTCTGCTCTCAGATTTTATTCTGTAAAACTTGGTACATTTGGGGAAAAAAATCTTTCAGATTTCACCAGACATTTTCAAAATGTGTTTCCACCAAACCTAATAAGTAGCCTTGTATTTTATTTTTAATTGGCTACAGAATTTATGAAAACAAGAAAAAGGATTCCACCTAAATATTATAAAGAACTTCCTTGATGTAAAAGCTGTTCAATAGTGGGATGGACTCCCTTGAAATGTGGTGGAATCTCTTTCTTTGGGGGTCTTTAAACAGAGATTGGATGGGCCAGGGCCGTAGCCAGAAAAAAATTTCGGGAGGGGTTGAAATTTTCGGGGGGGGGGTTGAAAATTTCGCAGGGGGGGTTGAAACCTGCCTCCTAGCTCATGCTGAAGCAAAGAGCACAGCAGGGGGCAGAGCAGCCTTCAATAGCCTGCAGCTCCGCCCTTGTCAACCACCTCCACCAAGTCTGGAAGAGCATTCAACACTCCCCCCCCCCCAACTTGGTTGCTTCACTACTGTTCTGTCGCGCACTGGGCCTGTAAATAATTTTATTTATTTATTTATTTACTTTACTTTTCTTGTATACCGCCGTTTCTCAGCCTAACCGGCGACTCAACGTGGTTTACAACAGGATAAAAACAGTCAACAATATACAATTCAAAACAAAAGAGCACAGTATATAATATTACACAATAGCAAGAACCCAATGCATCTCATAACTAGAGTCGTGATCCAAAATTCGTCGTCCATATTTCAATTCCTGTGTCTTTAGAATTGTCTTTAGAACAGGATGTGCAACCTTTGCCCAGCGGGAAGCCAGGGGGCCTAAAGAGAAGTTCTCAGAGGTTTCCACCACAAACAGTCTTTAGATGGCTTGAGAAGTACAACAAAGTCTTTTATTAATGAACAATCAAACAAACTTCTCTTGTCTTCAGTAAAGTTAAGCAAATGATTCCAAGCTTTTAGGCAACTGGTGAATTCCTAATCTTGCCCACGAAGGACAGGCAACTGTCTTCAATAACTTCTTCTTTAAAGGAAAATCCCCATTTTAACTTCTCCCAGGCTGACTGTAATCTAACCCTTACTGATGTGGGCTCCGCTACCGGGTCGAACTGCATCTCGAACGCCGAGTGGACCTACCAGCAAGGCAGTAGATGTTCTCCAGCTGGAGTTCTTTGGTCTTTAGGGCTGTTTTCCTGGAAATTCTTTGGAGACTCTTAAGACCTTTCTCCCCCGGAAGGTCTTAAGGGTTGAAGCTTTTGTACAGGGGAAGCTTGCACACATCCTATACATAAGCTTACCTTGCTGAGACTAACTAAAAATGGCTCCCTTCCCTTCCCAATTGCCCTGAGCAAGGGGCGGGACCAAAACTTAACAATGATGGACAGGTGACTTGCCCTATGACTGCAACCAAAGAAGCCACCTATCTGCAGAGTCCCTGAAACCTAGGACTGCAAGCAAACATTTAATACAAAGCAAATAAAGTTGGAGCTCCTGGTACAGCTGTACCAGAACAACTACATCAGCTATTGCTACAAGTAATGACAGTGTGAATAAATTGCTAATATTTGCTTGAGATAGTGCTTGCAGTTCTGGAGGGACTCTTGATTTTTTGCATCTCATAGACTTAGCATGGGGATTTGGTTAACCAGTTAAAATTCATGAGTAAACCAGTTTTTTTAAAAAAATCTGAAACATTTTGGGGGGGGGTTGAACCCCTAAACCCCCCCCCCCTCGCTACGGGCCTGGGATGGGCATCTTTCAGGAATTCTTTAGCTGTCTATTTTTGCATGGCATAGGACGGAATAAATGGACTTTGTGGACTCTAAGATTCCATGATTCTGTGACAGGGATGATAATCTCAATCAGCAGTAGCTGGCATCTGCATCAGTAGAAACCCCAGCAATGACATCACATCTCTTCAAGTTGGATGCATGTGTTTAATAAATATATTTAACATCATTTAGAAACTGGCTGTGATAATTTCAGCATTAGCCATCTTTCCTAAAGCAAGTTGTAGCCCTATAGCTCTTTTTGGATTGAAAGTCTTAGCAGCCAGATAATTGTTTAGAGGTTATGAGTGTTACCATGCCACAGCAACAATGGATACATTGTTATAATCTAAGTTGCCCTTTTACTAAAACAATGTGTGACCCAAGGTGGCTTATGGAAAGAGTAAACAACACAGACTTCCCATCATCTACCTTTAAATGAACAGACAGCCAACCAAAGCCTATTCTACCATTAGGCAGAACTACAACATAAACAAAAACAACAACAACAACAACTTTTATTTGTATCTTGCCCCATCTCTCCATAGGGGACTGGGAGCGGCTAACATTATAAAAGGCAAGTATCCAATGCCAACAAATAAACGCATGCATACATAACTTACTAAAACATGTACAAAGCACAACAGCAATTCGATCATTTAAAAATCATAATTAAACAATACAACACAGTACCACATTGAACAGCGTAAATTATGTTAAAAGACATATTTCTATTCTGTTCCATGTTTCTTAAAACCTTAACTTAAACATTTGCTTCTCAATATGTCTGGGTGCACAGAAAAGTTTTTAACTGCTTTTTGATGGAGGGCAATAAGGGGGCCATTTTTATTTTCTGGGGGGCAACCGTAGAGAAGGCCCTCTCTCATATCCCCACCAGCTGGATTTAAGATGGAGGCGGGAGCATGAGAAGGGCCTCCTCTGATGATCGCAGTGTCCTAACAGGTTCGTATAAAGAGAGGTAGTTGGCCAAATAGTCTGGAACCAACCATTTAAGACTTTAAATGTTTGCCCAGTAGCAAACTAAGAACCAGTGGAGCTGCTGTAGCATGGGAGTTGTTCGTTCCCTGTACAGTGCTCCAATTAGTAACCTGGCAGCTGACCTTTGCACCAGTTGAAACTTCTGAGAACTCTTCAAAGGCAGCCCACATAGAGTGCATTGGAGTAGTCCAGTCGAGATGTAACTAAGGCATGCACAAGTCTGGGGTCTCAAGGTACAGGTGCAGCTGCCGCACAAGTTTTAATTGTGCAAAGGCATTCCTGGCCACCACTGACACCTGGGGCTCCAGGGTCAGCAATAAGTCCAGGATCACCCCCAGACTGTGTCTTCAGGGGAAGTGTAACCACATCCAGCACAGGTTGTATCCCTATACCCTGATCGGCCTTGCAACTGACCAGAAGCACCTCTGTCTTGTCAGGATTTTATTTCAATCTATTCACCCTGGGGACAATTGTATTTAGCAGGCTTTATGGAAACCTCCATGCTGTTCCTCCTAAGTCCACTGACTTTTTCCTTTTCTTAGAGGACAGTTTTGTGTCTTTTACTAGTCTTGTGCATTTGCATACAATCGCTATCCATTTCAGTTTGCTTCATTAGTAAGGCCCCGTTTTCATTTTCAAGCACCTCTCCCAAAAACTGGAGCCTTTCCAAATGAACCTTTTTGTTCAGGGTCTGAAAGAACATTTTTTTTGGACCATTGGCCAACATGGGTGGCCTTCCCAGGCTCCCCTTCCCCTCTGTTTTAGGACTGCACCTGTACCTTGAGATGCCAGACTTATGCATGCCCTAGTAGTTACATCTTGACTGAACTACTCCAATGCACACATGGAGGGCACATCAGCCACTCTTAGTCCACCAAGTTTTATAACATTTAGCTTATCCCCCGATTTTTAGGGATTTTTTTTTCTTTCTATAAATAAAAACTCCTTGAAAACATTTCCTCTTTCCCTTCCTCTTGATCTGCATAGGAGACCTGAGGTTAAAGAGAGGGCTTAAGATACCATTGATTCTAAGACGTTTTCCTCTCAATCTGCAGAGGAGACCTGAGGTTAAAGGCAGGTTTAAGATACCACTGATTCTTAGATGTTTTCCTCTTGATCTGTAGATGAGATAAAATACGACTGAATAGACTGGAACTGTTCATGCGATCTTTCATTTTGGGCCTATTTCCTTACCATAGGGGCATTACAATTTCATGTAAAACAAAAGGAACAACATAACCAATGGAAACAAGAGAAACAAATACAGCGCACATGGCTATCTTTTACAAACCTGGCCTTGCAACTGAAACTACCTTATTGAGGAGGTGTGGTGGAAAATCTTATCCCACTGTCACTGGGTTCAACTGTCTGTTTCTGTATATCAAGTTTGGGGCATCATCATGTCCTTTGCCACAAGCAGCAAAATGACCCCGTCATCCATTGAATTTTCTGTCAATAGGATGATCTGTAATGTGAATAGCTCATGTTTTTGATCACATCCTTCCTTCAAAGGGCTTGGGTTTGGAATGCAGGGGTTTTTCCTCAAGACAACACTTTTAAACTGAAAAATGACAACTTTTCTAAGGCATGTTCAATTTATTTATTTATTTATTTACTGCATTTATATACCGCCCCTCTCAGCCTGCAGGCCACTCCCTCCTGTCCTTCAGGAGGCTAGTGAAATGATGGCTGAGACCGGCTACAGAACAAAGTTATCGACCACACATACCGACTGAGTTGGACATGATTTTATCTTGGCAATTTGGCTTACATGTAATTTATTCTATATGTATTTTAACCTGTTGTTGTTATATGATGTTTTTAGACTGTATTATTAGCGTTGAATCCTTGCTGCGAGCTGGTCTGTGTTCCTCTATGGAGGTAGAGGGGATATAAAAGTTTTAAATAAATAATAAATAAATAAGTTGAATGTAGTACTATAATTACATAGTGTGAATGCGACCGTGGTTTCAAGAGTTGTAAAATGGAAATTCATTTATTTGAGTCATTTTTTTACACAAAACTATTCCATTTTTACACTGCTTACACAATAATGCAATTCAGCAGAACAATTTTGGTAGAATTGGATTTAGGTCTTTGGCATCAATCGTACTGATTTTATATTTTCCAATTTTTCCCTGAGCTATTCACTCTGACAAAAATTCTAAGATAGAGAGGATCATGTTTCTACTTTGAACGGATTCAGAAGTAACATATGCATGATTCATATATCCCAGCAGAAATATTGAAGCCAAATCTAAGTTGAAAAAAGATGGTAAGGGATCTCCACCCAAATATTGAGTCATATGTCATGAGTGAGAGAAATCAATAAATAATTTCCTTTCCAGTGACATCATTGGATTTAGGTTCAAATATTAATTCTTATCTTTTACACATAGTTGGACTGGTTTAATTGTATGCATGTGAAGAGAAAGACATTAATTTTTTGTTTGGTTTTGTTTTCTATCAGAACTGAAAGAAAGCATTCTGTTTTTGTTCCATCTGTTTTATTCTGTGCTATGCAATAACAAATATTACATACTGCCCAGAATTTTTTTTTAAAAAAAGTTGAAAACTTAAATAAATGCAAATAAAGTAATGCATTTAAACAGAAAGGCCAAACAGGGAAACACACATCCTACTTTGAAAACTTCCAGGTCTTGATACACATTCTCAACTGTTCTCAAAAGCACTAAAACTAGCAGAGGGGATAAAAGGACAAAACCAGCCGCACAGTAACACTATACTGTTTTTCAAGAGCAGCATTGTGGTTGATCTCAGGGCCTCCTATTGCTTGGAACCCCCTGTGAATTATTTGATCCTCCTGTGACATCTATTGTTCAAAACGTTACTCTGGATATTACTACAAGAGAAAAAAGGGGAGGAAAGTGCTTTGCAGGCAGATAGCATGTAGGCGTGTAGGCCTTGTCTTGCTTTATAGTTGAAAACAGACTGAAAGAGGAAAAGAACATTTCTTCCTGTGGACCCACTTTGCCCCCTTGGCAGGAAGTTCTTTGCAGCTGCTCTGCTGGCCACCTGTGACAGCAGCCTTCAAAAGCTGAATATCCTGTTGTAGGACTCCGCTCCTGGGCCACCTAGGTTGATTATTTGGAACATAGAGGGTGACTTTCCAGGTTTTCAAAGTACACTACAATCAGATGTAGAGAAGATGCTAGAATGGTGCAAAACAATTTTGTCACCATCCGTTAACATATTACCTGATTTTCCCCCCTTTCTGCTATTGCCAAGATGACTTTAATAGTAAAGAGAGTTTGTTTGCTTCCTTTATATCCAACTTCTCTCCAACATCTGGACTTGAAGCAAATGCCAACACAGTTAAAAACTGATGGAATTAAAAATACAGGAAGTTATAATGTTAAAACACAATTAAATAAACCATGGACTCCTTCAGAAAGAGCAGATTTTGGGGAGATTGCAGCATTTTGCAGTATTTGTTGCTGTAGTGCTTGGTTTTTGTTTTTTGTCTTATAAATCCAAATGACATTTTTAGTAATCCACAAACTTTTATTTCTATCCTTGAGAAGTTTTCTTTGTAATTCCAAAACATATTGAAACAAGAAAGTCTCATTCTCTCTTATTTCTTTCTCTTTCCATTTTTAAATAATTGGAGTGCACATGTGAAATAGCACCTTTCCACTATGCTGTCATAATGCTAGATTAAAAGATTAGAAAATGTACAGAAGAGAAAATATACCATTCAAACTATAGCCCACCTTGCAAATCATGGCTTCATATTTTTACAATAATGGTTATTATAATTTTGGAAAAGCTCAAGTGTCAGTCCTGAAAACAGAACACATCCAACTCCCAACAACTGGAATGAGTGGATGGGGAGGTGATGACAACTGGCAAAATCCAGCATGACTTATACTTCAAGAACTCACTGTTCTTAGACCAATCTGGAATAGTCCTATAGTATTAAAACACAACTAATTTTAAAACAACTGAAATGCACATTAGTTTTTTTTAAGTAAAGCATCTACCTGTTTGGGAAAAAAAGCCCTACTTCAATCACAAGTTAACTGCCCTAGACGAGCTGTCAGAATTTAAAACAGATTTGAAGACCTATCTCTTCCGGCAGACCTACCCAGCCAGTTTTCATCACAAATTTTAAATGTGTGTCTTATATTCATAGAATCATAGAATCATAGAATCAAAGAGTTGGAAGAGACCTCATGGGCCATCCAGTCCAACCCCCTGCCAAGAAGCAGGGATATTGCATTCAAATCACCCCTGACAGATGGCCATCCAACCTCTGCTTAAAAGCCTCCAAAGAAGGAGCCTCCACCACACTCCGGGGCAGAGTGTTCCATGGCTGAACGGCTCTCACAATCAGGAAGTTCTTCCTCATGTTCAGATGGAATCTCCTCTCTTGTAGTTTGAAGCCATTGTTATTTAATCTTTGGTCTGTGTATTTTAATATGTATTTTGTAGAATTATGTTTTAATATGTATTTATAGAATGTTTTAGATGATTATGTGTTTTAGCGATGTTGTAACCCACTTTGAGGAGAGTTGAGTAAGAAATAATAATAATAATAATTACTATTATTATTACTATTATTATTATTTGAAACACAAGATGATTAGTACACAGCAAACAATGTCACTAGGTTGGCTATCACAGGCAGATCGTATTTGTGGCACAAGTTCCAATGAATCATCTGAACTACAGTATTATGCCTCTGCTTGTAGTCTGTCTGTCAGCTGAGGATGTGATTTATCATTTTGTCTGCTTTCTTGCAGAGTTTACACTTGGGATCTGTCATTGACTTTTTAATTCTCGCTTTGATGGTATTTGTTCTAATTGCTTTTTCTTGGGCTGCAATAATCAGGAATTACTATTACTATTATTATTTGATACCCAACAAGATTAGTACACAATGAACAAGATTACTATGCTGGCTTTTGTATTTGATCACACATCAGACACTTCCCAAATGTCTAGACCTGTGTGATGTATCGACGAATAATGCATGCAGATCCAAGTATGGTGGCTTTTTGCAGCTGACAGATGATAATTTTTTCAGCACCAATTGTTTTTAAATGCAAGCCAAGATCTTTAGGCACTGCACCCAGTGTGCCAATCACCACTGGGACTACTGTTACTGGTTTGTGCCAGAGTCTTTGCAGTTCGATCTTCAAATCCTCATTTTGTGTTAGCTTTTCCAGTTGCTTCTCATCAACCCTAGTGTTGCCTGGGATTGCAACAATCCATACTTGTTTTTTTCCATAATCATGAGGTCAGGAATATTCTGCTCCAAAATTCTGTCAGTCTGAATTCGGAAGTTCCGTAATAGTTATTCCTATTATAGATAAAAATTCATTTAACTGCCAACAGGAGTTTAACTAACATTGGAAGGGAGTTCCCAGTATCCAAGAAGGCACAAAGATCCTGTATTTGTGATGTCAGAGTCAATTTTGTACAAGCTTTAGGATAGTAAATATGGTCACAGAGAGAAGAATGAAGAACAGTTGCTATGGTTGCAGAGAGATGGCATCAAAGCACAGGCCACATATATTTTCAGAAAAAGAGAGGATTTGCAAATTTGCCTCTGCTGTACCTGATACAGAAACTGAATGGGGAAGGGGAGGATCTCCAGGTACTATTACCTGTCATCTTTGAAGCTTTCAAATATATTATATGTAAACATACTCATTCCTTAATGCTCAAATGTAAGGAATCCTTTCTCCATAATGGCTTAACATTTGAGGCAACTCCTGTTTAGGAGTTCAGACTGGTAGCACAGAAGGCATACCAACAGATGGGGCTGAGTGCCATGGAAGGGAAATGATCTAATGCTGTTTCAACATTGGTAGGTTGTTATTTTGTCAACATTACTTTATTTATAGAGAGATTCATATCCTGCCCATTTAATGCACCTGCATTACTAAATGCAGCTTACAACAATTAATGTCAGCTGCATAATACAGTAACACAAGCATAAAGAAGCAATACAAAGTAGCAATAAGAAAATAACACTAAAGGTCAGCTCAGTAGAAAAAAACAGAAGAGTCAGAAAATGCTGTCTTATTTATTGTTTATTTATACATTTATCCCATGTATTTCTAGGTCTGACACTGTAAGTTCATTAGAAAGTCAAAACAGCTACAGATGAAAGTTCACACCTCTGAAATAAAAGGGAAAAATATAAGACAGGGATGAATAGGATTAAAAACAATTTTAAAGTATACCCATTCAGAAAAGAATAAAAACAAAAAAGGCAGACCATTAAAAGCCCTTTTCTCCCAAAGGTTCTTACATGTTGAGTACTTAAAAAGTCTTTGCCTGCCACCAGGAAAACACCATTGAGGACAACAGTCTCAAATTCCAGAGGCTGAGAGCAACCACTCTCCCATATTCCCACTATTTGGCCATGTAAATGTTCAGTTCTTGTGGGTTTTTTCGGGCTATATGGCCATGTTCTAGAGGCATTTCTCCTGACGTTTCGCCTGCATCTATGGCAAGCATCCTCAGAGGGTCTGGTTGCAATTAGTACAATGGGTTTATATATCTGTGGAATGGTTGGGGTGGGGCAAGGAGCTCTTCCCTGCTGCAGTTAGGTGTGAATGTTAGCTAATCACCTTCATTAGCATTTGAAGGCCTGCCTGAGTCTGGGAAAATCTGTTGCTGGGAGTTGTTAATCTGTGCCTGGTTTCTTCCTCTCTGATGTTTAGCTGTTAAAATTTTTGAGTTTTTTAAAACTGGTAGCCAGATTTTGTTCATTTTCATGGTCTCTTCCTTTCTGTTGAAATTGTCCACATGCTTGTGGATTTCAATGGCTTCTCTGTGTAGTCTGACATGGTGGTTGTTGGTGTGGTCCAGCATTTCTGTGTTCTCAAATAATATGCTGTGTCCAGGCTGGTTCATCAGGTGCTCTGCTATGGCTGACTTCTCTGGTTGAAGTAGTCTGCAGTGCCTTTCATGTTCCTTGATGCGTGTCTGGGCGCTGCGTTTGGTGGTCCCTATGTAGACTTGTCCACAGCTGCATGGTATACGGTAGACTCCTGCAGAGGTGAGAGGATCCCTCTTGTCCTTTGCTGAACGTAGCATTTGTTGGATTTTCTTGGTGGGTTTGTAGATTGTTTGTATGTTGTGTTTCCTCATCAGCTTCCCTATGCGGTCAGTGGTTCCCTTGATGTATGGCAGGAACACTTTTCCTCGGGGTGGATCTTCATCTTTACTCTCGTGGTTTGTTCTTGGTCTTGTAGCTCTTCTGATGTCTGAGGTGGAGTATCCATTGGCCTGGAGAGCCCAGTTGAGGTGGTTCAGTTCATCTTGGAGGAGGTGGGGTTCGCAGATTCTTTTTGCACGGTCTGCCAAGGCTTTGATGGTGCTTCTTTTTTGACTTGGGTGATGGTTGGAGTTTTTATGTAGATATCTATCTGTGTGTGTGGGTTTTCTGTAGACGGTGTGACCCAATTGTTGATCTGGTTTGCGGATGACTAGGACATCTAGAAAAGGCAGTCTTCCTTCATTTTCTTTTTCCATGGTGAACTGGATGTTTGGATGGATGCTGTTAAGATGGTCCAGGAACCTGTTGAGTTCTTCATCTCCATGGCTCCAAATGGTGAAGGTGTCATCCACATATCTGAACCATATCGTGGGCTTTTTCGTTGCTGTCCCCAGGGCTTGTTCTTCAAAGTGTTCCATGTAGAAGTTAGCTATGACTGGGCTGAGAGGGCTCCCCATAGCTACTCCATCTTTCTGTTCGTAGAATTCATTGTCCCACTGAAAGTAACTGGTGGTGAGGCAATGGTGAAACAGAGCCGTGATGTCTTCTGGGAACCTCTGGTTGATGAGTGCCATGGTGTCTGCTACCGGGACCATGGTAAATAGAGATACCACATCGAAGCTGATCAGTTTGTCGTTTGTATTTAGCTTGAGATTGCTGATTTTTTCTATGAAGTGGGCTGAGTCCTTGATGTAGTGTGTAGTGAGCCCAATATGGCTTTGTAACTGTGCAGCAAGAAATTTTGCTAGGTCGTATGTGGGGGATCCAATGGCACTCACGATGGGTCTGAGTGGGGTGGAGTCCTTATGGATTTTTGGGAGTCCCAAAAATCCATAAGGACTCCACCCCACTCAGACCCATCGTGAGTGCCATTGGATCCCCCACATACGACCTAGCAAAATTTCTTGCTGCACAGTTACAAAGCCATATTGGGCTCACTACACACTACATCAAGGACTCAGCCCACTTCATAGAAAAAATCAGCAATCTCAAGCTAAATACAAACGACAAACTGATCAGCTTCGATGTGGTATCTCTATTTACCATGGTCCCGGTAGCAGACACCATGGCACTCATCAACCAGAGGTTCCCAGAAGACATCACGGCTCTGTTTCACCATTGCCTCACCACCAGTTACTTTCAGTGGGACAATGAATTCTACGAACAGAAAGATGGAGTAGCTATGGGGAGCCCTCTCAGCCCAGTCATAGCTAACTTCTACATGGAACACTTTGAAGAACAAGCCCTGGGGACAGCAACGAAAAAGCCCACGATATGGTTCAGATATGTGGATGACACCTTCACCATTTGGAGCCATGGAGATGAAGAACTCAACAGGTTCCTGGACCATCTTAACAGCATCCATCCAAACATCCAGTTCACCATGGAAAAAGAAAATGAAGGAAGACTGCCTTTTCTAGATGTCCTAGTCATCCGCAAACCAGATCAACAATTGGGTCACACCGTCTACAGAAAACCCACACACACAGATAGATATCTACATAAAAACTCCAACCATCACCCAAGTCAAAAAAGAAGCACCATCAAAGCCTTGGCAGACCGTGCAAAAAGAATCTGCGAACCCCACCTCCTCCAAGATGAACTGAACCACCTCAACTGGGCTCTCCAGGCCAATGGATACTCCACCTCAGACATCAGAAGAGCTACAAGACCAAGAACAAACCACGAGAGTAAAGATGAAGATCCACCCCGAGGAAAAGTGTTCCTGCCATACATCAAGGGAACCACTGACCGCATAGGGAAGCTGATGAGGAAACACAACATACAAACAATCTACAAACCCACCAAGAAAATCCAACAAATGCTACGTTCAGCAAAGGACAAGAGGGATCCTCTCACCTCTGCAGGAGTCTACCGTATACCATGCAGCTGTGGACAAGTCTACATAGGGACCACCAAACGCAGCGCCCAGACACGCATCAAGGAACATGAAAGGCACTGCAGACTACTTCAACCAGAGAAGTCAGCCATAGCAGAGCACCTGATGAACCAGCCTGGACACAGCATATTATTTGAGAACACAGAAATGCTGGACCACACCAACAACCACCATGTCAGACTACACAGAGAAGCCATTGAAATCCACAAGCATGTGGACAATTTCAACAGAAAGGAAGAGACCATGAAAATGAACAAAATCTGGCTACCAGTTTTAAAAAACTCAAAAATTTTAACAGCTAAACATCAGAGAGGAAGAAACCAGGCACAGATTAACAACTCCCAGCAACAGATTTTCCCAGACTCAGGCAGGCCTTCAAATGCTAATGAAGGTGATTAGCTAACATTCACACCTAACTGCAGCAGGGAAGAGCTCCTTGCCCCACCCCAACCATTCCACAGATATATAAACCCATTGTACTAATTGCAACCAGACCCTCTGAGGATGCTTGCCATAGATGCAGGCGAAACGTCAGGAGAAATGCCTCTAGAACATGGCCATATAGCCCGAAAAAACCCACAAGAACTGAGTGATTCCGGCCATGAAAGCCTTCGACAATACATGTAAATGTTGTTTTCTATTGAAAAACAGTAAGGGGGAAGGCATTAATAAGGCAAAAAAAAAAACTTTCAATGAAGGCAAAAAAACTGCCATAATTTCAGTAGCCTTTTCATTCATCCCAACCAAATGAGGCATGAGGCAGCAGGATAACAAAAAAGGTTGGTTTCACTCTCTGCCACATTAAAAAAAAAAGGAGCTTCCCCTCTGTCCTCTTGAACTTGTGGAAATTGGCAAAATATTAGTAGAGTCCTCAAAATTACACAACTGTCATTCTTCCTCACTTGCACTGACTGAATCTATATCTATATCTTCTCTATCTATATATATACTAAAAATCAATATTTGTATGTATTTATATACGTATGTATGTTTGTATGCATTTTCCAAGATGCCCCCCACTTCCAGAGAGCACTGTAACTCTCTCCAGGAATGGATCTGGACCAAACTTGGCACACAGACCCCACATGACCAACAGAACTTACTGGGGAGGTTGGGGTGGTGGGGAATTAACCCTTATTTTGGTACTTGTAATTCCCCTATTGGCACCAATGGACAGATCTTCCTGGGATGAAAAGAGAACCCCCTCCTGAATTCTGAAAGTTCCCTAAAAATGGAGGGGGGGGGGCAGCCAAAAACCAGGCACTGAAAATGGCACAGGTTTTTGTGGAATTGCACACCCATACTGTGAACCCAGCTGACAACAGATCTGAACCAAGCTTGGCACACATACCCAACATTCTGGCTTTGATGGCATCTTGTTTGTAACTAGGGATCTGCCTCTAGTGTTATCTAATATCAAATAAACCCATCCATACATTGCCGTATTCATTGGAATGAACCAAATCCCATCACCTACTCAATTAATAACTGGATATAAATGTCACAATTAATGGTATTCTATTCACCAAAAGAATATTTAAAGCCATTCTGTCTATGTCTATTTAGATATATCTCTTACTACTTCATCATTCTAGAGAATGAATCCACTTTAAATCCAGTTTTTGCCTCCTGCAGAATTAAGACATTTATAATTTAGTGAGGCTGTCAAAGGCTCTTCCCTAAACTACAAACCCCAGAATTCTGCAGGAGACAGAATCCGGATTTAAAGTGGATTCATTCTCTAGTGTGACAAGGCCCTATACACTTTAAATAATGTTTACTTCTTCCACACGGGTAGAGAACTGCAGGCTACAAACCAGCCATCTTGCCTATGAGAGAACACTAGACTAAATCATATTCTTAACATGTATTTTTCTATTTCCTGGAAGGTTTTTTAAAAAGTATATAAAAAATCTAAAGTGATCTCACTGACCTGCAACAGTTTTTAGCACACAATCAGCAGCTTTTCAGTGCTTCAGAAATAAACACATCTTATTTAGTGAATATTTTCACACACACATGCACACACATATATATATATTAGTGAAACAGATGGAAATGTAATCTCGAGAAATATTAATACTATTTTCCCGTTCTTTCAAGAATGCCATACCCAAGTAACCAAGGTTGTGAAATGTGTCACCTCTTTCACACTTAAAGCTGCTGCTGTTTCATTAGGAACTCTTTTGCCCTTTCAGAAAACTACGCAGTGTCTACAAAGGGCAAAATTTACCACAGGAGTAACTCTACCGAATTAGCTGATGAAGCAAGGGAACAGTTGGCCACAAGACTAACTGCAAACACAAATGGGCCTTGCAAATCTCACTGGTGTGAATTTACTACAGAAATGAATTAATATTAATGGAAAAATCTGGGCAACATTCCCTTGGCTGTACTTGGCCCATTTTGCAGAACTGTTTTCTTTTTATCCCTTCTTTCTTTCATTTTTTAAAGTTGCAAAAATGCCTGCCCTCTCCCACAGAAAAAGTATTAACTTTTGTGATGTATGTTAAAATGCTATTAATCAAATATAAACAACAGGGCTAGATTCCTTCCAGATGAGCAAACATTGTGGTGGGATTCCAAGCAGTGCAGATATCCCCTGCTAATCTCATTGAGCACTTTTTCTTCCTCCCCAGGAACTCATCTTTCTCACTCTAAGTATGTAAAAGGTCATATGTTTCCACAGCCTTACTGCCAAATGTACTTTGAGAGAAAGGATCTTTGGAATCTGTCTCTGTTGGTCTCTGTCAGACTGCTCTTAATTTCCTTTCTCTCCACTTAAAGGCACAGAGCCATAGACGGATGGAGGTCAGTGTTGATATAACTACTCAGGCAACCATGTATCCAATGTTACAAAGGGCAATCTTGTAGTTCTGTAGTTCCCAACTTTTGATCCTCCAGGTGTTTGGGGCTTCAAATCTCAACGTATCTAAGCATATCTAAGGTTGTTAATGTTTCTTCCAGCAATTTTATCTTCAGCCTTGGGTTGTTGATGTGTTTTCCATACAAGTTGAATAGGTAGGGTGAGAATATACAGCCCTGCCGTACTTCTTTCCCAATCTTGAACCAGTCCATTGTTTCATGGTCTGTTCTTACTGTTGCTACTTGGGTGTACCTTACCAAAAGATAAATCACCCTTTCTCTGACTAAGGAGTAAAAGACAAGAGCTCAGTCAGTCCTAGGAGAACATAAAAGAAGCACTGAGTCCCTCTACACTCACTGCCTTAGTGCCTCTTCTGACCCTATTGAATCCCCGGTTAGAGAGATGGCAGCAGAAGATAGGGGCAGTTAGCCCCCTGAGGTGGCATTGATGCTTCCCTTTCTCAATGAAATGACCCTTGATTTATCTACTCTCAATGGAATGATTCTTGACACATCAAAATCTAAAATTTTGGCCCCCAAAACTACTCTTGACTTACACATGAAGTTGACTTACACATGAGTATAGATGGTGCTTAAAAGTGAATTCCCACTCCTGCAAGCAACCACACATGCAACTTCAATGCCATACTTTGTGCAATCGTTTTTTAAAAAATATTAGAGTGGTGTATTATAGGTTTGCAATAGAGTCAAGGGGCATATACCAGTGCTTATTATAATTTTTGGAGAATATGGATTTTGTTGTTTTAAAGTATGTGTATTGTCATACCACAAGTGTTGTTGTCATGAAAGAAGTGAGAGGATATGTAGGTTTTCTAGACTTCTTTAAAAATGTCTACTCAGTCCATGCACATCTGTGCATGAATACAGATTTTTTTAAAAAATAAAACCATTATTTAGTTAATCGTGACATTATGGCTGTGTTGCTGCATAATGAAACTGTACCTTAAAATGACTGGCTAATCATCCTCATTATTTTCTCATGGAATCTGAAAAGAGATAGATGAAAAGGGGAGAAAGTGTGTGGTGATCCACACCACACACTTGAAAGTGTGTGGTGTGGATCACCACACACTTTCTCCCCTTTTCATCTATCTCTTTTCAGATTCCATGAGAAAATAATGAGGATGATTAGCCAGTCATTTTAATACAGATGCAGTAAATTGCATCTGGAAGAAGAAATACCATAATGTCTTCAGAAAAGAAAGAGGCACTAGATATCATATGTCATACACAATAAACTTTACTGTTTCAGTAAATTGCATCTATACTGTATTCAAAGGATACCATGCACACAAACAGACAAAGTGTTATTGTGAAGATCCCACACACTTGAAAGTGTGTGGGATCTTCACAATAACACTTTGTCTGTTTGTGTGCATGGTATCCTTTGAATACAGTATAGATGCAATTTACTGAAACAGTAAAGTTTATTGTAGGGACTGTCAGCTAAATTAAAGCTTATGAGTCCTTTGTATACTATTTATCTGACTAACTCAGGCTTATTGTCTCTTATATAATGTTTCATAGTATCACGGTTATTTTAAACAAATACAATGCAACTCTGCCGTGCCCTCTACAATTTGATTTAATATCATCATTAAGCAGCAGGGGCACATATATGATTAGGACAAAATAAAAAGACAAGGAGAACAGTACAATGAAGAACTGTATAAGAGATATTTTTAAAGAATGACAGATTCCTTCAGGGAATATCCTTTTGCAGAAGAAATGACAATTTTAGAAATTAAAGTAGAATAAATCACAAGAATGAGATAGTATACCAACAGAGCTGTTTCAAGATACCGTGAAATAATTCATCTGAATTCTAATTAAAATCTGCAAGTAAATATGGAAACAAAACAATGGACCACAAATGGGAAATGCTCAATGTACTACTAAGGATTACAGTAGCCATTTGATTGTTGTACTAATCTCCCAAGCAAGCAAAGTGGTGCTTAAGATTTTACAACAAAGACTTTTACTATATCTGTAAGAAGAAATACCATAATGTCTTCAAAAAAGAAAGAGGCACTAGATATCATATGTCATACATATGTTGAATAATGGAATGCATCAAAGGTTTTCAGAAGAACATCAGCCTGTACTTCATAGAAATAGCAAAACCTTTTGTTGTATAGATCATAAAAGATTATGGATCTTTGTGAAAGAAATGAGTGTGTCACAACATTAGATTGTTCTGATGCAGAATTTATACTTGAGAAAAGAGGCCATGTCAGAACACAACATGATGGAGGAAAACAAAGATTTTCAGTTGGAAATTAACTCTAGAGGGTAAATGTTCCCAAAAAAATTATCACCTGTCAGTAGAAGTAAACCTAGGTCCATTCTACACTGCCATATCAAATCCAAATTATCTGCTTTGAACTATATGACAGTGTAGACTCATATAATCCAATTCAACACATATAATGTGGATTATCTGTATTGATAATCTGGATTATAGGACAGTGTAGAAGGAGCCTAAGAGAAGTGTAGCTAGAAGAGACAAAAGATTCTCAGCTTCCCATTTTCCTATATTTCCTCAGTTCCTAAAGAACTAAATTATTGTTACATGCATATCCCCAGGTTGCAGCCTGTCAATGCCAACTTTGTACAGTTTTCTCCTACAAGCAGATTTACCCAATTGTTGGAATATAACATATTTTTTTCATATGTCAGCTTGTGCATATGTTTACTGGGGCCAGGCCTTCGGACAGCAAGTCTAACAGCACTTTGGACGTTGAATTGGACTGGAACTGGCTATATGGTTTGATGACAATTTTAACTTGTTTTTAACTTAATGTTCTATTTATTGTTTTAATGTATTGTTACATTTGTTTATATCTGTCTTATGTTGTGACATCGAATTGTTGCCAGTTATAACCCGCCCTGAGTCCCCCCTCGGCGGTTGAGAAGGACTGGATAGAAATGTTGGAAATAAATAAATAAATGAATAAATGTACACTACCCTGTAACAAAAAACAGTCTTAAACCAGAATAAGAGGAAATTGTAATGCATAATAACAAAACATATCAATCATATTTTTTTCACACAATTTCATATCTATGTGCATATTCAATTTTTGTAACTTAGTGAACAGGCAACATAACAGCAGAACATCTAAGCATGACATCTACAGTATTCACTACATATAAACAGATGTAATTTCCTGCACTGGAAAGTACTGGACATCAATCTTCCAATTCCCAAAACAAAAGCAATCGTGGCTGTTCCACAAGCTACTCAGTTCCTACCTCCTTTCTTTTGACATACAAGGGAGGAGATGAGTGTGGATGTCACTTGCATTGACTTACATTACTGCAGCTAGCATACAATTGAAATATTAGTTGAATGCAGTGAGCCTTACAAAACAAGAATAATTTATCTGCTGTATCTCTACCTGTACAGAAGTGTTTATATTAATATGCTTATAACTGTATTTATGTTTGAATTGGTTGCCCTAAGTCGGGAGCGGCTTAGCTGTGAGAAATGTGTTACCATGGAAACGAGGCAGAAGAAGTGGGAGGAGCTTAGAGAGAGAAGGTTTTGAAAAGTGACAGTTAAGTTCAGTTAGGGAGAAGACTCTGGGAGAGTGCGGAGTAAGACTCTGAGAGAGCAGGAGAGTCAGTTTTTAGACTCTGAGGAGTGAAGAAGTGAAGAGCCAGGTTTTAGTGTTCGTGAATAGTAGAGATTTCTTCAGCTAAGAAGCTGAAGGGGGAAACCTTGTTAGTGGCTTTAGTTAGAAAGAACTAACATAGGTTTGATAGGATCGCCAGTCAGGAGGAAGACTGGAGAACTGTGATTTGATCAAGTATAGATCAAACAGAAAGACTATTCATTGTAGGGAACACTGGTTAATAAAGCGCTTCACCACAGCAAGAGTTCATAAGTTGTAACATCGAAAGTCTGAATTGTATCGCAACCAAGTTACATGTAACCATCAAGTATTTGCCAAGCTTAACATCTTCATACTGCAACCATACGCTTTGTTTAAAAATAAACTTGTTCTCTTTGGTTTTTTAAAACTGCCTCATCTCCATTAATTCTACGTTCGGCGCACCCACTCTATCAAAATTACCTCACAACACAAACAGAGCCTTTAATACCAGAGCCTTTTACAAATCAGTGGCTCCTCTATCCTAAACCTAGGCGCTTCCTCACTAATTGGTAGCGTCTCTTTATAATTTGGTGGCAGCTTCATGACCGTTGGTGAAGGTCCTTTACAAAATTGGTGGCAGACGACGGGATACGTTTAACAACTGATCAAGTGCCTTAAGATTATTTTAAGAATAAGTTGTGAGGTAAAAGTTATTGGAATATGGCTACCAGGCGACAGAGAAAGCTTGCTGAGGAAACAGAGGGAGACCAAGAAGAAAGTTCGGGTTCTGAAGCAGAAACAGAGCCAGTGCCTGTGTCAGAAATGGCTTATAAGTACAAACTAGAGATGAAACGATTGGAGATGGAGAGAGAGGCGAGACAAAGAGAATTTGAAGAAAGACAGAAAGAGAGAGAACAGGAGAAGGAGAGAGAGGCGAAACAAAGAGAATTTGAAGAAAGACAGAGAGAGAACAGGAGATGGAGACAGAGGCGAAACAAAGAGAATTTGAAGAAAGACAAAAAGAGAGAGAACAGGAGATAGAATTGAAGAGAATGGAATTTGAGCTGCAGAAGCAAAGATTGGCTTTGTCTCAAACATCCAGTGACATCCAGGAAGGGAGATCTGGAGTGGATACCCCAGATTTGATAAAGAGATTCCCTAAATTCACCAAGGATGACGATCCAGAGAAATTTTTGATCTCTTTTGAGAGATGTTGTAGAGATTTTGGGGTGGCTAAGGAAAAATGGATGATATATCTAAGGCCACAGATAACTGGAAGACTTTTACAGATTTATGGAGATTTACCTGAGGAGTCTTGTGGAGATTATGATTTATTTAAGAAACAACTTCTACAAGAGTATCGATTAACTCCTGAATTCTACAGATTTAAGTTCAGGACCCTAAAGAGAGATAAAACCCAAAGTTTTGCTCATGTGGCCTCTAAATTGTCTCAACTGTTCGATAGTTGGCTAAGGACGTCTGAGGTGGAAGATTACCAACAGCTGAGAGAACTTTTAAAGTTGGAACAATTTTTCCAATGAGTGCCTTATGATATTCTCTGGGTGATTCAGGATCGCAAACCATCCACTATAATAGAGGCAGCGGTTATGGTAGATCAAATAATAACCCTAAAAGAAGGATTCAAAAGGGAAGATCTGCCAAGTGATAAAAGAACAAACAGGCAGCCATTTTACCAACAACAAACGCGCCCACAGCAAGAAAAAGGTTCTGTCATAGAAAACACCACCTGGAGGAGGCAGGGTGTAACAAGTCAAACTGCTCCTGAGGGAAAAAGAAGGTGCTTTCAGTGTGGAAAGTGGGACCATATAAAGTATCAATGTCCCCTGTTAAGAAAAGAGAAAACAACCCTCTTTGTGAATAAAGTAAAAGAAACACAAAAAGCAGAACCAGATACTTTGTCAAAGGAGAGTTCAGAGTCAGAGCCTCGAGAGAAACAATGTTTGTTCATCTTGTCAAACACCCCATCTAAAGATTACTTAGAATCCATTTCCATTGACAACAAAGACGTAAAAGGACTTCGAGATACAGGCTCCGAAGTATGTATAGTACATCCAGAAATAATACCTCAGAAATTTCAGCGGCCTACCTCTGAAATAAGATTAAAAGGTTTGGGACCTGCGATACCAACAGCAGTGGTGACTTTGCCAATAGAATATGAAGGATGGAAGGGTATGTGGGATTTTGCAGTCAGTCCTGACATACCATACAGATGTTTAATTGGAAATGATCTGGCTAAGAAGATTGAAAACTGGAGGATGACGTGTGAGGAGGAAGAATATAACAACAAAAGCCCTGATCAAAAAGCCATGTGTTTTGCCATACAACAGGATGGGGATGAGAGTCCGGAATCCAGCGCTACGGTTGCTGAGCTTGTTAAGAAGACGGGAGGAGTTGAAGAGATTCGGCAGGAACAAGGAGCCGATGAATCTCTGGTACCTCTGTTCGCTTTGGCTCAAAACCCCACAGTATCGGAAAAAAGACAGCCCTCCGAGTTTGTGTTAAAGAATGGTGTCTTGTATAGAGAAACCAGAAATGTGAAGTCAGCAGAAGGATCAGTGACATGTAATCAAATTGTAGTGCCTCAAAGTTTTAGAGAACAGCTGATGAGGGTGGCACACGAGAACCCTCAAGGTGGACATTTGGGTGTGAGGAAAACCACAAAGAGAATCACTAAGAACTTTTATTGGCCTGGCATGTTCCAGAAGATCAAAGAGTTTTGCCAGTCTTGTGATATCTGCCAAAGGTTGAGTACTGGAAGGGATAAAATTAAAGCTCCTATGATCCCTATGCCGATAATTGGAGAACCATTTTACAGAGTGGGCATTGACATAGTGGGTCCTCTTTGTAAGCCAAGCAGACGTGGTTACAGATACATTTTAACCATGATTGACTACGCCACAAGATATCCAGAGGCTGTAGCTCTAACTAACATCGAGACAACAACGATTGCAAATGCACTGTTATCCATTTGGGGAAGAACTGGTTATCCTAGAGAATTGGTTTCGGATTTGGGAACTCAATTTACTTCCAGACTTATGTCGAAATTGCTTGAGTTGTGTGGAATCAGACACCTGACTTCAACAGCTTATCACCCACAGACAAATGGACTAGTTGAAAATCTGAACAAGACTTTAGTCAAAATGATAAAGTCTTACAGTCAAAAGAAGCCATATGACTGGGACGTCAAATTGCAACAACTGTTATTCGCCTACAGGACCGTCCCTCATGACAGTACTGGCTACAGTCCATTTGAATTGCTATATGGAAGGAAAGCTCATGGTCCATTAGACCTGATAAAGGAATATTGGGAGGAAAATCCGGCAACAGATCCAGTTCCAGTGTCGGAGTATTTAAAGGATCTTCAATCAACAATGCAACTGGCTAGGGACATTGCACAAGAACATTTGCTTGCGGCTCAGCAGAGACAAAAAGACTATTATGATTCTACTGCTAAGCCAAAGATCTTCAACATCGGAGATGAAGTTTTATTTTTATCTCCCAACAAAACCAACAAACTTCAATTGGATTGGTCGGGACCCTGGAAGATCACCAGGAAGCACAACCAAATAAACTATGATATTTATGATGAACATTCCAATGTAGAAAGAAGAGTTCATGTAAACATGTTAAAGCCTTATGTTGGAAGGTCTGCTAATGTATGTTTTGTTGTTTCGGAAGAAGAATCCGGTCCCTTTTCTTTTTGGGAGGGTGATCGTGAACAGTACAAAAATTTGAATCGAGTAGAAATAAACATAGAATTGTCCCAACCACAGCGAAGAGAGGTTGTGGAAGTTTTGAGTAAATATAAAGACATATTTTCAGATTTGCCAGGAAAGGTCCAGGGAGTCCAGCATCAAATAAACACCGGTGATGCAACTCCTATAGTATCTCCACCCTACAGGGTCACGGGGAGAATTAATGAGTGTATTGAAAAGGAGATTAAAGAAATGTTGGACCTAGGTATCATTGTTCCATCAATTAGCTCTTGGGCTTCACCCATAGTGTTAGTACAGAAGCCAGACAAGACAATTAGATTTTGCGTGGATTATAGGCGGTTAAATAAAGTAACCCAGACAGATACTTATCCTATGCCACGGTTAGATGATCTGCTAGAAAGGATGGGGAAGGCCAACTTTATTAGTAGTATAGATCTGACTAAAGGATTTTGGCAAGTGCCCATGGCACCACAGGATCAACACAAAACCGCCTTCCGGACCCAAAGTCGGTTATTTGAATTTTCCGTCCTTCCCTTTGGCCTAAAAAATAGTCCAGCCACATTTCAGAGATTAGTAGACAGAGTTTTAAGTGGGCTGGGGTCTTTCTGCGTGGCTTATATCGATGATATAGGGATTTTCAGCGATTCATGGGAAGCTCACCTTGAACATTTGGATATGGTGTTAAGCAGGTTGAGAGAAGCAGGGTTAACTATTAAAGCTTCTAAGTGTAAGATAGGATACAATATTATCAAGTATTTAGGACATTTAGTGGGAGGAGGTCATATTCGACCTGACCCTACTAAAGTGGCAGTTATTCACCAGTGGCCAGTGCCCAAAACAAAAAAACAGGTTAGGGCATTCCTTGGATTGGCTGGATACTATCGCAAATTTATTCCATCTTTTAGTAATTTGGCAGCCCCTCTTTCGGATCTTACCAAAAAGAAGAACCCGAACCAGGTAATTTGAACTCCAAATTGTCAAACTGCCATGGATCAATTGAAGAAATCCATTACATTGGATTCTGTCCTAATGGCACCAGATTTTAATAAACCTTTTATTCTAACATGTGATGCATCAGATAATGGGCTAGGAGCTGTCCTAAGCCAGTTAGATGTAGAGGGTGAGGACAGACCTATTTTGTTTTTGAGTAAAAAATGGCATTCTAATGAATATAGTATGTCAACAATTGAAAAAGAATGCTATGCCATCATCTGGTCAGTTAAAAAATTAAAACCATATTTGTGGGGGAGAAAGTTTACCTTACAAACGGACCATGCTCCATTAAGATGGCTAGATAATGTGAAAGGTACGAATAACAAATTGTTGAGATGGAGTTTATGTTTACAGGATTTTACATTTGAAATTAAACATGTTTCAGGTAAACGGAACATAGTTGCAGATGCCTTATCTAGAATTTCGTAAGGTTAAAGGTTTGTATGTATGTATAAATTGTAATGTATTTTAACCATAATATGTTTGCCTTTCAGAAATGTTGTGTATTTATATATTGTTGGATAATATGTGGAATTATTTTTGCCATTCCGGGATTGAGAATGGTCCAAAAATATTTTTTCTGGGGGGGAAGGTGTACAGAAGTGTTTATATTAATATGCTTATAACTGTATTTATGTTTGAATTGGTTGCCCTAAGTCGGGAGCGGCTTAGCTGTGAGAAATGTGTTACCATGGAAACGAGGCAGAAGAAGTGGGAGGAGCTTAGAGAGAGAAGGTTTTGAAAAGTGACAGTTAAGTTCAGTTAGGGAGAAGACTCTGGGAGAGTGCGGAGTAAGACTCTGAGAGAGCAGGAGAGTCAGTTTTTAGACTCTGAGGAGTGAAGAAGTGAAGAGCCAGGTTTTAGTGTTCGTGAATAGTAGAGATTTCTTCAGCTAAGAAGCTGAAGGGGAAAACCTTGTTAGTGGCTTTAGTTAGAAAGAACTAACATAGGTTTGATAGGATCGCCAGTCAGGAGGAAGACTGGAGAACTGTGATTTGATCAAGTATAGATCAAACAAAAAGACTATTCATTGTAGGGAACACTGGTTAATAAAGCGCTTCACCACAGCAAGAGTTCATAAGTTGTAACATCGAAAGTCTGAATTGTATCGCAACCAAGTTACATGTAACCATCAAGTATTTGCCAAGCTTAACATCTTCATACTGCAACCATACGCTTTGTTTAAAAATAAACTTGTTCTCTTTGGTTTTTTAAAACTGCCTCATCTCCATTAATTCTACGTTCGGCGCACCCACTCTATCAAAATTACCTCACAACACAAACAGAGCCTTTAATACCAGAGCCTTTTACAAATCAGTGGCTCCTCTATCCTAAACCTAGGCGCTTCCTCACTAATTGGTAGCGTCTCTTTATAATTTGGTGGCAGCTTCATTACCATTGGCGAAGGTCTCTTTACACTACCCCATTGGGTACAATTAAGAAATATCTTATGCAATCCAGGTCGAATGATTTGGAGAAGTGATTGAGCTTGGAAAGGAGCAGAAATGGGACATATAAGGGGACACAGAATATTTGCCTAACTTTTTTAACACAAATAATATAATTACAGATTTTTCTTCCTCTGCATTGCAGGAGAATACAAATATTTCATCACCATATTCTCCCCCTATTCAACATCCTGAAGAATTGTTGAGAAATGATTCTATGGAGAAAGATGTGTATATTCTTTTGCCCAAAAATCTTGCTCTGTATGTGGAAAATGCTGTTTTCTCTGCAGAAGACGTGACTTTTGCACACACAATAGCCACATGTTTTCTCTTTAAGATCATTCATTTGCAGCACTTTGTGCCCTTTGAATTCCAGAAGAAAACTGTACAAAATGCTCACTAGTCTATTCTTCCTGACATTGATACCTGACAATTTGGTGGAATTGTTTTTAAACCTGAAAATGAATAATTAATATTATTTCCATTTCTATCACAGCTATGTTGTTTCAAGGACTAGTGTAATAAAATCCCTCTTTGGAAGGGCAGAAAGGAAGACATTCCCAACCATCTTGGCTGGCCCAGTCTGCCACAGTTTTAGGGAATGGTGGTTCTTCAACTGACTTAGCCATCGTAACAACAAGATTTCATGGGCTCCAAAATTTGTCTGAGATGGAATATCACTTCTAAAAACATAGAAGGCATCAACAATCTATTTTCCTCAGAAACTGTGGAAACTCTAGGTCTCTATATGTAGCTAAAGCAAGACGCGACACCCCCATTAAAACACAATTGCCAGGGTTCTATGGTGAAAACCATTACAAATAAACTTGTATAAAACTGATATGTTTGTAGCATAGATCTATCATCAATGTGTGATTGATTATGAACATATGGCTATTGTATGCTTGACTTCCAAATAAAAAATGCTGGCATGAGCAAAACAGTTCAGGTTAAGTGTACTCTAATCATGAGATTAAAAGATAGCACAAAAAAATCTGTGAATGACGGGGATACTGGGTTCATTCAAACTCACACATATTGTTATATGTCTCTCCTCTCAATGTAAAACAAATAATTGGAGTGAAAAATGTGCAGTTGTGATAATTGTTCATAATGAAACAAAATATACCACTGTCTGATGAAATGTTACATTTTAAATAGGGAAAACACTATGTGCAAGCAATTTTTTCTCTGAAATGAAATCTGTGCATGGATTCATGTTAGAAAATTAACTTCCCAGAAAAGGAGGTAATATCCATGCTTGTTGATAGAAAAAAAGGCAGAATCCCACCATATTCTCATCAGACACTTTAGTGAAACATGGGAGAAGCCCTTTTCAGTGTCTGTTCCTGGAAGGAGAAGGAGAGTGATTTTGGCTGAATGTCTTACAAAAAAATTAAGGGGCAAATCTGATAATTGGTTATGCTTCCCTTTTATAATTATCTTTGAAACACCAGGAAACAACATTGGGAAAACATGAAGAAACAGTGTATTCTGAGGTGAGAGGTAATGAAATGTGATACAAACTTGTAAATATGTTGTAAAATGTGTTACAATGATAAGTAGTTAAATGAAAGTAGTGAAAAGGTTATCTGTAACTGAGGTTTATTAATTAATCTGTGGTTGAGACCTATTGTTAGCAGCCTGACAACTGTCAATAATTTTTTTAAAAAAACTCATCTTATTGATAATCCAATTTATTAACACTTTGGTCTCTATCCAGTGATGGCTGCATCATGACAGCCATTTAACATTGTTAGAGTTAATGCAAGGGATACAATATTTTTGTTGCACCAATGATAATTCAAAGCAACTATTCAACTATTTGCATACATGATTGTTTAAGAAATTGCATAGCTTGTTGTATAAGCTGTTGCACACAAGCTTGTACAAGCAGCTATAGGACTGCTTTTTGCAAATGTGGAATCCAGTATTAACTGAGATGGAAGTGATTTTCACTCTACTAGTGTTATTTTAGAATGCTAGGTATGGGACATCAGAGGCACAGCTAATGGTATGAAAGATATTCATCTGTTTGTTCATCCATCCATTCATTTAGATTCCATCCTTTTTCAAGAACTGGAACTCTAGGTTAAAATAGATACAGAAAAGAATCCATATTAAAACATGTCAAAATATAATTAAACTAGTGAAAGAACTAAAATTAATTTGAAAGGACAGCTATTTAACAACTAATAATCCAGTTGGCCACATGGTTCTGAACAGAGTGCACAAAAGGACAGCCCCAACCATTTCAGGCCCAGTACAGTTGAAATACATATATCAGCTGAGGGAGGATAAGTCAACAGCATAACCTAAGGGGAAAATGAAGAAGACAGACAGTGGGGTTTTGTTTGTTTGTTTTTCGTGTCAGGGGCAACTTGAGAAAGTTGCAAATTGCTTCTGGTGTGAGACAATTGGCCATTTGCAAAGCTGTTTGATGTTTCACCATCCTGTGGGAGGCTTCTCTCATGTCCCCACATGGGAGGCTAGAACTGAGATGGGAGCTCACCTCGCTTCCCAAATTTGAACCACCAACCTGTCAGTCAGCAGTTCTGCTGGCACAAGGGTTTAATCCATTGTGCCATTGGGGGCTCTGGTAGACACTGCGATATGCTAGGAGAGGGAGACTTTAGTTCAGAAGGTCAGTGCAAAAGATCTCCATGCCAGATTGTTAACAAAGGGTAGTTGGCTCCAAGAAGCAATAACAGTTTAGGAAGAAGCCATTTTATGGTTTCTTTTTCCTTGTTGTTAAGTCTCTGACCAGAAGTAAGACTTCAGGAGGGATGAGGAAAGGTTGAAAATAATAAATTGTGGAGTTATTCATTTCATGTAATAGATTGCTTATTTAGTGTGCATCTACACTTTAGAATTAATGCAGTTTTACGCTTCCTTAAATGCTGTGGAATCATGTGAATTGTAGTTTAGTAATGCATCAACACTATTTGGCAAAGGAAGTTAAAGACCCTGTGAAATGACAACACCATTTATTTATTTATTTGTCATGTCAGAAGCGAGGGTTAAAATGCATTTTAAAACACAAAGTTTTAAAAGAGCTTGGCATTATGCTAAATGTCCATTGATCAGAAGCTGGCCACCAGAGTGCCTCTGGTGTTGCTATGAGAAGGTCCTCCATTGTGCATGTGGCAGGGCTCAGGTTGCATTGTATTAGGTGGTCTGTGGTTTGCTCTTCTCTGCATTCACATATCATGGGCTCCACTTTGTAGCCCCATTTCTTAATGTTGGCTCTGCATCTTGTGGTACCAGAGCGCAGTCTGTTCAGTGCCTTTCAAATCGCTCAGTCTTCTGTGTTCCGAGAAGGGAATCTCTCATTTTGTATCAGCCACTGATTGAGTTTCTGGGTTTTGGCTTGCCACTTTTGGACTCTCACTTGCTGAGGTGTCCCTGCGAGTATATCTGTTGATCTAAGGAAGCTATTTCTAGATTTAAGATGTTGGCATTCTGGCTGATATCTGAACAGAGGATGGGCCGAAGTTGTCAATGCCTTGGTCCTTTTTATTACAGGCTGCTGTTTCACGGCAGATGTCAGGTGGTGTAATACCAGCTAAACAGTATAATTTCTCCAGCAGTGTAGGGTGTAGACATCCTGTGATAATGTGGCATGTCTCATTAAGAGCCACATCCACTGTTTTAATGTGGTGAGATGTATTCCACACTGGGCATGCGTATTCAGCAGCATTTAAATGTGATGTCCACTGGCGAAACCAGCAGTTTCGCTAACAGAATGCCAGAAGTGGATTCCCATCAGTTATTTTAAACTACTAGTTCTTAGTAGAACTAGAAAAAAAAATTAAAATCTTATTTTATAAGAAAATACATTTGATGGTTACAGGTGCAAAATAATAACATAAATATCCTCACTTCTCAGAATCTGTTTGTAGTACAGTGCCAGGGTTCAGCCTTGGAATATGTTAAATAATAATAAAAATGAGAACATTTCTGGACATTTATAGTGCTCAATGTTATTCTTTCACCTCTGAAAGTCTTTCAAGAATGTTTTTAGAATTTTTCCCCATTCCATTTAGTCTGTTTCAAATAAGGGCTTCTAACTTGGGGTTTAGTAGCACATTATGTTAATAATGAACCTTGCAGCCATGTCAGGATTTTTAAACATTCAATCCTAGGTGTGTATGTTGGGGAATTTCCACTGGGACCACAGTTTGTGGAGAGAAGAGATTTAACCCTTCTCTACTCAGCCACAGTCCTGACCAAATTACGCTATGCACTGTAAATAATGAGAAGACAATACCCCTACTGCTTCCAATAGGAATATCTCTTCTTTGCTATATATTTGCACACAGGAGAGTGATTTTCATCTTGATTATGTTTAGGAAATGAAAGTCTAAACCTTCTCTCCCCCTGCACTGTGGTCCTTAATTAAATTGCCTTCCTGCCACATACTACAAGGAATAAATTGACAAACACATACACAACAGCAAGCCATATTATTAACCTAGCATGCAGGTATGCCCTAAGTAGAGAAAGGAAGCCCTTATGAAGCAGCATTATCACTATAAGATAATGTATTCATAACTATGTATTGTCTCCCAGCTTAATCCCCCCCCCCCCCAAACCTATCTTTCTAGGCATCAGCCACACTGAGAAGAAGGAGTGCAGTCTGCTGGTGATCAGGTATGCGTGGGTACTGATGCTAATGCTTGATGATCACACTTTTTCTTAGAACAGAGCCCCAGAGTGGCTCACACTTAAAAGGCAAAACAATTAGAAACCTACAAAAGATAAATATTAAAATGAAATTAAGTTTAGACGTGTAAATAAATAAATAAATAAATAAATAAATACCATTTTGAATCAATTAACAACCCAATGCAGGACTCCCTTTACCATTAATTAAAAACTTTATCTTTTAAAAGCCTACCTGAATAGAAGGATTTTAGCCTACTGCTGGAAGGGCAATAAAGAGGGGGTCATTATGGCTTTCCTGTGAAGGGAGTTCCAGAATTCAGGAGCAACCACCTAAAGGTCCTGCCTTGTGTCACCACCAGATATACTTATGGTGGTGGTAGGACCAAAAGAAAGGCCTCTTCTGATGATCTCCGAGCCCAGGACAGCTCATACAGGGTGATACGATCTGCCAAATAGGCTGGATCTGGGCCATTATAGGTCATAACCAGCACTTTGAACTGAACAGGCAGCCATGGAGCTGTATCCTTCCATAGAGCTGTATCCTTAAAAGTCTAGGCACTTCTCTTTGGAACAGCACTCTTGAGTTTCCCAACACTCTTCAAGTGCAGCTCCACATACATGGTCATCCAGCCTCTGCTCAAAAGCTTCCAAAGAAGAAGCCTCCACCACACTCTGGGGCAGAGAGTTCTACTGCTGAACAGCTCTCACAATTAGGAAGATCTTCCTTATGTTCAGGTGGAATCTCCTTTCCTGTAGCTTGAAGCCATTGTTCTGCATTCTAGTCTCCAGGACAGCAGAAAACCTAGCTTACTCCCTTCTCCCTATGACTTCCCCTCACATATTTATACATGGCCATCATATTTCCTCTTAGCCTTCTCTTCTGCAGACTAAACATACCCATCTCTTTAAGCCACTCCTCATAGGGCTTGTTCTCCAGACCCTTGATCATTTTAGTCACTTTCCTCTGGACACATCCCAGCTTGTCAACAGCTCCCTTAAATCATGGTGCCCAGAATTGGACAAAGTATGCCAGGTGTGGTCTGACCACAGCAGAGTAGAGGGGTAGAATGGCTTCCCTGGATCTAGACACTATACTCCTATTTATGCAGACCAAAATCCCATTGGCTTCTCTAGCCACCACATCACTTTGTTGGCTCATGTTTAATGTGTTGTCCACAAGAACTCCACAAAGATTGTTTTCACACATATTGCTGTCAAACCAGGCATCCCTCATTCTGTATCTTTGTATTTCATTTTTTTCGTTAAGTAATTGCACAAAGTGGAGAGTTCCTAGGGCTCTTTTCTCCCTCATTTTTAGAGCTATCAGGATAAAACTTGCTACAATGGTAGAACACATGTACCTCTGTTCAACCCCCCACCCCCACCCCACCCCACCCCACCCCAGTGTTAGAACATTGCACTCATTCACTAATTTTGGAGAAATTAAAAAGGTTTTTGTGAACAACATTAAAAAAACAAGATCCTTCTCCTTGAATTTCTGTTTTCAATTCTAAAATGTAACCAGCGTATAACCCCCCCCCCAAGTTTCAGAAAGATTTGCACATAAATTTTAACCAACATAAATTTAACTACTATTTATTTCACTGGAAGACCCCTGGGGCCATCCATTCCAACCCCCTTCTGCCAGGCAGGAAAAACACAGTGAAACCACACCCAACAGATTCCCATCTAGCCTTTGTAATAATAATAGCCATCATAATAATTGGAAACCTACTGGATAAACTTTGGAGTTATGGCCTTCCAACTTTGTCTACCTCACAGAATTGATTCAACTCCCAACAATCCCCTTTTATCCAAAATCTCTTTAGGAAATGAACATGGGTTTTCCCTCACCAAGACTTTCAGGGAGGAGGTGGGGGCACAATGTGGCATCCCTCCCTCCCTCCCTCCTGCCTGCCCCAGGCCCCTCTCGCCACCCCCTTTGGGGAAAAAGCAGAGCTTCTCTTCCACACCGGCCTCACCATCCTCCTCAGGGCCCTTTGGGGGAGAATTGGCACCCGTGACAGAGACCTGGAGCCATTTGCAAGACTTACATAACTCTTCTGAAAGTCACAGGTCAGTGTTTTCAATCTTAAGTTTTTTTGCATAGCCACCCCTCCCATTTTTTTAATATCACTTTGTATGTACAAATCTTACAAAATAGATACGACAACTGAATTACAAGCAAAGTTCTGCACAGCCCTACTATCTATAATAGGTTAAAAGTCAGAAAGTTCTACAATATTTTGCTGTACTGAAGCATTTTGTTCAAAAAATATATACCTAAGGTCTCATTTTTCCTTCGAAAGCTTAGCCTTGCTAGCAGGAACTGCTGTTGCAAAGAGGGCAGTGGCATGGAAATAATATTTAACTTAACATCATATTATGCCCCTGACTTGTGTATGTTTCCCATTGACAGCACTGAATTGTAACTGCAGGGGGAAAGTACACAGTATTGCCATTAGTCTTCATCTATAAATAGCAAAACTCTACTGTTACAGTGAGCATTTGGCACGCTAAAACTAAGTACCATGAATAACACTTCTGCCTATTTACTGTAAGATTTTTCCTGCACATAGCCCCTCTTCAATGGTGTAACTTGCTAAATCCTGCATTTCAAATAGATCATACACAGTTTTGAAGTTGATTGTTAGTCAGAATTCTTATGATATGACTGATCATGTTGCCATTGGTATTGTTGTTGTTACTAATTATTTGTTTATATAGTGTCATCAGTATTTTCTAAAAATAAATAATTAAAACAGACACCCCTGCCAGACAGATGTGTTCCCAAAGGAATATAAGAGAAAGAAGGGACTAAAGCAAATAACAAACAGTCCAGAGACATGTAATCTGAGTATATGAAACTGTAAGGGGAAATTTAAACTAATGTTCCAAATACTTTACAAAACTAAAGAAAAATGGTCAGAAAAAAATACTGAAGGAACAGTTTGTAAATACTGTGTAAGCAGGAAGGGAAAATTTTCCAATGTCATATTTATGGTTAAAATTGGTTTTCTCAATACAGCAAGACAGCCTGCTGGAGGTTCTCAGGTTTTTGTGAGACAGATCACTTCAGCTAGATAAATAAGTATTTTCCCTTGGGCTTGCTTTTGTGAAAAAATGTCTCTAGCATTTTTTGCACCCTGTGAAGGACAGACTGGTTGCTCTTAACAATGTCCATCTAATGCTTCTGCTTTTTAATAGCCCATGTAACGAGGTGCCAGTTATAATAGTTTTAAATGCCATACATTTGCAGAAATGTACAAAATGGGTCTCTCAAATGCACAATTCTCTGATATTAATGACAATGAGAAAATCTCTGTCTCATGGTGAGGAAAACAAATTGTGCTCTCTAAGAAAACCCAGTCATGAGTAAGGCCAAGCTGTCACACTCTAAATAGGGTTTTTCAGAAAAGCTCACAAAGCAGGACTGACTTGAAGTCAACAAGTTTCTCCTATCAGAGAACCTAATCACATTAGCCTATTTTAGTGTCCTAGGATGCTTGGAGAACACTGGGGGGACGGAGCCTTCCGCATTGCATCAGACGACGCACCGCTACTTCCAGCAGGGCTCTGTCCTCCCAGTATCGTCCAAGCATCGTATGACACTGCCGAGAGAACATGGGAGGCTTCCAATGTTTCACTGACAAGAATGAAATTAAACCGGGCAGCAACGCTTTCCCATGCGATGGGGAAAGTGCCAATGTGGGCGATGCAGGGCGATGTTTCCCATGCTGCCCACTGGATTTGCAATGCTGCATGGAAAATCCCCCCAATATCAACTGCAAATTGGACCTCAATGTAATGAGGTCTGAAGAGAAGATGCTGACAAAAGTAAGCACAACATCTAATGTAGAAGATAATGACTGTAGGTAAATTATTCAATTTACTGTAAAATAAACTGATTGGATTTAATTGTGCCACAAGACCATTTTCCTTACTTTAAAAAATTGAACAGACTTCAAAACTTGCTATTGAGAAAAAGTTCTAGGGAGTTTTGTGTTTGGGTGTCATCAAGATGCTCAGATCTTTTATTCCTCTTTATTGGAGTCACTGATGACTGAGCAGTGCCTGGATTCTGTAACGGGCTGAATAAAGTGCAAAACAATGAAGCTATAACGATCTGTGGACTGATTGTTTTTGGGTATGGGAGAGTAATCTGCATGCCCTGGATAAGGCCACAATCTCCTTGAGTGAGCAGGGGTTTTTTCATGTCAGGAGTGACTTGAGAAACTGCAAGTCGCTTCTGGTGTGAAAGAATTGGCTGTCTGAAAAGACATTGCCTAGGGGACACCTGGATGTTTTACCATCTTGTGGGAGACTTCTACAATGTCCCCACATGAGAAGCTGGAGCTGACAGACAGGAGCTCATCCTGCTCCCCAGATTCAAACTGCCAACCTTTCAGTCAGCAGTCCTGTCAGCACAAAGGTTTAACTCATTACACCACCTCGTGAGTGAGCAGGTAGAAAGCTTAGAGCAGAGGTGTCAAACTTGTGGTCCTCTAGATGTTTGCTCCTCCAACTCCCAGATGCCCTAACCAGCTTGTTCAATGGCTGGGAATTCTGGGAACAGAAATCCAAAACATTTGGATAATGCTGACTTACAGGAACTTTGTGGCTTGGAGTATTTTAGTCGAGCTTTGACTGGTATCCCATTGCACACTTTCCAGTACAGGGGCTAATTCAGCCATAGTAGACTGCATTGGTGTCCTGATTAGACTGCTACAAAGCTATCTGGGGCTACCTTTGAAAATGACTTGGGGCCAACCCACTCTGGGAAGGTATTAAAGAGGATCTTCTGTGCTGTGGCTTCCCAATTTTAGAATATTCTTCCCTCAGAGGCTTTTTCAAGTCAAAACATGTTTTTTTTAAAAAAAATGAATCCAATTCGTTTTCTCTAATGTGCATATGCACTAAGATTTAAATCATTTTACTTGTTTCTTTTAAAATTATCATTTAGGTTTTTCAAGTGTTCTAAATTGATTTTATTGAAAGTTGCAGTGAGTTCTTCAGACAAAAAGTGGAATGTAAATATTTTAGAAGTTCAAGAAAATGCTAAGTGACTCTGGTTTACCTGGAGAAAAAAATGATTTCTCAAGTTAAAGGATTTACTTAGTAATATCACTTCTCCTTTAAAAAGATGGCATGAGTACTGAGAAAGTCTGCAACTGCACCTGCCATTTCTAGCATGAAGACTTAAAACTCCAGTCACTACATCATGATGGCTCTCCATGTACGTAGATACCAAAACTTATAAGACAGCACAGAATCCTGGTCATCTCCATTCTGTCATACAAATATTTTATCATTCATGTATATAGAGAAATGTATGTTGATATGGAGAGAATCAATACGGAGTATTTGACTATGACTCCAGGAAACTAGGGTTGGAATCCCAATCAGCTATGAATACACATTTTGCATGACCTTGGACAAGTCATACTTTCTTAGCCTTGAAGGAAAGCAATGGCAATCCCATTTGAAAAGAAAATCTTTCCAATAAAATCCAGTGAAATTTGCGCTTTACCATCACTTAAAAGCAGACAACAGCAACCACAGTTATGGAATTGAGGGAAATAATAATCAAATGGAAAAATGTTTTTACAGTAAGAGGAGTGTAATGAATCTCTTACCTTAGCTAGCTAGCCAAAGCCTAGGGAAGTGGGCCTGGCGAAGCCACAGCATCCATTTTAGGAAAGGGAGACAGAAGATGTCATCTTAGGTTAGGTTTGCCTTGAGGGGGCGTGTTCTAGTCTTGGAGGGAAAGTTAGAAGGCTATGATTGGTTAGAAAGATGGGGCGGAGCCTAAGTGATCTGAAGGAAAAAGTGTCTTTTAAGCTGAGGTTTGAGGTCCCAGTTTGCAAGTGGGAATTTGGAACGGGTAGAGTGAAGAAGCATGGGTGTTAATGAGAGCAGTTTGGGGTTTTGAAGAAGAAATTTGGGTCAGTCTTTTGTGTAGTATTCAAAACAGTTATTGAGTAACAGTTATTGCCTTCAGGAAGGCAAGATTCCAGCGAGCTTAAAACAAGCTATAATAAAACCGCTGTTGAAAAAACCATCACTGGACCCCACTAAATTCGACAACTATCGGCCAGTTTCCAATCTTCCCTTTTTGGGCAAAGTCCTGGAACGTGTGGTGGCCTCACAACTCCAGGTATTCTTGGACGACACGGATTATCTGGATTCGGCACAGTCTGGTTTCAGGCCGGGACATGGAACTGAGACAGTCTTGGTCGCCTTAGTGGATGATCTGTGCCGGGAGCTCGACAGGGGGAGTGTGTCCCTGTTGGTGCTGCTGGACCTCTCAGCAGCCTTCGATACCGTCGACCACAGTATCCTTCTGGGACGCCTTGCGGGAATGGGTCTTGGAGGTACTGTTTTGCAGTGGCTCCGGTCATTCCTGGAGGGTCAGTCTCAGAAAGTGTTATTGGGAGACACCTGTTCAACCCCACAACCTTTGTCTTGTGGGGTTTCTCAGGGTTCAATACTCTCTCCCATGCTGTTTAACATCTACATGAAGCCGCTGGGAGAGATCATCCGGAGTTTCGGGGTGCGGTGTCATCTGTACGCGGATGATGTCCAACTCTGTCACTCCTTTCCACCTGCTACTAAGGAGGCTGTCGAGGTCCTGAACCGGTGTCTGGCCACTGTGACGGTCTGGAGGAGGGCGAACAAATTGAAACTGAATCCAGACAAGACAGAGGTACTCCTGGTCAGTCACAAGGCCAAACAGGGTATAGGGTTACAACCTGTGCTGGATGGGGTCGCACTCCCCTTGAAGGCACAGGTTCGCAGCTTGGGTGTGATCCTGGATTCACCACTGAGCCTGGAACCCAAGGTTTCAGCGGTGACCAGGGGAGCATTTGCACAGTTAAAGCTTGTGCGCCAACAGCGCCCGTACCTTGGGAAGTCTGACTTGGCCACGGTAGTCCATGCTCTTGTTACATCCCGTTTAAACTACTGCAATGCTCTCTATGTGGGGCTGCCATTGAAGACGGCTTGGAAGCTTCAATTGGTCCAGCGTGTGGCAGCCATGATACTAACAGGGGCGGCACACAGGGAGCATACAACCCCTCTGTTGCGCCAGCTCCATTGGCTACCAATTTGCTACCGGGCCCAATTCAAAGTGCTGGCTTTGGTCTATAAAGCCCTAAACGGTTCTGGCCCAAGTTACCTATCCGATCGCATCTCCACCTACGAACCCACTAGGACTTTGAGATCTTCCGGGGAGGCCCTGCTCTCGATCCCGCCTGCAACACAGGCACGGCTGGCGGGGTCGAGAGACAGGGCCTTCTCGGTGGTGGCCCCTCGGCTGTGGAACGCCCTTCCCACGGACATTAGATTGGCCCCCTCATTGATGGTATTCCGGAGGAAAGTGAAAACCTGGTTATTTGTACGCATACAAAAAAGTATGCAACTAAGCTGTCCAAACAAAAACAAATTACAAAAAGGCATAGAGCCTTTTTTGGTCATTGGGTTTCAGAAGATAATTTCTATTTTATTAATAATTTTATTACATTTCCATTCCCTTTCATTACAAAATATAATCTCTCTCTCTCTCTCTCTCTCTCTCTCTCTATATATATATATATATATATCTTCTCATTTCCCCCATTGTGCTCAGAAGATAATTTCTGAAGGACTCTTAGGACTTTTATTTTGTATGTTAGGTTTTACCATTTCAGTTTGCTTTTCTGAATGGTATATGCAATTCCGCTGGGAAAGCTTGACAACTAAAGGAATTTCACATGGTGATTGACATGAATTACTCCAACTGCCATTTCCTTTCCAAAATGTTTTCTATAGATCTTTAGACCATGCTACCACCACTTTAAAAAGTATAAAACGTATACTTTTTAAAGCAGAGGATTAAATATATGTTTAAAATTAAGCATTTGCTCCATTTGTGACAGCTGGTATTGTGAAACAATGAGTTGGCCCAAATATATATGACTTTATTTCCTTCTTGAATTTCTGTGTGAAAGAAATATGAGTATAGAAAGGATTGCTGAGGGAGTTGTGGTCTTTCCTTTTTCTTTCTCTTTTTCTTTCTTTTCCATATTGCAACCAATATTTGACAGATATAAATGGACAAATGCTGTGTTTAAACTATATATTCCAGACAGCATAATATATCTACCCTATCTTAAAAATGGAAAAGAAGGAAGCCATCAAAGCTCCTCCTCCTGACATATGTATTTCTCACTCCTCTTTATCCATAGCTTCAGCCATAATGAAAGAAAAGGTAAGTGTTAATGTCATTGTTAATCAATTTTCTGTATATATATTTGTAAAACCAAAAAATATTCAAGGTAAACTTTATTGCCAATTTTTAAACATAGAGAAATGAATGTTTTGTGTTCCAAATCTGAATTAAACACTTCCAATTTCTCTTCTTTGAATAAACATGAGAAGTGAATCAATGGTTGCTGCTAAAGATGAATACTCAGGTTGAGGACATCTAATATCTCACAATATCAATTGATATCTCATTGGGTCTCATATCAGATTTAACATATTGAGTAAGGTGATCTCATTATGCAAACCGTAAATAAATCCTGCTGTTCCTTTGTCCAACTAGTTCAGTGGAAATCAACAAAGAATGTAAGTGTTGTGATCATTTGAGTTGTGCCTTTAATTTCTTTTCTACTGACTGGGCAGCTCTGTTATCAAACCACTTGCAAATGATAGTCATTAATTTAGTTGTGGTTGTATAAATATGGGCAATTTTCACAATTACATACACAATTTGAGAATAGCAACTTCTATTAGCTTCATCTGTGAGGGTAAGTGTCAAATTTTGTTTTGATTCATTATACTTTGTTGGTGTTATTTGTTCATTATGTTCAATTTCTGGGTGAACATGGTTCTTGGAGTCTAAAAATACTATGAATAACAATTATCTGTTTCTTGTAGCTGATTATTTTTTCCAAAATGACTCAATAGTTCCGTAGGCAATATTGTGTTACTACAGCTCTTCAGTAAAGTTTGTTATCATATTTGCAGATCTCCAGGAAGCTTGTTCAACTTTCATCATATATTCAATTTACAGCTCTTTATTATAGGTTACTCAAGTTCTCATTCCAATTGTTAAAGGATGTATAAATAATTGATAAGGGTTGATTTTGCCATTTGTAAGCTTATCACTATTACAGCTCTTCAATAAAAACATGTTCATCTCATCACCATACATACAAAGGAAGCTTTATAGTAAAGCTTGTTCAGCTTTATATCACACTAGTTGACAAGAAATATGATCTGAGGAGTTTTGGACAATAATTAGCTGAAGACACCAGTTTGCATTATGGACCTTCATCCTTAAATCTTATGTCATCCTGTTAATCATTTAGCTACTTCAACTGTATTGTATATATTTAATTTTCCTATGTTATGTCTGTTATTCACTGTGTTTCAGTTACACAATTTACTTATTGATTTTGGTTCTTTCATGTTAAGTTTTATCTTATTTGGGCTTTTGGATAATTATTTGCATAGTTTGTATTGTATTTACATTTACTTTCTCTATTTGGATTAATTTGCTCCCAACCTCTCCCACCATGTTTAATTGATGTTTTGTACTGGAACTGAAATCCACTTTTTTTCAATGATCCCAGCTTTTTCACCAAGCCTGTTTGAGAATTTGTCTACACTGGAATTAATGCAATTTGAGACCACTTCAACAGCCATGGCTCAATGTAAGAAATCACGAAGTTGTAGTTTGATGAGATCTTTCACCTTCTCTGCCAAATAGTGTGACACCAAACTAACACTCCCAATGTTCCATAGCATTGAGCCATGGAAGTTAACATGATGTCAAGCTGCATTAAGTCGAAAGTGTAGATGCACTCTTATTGCCATTGAACCCAACTTCATTTGCAAACCTTAGCAGATGATAAACATATCTGTTCTGCTGTAAAATTCTTTACCAGTTTATCAACTTCTAGGTTTGATACTAGAAGTTTCTACTAGCAGCAATGACCTGTCAAACTGTTGGTTTGTCATTCGACAATTGCAAGTAGAATATCAAATACTAGTGGGTGTGAGAAAGCAACAAAGACATCCCATTCTAGAAGTTATACTACAGTTATTTCAGCATACAATAACATAAATGAGATTGATGAGAAACTATTCAACATTGGATATCATTCATGTGAGAGGGTGGGTGAAGACAATAGCCTTCTGGACAACAGGGAAACAGATCCCCATTGATTGCAGCAGTTACTTTCTGATGAGTGGAGATTGGGAAAGTTTTATAGTCTTTTCAAGAGAAAGTATGACATGGTGTAGTAGTTTGAGTGCTGGACATGATTCAGCCATGTAGCTGTTGAGACACAGCTGGAATCACAGAGTGATAGTGTCAGTGATTCTGATGGGGATAATGAGATTCACAGTCAGAGTCAGATGCAAAGCAAGGATGTTCCTGTGTTAGACGAGGAAGACCAGTTGTTTCCCACAGCAAGGGTTGACACTGGAGAAAGTGAAACTACTGAGACTGGGAGCCAGGTGCCTGGTGAAGGAAGGAAGGAAGGAAGGAAGGAAGGAAGGAAGGAAGGAAGGAAGGAAAGGGAAGATGCAGGAAGGGAGGATAGTTCTCAGCCAGCTAACAAGGGATTTGACCTTGACGGGGCTGGTGGTTTAGATAGAGCTGATCAATTGGAATTGAAAGTGCAAAGGAGTGTCAGGATCGCCGGGAGGCGAGAGAGAGAGGCCGGGGCCATAGAAACTCTTTCATATTGTGCAAAGAGCATTAAACAGGCTGTTTGAATGTGCCTCAGTGTCAGAGCAACTTCTCACTTCAACCAAGAGACTTTGGATTTATCTTGCAGCTTTTCATGCTCATGTTTCAGGACTTTGTCATGTTCTCATGGGACCTTGCCTTGCCTATGCCTTCATGGATCTTGTTTGCCTATGTTACTTTGGATTGATCTTTTGAAATATACTTTTGCTTTTTGAACCTTTTATCTTTCCTTTTAATAAAACTATAAAGACTACTGCTGGTGGGTTCATTGGTGTTGTAAGCAAGGTGGTTCTACTCTGAGGTGCAACAGTAGCCTAGAGATGTTCCTGGGTAAGTAATACATTCTCAACCTTGAAAGAAGGCAAAGGCAAATCCCCTTTCAACAAATATTTCCAGGAAACCCCTGTGGTATGTTAGCCATAAGTTGGAAATTACTTGAAGGCATGTAACAATGACATGAGTTCCCTAAATGAGGGGGCTACATAGGTGTTGTGAATAGATAGCATAACTATCAATTATGTATCCATAACTGTCCAACAGTATTCCAACCATTGTTTATAAGAGTATGCAAAAACTCTATTAAAAGTCATTGTGTATACAAATGTTTGTGCTGACTGAACCAAATTAACAAATTTTTATGATATTGAGTTATTATTTATTTCATCTCAAAAGCATTGCATAAATAATTTAGTATAAAACTGATAAAATAAGACTAAATATTTTTAGATCAAAAATGGGCAACTGCGACCTCATTGCCTGTAGTTTAAACAGTTCATCCTCTAAGCACGAGGCAGAGCATTGTGGGCAAGCATACAGATGCTGAGTTGTTTGTTCTACTCCACAGTTGCACAAGGTGGAGAATTCTTCTAGGTAGTGCCATTTAGCCAGGTTGTCTTTTGATCTGCTAACTCCTCTTCTGAGTCTGTTCAGGGAATTCCAAGTTGCCCATTCTTGGTTTGCTCCTGGAGGCAGGTCCAGTACCTAATACTCAACACAGACTAATATGCTGCTTAGCATATGCAGCTGTAAAGCCAAAAAGTATCCCTCTCTGCAGAAGATATAATTTCAATAAAGCTAACTGGACAAAGTTTACAGGGAACTTGGAAGCAGTTATTTATTATATAGAACCTACTATGACCTGTTTGTAGAAGCTGTGAAAAGATCCTTGAGGCTCTCAATCCCTAAAGGTTGTTGCACAAGCTACCTACCAGGTCTAATTGAATGATCACTAAATCAGCTACAGAAACATCCCAGACTATTTCAAGAGAATCTATACCAGTGGTTCTCAACCTGTGGGTCCCCAGGTGTTTTGGCCTACAACTCCCAGAAATCCCAGCCAGTTTACCAGCTGTTAGGATTTCTGAGAGTTGAAGGCCAAAAACATATGGAGATCCCAGGTTGAGAACCACTGATCTATACAGTGATAAGACTATAGCAGCAGGCCAAAAATTATCTACAGGCATATCTAATTCTAAGAAAGACAACTGTATATAGCTGCTTGAGAATCTTGATATGTCCAAGCATAGCTAGAGAGCCTGGCAATTGCTGAGACTCATGGATAGTGACCCTCTGGTCAACTGTGGACATGAAAATGTAACACCAGACCAGATAACATACCAGCTAATTCAAAATGGGAAAACCAACTGCAGCCGAGTAAAATTGAAAATCAACAGGGCACCAGAACTTGAAACCCATCAGTTGTCATCTCCCCTAAACCTGAAAGAACTCAGAGAAGCTATTAAGTAATATAAAACTGGTAAAACACCTGGCCTAGATGACTTAATGATGGAGCAAATAAAACACTTGAGCCTCAAAGCTAAAAACTGGCTTTTGAAATGTTACAATCAATGCTTTGTTCACAAACAGATTCCCAGACTATGATAGAAAACTAAGATCATTGCCATTTTAAAACCTGGTAAAGACGCCTCCAATGCCAGGAACTATCAACCAATCGCTCTCTTATGTCATCTGTATATCGGGACTGAATGACTTAAGCATAGGGAAATGCCACCCTGAGAAAAATCAGCTTTGACAAAATCCAAAATGAAGTGCACAAGGGAGAAAACATGCTTACATTATTTACCCACTAGATATACTTTTCAGTTGCACAAATTTTGAGGTGGTTTACAGCAGGACCATAAATTGATAATATAACCCCAAAGCACAGTTATTTAACATAAATAAGAGAAGGGCTATAGCAGAGTCATCAAGTCATATTTTACAATCATAAAGTCTGTGGTTCACCCATTGGCATCTTCAGGAGAAAAGAAAAAGGTCAACTGGCAGGTAATGGGAGCGTCTGTTGGTGAGTAACTGTCAGTTTAGGTGTATTGCACTGAGCTAGATCACAAATAGATAGTTCTAGTATAAGGTAGATTAATACTAGATTGTTGTTTCATTATGGCAGACCCATGTTGTATAGCCCTTTCTATATTGTTTAGATCAAGCATGGGCAGACTTCAGTCCTTCAGATGTTTTGGACTTCAACTCCCACAATTCCTAACAATTGGTAAGATGGCTGGGATTTCTGGGAGTTGTAGTTCAAAACAACTGAAGGGCTAAAGTTTGCCCATGCCTGGTTTAGATAGTACAATGAGTCCATTTCTGGTGCAATACATTTTTTAAAGATCAAAACCAAAGACCTTCATGCTCACCTCTGTCTTTTGTTCTTGAGTTGCCAGAGAAAGCAAGGGGGATTTAAATTCGAACAGTTGTTTCAGCTTGAAATGAAAATGATGTTTAAAATCATGAAGTCTTTTAGCAGCAAGATAAACCTTCACTCTGTAGATTTGAATGACACCAGCTATGGCTAAGATATGGTCCTCTTCACAGAAACTTCCTCCAGGCTGTCTGCCTTTCTCTTTAATAATGAATAATACTTTCCTAAGTCTTTCTTATGACAACCTTGAAAATTATATATTTTATAGAATCTGTCTATTCGTGTTGCTTTCACACACTAGAGCCTTTGGCAATTTTCTTATTTTGAACATATAACATTCCTTCCTCCGCTACCACTAGAAATATACACATACCAGTATAATAAAATTCTTGCTATAAACACACTAATAAATGTATATAAGCAAGAAAAAATGTGAGTTACAAAACATTAAAAAATGTTGCATGAAAATAGAGGCTTTTTAGTCAGAAAACAAACTGATTTGATCTAGCATTAAACACAGTCCATTGGATCTTAAGCAGATTTTTTTGTCCATTAAACTGACAACCAGCTAGGTTAAGAACCAAATGATTCTCCAAGATTAGTAAACTGGGGTGATTAAGGGGCTATATGGTGTGCCATTTATCTTTCTTTGTTTCTGTATTTGCTTAATTTTATACTAACAGCCTTATTTACTTAGTTGAAGGCATGATTTCATTTGGTCAAGCTACAATTTCAGCAGCATATTCCTCTGAGGCTTTAACTCACCAATCTTGGTTCTATTAGCTCATGACCTTGATACCAGTCATCTCTGGGGCGACAAGCCAACTGCAGGGGGGGGGGGGGAGGTTAGATTTGCAGCTTTTAAGTTCATTTATATGAATGAAATGGCAAGTTAGATCACTCTGCTGCAATGAAAGACTTTTTTATTTCAGAAGATAATTTTGTGATAGAATATAAGATAAATGGGTGCATTATTTTACATGGATATATGAAATAATATCAACTATGTATGTATTTTTAGATACTCTATTGCTATCTTATTGTGAGAGAATGCAATTTGTCCAAGGGTACCCAGTGGGGTTCCAGGGCTGAACAGCATTTGAACCCTCATCTTTGGAGTCCTAGATTGTATCTATTCAATAGAATTAATTCAGTTTGACACCACTTTAACTTCCCATGGCTCAGTGGTATGGAATCCTGAAATCTGTAGTTTGTTGAGGCACCAGTACTCTTTGGCAAACAAGGTTGAATACCTTGAAAAATTCCAGCTTCAATGATTCCACAGCAATGTGCCATGACAATTAAAGTGGTGTCACATTGTATTAATTCTGTAGTGGAGATGCACTCCAAGTCTGAAACCCAACCTAACACACTACGCTAGTGGTTCTCAACCTGTGAGTCCCCAGGTGTTTTGGCCTACAATTCCCAGAAATCCCAGCCAGTTTACCAGCTGTTAAGATTTCTGGGAACTGAAGGCCAAAACATCTGGGTAACCACAGGTTGAGAACCACTGCTCTACACCATGCTATCAAATATTGTTATACACTGGGTAATTAAGATTAATTCTTGTTGGGATTTTGCTGTTTACGATGGGTGATGTTTTCCAACCTGGACTGCAAATATATTCATCAGCATTCAGGGTTCATATTTTGTTCTACAACATATAGAAGATTCAGATATGGGTCTTATGATGACTTTGTTTTAAATACCCTATAAGCTCTTGACAGCTGTAAGAGGAGCAACCTCTCCACAGCTGACACCCTGCAACAGACAAGGCAAAAGCAGACATTCCTTGAAGATGGACACCATGACAGTGACAATGGTGAAGTCTTTCCCCTCTATGTATTTTGCGTCCCTGATGGCCTTCTCCCTATAACAGAGAAGGGAACTCCCAGCAATGACAACAGTAGCAGTGGAGCTTATCCATAATCTCCATGGGGCTGAACTGGGAGGCTTTGGGGGTCTCCCTCATGCTGATGTAATCTGCCACATCTCTCTTCCTCCTTGTGGCATTTATGCAGAGAAAACTCTGCAAAAATAGAACTAAGTAGTTACTAAGCAATATTTTAATTACTGGATGAAGCCAATCCCAACACAGAGAACTCCATTAGGGAAAGAATGAATTTCTATAAATGAGCAAAGTGGGAGAAGGGTTTTAAAAAACAATGTTGGTTCCTTTCTCTCCCCAATCCTAAATGAATTTGTGGACTGCACTAAATCTGGTACTAGCCTGAATAGATGCAAGGAACTGACACTTCATTGAAACCTTTTCCATACTTAATAGAGGTTGATGAAATAAAAACATTTACATTGATCAGTGTGCCTGACCTCATGGCAACATGACAGAAAACACACAAGATTTGAAAAACTCCACCCCAAATTTCCATGAATATTTGATTGCTCAAAATACAATAACTCTCCTCTGAAATTGCTACAGTGACCACTGAGTACTCCTGCTGGGATTTTATGCAGCAACAAAATGCTCCAGGAGTTACCACTCTGATTAGATTTCATGCACTATTTCATTTAGAATTATCATTTCAGACAAGTCATGTGATTAAATATTTTGAAAATTGCAAAGTATATTAATGGGAAAGGATTGCATATTTTTATTTACTGCACAATAATAAATGCATAGTAGCAGCATGAATTTTTGTGTGGTTAAAAGTCACTTGGAAAAAACATGAAAATAATAATACTGTATATGAAAGGGGGTAAAAGGGAGATGTGATTTCCCCTTCCCATTCTGCTCTAACTAAGTAATTTTCCTGCCATGGGATCATATATGTGGAGTTGTATACATGAGATTTGGGGTCTTCAATAACATTTTCTCCCACTTTATGCCAATCACAGTGGTTATTTCTTCTATCTGAGGAAAGAGATTGAGCTCTCTCTCCAATAACAGACTCCAGAGGATTCTAGTGGCTCTGTTGGTCTTACCATCTGTACAAGGAAGCCTTCTGAAAAAATTCAAAGGGAGCTGCTGATCATGTGTGATATGAATATTTAATAGAACCGCTGCATCTGGGCTTGTGTACTAAAGTGATACCCTAATTTAGTGCTGATCTTCAATATTCAGTAAATATCATCGTAATATAATTCAATAGTAAACGAACGAATCTTTGATTCTTCCATATCAAACTTTTGATTTTTGACAGGTCCTCTTTATCACTTTCTCTATACAAATTTCATCTCCTAGAGCAGGTATGGGCAAACCGAGGCCCAGGGACTAGATGCGGCCCCTTGGGCTCTTTTCTCAGGCCCTCCTCTCTCTCACCATCCTATCCTTCTTTCCTTCTTTTTTTCCTTCCATCCTTCCCTTTCTTCCTTATCTCCCTCCTTTTCCTTCCCTTCCATTCCACTCTTTCATCCCTCCTTTCTTCCCTTTTTTCTCAGTCTCTTCCTCTTTTTCCTTCCTTCCTTCCCTTTTGTCTTTTCTTCCTTCTCTCTTTCCTCCCTCCCTCCCTCCATTCTTTTCCAAGCTTCCTTCCTTCCTTCCTTCTTTTTTTCCTTCCTCCTTTCCTCCTGGGGGATTTTTAGCTGGGAGAAGAGACCGTTGAGAGGGAACATGAGAACTATGTTTACAGATTTAAAGTGTGTCCCATTGAGGTGGGAAAAACTGAATTTCTGCTGCTCTAGAGACCAGGGCACAAGGAAGCAATGGTTTTAAATAGCAGGGAAAGAGATTTGACTGAAAGGATTAGGAAGAACTTCCTGGAGAGTGGCACAGGAGGCGTCTTTGTAGAGATTCTTTGCAGTTACATATATCACAAGTTCCTCTATGTATGCAAATTCATTCCTTTTATTATGTTACAGGCCTTTCAGAATTACACATGTGAACCAAGTTCAGCTTTAATAGGAGCAATTTGGCTATATGGTGTAGAATTAAACATATAGGTTACAGGGGGATTTGAACACATCTTTAATGAATCCAAACCCAATATCCGTTATACTACACTAAACATTGGAACATATAAATATGCAAAATATTTTCTTCTTTTTTCCCCTCCATTCAAATTATTTTCTCAAATATTGTGTTAAAAATAATTATCAGGAAACAGAGGACAGTGCCTTATAAACAGATGAAGTGCTTCACATGTTCTTCTTCCTTGTTCTTTCCAAACCCTTTGTCCTTGCACCATGACAGACTGGGGCAAGGACATTTGAAATGCACAAGGCTGGTAGGAGATTTTAATATTTTAAGACACAAAATCATTAATTTTGCAAAAAGTCAGAAGCTGAAGGAAAATGATCAGTTAAAACCATGTAGTGGTGTCTATGTGAAAAAAAAAGGTCCAGGGACTTGCTCTTCCGCCTTGTCAGTTCAACTCATCATCACCGGCCTGAAAGCTTCCAACGACGCAGGGAAGGGCCTTGCACAGAGCATTAAAAAGGGGAATGTAAGTGCAGCTCTAGTTCTACACCAGTTTTACAAAGACAGGATGGAGCCAGCAATAAAAATAACATCCAGTGAAGTAGGATACTTGAAAAAACTAGACACAAATATGTCACTGATTATCTCTAACTTCAGCTGATTTTTCTTCCAGAGGTATTTTAAAAAACAAATAAACTTTGATAGCTGCCAGGCAATTGTAATATATAAAATCTTAGGAAAGAAAATATGCTAAAACATATATTCTTCTTTTCTATCCTACAGCACAAACTAGTGTAAGCAGTGCAGTAGAATCATAACATCAGTGTTCCATTGGAACACTGTTGCAACCTAGTCAGATGGCCACCAAGGTCATTCCTGTTCATAGAGAGGTGTGAGGAAACCAGTGTCCCACACCCCGCCTCGTCCAGATCCAGCTGAGGGCGATCAGATGGGGGAAGCATGAGCACGCGGCTCCCCCCATGCATTCTATAGTAACATGGGAGCTCTCCTGTGTTGTTCTGTGGCAGCATGCGATGGCTCCACCCTCCTTCACACACAGAACTGGCACTGTGTCATGTGATAGGAGGTGGCTGGCTCCGTGAGTGACCTAGACTAAATTTGGCACATGCCACTGATTTTATCCTTTTGTGATGAGGTGACCAGACTCATAGAAGAGACTACAAGGGTCATCCAGCTCGACCCCCTTCTGCCTTGCAAGAACACACAATCAGAGCACTTTCAACTGATGGACATCCAGCCACTGTTTAAAAATCTCCAACGAAGGAAATGCCACCACAGGTTATTTTGCAGTCAAATAGTCATTACCATTAGGAACTTCTTACCAATATCCAAGTAGACCCTCTTTTGAATATTAAAAATAAGTCACACCTTTTTGTTCACCAAATGGAGAGAATCATATAACTCTAGTCTATGTCTTCTTTAAAAAAACATTTCTGTTCTTTTTACTTCATTGAACAATAACTCCCCAATTATGACTCAAGCCCTAGTGCTTTGTATTTCTGTTATTATTTGGACTTCACAAAGCCCCAAAAACGATGTGCAAGATAATTAGGTATGGAGTTCTAATATTGCAGTACTTTTATAGATGTCAGTGTTTGAGTTGGGTGCATGCACAGGCATTGGATAGATTAATGAGAGTACAGGCCTGTATATTTTATCCTATAAGCCACAGCAGGGATAAGCTCCAGTGTCATAGCTTTCCTAATGTAAGTGTTCTCAGATATTTGCCCTGTGCCCATTTTGAAACAAGTGTTTTTCAGTTCTCTGAGCAGTTTTCCTCAATACCAGTAGTTGTTCAGTATACAGTCAAAATAAAATGACAGTTCCCACTAGGGATCTAGGGGCCACCATTTCAAATTCCCATAATGTCACTTCAGGTAATTGAAGTAAAAATGGCGGCTTCCAGAATCAACCAGTATGTTGTGTTTGCTATTTACTATTGTTGCAAACATGAGATCTGGTTGTAAGTGAGGCCCTCATGTGGGGAAAAGATTCATGACAGTACACTTTTTAAAGGGTTTTCTTAAATGGGAGCCACTGTAGAATATCCTCACCAATTGTTTCATCTCTTATATCTAGATTACTCATTCACAAGTAGTAACTATGTCTCTTATTTATTGCCAAGGTTCTACAATAGAACCTTGACTTAAGAGCATTGTGAGTTGAGAGATGTTGCTCAGTCTGGGTTTTGTTTTGACATACGAGCAGTGTTTTGCATTAAGAGCTAGCACCAGAGGGAGCACTTGCATGAGAGGGAGAGCTAGCATAAGAGTACAAGGCTTAAGGTCAGTGGTTCTCATCCGGTGGGTCCCCAGATATTTTGTCCGTAAACTCCCAGGAATCCTAACAGCTGGTAAACTGGCTGGGATTTCTGGGAGTTGTGGCCAAAACACCTGGGTACGCACAGGTTGAAAACCATTGCTTTAGGGCCTCATGCTCTTGTCCACTTTGGAAGATTACTGTCTATTTTGCTCTTCTCTTTGAAGAACTTTGGGTTAGTTAATTTTGTGTGGGCTTTTTTCCTGATATGTCTTGCTTAATGAAGGGGCGGGGGAGCAAGAGAGCAGGTGAGGGTGGGATTAGCACAGAATGAAGAAAATGATGCTTCTATCTCTTCACTTTGTGCTTCCTTGCCACAACTTCATGCTTCAGCCATTTTAAAGTTGATATTTCTTTTTATTGTTGCATATGAATGTGCAGGCTTTGCCTTGCTGTTACACTGGCCAACACACATTTTGTTGCTTTGTGGGACAGCCATCTGTCACTGGACTGCCAGTGAAGCATCCTACAAAGCTTAAAAAGCCCTGTCCGATGAGGTCATCAGTAAATGTACATCTAGTCCAAAGGAATGGTTTGGGAATGTGGCATCTCTGAAAGTGGTAGTGTGGTGTTGTGCCATTTTCCAATAGAGCAGCAGACACATCCAAGCCTTACATAAGAATATTTGGGGGAGTGTTCAGCAAAGTGGAAAACAGTTGCAGCATAATCAAAACAGTCCCAAGAATTTCTACTTGAACATCAGCCTGTGTAGAAAAGATGGGAGAAGTTCAGGATAAATGCTTAGACATCTAACACCATGCCTGGAAGATCTCTCCCCCACCCCAACTCTGATACCTTGGCCTTGATTCTTGTGATTTTTGGCAAAGAGTTCTCTAGATTATCTTTCTGTGCATCCCTACAGCTGGTTAGTTTCACTCAGACTGACTTTATCAGCTTTTTGACCTCTGGACTGTTTTGACCCATGAAAGCCGCATTCCTTACCAAGTTATTTATGATGTGTCAGCATTCAGGCAGAATTATTCACTTTGCTTTAATGTCCACTGTGTGTGTGTGTGTGTGTGTGTGTGTGTGTGTGTGAATGTCACTGTAATAATCATTATATGCTTCTAAGGCTGCAATCCTATATTCATTTACCTGTGAGTACACCCACCTGAACTCAATCAAACTGTTTTTACTGATTTCATTCATTAGCCATCCAAAAAATTATTGTCCCTGGGAAGATTATTTCAGTATGAGAGTCTCTGAATTAATAAATAAGTGATTTTTGATGACCCATCACTGTAAAACTGCTTAATATAATCTTTACAGTGCTATTTTGTATCTTTGGAAGAGAACTAGAGAGAAGATACCATCACCTTTCACTTCCAAATGAAAGTTGTAAAATGACTTGATCCTAGTTGTCTGAAATCCTAGTTTTGATTAACACAGAGGGAGGAACTCACCATCTCCTTCATACAATAGCCATGATCCTTTGTTCTTACAAAGTTCCCATAAAGGGGGAGGGCTAACATAGTCATTTACTAACCAGTGGGGAATTGGGGGGGGGGGCAGTGGAGAACTATCCTGATATAAACACAATGCCCAAACACAAATCAAGGAACATGAAAGGCACAGCAGACTGATTCAAGCAGAAAAGTTAGCCATAGCAGGACACTTGATGAACCAACATGGACACAGCGTATTATTTGAGAACATAGAAATGCTGGACCACTCTAGCAACTACCATGTCAGGCTACACAGAGAAACCATAAAAATCCATAAGCACATGTACAACTTCAACAGAAATGAGGAAACCATGAAAATGAACAAAATCTGGCTACCAGTATTAAAAAAACTCTAAAATCAGGACAGTAAATAAAGAGCAACACTCAAAAAACAGGGGAATTCCAGACAGGAAACAATCAGGGCCAGTTAACATTTCCCAGCAAAGGATTCCCCCAGGCAAGAAGCAGCCAGGTTTTGAAGCTGCAAGGCCATTCAATGGTAATCAAGATGGCCAATTGCAACATTAACACTTGCCTCCAATAGACAATAGTTCTTTCTTCCACCTGGACATTCCAGTTTCTAACCTCATTTGCCTAGTTTCTAACAGACCTCACAACCTCTGAGGCTGCCTGCCATAGATGTCGGTGAAACGTTACAACAACCCAGTGATTCTGGCCATGATTCTTCAACAACATATCCAATATATCCCCAAACTGGGCAACAAGAACTTTTCATCCTTTGGAACTCCCAGAGGACTCCTGGGAGAACATTTTTGGCTGCATGTCCAGCTATGAAGACTAAATTTCATTTTCTTCTAAGAACCAGATGAGTTCTTTGGAAGAAGAGAGAAGAGATAGAACAGCAAGATTTTATGCTCCATGTCCTCACACAGCTTCTGCTGCATCATTTATTGACTCTGTTGCTCAGCTCAGCTCAGGCAGGAAGACTGTAGCAATTATTGCTCCTAGATGCAATGCACAGACCTCACTTCTGGAGTACTGTCATCCCTTCCTTAGTTTCATAGAATCATAAAATCATTGAGTTGGGAAGGGCTTCATGGGCCATTGATTTCAAATACTGCTCAGTGTAGTAGTTAGAGCCCCTTTAGTAGGTAGCTGACCAACCTCTTTTTAAAGGCATCTAGGGAAGGAGACCTAATCACCTTTCTAGGTAGGTCATTCCTTTAATCACTGATCCATTCTCACTCTTAAGAAGGTTTTTGAAAAAAATGGTGGCATGCAAAATAAGCATGGGAGAATCTGATCTTTTATTGATCCTCCCTAGTCATCAAAGATGTGTGCTGGGTTGAATGTGGAAAACCTGAGGGCAACAAGCTATCTCATATGAGGGACATATGAGGTCCTCAATTCTCTGAAGCTAGTCTCTCTCTCACTCCTCTGGTTATCCAGTTAATGGTCAACATATCTCATTGTTCTATCTAGCTGATGAGTTATGCTTTTGCAACATTTCCCCTTTCAGCATTCCTTCATACAATATGACAAAACACATAGGTTGCCATTAATATATTCTGCTTTAGGGAAAATGGCATTGGTTAGGAAAAGAAAAATGTATATATTTTTAAAAAATTGATTAACCAATCTGTGTTCTTATGAGACTGCTAGTGCATAAACCTTGGCTTCTCATAGCTGAAAAAAGAACTCAAATGGCAGATTCTATTCCCATTGCACAATCTGCTTTAAAAAATGTTCATGGCTGTGCATATAAATTCCAAATCTATATAAATGTCTATGCAAAACAAAATCACAACAGAAAATATCATAATGCTAAACAAGAATGGCAAGAAGAATTCAGATAGAATGAGGAGAAATCCAATAAAACTGAGCATGATAAATTACCATAATTCTTGTGTTAGTATAGTTCATCTTCATTCCAAAAATGTTTTTCATAATAACAATAATTTCCCATATCTGGTTGTGACCCACATCTGTCCTACCCTTTCTGCTTTCTTGTCACCCTGTGTGTCTACAAGTTACTACTCAATTTGCTAGCATAAGAGTGATGAAAGGCACCTGATTGCTCTTAGAAATCACTGTGGATTGTCCAAGACACTTGAACAGAGAAAACCAATCAGGTTCTAACCCTCAGACTGAACCAAATATTACACATGTTTTCAGTACTATTCATATAAAACCAAATTATGATAGCTGTAGACTTTGCTAAAACCAAAAAAGTCACTTGAATTTCTTCGCTGCACTTGTTATAAGAAAAATTGGTGTTCTTTTGACTTAATATTTACAGGCAGTTTTTTTTCCCAGACAGGACATGTTTTAGAAGTCTTCCATTTAGACATATTGATTCAGTGGCTTCTGATCTGATTCTGCACCCTATGTTTAATAAATTAAATATATAGTACTATTAAAATTCACTGGGAATGTATAAATTACAACTCAGAGTGTCTAAATTAAAGATGATGTGGTGCTTTTATAAGATAGTTGAAATCCAGGTCATGCACAACTTTGGCTTGGAAAGAGACATTCCTTTGCATACAGAAGAACAAAAATTAGCTCTCCTAATGTACCTGTATTTCAAACAGTAGGATAATACTGAGACCAAAAATTAAGTATCTTACTTATAGACTTTATACTGTTTCTTGATCCCTCTTAACATGGACAGAAGCAAAGGATCATGAAGCGCATATATGCTATGCACTATAAATTAGTAATAAGAGCAGATCCTTCTTGTTCCAAGTGTTCTTTGAGAGAGCATCATTATATTGGCATCACATGTGCCTAATAACTGTGAAGCAGATCTAAGTAAATTTTCTAGAGCCTATAACAATTGAAATAGCCCACAAAACCCAAGGATTGCATTTTAGTTTCAGTCTTCTAAAAGGGCTTTATTCATCACCCCTCTTTTAAACAGATCTGAACTGGCTTATAATGAAAGAACTCCCATTTTCAGGTGCATCGATGGAAACAAAATAATTGTTCTAATAATGGAAGCGAATGTAGGGTAGAATCACCTTGTAGAAGAGAAGAAGAAACATCTGCAGTGAGGATGAAAAGTAACATTTTCCTAAGCTCTGTTAGCCTCCTACAAGCCTGAATATAAGGAAATGAAAGAGGGGCTTTCTCTCCCCTCCCCAGCAATTTTATTTTCCCCTTTCTCCCATCTGTTTTTTTAAACTCCTCACTTCCCTCCCACTGAGAAGGAATTTACACCACCAGTTATAGTTTTCCAGGTATGTTGGAGTTACTGGTGAATGAGAAAACTTCTGGTCTCATCAAACCAAAGTATTTTCAGGCCTCTTTTGCCACAATTCCTGCCAAAACAATGGTGTCAGGGCAGGCATGGCAGCCAAGAGCTCTACTATCCAGAGAATACCTTCACAGACTGGCGTCCCTCTAGGAGGGCACACCTCCTTCTCCACCCACAGAGGAAAAACTACAGTAGGATTATATAACTTCATCTTATAATAGATTGAGGCTATAATGTAAAACAAATAAAAATCCCTAACTATTTTAACATATAGCCAATATAGGTACATATGTTAACCCTCTACTCATTCAGTGTATTAGATATTATGAAGCCCAAGCAATAGGAAAATCTGCACCCAGATTCCAAGCATTCCAGCCAATGAAATCTCTGTATCATTCTTATAGCTGAACCTTGACCTCACATCAGCCCTACTCAGTAAGGTTGATGGTGAGGGATTATGGAAGTTGCTATTCCAAAGAACAATGTCTGGAAGGACACTGTTGTCCATTTTTGATCTAGAAATATTTGTTACAGAAGAGTATGTAATCAAAGCCTATTTAGTGGTTCGAATGTTGGGTTGTTTTTCTGGGACCAAGGTTTGAATCCGCACTAGATCATTCATAGAAACCCACTGATCATTAGACAATAAAAAAGGAGAATGAGAAGAATACTGCAGTACAAGTTAGCAGTGACAAGAATTATGTGTGTTCAAAAGTGTAAAAAGACTAAGATACCAATGGTAGAATATTGGAAATTGAAGATGTGAGCAGAGGCGGCCCTAGGTAATTTTCAACGGTAAGCAAACAGTATTTTGGCACACCCCCCCCCCACCCAACCAATTACTGATATATATTTTCTGTTCATTGTGGGAGTTCTGTGTGCCATATTTGGTTCAATTCCATCATTGGTGGAGTTCAGAATGCTCTTTGATTGTAGGTGAACTATACATCCCAGTAACCACAACTTGCATATGTCAAGGTCTATTTTCCCCCAAGAGTGCCTCAAGAGCGCCCCTGGGCAAAATCAACTATACTGCAAATGCTTTCTTTGCATAATGTTGAGCTGCCCCTGGATGTGAGAACTAATAGAAATGGACACATTAGCAAAGTTCTTGAAGGATAAGTCACTAAAACACATTCTTGGAAGAATGGAAACCTTTTTATCAATATACATCTGAGGGAAAAGGAAACATGTATAGATTTGGAAATATAAACTGTTGAGATATTTATTTGTTAATTTGAAAATAAGCAGAGGTAAATAATTTGTTGGATATGAGTTGGAAGAAAATATATGAAATTATGGAGAAACCAAAAGAGAAGCAAGAAACCCACTTTTAAAATCAAATTATGTGTATGTTTGTAATTTGATATGTAATTCTTGTTTAAATATATCCATGTTTATATATGCATTATTTATTGCCATATTTATATCTCATATTTCTCACCCCGTAAGGGACTCAAAGCAGCTTACATATATAGGCGGTAATTTGATATTATATGGACATACATAGTTAAATAAACATATACATTAAAACGGTCATTAAAACATATCAAACCTTAAAACCACTTATTTAAAATCACACAATCTAGTCTGATAGTCCACTGCCATTCCAAATTGTCATTGCACTATACCATATTCTCTTATTGTACATGTGGGTTACTAATTGAATGCTTGGTCCCACATCCACATCTTTAGCCTTTTCCTGACGGTCAGGAGGGAGGAGGCTGATCTAATTTCACTAGGGAGGGAGTGCCAAAGCTGAGGGGCCACCACTGAGAAGACCTTGTCTCTTGTCTCTACCTCCTGCACCTGCGAAGGAGGCAGGATTGAGAGCAGGGCCTCCCCCGAAGGTCTTAACCTTCTAGCTGGCTCATAGAGGGAGATACATTTGTACAGGTAAACTGTGTTGGAACCATTTATGGCTTTATAGGCTAAAGCCAGCAATTTGAATTATTACCCCATCCAGCACAGGCTGTAACCCTGTACCCTGTTTGCTCTTGTGACTGACCAGGAGTACCTGTGTCTTGTCTGGATTCAGTTTCAATTTGCTTGCCCTTATCCAGACCATCACAGCTGCGAAGCACCAGTTCAGGATATGAACAGCCTCCTTAGTAGCAGGTGGACAGGAGTAGTAGAGTTGTACGTCATCTGCATACAAAGGACATCAAACTCCAAAACTCTGGATTATCTCTCCCAGCGGCTTCATGTAAATGTTAAACAACATGGGGGACAGTATTGAGCACAGGACAATGGCTGCAGGGCTGAGCAGGTGTCCTCCAACAACACCTTCTGAGAACAGCCCACTAGGAAGAACCAGAGCCACTGTAAAACAATGCCCCAAACCCCATATCTGTGAGGCATTTCAGAAGGATACCATGGTCTATGGTATCGAAGGCCACTGAGAGGTCCAAAAGAACCAAAAGGGGCACACTCTCCCTGTCTAGTTCACTGCGTAGATCATCCACTAAGGCAATCAAGGCTGTTTCAGTTCCATGTCCCGGCCTAAAGCCAGACTGCACCGGATACAGATAATCAGTTTCCTCCAAGAACACATGGAGTTGTGAGGCCACCACATATTCCAGGACTTTGCCCAAAAAGGGGAGACTGGAGACTGGCTGGAAGTTGTTCAATTGAGTGGGGTCCAGTGATGGTTTCTTCAATGGCGGTTTTATGATGGCCTCCTTTAGGCCCGCTAAGTACTGCTATTCTTGGTGGTCTTCTGTTAAAAATTGTCATTAAAAATTGGGGTGGGGGGGATGACCCATTGGATAGCCATAAGCAAGTTACACTCTTCGAGCATTACAGGAAGGCAATGGCAAACCTCTCTGATTTTCTTTGCCAAGAAAATCCTATGCAAGGATTGCCAGAAGTTGATGTCAACTTGATGCTGCTTAGCAACTACAGCAAGTATGTAATTAAGTTGCTTCTGCATAGCAATACCCTCTCTCTTTCAATTGATCCCATGAATGTAACAAATTAAACTATCTTTTCATAAAGCTTAACAGTTTATAGAACATAGGACATGTTTTACACAAGTCTTAACATGTTTTTTTTATTTTGGTTCTGCTTTTAAAGGTGCTATATTAGATCATTTATTGCACTACTGACTGTCTTATGGTTTTAATAGCTTTTCTAGGCTTGCTGTGCTAGACTATATTTAAATACCATATTTAGTTTTATAATCTTCACAAATTGGTAGCTGTGTTTTATGTTTTTATTGCCTTGGTAGGACTGTAGTCCTGAAAACATCAGCACAGAAATACTGGTAATGTTTAAATAGAAACAAAATGAAAGTAAATTCCTGATCCCAAATGAATAGCTGATGAATAGAGCATGCAAAATGTCATCATTTTGTCTCATTTACACAGACATCTACACAATTGGAGATTTCTGCTGGCTTTCAGAGCCAAACTATAATGATGCCTTTGGCATTTAATGACCCCCCCCCCCAAAAAAAATCTCATCAATATAATTGACTCAGACTTTCCACAGATATATAAACCCAATTATCCTCACAACATCTGAGGATGCCTGCCATAGATGCATGTGAAATATCAGGAGAGAATGCTTCTAGAACATGGCCATACAGCCTGAAAAACCTACAACAACCCAGTGATTCCAGCCATGAAAGCCTTGGACAATACATTGACTCTGGTATTAACTTAGTATTAATTACTCTCCCATTGCCCCTTTCTTGAGAAAGGTGCAAAGAAAGGTACATGTGGAAGACTCCAGCCACATTTCTCTCTCTATCCCAGATTAGCTTGCTGGCATCCCCTTAGATCAATTTGGATGACAAAGGTGGGTCCAGGAGAATTGTTTCTGTATCAGAGGACCCTTTGGAGATGTATTGGCCCCACAAGTGACCCCACTCGCCAAATCCAGAGCAGCTGTACGGCCACTCTTGGTTTTGAAAAAAAAAGTTGATTTTAATCTTAAACAGAGGGAGTTAGAGCTACAATATATTTAAAATATCATCAATCACTACTTCTGGAAGTCTCCAGGTGGAGCAATTCACCCTCTCCACTTTTTGACCAGAAGAAAAATAGTATCCAAGTTGGAATTAGGGTCTTCAGAAACCCCAGAACTTCATTTGGAACACACTGTTTAGAGAAATTGCATTCTACTATAATCTTTCTAGTTCCAGTGACTTTACTACAAGTATTTCAGAGAATAGACTTGCATATACAGTTTCTATCCATTATCTGAAATACTTGAGACCAGAAGTAATTTGGATTTTGGAATAACTGTATTTGCCTGTACATATACAAGAAAGCTTGGAAGTAGAAGTCTGAATATATACAATTCATTTATGTTTCATTTACACATAGCCTGAAGGTAATTCTATATGATTTTAAAAATCATTTTGTGAATGAAACAAATTTTGTGTATACTGAACCATCAGAAAGCAAAGGAGTCACTATTGCAGCCACCCATGTGGACAATTTCAGATTTTGAAATATTTCAGATTTTAGAATTCCAGATAAGGGATGTTCAACCTATATTAAGATTGATTCTGTTATAAATAAATACTTTTCTTTACATCATCTAGTCATAGAACATGTGTTCCACATTCTGTGAAACTAGTGCCACTTTTCTTTGATTATTCGGTTCCAAGTTCCAGAGAGAGAAATGGGGAGACTGTTTCTTGACTTCCTGGTAATTGTAAATAAAACAAGATACTCAAAGCATCTCCAATGCCCTTTAATATTTGCATCAAGCTATTCTGAGTGGTCACCTGGATTTGGGAGCAAAACTAATCAATATACCAATGACACCTAGCAATATTTCTCTCTCACCACTGAATCAGGCTGTGCAGGTACTGAACTAGTCTCTGGGAGCAGTGATTGACTGAATGAGGACCAATACAGTAAGATCAAATACCATTAATCTTGCGAGTAAGGATTTCCACAACATAGGTAAACTACCCAATTGGGGTTATGCTTGTTCTGAAGAAATCAAGTTAATAATTATAGGGGTAATTTTGGTTTTGTTTTTTTTTAAATTTAGTTTTGTTTTTTGTTATTGGCAGCCCATGAGAGCTATTCATCAACATCAGCTGGAATTAAAGTTGTGGCCATGGCTGGAAAGGGGTTATTTTTCTACAATGGTCCAGAAAATGACTACATCAAATATGGACTAAACTGAAAGTAATGGCTGTCTGATCATAACTATTTTATTAACAACATGTGAGAAATGCAACTATGTTATTTGTTCGTTCAGTCGCTTCCAACTCTTTGTGACCTCATGGACCAGCCCACACCTTCTCTGTTAGCCAATGTAACCATAAGCATGTGTAAAGCAGCTCTTCATCTGCAACATGATACTGCTCAAAATAATCTGTACCAGTGTTGATTTATTTGACCACCTTTGAAACCTAGTCATCAAATGCATTTTAAAAAAAACTCTTCTGAGTACTCTGGTATATTGTCTGAAACCATCTTCCATTGTCTACATCATCAAAGTGCCATCACTGAGAGGTTTCCTTCATTTAACCAAGCAAATGAAAGTGAGAGCCCAAGACATGGCACCACTGATCATCTCATTTGTGCAGAAACCTGTAATGTTGCAAAAGAAGTTTTTTGTTATGCATTATGCATTACAGTGATATAACTGGATTGAATTCAGGTGTTTTTATTATTTTCTTTCTTATGGATGACTTCACAAAGGTTTCTTTTATGCCTATTTGTGGGGAAATGATCATTCTATTCTCGCCTCATATTAGAAGAATTAGCACCCATAAACTGAGTCAAATGGGGAGGTGGACGGAAGTTCCTTTGACCCTTCTTCTTTATACCATTTGGATCAATAGAAAACATCCTGATGTAACAAAGCACCAATATTTTCAACCAAAAACACTAATGTCATAAGTTTCAGTCTACTATTTCAGAAACTGTTCCTCCAAAGTGGAAGTAATTTGTTGTCTAATCTCTAATCAGCACCTTTGCAATGCTGAAACTTGACTAGATTGAAAAATAGTGTTGTGGAAGGTGCAAACGTAAATACTTTAGTCATATCTGACAAGATGTATTTGCAAAATAAAATGAATCTAAGGCAATAGGAGCTCTGTCAGTTAAATTTTTAATGAAAATGACACTTCTAGTTTATCTGAGGGCAGCTTTTGGAAGTAGGAATATTGAGGAAGGAATAAAAAGGGAAATTCTTTAATGTGCAGCTCATGAATCAGTAATAAAATAGACTAGCTTCTTATATCCCATATCACTGTTTTAATCCATTACTGCTTAGTTGACAAGCCATGGTGGTCAAGAAGTTATTACCCTCTTCAAAAGCCCAACGAAATGATTTTGGGTTTAATTCTTTCAAAGAAAATAAATAATGACTGAGAAAAAAAATATTTGCAGAAAAAGGCAAATATGGTAATTAATAAAAACTGTATCAATAATATTTAGCTCAAAGAAGAAACAGAAGCTGAAGAGATTTCTGGCTTAAAGCTTATCTAACTTCCACAGATTTCAAAATGCCAAAGAAAGCATTTGCGTATCTAGAAAGGTAATATAACTGTTGGGTTTCATTAATAGTAGCTAGAAACCTGAGTTAGGACCTGAAGACATTAAGCAATAGTCCGTTTCTTAGATCGTTTGCATACAATTCTCGATGGGTCACATCAAATGACATTTGTCCCCTGTTATCATCAACCTTTTGGAAACCGTGTGCAAAAAGAGGCAGAAATGGAGCTCTGGACATACCATGTTTTTAAAAATAAAAATCATATGAAATGCACTGCTTTAATGTATGATCAGTAAGCATTCCATCCCCTGTGCTTTGATGTCTCATTTGGGGGGTATCTGTGGACGATCCCTATGGACTTCACGACAGATCCCAGGATTTGTCATGAAGTGAGCCATAGACATTTGTCTCTACATGATGAGAGGAGATCTCCATAATGGCTACTTTGAAATCTTCTGTCCTTTTATTTAATTGATTTCAAATGAATTTGACAGGAAAATACCTTAGAATACCTTCAAACAGCAAATGTTAGCAATCACTATTTGCTGATTTGCATCAAATGACAGCAATAGTGACTCTCTACTGCACAGATACATGAGCTACAAATCTTGCGATACCATCCTGTGATGCTTCTATCTGAATAACGTTCAAAATGGCTTTTCAGTATCTGTTTATATGGAATGCTGGGATAGTCTGCATCTATTGGGAAGAAGATATAGGGAGCATGAAAATCCAGTATACTATCCAGCACACTGTTGTATAACCCAGTTAGCAAGTGTCCCAGGAATTTGGTAGTTAAGATGCAAGAGTTGTTGAGTAGCTAATTCAATCCAGGTCAGTCACAGGTTATCCAACAAGATAAAGGGAGAAATAAGAGGGTGGTCCTCCACTGCTCCAGGAGTTGCTAAAACAAGGCAGCAGTTCCAGATACAAGAGGCCAACAAGGAGTGAACAGTCTCTCCAAAGGACAGCCAGTTCAATATAGAGAAAACCCAAATACCAAAGAGTATTGTCAGTCATACTGATTAAATGATTGTGAACAACAGAGTCAATGAGAAACTGCCTGGACATTTTATGGATGGCTGTCTCCCATTTAACAGTTATTGGGATTAGTGCAACCTCTTTCTCTCTCTCTCTCTCTCTCATATACACACACACTGTTCAGAAAAGAATGGTGGCATATCTTCAGCATCTGGCACTTCCCACTCCCTCAATCTCTAGCCCCCTGGACTTGGACACTGGAATGTGGTAGTCACTGAAAGCATTCATCTTCACTTTCATCATGAGATACACATTCCTTGACATCTAACTCCTCTATTGACCTCATCAGATGGGTCTTACTTCAGCAGCATATGCCAGTTCAGTCATAGTTTACCCATGGTGCCCACCTGATCCTATCCCATGATGCAGAGGAACATCTGGTGGAGCTCCACAAGTAAACTATACTGGAACCAGCATATGCCAAAACAGCAGCCACATGGGAGGCTTCCCATGTTACACCAGAAGCAATGGGGGAAAGCCGTGTGGGCAATGCCTGCTCCTGTGGAATTGGCATGCTGGCATCTGAGGCAATTCCAGCAGCCTTTATGAGAAGGTCCTTACTCTGAATTGTCTGACTCCCGAGGGTGAGCTGGACACAGACTAACAGATAGGTAAAAACAGTATGTTGAACACAGCTCTTAAGAATGAATTAATGTTATAGTTAGAAATATTAGCCTGAATTCGATTGTTAGTCCCCACTAGTGTAACCCAGCTGAATCAATGAAACTTACATTGGGTTAAATGAAATCACTCTTTGATCATTGATATACCTCTCCTCTGTGCAACACACCAACTTGTTGATGATGCACCTGATTAGCTTTCACATAGAATCTGCAAATACTCATATTATTTCTGATTAGTACTGCATGATTAAAAAGTAACTGGGGTTTGTTTGTTTTTTAGAAAGGTCGGTGCCCCCCCCCCAGTCCAGATGTACCTGCCTCTAGATATTAAGTATTAGTCCCATTATTTTGGATGACACAAACAAGCAAAGCTTCCTTCCCATCTCTAACTCCTTGAGTTCATGTTGCTAGGCAACCCTGGTAAGCCTGCAACTCATTGAAATGATCAACCACCGTTCTCTGACAGTGCGTACAAAAATACTTCATTTTTGTTTGTACACATTTCTCCTCCATTACTGCACATCCATAAGGAAGCTGAGATAACAAAGCCTATTAACAAAAATACTGCAGGTTTTGCAAATCCACTTGACATTTAGATCTCAGAGTTTATAATTTCCTGGTCAATAGAAAATATGCATCAGCTTATTAAGTCTTCCTTCTTACAGAATCTATGTGTTCTACTTCTGTTTAGAAATTAGATAGCACATTACCTTCGTACAGCTAGGACAGTTTGTTTCCTTTCAGAATGAGGAGCGCATGTTGCTCTCTTTTGTCAAATGTAAAGATTTAAAAGCTAGTTCCCCTCCTTCAAATGGTGCAGTTATTAGAGATTAAACCAATGCCATGGCTCCTTGCAGTGGTGGAGGAAGTAACTCATTTTACTTGGTTTTGAAGATCAATCTGTTGTTGTTGTTGCTTTTCATTCCATTTTTAAAAACAAAACTAGGATTGGTAACAGTATAACACTTGAAAAAGTCATGTCACCAAAACATAACTAATGGTGGATAACTATGTCATTAATGACTCTTGACTTTCCACCTCTGCTCAACAACAGTATGCAGAAATGTATGTCTCATTTCAGCTAGCTCTCAAAACCCACTTCTAACATGCTGTCTGATCCTGTGATATCACCCTCGTTTGACCTTTACATGTGCATTTTATAGAGCAAACATTTCTTCTTACTAGCAGTGAGAAGCTCCTCAATCTTTGTATGCACAGAGGGAATCATAGGGGAAGGGATGTGCAGAAAGAGCTTTCGTTAAAGATTACTGAAGCAGTCTGTCCTAAATGAAATGATGCAAAAAGGGAGCAAAGAAAAAGGCTATTCTCTATTTGCAAAGTCCTGCCTAGTCTCACCAGCAAGAATGTGGAGAAGGTGGTTGTCTCTCCCTCCTCTGCGGATTTCTCCCTAATAAAACAAATTTGGGCACCGGGGGGGGGGGGAGATTAACTGGTTCAGCCCCAGTCCAGACTCCTAATCTTGGGATCTTTCATTGGGACTAGAAGGACTTCATATTTGTTCCAATACTACCTGAGGGAGCAGGTCTTTGGCTAGAAAACTCCTATGGCTGAAAAAGCTGCAATTCCCTAAAACCTAGCTAACATTAACAAAGGTCAGGGATTATGGGAGCTGTAATCCACATACAGCTGGATAGCCAACGATTCTTGCTATAGGCAAGAGTAGGTAAGTATAGTCTTCCAGATGTTTCTGAACCACAATTCCCATGATCCTTCATTGATTAGTTGTGCTGGCTAGTGGTGATGGCAGTTGCAGATCAAAATCTGGAGGGCCACAATTGCCCAATGTCTTGGGACACAGAACAATATCACATTCGAGTTCTAAAGCGCAGGTCCACGTTTCTCACATCGCTCAGTTTACTCCTGAAGAATTCTGGGAAATATAGTTTAGAGAAGCGAGGACCTCTCTGGCTGAGAAATCCAAAGGCTCCACCCTAAACTACATTTCCCATAATTTTGCAGGAGCAAACCAGGCAATAGGGAAACATAGACCTGCACTTTCAAACTTTAATGTGATATCATCCACATGGTCAGATTTCTCTGATTCTACAAGTCACCTGCCAACATATAGATTACTACAATAAGAAACAGGACTGATGCTAAGAATAGGAAGGTATCCCACGAAGTATACAAAAGGCACAACAGAAAAAGGTAAGGGGGAATCCTGTCTTTAAATGCTAATTAATTTCAATTTGAGAGACATGTTTGACTACATCTTAATTAGAGATTCATCTAGCTATCCCACCAACCACACTTCCTTTAACTGTAGCAATTCTAAGATCTCACACATGGTAGTCAAGTGTCCCCTATTGTAAGGGATATCGCTTATTTGGGAGCTGGAACATTTATGATGACTAAGGAAAAAATTGCACACTCCTAGTCTCTACTTTATCACCAATCCCTGTTTCTACGGCAACCCAATATTTCCAAAATCCAAATTGCAGAGACAGAAAGTGAAGTGAAACTTTCTGAACCGGGGTACAGACCGGAAAACAAACGTTACGGGGTGTTAAACCTTCCCTATGCTATTCAAAGCTTTAAAAGACTTTTGGCTGGAGTTACAGAATCTATCTATATAGGGACTGCATGTATATAGATGAAGAAGAGGCCAACCCCTGCCTCCATGATATTTTGGGGTGTGGTCTCCTCCTAAAAAACCAAAATGTGTACATCATGTAATTTATCGATGTGAACAACATGTCAATTTTACAGAAGAAGTCTGGCTAAATTAAATAAACTCAATACTTCTATTTGGTAATTAAATAGAACACAGATCTGATAAGCATCCATTCTTAACCCTTCATGTAATACATGTTAACATCCCTTATTACTATTTTGAAACCTGGCAACACTAATCTTATCAGTAGCTGACACTCACAGGGGAAAAATCAATCAATAGAAATGCCAACACAAGGAACTCAAGAAAGCATAGCAGCAACTGGTATTATTTTAGTGAGATATACAATCAGAAGTCCACATCACACACACACACATACATATATATTCATTAATTCTGGAAGTTGGTATTCTTTGCCTCACAACCCCTTCTCCAGTTCCTTGGTGTCATAAGGAACAAGATATGCAACTTTCACAATGTTAGCTTGTTCTTCTAGGAGAAACTTTCTATGACCATTAGACACATTTTAAAAGGGATACAAGTCTCTTATCCCCATCAACTTATATCCCCATAGCAAAAAAGGGAAATGCGAAAGACTGCTAAACTTCCGTACAGTGGCCCTTATTTCTCATGTCAGTAAGGTAATGCTCAATATCCTGCAAGGAAGACTCCAGCAATACATGGAGCAAGAGTTGCCAGATGTTCAAGCTGGGTTTAGAAAAAGCAGAGGAACGAGAGACCGGATTGCTAATATCCGCTGTTTCAGAAAAACATATATTTCTGCTTCATTGACTATTCTAAAGCCTTTGACTGTGTGGATCATAATGAATTGTGGCAAGTGCTTGGCAGGATGGGCATACCAAGCCACCTTGTCTCTCTCCTGAGGAATCTGTACAAGGACCAAGTAGCAACAGTAAGAACTGACCACGGAACAACAGACTGGTTCAAGATTAGGAAAGGTGTACGGCAAGGCTGCATACTCTCACCCAACCTTTTTAACTTGTATGCAGAACACATCATGCGATGTGCGGGGCTTGATGAATGCAAAGCTGGGGTGAAAATTGCTGGAAGAAACATTAACAACCTCAGATATGCAGATGACACCACTCTGATGGCCAAAAGCAAGGAGGAGCTGTGGAGCTTTCTAATCAAGGTGAAAGAAGAAAGCACAGAAGCTGGGTTGCAGCTAAACAGCAAAAAAAACCCCAAGATTATGGCAACAAGAATGATTGACAACTGGAAAACAGAGGGAGAAAATGTGGAGGCTGTGACAGACTTTGTATTTCTAGGTGCAAAATTACTGCAGATGCAGACTGAGGCCAGGAAATCAGAAGACGCTTACTTCTTGGGAGGAGAGCAATGTCCAATCTCGATAAAATAGTAAAGAGTAGAGACATCACACTGGCAACAAAGATCCGCCTAGTCAAAGCCATGGTATTCCCTGTAGTAACCTACGGATGTGAGAGCTGGACCTTAGGGAAGACTGAGCGAAGGAAGATAGATGCTTTTGAACTGTGGTGTTGGAGGAAAGTTCTGAGAGTGCCTTGGACTGCGAGAAGATCCAACCAGTCCATCCTCCAGGAAATAAAGCCCGACTGCTCATTGGAGGGAAGGATACTAAAGACAAAGTTGAAGTACTTTGGTCACATCATGAGGAGACAGCAAAGCCTAGAGAAGACAATTATGCTGGGGAAAGTGGAAGGCAAAAGGAAGAGGGGCCGACCAAGGGCAAGATGGATGGATGGATGGCATCCTTGAAGTGACTGGACTGACCTTGAAGGAGCTGGGGGTAGTGACGGCCGACAGGGAGCTCTGGCGTGGGCTGGTCCATGAGGTCATGAAGAGCCGGAGACGACTGAACGAATGAACAACAACAAATCTCTTGCAACAGCCATTCTGTCAATGTTGGTTAGCAGAGTTGATCAGAGAAGGGGTCTGGCTCTGCTTCCAGATGCAGAATGGATTACGTCATCCAATGAGACCTCAAAAAAATCCTAATGAATCTCAATAGAAAATGTCTGCCAAAATGCAGCAACAATTACAATTTGAATGTAATGTTTGGCCCTCCAGAGTTTATTTTTTGGAAATTGCTTTGACTCATTAAACTTTCAGTGGGGATTTTTTTTCATGTGGCCCTCTTGAGCTATCCAGGAAGAAACCAGGTAATGCTCAGAAATTCTGTCCTGGTGAAAATGATAACTAATTCATTGATAACTAATTCTATTACAGTTTCTCTACAAGTACACAAGGTTATCTTAAAACAGAATTTCAGAGGAGATCCTTGATATGTGAAAAGGCTTGATTGAAGTCATCACACTATGTTTATTCAATTTTCTTTCCTCCTTTAAAAGGAAGCATACAAGAATCAAAATGCAAAATCAAAACAGTCTGAAATTTTATACGCAAAGTGGCCAACTAAATAGACATGAGAACAACAGGACTGTTATCTATTACTTAGTTTTCCCAGCAAGTGATATGGAGAAGGGTCCAGCCTTATATGTTGGTAATAATATATGGCCAACAAGGCAACTTAGCTTTGATAACAATCACAAATCTTTCTGTTTTATCTCTTTATAGTATGCAGGTATAAGGGGTCATGAATTTCTGTTTTTTACATTAAGTTTCTAATTGTAAATGCAATCAAAATGAGTAAAGAGAAAGGGAGTGGTCACAGGATATAGTCCTTGGTTAGGTGTTAAATAAGATAAACAAAAACAAAAGTGACTGAAGTTGGTATCTGTAATAATCTACAATGATGTGCAGATGAAATAATGAATTATGTTGGTGATTCAACAGTAGGGATGCAAATCTGTGTTCTTTATAATCTCAGACATGAATGAATTCCCATATTATGTACATTTGAAACATGGATCAGGTTAGACAATGCTATTGGAAAGTGAGATCAACAGGAAGACATGGGTCATTATATGTTTTTAATGGTTTTTGTATTGTATTGATTTTATATTGATCTTATAATGCTGTTTTAAATGTTTTAATTGTATATTGTGGATTGTTATGGCATCCAATTGCTGCTGATTTGTAAGCAACCTTCAGTCACCTTTGAGCTTGAGAAAGGAGGGATAGAAATATCGTAAATAAATAAATAAATAAATATTACTATCTCCACTGTGAATGAGCACAAAGCTTCCTACACCATTCCCAATCACTATTTGTGCTTTGATATGTATTTGGGTGCTTATAAATACACATGTTTTTTTCCATGTGGGAAGCAGTTCTTTTTATGCAAAACATAGTGATCCTTGTGCAAGAAACATGTTTGCATTTTCCATGCTGAAAAAAACACATGTATCTCTTCACAAATATTTATGAAAATTCATAACAATCTTACAGCAACTCCTGTTCATCCCACTTGGAAACTCCAATTTTCTCTGCAATGAAATGGATAATTCTAGGAGGCACATCCATATATGTCAGAAAGAGAACCTATCTGTATTGCATCACTGTCATTTAGCTGACCTGAATCAATGGTATAAACAGATTTTGGGCAAAGAGATGCTGGATCCAGCAGCCCTTCAACTGGCCCTCATCAGTGGTATTCCACATTAGCCAGCCACCAATTATGCCCAGAAATATGTGGGATAATCTGGCACTAAGTAGCCATTATCAAGCTACATGTACCAAATCATAACCTGAAAACAAACATTTTCTTTCTCAAATGATTGGTAATACTAGATTTACAACAGATTTCTCAATGTGACTTATCTTAAAAATATTTTGCTATGCAAAGCTGTGTAGGGGAAAAGTGCTGTTGGGCAAATAGTAAGAAATGAGCAAAAACATAAAGAAAGTCTAAACATAAATCTTATGAGTGGGTGAGTGGTGCAGTCCAACAGCCCAAAATATTTTTTTAAAGTATAAAAGAAGACTTACGCTCAAATAAATACACACAGGATTGCAAACTAAAATGTAATCTGTTCCACCACCTCAATAGGGGTAGGATTTATGTTTAATTTCTTATTGATTTTTTATGGTTATTGGTCCAAGGTATAGTGGGACCATTGCATTCATTGTGGTTTAGTTCTAGGAGTCTTTGTGGATACCAAAATCTATGGATGCCAAGATTTGCTTTTGGGAATGGCTGAATTTATGGAAACAAAATTTATGGATAAAGAGGGCTGACCATATGTCTGCATAAAGAAGATTTTAGTGTGATCCCTGTTTGTAATAGAAAGGAGGAGATCATATGGTGGTAGAGCTAGTTTACCCAGATTAACTAGGATCCGGTTGTATATTTGTATTAGGGATCTTATCACACACAAACATACACCATGCGATTTCACCAGGAAGCGTGGTGAAACAATATCATAAGGGAGAAGTGGCATCCAACTGTGGCAGAATCCACTGCAGCTCGGGGGGGGGGGGGGGAGTAGACCAAAAACCATCTAGTAACCCCAGGGGTGGGAAGAAGCTGATTCAGCAGAGCTTCAACTGACACACAACCTCATCATATTGAGAGGGGACAGCATGGGTGACAGTTCCTTTAAGAGTAAAGAATTGCCCCTCTTATATAGTCAGTCGTCCCATTTTGAGTTCTACCTCCTCATCACAGTCACACATGTAAACTTAAGAGCTGGCAATACATTTATCTTTTAAATTAATCACAAGGTTAGTATTACTTTTTGGTTTTTAATCAGGAGAAACAACAATATCCAAAACCCAAGAGATCCCTTGACATGCCCAAAGCCCCATATATTAAAGGAGATTGACAGTAGTTTAAAACCACTTCTTTCAATTGAATAAAATTGTTCTGCATCAAATCCCATAAGATACAAGAGCCAGTTATCCAGGTTAAAACCACTGCTTTCCGTGGAATCCTATTGTTCTGCATAAAACCCCATAGGATGCAAGAGTCAGTAGTTTAGGTTAAGACCATTGCTTTCCATGGGACCCTATTGTTCTGCATCAAAGCCCAAGAGCCAGTTCTCCAGGTTGAAATCATTGCTGACAGTCAATGAAACAGGGAGGGAAAGTGCAATGGTTCCCATAGCACCTGTTTTTCAGTTGCAAACATGGGAGTAAAGTGTGATAGGAGATAGGAGATCTGTGTTCAGAGTTCCTTCCTTTCAGGACATGTCTGCCTCTTTTCAACCATGAAACATGTGATGAGCTCCGTGCCTCTCCATGCTTGACAAGACGCTGAAGTCTCCTATCAGGAGGAAATTTCTCAATGTTATGAGGTTGATTGCCAGAGCTCCCTCCTTTTAGGACACTTCTGCCTCTTTTCAACCACTATGCATGATGGCTGGAAGTAGTTTAACTCATATGATGAGCTCAGTGCCTCTCCATGCTTGAAAAGAAGCCGAAGTGTCCTATGACTAAAATTTCTCAGTGTGACAAGGTGGGTAGTGTTAGCTTAGTTCACCCTTTACCATCTTCACCAATACTCTGTTGGGCCTCAGAACTCCAGCTGCACCTAATTATCTTTAAATATCAATTCTTCAAGCTTACACTCTCTATCTTCTGCATTCTTTGATACTTGGCCTGCTACTATTTTTATAGTTCTTTCATCCAACAGAAAACAAAACATAGCTTTTTTTGTATAATTCTCCCTTTAGTTACATTCACTCTTATGTTAGGAATGTACATTAACTCATTGTACAATCAGATCTTAAAGTGCTATACTCATGATTAGTCATCTCAAGGGTGTGTAGAAAAATTATTTCCCATATAAAAGGAGACAAATATGCTATTTTCCTACATTTTTTGTTTACCATTTTTTCTAAAGAACGCTCACAGATTTAAATGCATTAGAGCCCAAACAAAATACACTACAGACAAGCTTTTATTGATAGAGCTAATATGTTGCTGCCTAAACTGTGAATAATAGGTCATTACAAAGCTTTCCCGGTCCATTCACTGACAGCATATCCCACTTTCAATGTTTGTAAAACATATTCATTCTATGATGTTTCTCCTGCAATGATTTAAGATCCATTTTTCCTCTTAAATGAAATATGGCTAGCTGGCGATATGGTGGGAAAGACCATAAATGTCATTCTTCACTCCAGGATGATGTTTGTAAAGTGCTTTGAACCTTTGCCCTATTATGTAAAAGAAAACAAGGGGGTTAAAGAGCCCTATAAAGCCATAGGAAAAGGTTTCTGTTCTTTTCTAATTTGTTACCATTTCAAGATGCTTGGACATTCCTAACTCTATGTTAATATGAGAAACAGTTGCTTAAAAATTCCTTTTTGAGTATCAAGGCCTCATGAAAATACTCCTTTAGGCCAAGAAGAAGAAGAAAAGAAAGAAGAAAGAATCTTGCTTACAAAGCTCTTTTTGTTGTAATTGATAGCCTTCTGTTCTGAGAAAGGAGCTTTTTTAAAAAAAGAAAAAAATTATAATCTTTCACTCATAAAAAATACCTTCTATAAAATAGCATCCCCCTCCTCTCCCCAAAGAACTAACTCTATGCTGTTGTACGGAATGATGATGTTAGCATCTGTATTTTGCCAAGAGTTTTTCATTTATTAACTAGGATTTACTGACAATCATGCCCATTTCTTAAATCTAGCTGAGCTTTTCATATGTCAAACCTAAAAAGCTGATGTACTTGCGGCATGCCTAACAGGATGAATGGAGGAAAAAGAGAAGCATTTGGTTGTAGGAATACTAGTGCTATTTTTTTTTCCCATCATAAACCCTGACATTGCTGTACTAAGTGCTATCAATCCTCATCAGCTCTTTAAAGAAAGAACAATATGAGCTGGGGAAATAGACATAATGATAATAAATCCTAATTAGATATACACGGCACTCCAAATATAGATCTCAAATTAAATCCTCTGACAATGATTTATTTAAAATCAACAAAATGCTATCAATGTAAGCAGTTTGAGTACTGCAGCTCATGGAGTTTAAAACAAGGAAAATGGTGTTTACAGACTTTTAAAAAAATCGTCAGAAAAAATGGTGAAAGTAAATATATGATAGCTGAGACAGAAATGCAACTCATGGTTTTAAATATTAAAAGCCCACTGAAAATAGACGCAGAGAGAAAAAAAGCTATCTTTTTGTGTCTGTGCATTGAATACATACATACTTGTGCCTGCGTGTGCATTTGTATATATTTGTACACATTTCTGTTTATCTGTTCTTCAGGCGGGTAATTTGTTAGTAGGTTTATTCTGTGCCTTCTGGGAAGGTGCGTGATAAACCCACTACTTTTGATGTCTGGACAGCCGTCCAGAAAGTATTCCCATGTGATAATACCAAACCCGCTCCCCAAAAGACCCCATAATCACTGTAAAAAAAACTTACTCAACCTCCATTAGAGGGTTGCCAGAGCTCTCCTGGCATGTCCAAATGATGTGCTAGGAGAAAGAGGGCGATAAAAATTGCTTCTGGCCCCCTTTCTCCTGGCAGTGTCATTTGTATGCACCAAGAGAGCTCCAGTAGCCCTCCAATGGAGGCCAGGTAAGTTCTTTTGTTTTTTTACAGTGATTTTGAGGTCTTTGGAGGAGAGGGTGTTCTCCTGGAAAGTTCAGGAGAACATCTGGACACCCATCCCAGAAAGCATGCGCTTTCTGGAATGTGTGTGGATAGGGTCCCAAGAACAACGCGGATGCTCCTTGGATAAAGCGCCGAGTGGAAGTGCCCCAATAAGCATGAGGTGTGGGGTTAAGATAGTACTCTGTTATGCCATGCTTGATGAGTAACCTAACCAAACATTTTTGCTAAAAACTCCAATGGTGGGGAGGGAAAATTGGCTTAAGGTAGCTCTCAAACTTCTCTTTCATTCTTACCTATTACCAAGTTTGCCCAATTCTGGTCCAAATATAATGGAAGCTATCCTGTGTGCAGATCTGATTCCCGAAATGACTTGGTTCTTTCCTTTAAAATTCAGATTAAAACTTGGCATAGTTTTACAATCTCACTGACATGGAAGGCACCAGCCTCAAGTGCAGAATTCCACAGCCAGTTTGGCCACCTGCTTGCAGCAATAATCTGCAGGATGCCTCTCAAAAGTACAATAACAAGGAATTATAAGGATAGTAATTCTTCTTTGTGGATGTGAATAGGAATGTGCAGAGCTTAGAAATTACTATTGTGGAGGTTGCATATCTCAGAAATGTGCAGCCAGATTCTGCCAGATGTAATCTAAAACACATTATTTTCAAGATCGGTTAAAGTGCTGTTTCTTTGCTCATATATTTTCCTGATAATTGACCTAATTGCTTAGATTTTCATTTCCATTTGGTTTTTAACAATTTTAATGCATTTCACTTTTTATTATTATATTATTGTATTGGGCTTTTAGTTATTGATTTTATTGTGTTGGTTTCTATAACAAACCACTTAAAGGGGGTTTTTTAAAGAAAAATGTGGTGTAATCCATTTTTAAACCAGATAGTGGTTCAGTTCCAGTTGGAGAATATATTGATCAAGTTCTTGTTTAATGCCAGCAGAACATGTAATGAATATGTAATAAGGAAATGATAGCAGTGATGGTGGATGAATGACCAATATAGCTGGTAGTTTTCCAGCTGTTTTGGAGGCCATCCTGAAGATGTCCTTGTATTCCTGTAGTGACATATTTAAGGAGAATAAAAATGCAGTTGACTGTGTTAAAATAAAATATCTTTTAAAAAAAGATTTCGAAGACCTTCATATTCTTCAGGTGACATCTCATTACAATACCTTGTGGCTGGTAGAATCCTCTTCATCTGCTATAGGGATTGCAACTAAATATAAAAGAAGCAGTGGAGTATTTTTTAGACCACCTAGGTTCATAATTCAGTAGGCTTCTGGTTTAAGTGTTTGGATAGATAACAGGCACTATGGCAGCTTATCACTGTATTTAGTGACAGAATGTGTGTTTCCTGTAGATCAGACCTCTTCAACCTGTGGCTTTCCAGGTTTTTGGGACTTCAGGTCCCAGAATTCCTAACATTAAACAAGCTGGCTAGGCCTTCAGGGGAGCTGGAGGCTCAATCATCTGGAAGGCCAGAGGTTGAAGAGACCTGTGTAGATCCCTTTCCAGTCCCCGTTTCCAATTAGTGTGATGACTGCACTACTATGGAATGTATGTCTCTTTGGAAAAGAGCAACATCACAAATCATAGGTTGCAAATCTTGATTTAAGTAATGGTTTGTGCTACTGCGGCATCACTTCAGTATTATACCTGGCAACTGTAGGCTTTTTTGGACAACTCTTGCTATTGTCTTCCCCCAGTTCAGATTGGCCTGCCAAGAAGCTTTGGCAGAAGCATTCATTTTCATGTGCCAAGGAAGCTGCTGTGCCTGGACAGGTAGCATGGCTAATATGTATTTTACTAGCACTTAAGTTTCAGACTTACTGCCAGAAGGTCACATTAATCTTTGTGTACTACAAAGACTTTGTATCCTTGAGTATTTTGACCCCTATTTGTTGTCCAACACTTCTGGACAGTTATAGTACTTTGATTCAAATTGGGAAAACGTTCTGACCCCCTTTCCTAAAAACTCTCTGTGAGCTGCAATTTCTGATGGTCTACTAATGAAAGGCTGCATATCGTTTTCCACAAAAGCTGCCAATGCATCCCAAACCTCTGATAATTTTAGAATGCAAAATGCCTTACGTATTGTACAAATTACAATTGCACAATTTGCTTCATGCTTCATGTTAAAAATTGTGGGTAATACTTTTTTATTTCATGATGATAACAAGTGGGGAAAATGCATTTGAACTTATGGATAATCTAGTTTCTGTAAATCCTACACTGCCCAGTGTAACGTAAGAGTTCCACCTACCTCCTCCATAGAATTGATGGTTGTCCCGTAATTGTCATGGCCAGCACCAAAAGTGAGACAAGGAGTTGCTGGACTAGCCAGTGGAGGAGATGGAGGTCAACAGCTCTCAGCAATCTCCCCAGCCTACCTCAGACCATTTTTACACTGCCCTTTTATCACAGGATCTGATCCCAGGTTATCTGCTTTGAACTGGATTATAATAGTCTCCATAGCCATACAATCTAGGGTCAAATCCTGAGACATAAGAACAGTGTAGAAGGGGCCTTACCCACTGCTGAGGATGAGCTTTCAGCAGTAGCAATCACTCCCTAGCAGTATGAACAAACTGAAGCAAGAACATCAGAACAGGCTAATGGAAGATTAAACATATCCCAACCTTTGGAGCACAGGAGAAAATGTGCACAGGATTGTGAAATTAGTAAGGAAACAAGCATTAAACAAGCAACAGCTGAGATCATAGGATAAAAAGTATTGTTGTAGCAGACAATGTTGTTTCTTGGCTTGGTACCTCACCTTTCTGGTTTTCAGACTACCAGCATTTCTGACCCTGGATTGTGACCTTGGCTTTCATTTGTTCCTGACTTGACTCTGTTGCTTCCTCAGTTTAAATTAAGCTCATTGGACTTTGAAACTAAGCATTGCTTCACCCTTATCTGTTTGTGGTCTGTATTTCTATTATCTGTCTGGACTTTCAAGGACTTATGAATTTGGGCTTCTCTGGACTCTTCCACACAGGCCCAAAACCCATGATAGATTTCAGGTTAACCTGAGGCATCCAAATGACACCTCAGTTTAATCTGGATTAATCCAGAGTAAACTGGGATTTCCTGATTGTTCTGGATTTAAAAAAAAAACACCTGAAAAGACCTGGACCTTACTGCAAGGTCTGGATCTTTTTAGGTGTTGGGCCTGTGAGGATTGACTCTTGGGACTACCTTTTGCAACCCCAGGGGTCAATCCCCACAGCCATCCCAGTTCTTTGGGCTCCTGGCACCCAAAGGAGAGAGTACCCACCCCCTGCTCCCCAACACCCCACAAAAACCTTACTGGAGGGGCCTGCCAGCAATACAGGCCCCTCCATAGGGTACTCCTGACACTTGAAAATGATGAGTCAGAAGGTGTGAGTGAGGAGGGGGGAATTTACCTCTCCCCCCCCCCCACCTCCTGACAAGCCATATCCAAGCATCAGAAGTAATCTATGGAAGGGCCAGAGCTGCCAAGAGGCATCTCTGGTAAATTTTGGGGGGAAATGGGAAGGGGGTGAGGGTGGATGGCATCTAGCCATGGCCTGAGGGAAAGCTCAGTGATTTGGCCCTGTGTAAAAGGGCCATCTGTTAACTGACTCTTTACTTTGGCTTATCCTCCTATTGTTTGTTGAAACTTAAGTTAAGATTATCCTGGTCTAGTTCATGACAATAGTAGCTGGTGGTGAGCAGAAAAAGAATTGGTGAACCACCTATGTCCAGACTAATTGCATCTTTTGCTATGATTCACCAAGAGATGATGCCTCTTGTCTGATTGTAGCTATGGGGCATAACCAGGCTCTGTGATACCCATTTTCCCCACTATCCAAGGAATGCCCCTTCATAGGACTACTGATGAAGAAATCCCCCAAAGTCCTTGTGGATAGTGGAGAAAAATACTAATCTGGACAGCAATTTAAAAAGATATGTGCAGGTGGTGGTGTGCTTGCTCGTAACAACAATAACTGGTTATGATAAAAGTTCTAAGAAAAAAAAGTAATAACCAGCAACAAATCATTTGTACTTCCTATACCAAGGTGTACTGTGGGGCGTAACATTGCACATAACTGAATACGTGATGCCACACCACATATGTAATTTTCTGTCACCACTTTAATACCTGGGACATACTCTGTTTCTGTCCTTTTACAGGTGCCTTTCCTTTTGACTCAGTGAGGAGGAAAAGAATTTCTAAATCTCTTTATCGCCTTGTACTGCTGCAGTTTCCCTTTTAAATTAGCTGGGGCTTTCTTGTGAGCTGTTTAACCTTTGTGCTTTATATCACAGGCTTGAGACACTCTGGTAAGCAACAAAGTAACAAAGTTTATTTATAGCTTCTGGTTCCAATGCTTTATGGTTACATGTGTGTTTTGTTACAGTCTCGGGTCTTACATTCAGTATCATTCACTTGGTTAAATTTTCCTATGAAACTCTCACTGTTTCACATCAATGAAAATGTTACTTTCTTCATATACTCTTGGCTGAACTATATTCTGACTTAGGCCACACTGGTGCCTTTTATTCTTCTTAAACCTTGAGCTCCATTTCCCAACTGCTTCTCTCTAACTGAGGTTCCTAACTGCTCCTACCTTTTTTTTAAACTGACAATTTCTAACTGCCTCTTTCAAACTTGACTGTAACTGCCAGAATGGCAGTTACAGAACTGAACATTCTAAGGGGGTGCCCTTAGAATGTTCAGTTCTGTAACTGCCATTCTGGCTCAGCAGCCTTTTCGAATCCTGGCATAATCTCATCTGCATATGACCAATCGGCTTCACATATGCAAATTAATCCTGCCTTCACTGTTGCTACCCTATTTGAGCCAATTCTTCCCTATTAACCATATTGTAACCTAGAGCTACACACCAAAAATAAAACATGATCATAAAATTCACTACATGTACTTTTTTTTTTATAATAATCTTTATTGAGTTTTTCACGAAAAATTAAAAGCAAAGGCAAGAAAGAAAAAAAAAGGAAAAAAAAGGAAAAGAAAAAGAAAAAGAAAAAAGAAAAGGATTGGGGGGGTGTGGGGCAATGAGCAAGGACTAATAGGAATGGGAGGGATGGGAGAGGTAGTGGGGAAAAAGGGGGGAATGGGAAGAGTTTAGGGTAGTGGTGAGGGGGGGGGTTAAAAGAGAAAAATAAAAAGGCTTGTGACTTCCCGGTATCATCTTCAGAGTCTCTTCTTTTCCTCTTATCTTCTTCCGTTTCTTGTCTATTCCTTTCTCCCTCTCTTTTCCTTCAATTTCACTTTCTGTGGTTTTGTCTTATTACTTTATTAGAATCTTCTTATTTCTTTCTTTAAAGTATTCTATCACCTTCTCCCAGTTTGTTTCCTTTCTGTTGGTGCCTTTGTTCCTTAATATAAGAGAGGTGAGTCGGTCCATGTTTTTGATTTCAAGTATCTTCGTTAGGCGTTCGTCCTCCTCCGGGATTTCTTTCTGTTTCCACTTTCGTGCGTAGCAGATTCTAGCCGCTGACATCATCAGAAACAGCAGCTTGTCCGTGTTTTGATCAATTTCTAAGTCTTGCATCCCTAGTAGAAATATCTCTGGTTTCCAGGGTATGTTGATTTTCAGTATCTTTTGCGCTTCTTTCTGTACTTCCTTCCAGTATCTTTTCGCTTTTGGACACGACCACCACATGTGGTAGAACGACCCTTCGGTTTCCCCACATTTCCAACACTTCGTGGTCATGTTCCTGTAGGTCTTCCCCAGTTTCTTTGGCGTCATGTACCATCTGTACGCGATCTTTGCCCAGTTCTCTTTTAAGTCTGTCGCATAGCAATATTTTAGTCTTCTTCTCCAAGCCTCTTCCCATTCTTCTTTTCTGATTGTTTTTCCTAGGTTTTCGTTCCATCTCCTCATGTATGTTTCCCCTTTTTTTGACTCTAGTTCCCATTCCAGTAGTTTTCTGTAAATTTTCGTTATTAACTTTTCTCCTGAATCCATTATTTTGTCCCAAAATTTTTTTTCTAGGTTAAACCCTATTTCCTTATCCTTTTTGAATCTTTCTTTAATTTGCCAATACTGTAGCCATGTTATTTTTTGGTCTAGCGTATTTAGTTCATGTTGTGCTTTTAGTATCACCTCCCCTCCCTCTTTTTTTATTATATCCTTATATTTTGGCCAATCGTACCATCCCATACATCTTCTTTGTTCAGCTTCTAAGGGGGATATCCATATTGGTGTTTTTTTGTATAATTTGCTCTTATATTTTTCCCAGATCTTCAATATTGTGGATCGCACGAAATGGTTCCCGAAGTTTTTCTCTGTCTTTTTTCCCTTGTACCAAATATATGTGTGCCACCCCTCTCTTAATTCTATCCCTTCCAAGATCAACAGCTTCTTTTTCTCCAACATTGCCCAGTCCCTTGCCCATATTAGGGCGTTTGAATCAAAATATATTTTTAAGTCTGGTGTGGACAGTCCCCCTTTCTCCTTTCGTTCTCTCATATTATCATAGTGGATTCTTGGCTTTTTGTTTTTCCAGATGAATCTTGCCACATCTCTATTCCATTCTTTAAGTGTATTCTGATTTCTTACTATCGGCAGGTTCTGGAATAGGAACATCATTTTTGGTATTACCATCGTTTTTATCATTGCTATGCGTCCCATTAGCGATAAGTTCAGCTTGTTCCATCTTTCCATATCTTTCTTTATTTCTTTCCATTTGGCTGTATAATTGTTTTGGAGTAGTTGCAAATTTCTGGCCGTCAATATTATCCCTAGGTATTTTAGCTTTGTGACTATTTGTATCTTCCAATCATCCTTTATTTCGTCTTGTTCTTTTTTCTTTATGTTTTTTGTTAATGCTTTAGTTTTCTCCATATTAATCTTAAATCCTGAGACCTCTCCAAATTTCTTTATTACGTTTAGCCAATCTCCTAATTTCTGTTTGGGATCTTCAATTATGCATATTACATCATCGGCGTATGCTCGTATTTTGTATTCTTGCCCTTGTATTTTCGCTCCTTTTAGGTCTTTTTCCTCTCTCAGTTTGTTCAACAGTATCTCCAGGGTTAGAATGAATAGGAGTGGGGAGAGGGGGCATCCCTGTCTTGTTCCTTTCTTGATTTCTATTTTTTCTGTTTCTCTTCCATTTACTATGATCCTTGCCTCTTGTTTGTCGTATATTGCCTCTATTGCGTTTAAGAAATAGAAGCCCATGTCCATTTCCTTCATTATGATTTTTAAGAATTTCCAGTTCACATTATCGAACGCTTTTTCGGCGTCTAATGTAAGGAACATTACTTTGTTTTGGTGTTTGATCTCATAATACTCTATTAAATCAATGATCGTTCTTACATTTTCTTTTTGGTTCCTGTTTGGCAAAAATCCTGATTGTTCCTCTTTTATATATTCGTTTAATAGTTTTTTGAGTCTTTCTGTCATGATATTGCTGAAAATTTTATAGTCGACGTTCAACAGAGATATCGGTCTGTAGTTCTTTACTTCCTCCGGGTCGGATTTCTCTTTGTGTATCACACATATGTTCGCCTGTCTCCATGAATTTGGGACCTCTTTATATAATCTTGCCCTGTTTATTATCTCTTTTAGGTATGGGGTGAGTTCTTTCTGAAACGTTTTATAATAAATTGCAGAGAACCCGTCCGGTCCTGGTGATTTGTTTGGTTTCAGCTTTTTAATCGCTTGTTCAATTTCTTGTTCTGTTATTTCTTTATTTATATTTTCTCTTTGTTGGTCTGATATCCTTTGTATTTTGTGATTTGTTAGGTAGTCATATATTTTTTCTTCTTCAATATCTTCTTCCTGGTACAGATTTTTATAAAACTTGAAAAACTGCTCCCTTATTTCCTCCTCCTGTGTTAGGATTCTTTCTTTATCTCTTAATTTGGTTATGTAGTTTGCTTCTCTTCTTTTTCTAATTTTTTTAGTAAGCCACTTTCCCGGCTTATTTGCGTTCATGAAGAAGTCTAATTTCATGGATCTTAGTTCTCTTTCTCTTTCTTCAATTTCCAGAGAATCTCTTTGCTTGTGTAGGAGCTCCAAGGTTTGTATTATCTCTCTCTTTTTGGGATTTGTTTTTAACTTTGTTTCTTCCTTCCTTATTTCTTCCATGATTTCTTTCATCTTTTGGGCTTTTAGTTTGTTTTTTATTATTTTTGCTGTATAAAATTCCCCCTCATTACAGCCTTGCTCGCTTCCCACAGTGAAGTTAGACTTGTTCCTGGTTTGTCATTTAATTTGAAGTATTCTATCAGTAGCTTCCTGTTTTTTTCTATGTCTTCTTCCCTTTTTAATAGGTTCTCATCCAATCTCCATCTTTTAGGTTTTTCTGATATTCCTAATTCTAAGGTCACAGGGCAATGATCTGAATCAATTCTTGGCAGGATTTTAGTCTTTGTGATGTTGATTTTTAAAGATGTTGAGGTCCAGATCATGTCGATTCGTGACCAACTCCGGTGTCTGGCCGAATAATAGGTATAGTCTTTTTCTAATTCATTTCTTGATCTCCAGCTGTCTTCTAGATTTAATTCCTGCATAAGATTCTTCATTGATTTAGGTAGTTCTCCTTTTCCTTTCTTACTTTTACCTTTCTTCTCTTCTATTCCTCTTCTATCTAATTCGTTATTTAATACTCCATTGAAGTCTCCCATTAGAATTAGATGGTCGTATTCTTGACTTTCAATGTTTTTCCTTAGGTTTTCTGCAAATTTTGTTTTGGTATCATTCGGGGCGTATACGTTACATATTAGGATTTTTCTGTTTTTTATCCGGATATTTACCCCCAGGTATCTCCCCTCCTCATCTTTGAACGCCAGGTTAGCTGGAATATTTCTGTTGATGTATGTTACTACCCCCCTTTTCTTTTCCTGCGCTGATGCGTAAAATGTTTGCCCTAGATGTTTGTTTTCTAGATGTTTTATATGCCTGCTCATTATGTGTGTTTCTTGAAGAGAGACAACATGGTAGCCACTTTTCTTTAATCTGTGAAATACTTTATTTCTTTTACATGGTGAATTCAAACCATTCGAATTATTCGAGTAGATCTTTAAAACGCCTAGCATTTATCTTCCTCTTCCTGTTCTCTTTCTTCTTCTGTTGTGTTCCCTTCCTCTTCCTCTTCTCCTTCTATTTCCTCTTCTTCAGTATCTAGTATGTTCGGGGTGTCTCCTCCTTCTTCTGAGTTTTTCCTGAGTTCTTCCTTCTCTGTCAGTTCTTCCAGGGAGTCCGTACGTTTTTTCTTCTTCGTCCTTCCTTCCTCGTGTTCTCTTTCTTTCGGTTTCGTATTCTTTTTTATCTTTTGTAAGAATTCTTTTGCTCTTTCTTCATCTTTTATCCAGTATCTTTTGTCTTCATATGTTAGCATTAGGCCTTCGTCCCGCTCCCATCTAAATCTTATTTTCTGGTTCTTTAATTCCTCCGTTAAGAAGGCATATTTTCTTCTTTTTTTCAGGACCATGCTTGGAAATTCTTTCAAAATTATTACTTTCTTCCCTTTATAATAAATAGTTCTTCTGTTGTTTGCTCTCAGAATGTCATCCCGTGCCGTCTTCTTTGTAAAATGTACAATTACATCCCGTGCAGTTTTGTTTCTTTTTGCATAATTTGTGTTGATCCTATATATTCTGTCAGTCCGTTCTCTCATCTCCTGCTTAGGACATTCCATTAATTCCGTTAGGATCTCTATCACTTTTGTACTTATGTCTTCTTTCACTTCTTCTTGGATGTTTCTTAGTCTTAGTTGAAATTCCATGTCTCTGGCCTCTGCTTCCTCTTGTTTTGCTTCTAGTCTTGAATTCTTCAACTCTAGTTTCTTTATGTATGTTTGGACTTTATTTTGTGTCTCTTTAATTTCCTTCTTCTCTTTTTGAAGCTCGTTGATTTCTTGTTGCATCGCCATCATTTCTGTTCTCATCTTCCCTATTTCTTCTTTTAAGTCCTTCTTTAAGTCCAGCATTTGCTCTTGTTGTGTTTTTTGGTATGCCTCTTGTTTTACTTGGTAGGCATCCTGCTTTTCTTGAATTTTTTGGATTTCTGCCAGTACATTACACATCATTTCCTTCAAAGTGGGAGCCGGGTCTTTTGGTAGTGTCTCTTCTGTTATTGAGGTCCTTCTTGATATTGCCTTATTTTCTTTCTCTCCTTTCTTTACCACGGACATTTTCTTTTCTTTTCCTTTCTCTGATCCTATTTATGTAGTTTTTTCGTCGCCTTTTCCTGTTGTTTGGTTTTAGGTTCTTCTTCTTTCTTCTTCTTTTACTCCTTCCTTTTGTATCTTCTGATGCCTTATTTCAGCTTCACTTTGAATTCTTTGGTTGTCTTTGTTTGTATCTGTATTGGTGAATTAGGTCCTTGTTAGTTATTTCTGCTTTCTATTCTTATTGGCTTAAACCTGCTGTCCTTTGGCTCCTTTGACTCCTTCTCTTATTTTGATTTTATTTTCCTTGTTTTCTCTGTATATCCTTTCCTGATTTCCTTCTATTGTCTTATTTTTTCCTTTTATTTTCCTATTCTTTTATCTCAGTTATCCTTGTTGTCGTTATTGCTATTATTTATTAGTTAGTGTTATTATTTATTATTATTATTATTAACTTTCTTATGATTATTTTTCTAGTTATTCTATAGCTCTTTTGTCCTTACTCTTAAATATTCTCAAATATATTGTTGTCTTTACCTTTCTGCCGCTTTTCCCTCTTTGCCGCTTCTGCTTTTGCCTTTTTCCTTCACTCCTCCTATTCGCCTCTGCTCGGAGGTCTCTCCTTCCTTCCTTTCTGTCTTTCTGTTGTGCTTCCGCTTCTCTATTGCTCCTGGCCTTCTCTGGCAGCCTTCTCTCTGTCTCTCCGCCTCTTGGGCTTCACTTCCGCCCTTCTCCTTCCTTTTCTCTTCTCGCGGTCTCTCTGACCCCTTCTCGCGAGGCCTTTCTTAGTTCTCGCGATATTTCTTCCTGTCGGTGTTCTCCTTCTCTCTCGCGTTATCTTTTGTCTCCTTCCGGGTGTACTTATGTTCCTTATTATGTTCCAGATTGACACCGTCCATGTGGGATAGAAAGGGAGTTTCCTTGTGCCACTTTGGCGGAATAACCTTCCTAGCAACTTTTATAAATATGAAGTAATGAAATAATATTCTGGTTGTTATTACACTCAGCAACCATTTTCCTTTATCTGTTTGTCAAGGAGTATCCACACTATTTTTAGTCATAACAGTGACATCTCTCTTACAGTCCCAAACTAAAAGGTTGGCGTGTCCACACTACATCTGGGGAGCAGAAGTCTTTCCAACTGCATTCAGCACTGTAAAGTTTCACACACCCCCGCCCCCCAAGGACAGGCAAACTCAAGTCTTGTTGTGGGTTTGCCCTCCGGTTCAAGGTTAAACATCAAAGATTCCATTTGTGTGAATGCACAGTTAAAATGCAACATGTAACATCAGGATGAGCAATAGCATGAGACTACAACGTGCAGGCTATTTTTTTAAGTGACTAGATTTAAAGAAATGGTGAAGAACATCATTTTTCAATTTGAATGAAAACCTGGTTTCATTTCCTAGTGGAAGAGCTTGAAAAGAATGAAGCCATTTCCATATTCCTGGTGCAGTTGGCTTGTACTGCCTTGAGGAATCTACACATGATCTGACTTTGAACTGCTGATGCAGTCTTATATCAAATAATTGGCCCATCATCTAACCCAAAATTATCTTGCACAACTGGCAGTACTTTAGCAAAGCACCAAGCAGAGATGTTTCCCCTCACCTACCACCCTAAAATGCTTCAACTGGAGATGTTGGGGATTGAAGCTGAAATCATATACATACAAAGCATGTGTTATACGGTGCACTATGACATGTGTAAAGATCCCTTACCTTTTTCAGCCTGGATGGCAGGGCCTAGAAGAAGTCTGCCAGCTAGTTTGCAGCTTAGGTGGGCCTGGCAAAAGCAGCAGTAGCCATTTTAAATCAGGGAAGGCATCATTTTAGAGAGGGGGAGTGTCTTAGGCCCGAGTCAGCATGAGAACGGCCAGGATTGGTTTAGGAAAAGGGGCGGAGTTTAGAGAGACTTGGAGGGGAAAAGAGCCTTTTCAGGGAGAAAGAGAGGAGGAGTTGGAGATTAGAGTAGGGAGAGAAAGGGTGTTTGAGAAGTTCATGCTTGAGATAGTTTAGGAGAAGGCAGTTTGTCATAGGTTTGCAAGCAAAGTCAGCTGAAGCAAACTGGAACAGCTATGAGGGGAAATATAGCTGGATTGTTAGATAGGCCATAGTTTAGGGTAGCTAAACTACAGAATTAATCCTGACAGAGATTCAGTTCCTGTTAGATTTGCTTGTTAAGGAAGAGAAGAAAATCTCTGTATTGTAACAAAGACAGAACCATTATATGTAACTATTACGCATTTCAAGACAAAAGCCAAAATTTCTCTGTAACAGCCAAGATATTAAACAGCACGTACTTTCTTGTGTTTTTATCAATAAACTTTCATCGATTATTCAAAATTTTAAAAGCCTGAGTCAAGTGTGCCTTTGTGGCTATAGTTCCTTAAACAGCCTCAACTGTTTTTTTTTAAAGAAGAAATAGTAAGACACAGTGCTTGGTGGTCTTAAAAACACCTTTAATATTTTGGGCAGCTAGAGGGTTCCCTTGCATCACAGATTGGTGGCAGAGGTTGCGGGATTGATCGATTTGCGATTGATATCTTTATATTGGTGGCAGCGATGCGGGATTGATCAATAGCGATATCTTTATAACATGCTTATAGCTAGCTAAAATGTGGTGCCTATATTCAAACAGTCATAACAGGGAAATGGAGAGATGGGAACAATGCAGCATATTCTCCCTAACTTCGATGCCTAGTTTGCTTCCATACAAAGTGCATTTTTAAATTCATGCATCCATATTTATAGTACTACTTTTCATCCAGTCAGAATGATGTAACTGCTCTGGAAATAAAAGTGGCAAAGCCAGTGAGATACTATCTGATACCACTAGAAGTTCTCACTCTCCCCCCAAAAAATGGCAGATGGATAATGAAGGAGCTATGAAAGTGGTATTTGCTATTCTTGGCAACCAAGTGTTTTCATCAGGAGAAACCTGTATGTTCTGCACAAGAAAATAACTAGAAGGAAAAACTAACAATGAGGATGATAATGTTTAAAAATTGTCTCTGGACACTGTATTTCGAACCTTAAAGCAACTGTTTTTCAACAAGACAATAAAGGCTTCAAAAGGAGGCAAAAGTTTATCATGAAACTGCTGGAACACTTTGCTCTTACACTATATACATTTGGGCTCTGTACACAAATACCACAAATATATTGTAAGGGGTTTTTTTTGCCCTAGTGTTTACATTTTTCTCACATATGTGTTTGTGAGTCTGTCTATCTGTCCCTGTGTGTGTGTGTGTGTGTGTATGTGTGTGTGCCTCTTGGAGGGGGGGGGGTACACTTCACAAATTTGATAAAGTTCGTTGTTCGCCATGACCATTTATTCTTCAGTAGCAATACAATCCCATAAATGGCTAGTCAGAAGCAGTCTCTGTTTCTAAATGCAGTGAGATTTGATTTGTTACCCAGAATGATAGCAGTTGGCTGGACTTGCTTCAAATTAAATACATTGTCTGGATCTGCTATTCTTTATCATGACAACAAATTTGGCTTTGCTACAACAGACTGATACAGCCATCCCATAGAACTTTCTAGATAAATGTGAAAATTGCTACATTTATGATCACAAAGTTAGGAGTAAACATTTTCTACGTTTTTACAAATTTAAAGTACTTTTTCTAATTTCTGGACATTTAAAGTGAAAATTTAACAAAGAAATATTTTTATACAATTTCTTTTACAGTGATTTTTTTCAGAATATTGTTCTATGATGTTATTGCCCAATATTAACATCCATTAAGCAATTGCTTCTATAGGAAATCTCTAAATTTTGTAGTGAAATAGGTGAAAACAGAAAATATGTATCAAAGGAAGATATTGTCACAGATGTTCTTTGTATTAACAGTCTTTATATTCCATGCACAATTCTGTTCACAGTCACTGGATATATTGAATTTCTTTGGGGGGTGCCTTGCCTTCTTTTATTGTTGGAATTCACAAGGAGACTGGAGATGAATGTAGTAGGAGATAGCATTTGTGAGCTATATTACTGCATGTCAAATCAAACATTCTTTCCCTCTGATGAATGACTTCCTTTTGGCTTTAAACCTCTGCAACTCCACTGTTTATTTCCAGTCAAATCCAGTTCAATCCCTATTTTAAGGAGCCAAATCTATATTCAAGACTATGACTCCTCAATGTTCATGTCAGATAGCTCCACTCCTCTAGCTTTTAGTCTCAAACTGAGCTTTTTAAAATATTCTAATTTTCCTTCTAATGATTTGTTTCTTATATTCTGTACAGATAGTGTGATTTTAAGGCCACATGTTTTTGGTATGAATCCATAAGTGGCTGCCTTTGAAACTGTATGTGCTAAAGTTTTTAAGAAAGTGTAGCTTGACTGCTGTGCCCAACATTTTTTGCCTTCTGGTGTCCAGGAGATGGTCTCCAAGTGAAGTGCTTGTCAAAAACTGAAAGAGAAAGGAGAAAATATAAGCTGTTGGAGAAAGGTGAAGCGGCTATGTGAACTATGTGTAATGAAAACAATTAAAACATTTTCGCTTTGCAAAAATATAGACTCTGAGATTTCAAGAAATGTCTTTTTAATAATGCTTCACATTAATCTTGATATAAACTGATTTAGGTCTCCAACCTTTCAAAATAAACATGACATTATGTTGTGAAGGCATGGGTTGAGTCTCCCATATCTGAAACGCTTGAGCAAGAAGTTTTTCAGATATCAACATTTTTCAGGTTCTGGAATATATGGACATAGTAAATAAGGGATGGGGAGGAAAGGGTGCTAGTCACAAGTCCAGTTGGTTTCTTTTCAAGGAGTCCCCAATTTGAGAAACCCAATGAGGGAAAGAAAAGTTGGGGAGCAGATTGACTCCGCTTACACAAGCTTTCTGTAAAAAGGAGACATTCCAGACTTTTCCCCAGCTGCCAGTATACTTTCTACAATTTTAGCAAAGTCATTCAAAGCAAAGTGAAAATCTTTCACCCACCCATTCGTCTATATTGTCCCTGGGCTGGATACTGGTGGGAGTGTGACTGGCAGCAACATGTTTCAAGTTTTGGAGCATTTTGGATTTATCGATAAGAGAGACTCAACTTGTTGTGGCCTTTAGTACAATTTTTTCAAAAGTGCATCATGAAAGTACTTTATAAACAAAATTATTCTTTGGTAACATTCCAGAATTAGCTATATATTTGCTCTTTAGCAGCTTTTGGAGTTGATTTAAACGAAGTAGCTGTGCTAGTTTCTTTTAGCGAAGTCTACAGTCCTTGAACAAGGAAATTAAAAAGGATAATGAGAAATAGAATTTTTTGAATTGAATTACATTCACAAATTCTGGTTTGTTAGCAAAGGCGCAAACAAAGAAAACGGCTTCATGGCAGACTGTATTACTACAGGATGAGTGCAAGGTCATAATAAAAGGAATAAAAACCTGTTAGTTTTGAAGAAATTACCATGTTCTTCCTTTTTCCTCACCTCGCCTCTTTCTTTCTTTTTTAATTTTGAAGGGAAATTATCAGAATGCTCATCTCAAGGTCTCTTGTTTCATACACTATCTGCAAAGCCTTCCTTTTACTTTAACATTCAAAATTTCTTCTAAAAACAGAACAAAACATGCTTCCAACTCAGGAATTTCTGGGTTGTTGTTTTTTAAAAATGCATTGGAGTCCTTTTTATTGTTATGTAAAACATTTTAAAATACTTATACAAGATTCTGTATATTGATATGTCAATGAAAGATAGTGTGAAGTGTGAGGGCAGGAGCCCAGGGGATCTTTTGCTGGTACTTCAAAAATGTTTAGACTACCTCGTGAAATATGTGCTGGACTATCTCAGAAAAGACATACAATGGACCCTTGGTATCTGCTGGGGTTTGGTTCCAGGACGCCACCACCTGTGCATAACAAAATCCATGGATGCCATGTCCCATTAAATACAATGGTGCTGTAAAAAGGTGCCCTTTATATATATTTATATATATGAGAGATTTTTTAAAAATAATATTTTTAAGCTGAGGGTTGTTGAATCCGTGGATACAGAATCCATGGATACAGATGACTATCAGAATAGACACATGTAATTTTCTAAATATATGAGTAAAAACATGTGTTTGGGAACATAATTGTTTTACATGTGAATCTTTTCATAGCATTGTACAAACTTATACTGTAGTTGAAAGAATCACAAGGACATATTTTGGGAATGCTTTTAGTTGTGGATGTGATCCTCCGCATCCGCAACTAAAAGCACTCCCAAAATATGATCCTTTTAAAGACCTCTAAAGATGTATAACCCACCATTTGCCAAAGAGATCCAGTCCACTACTGAACAGCTCTTATAGTAAAAGAATTTTTTTCCTAATGTTGCGTGGAATCTCTTTTCTTGTAATTTGAATCCATTATTTTGTGTTCTAATCTCTGGAGTAGCAGAAAACAAGTTACTCTTTTTGGATAATCTATCAGAACTTCATTTTACCCACAGTTCAGCAAAATCCGTCAACCTTACAGAGATAATTTGTGAGGCAATAGGAGATGAGAGGAAGGGAAATAAGTTTCCACCAGCACCCTGCACTGAACTTTTCTCTCTCTATAAATGAATAAATGAAAGAAATAAAGCTTACAACGTTCCTGAGAACCATTAATCAACCATTAATTTTTATTTTTTTCTGTTGTAATTATATGTTTTATGTATATGTTTTATGTTACATGTAATTATGACTTATATTCCTTTCCTATGCAGGAGAAAACCTTAAGAGCAGACATGCATTTACTGTTGAGTCTCATCCCTTTGAAAGAGAATACAAAACCAAAACGTAAGCAACTGAAGTTTAATGTGACGCCTGAGATCATGTCATTCTAAGCAGTGCAGACTTCAACGGGCTGGTGAATTGTTGTTCTCCATTCCACCTCTGGACAAAGAGTGACCTGGTACTCATTCTCAAAAGTTTTGTGAAATCTATATAGTCTCAAATGTTGAATAAAGGCTATCTATTTTTAACAAGGAAAAATGTTTGGAATTCAATGGGATATTGAACACAAGGGCTTTGTAGGATCACAGTGATCCTTTTGTATTTAATGGAAGGCCATTGAAAAATGCAATGGAGAATGAATAGAGGCCCATTTGCCTGCCACTGCAGATAAGCCAGAGATTTATCAGAGTTTTGATCAATGCCTCACTCAGTGAGAATAATCCCCCTTCTCCTTCTATTTAATGCACTATGCATAATGAATTAAAGGCTTAAGTTGCACTTTTAAAATATATTTCATAAGAAGAATAAAATGCCTCTAAGGAAGTAAAAGAGAAAAAAATGCTTTCATGAGTTACAGTTCATGTGATTTATGTTGTGTTTCTTTCAGATCTGGCTTTAATAAGCATGCTTCCTTTACAATCATAAGATATCAAAATGTATTAGGATATTGCAGAAAATAACTAAAGATATGTATTTCAATGCATTCAAACTGTACTCCGCCCATCTGGTGTTACTTTCAGGCAGTTGTACAGTATTTCAAAATTAAGAACAGACTCTTGAATCCTAGGGATCTGGTATAGCTGTATAAATATTAGCAGTACATCATGGCATTAAGATGAACCACACAATGCTCTTTGTTACTCTTTGTTTTAGAGTACTCTGCAATTGCTCCCTGCCTCTGGAACTCCCTCCCAAAGGAGATCAAAATGGCCTCATCGCTGTCCTCTTTTAGGAAGCAAATAGAAACAATTAAAACCTTCCTATGCACAAAAGCCTATTGAGAGATGAATGGTTAAAGATCCGACCTTTGATGCAAGGAATGGTATATGGACATGGCTTTTAACCCTGTTTTTATTGATACTGTGTAGTACCTTGTTTCCCTGAAAATAAGACCTAGTAGAGATTTTGCTGAATTGCTAAGTATAAGGGGCACCACTCTAATCTAGACCCCAAATCCAAATTGAGATGAGAAATCCAGGTCGACAATTCTTTCTGACAGACTTTCATTTGAAGCCAAAATGTCTATAAGGTTTTAATTTTTCTCCACATCCCCATATAAAATTTGAACACACCATAAATGCTAAATAAGAGATAAATAAGAGATTAACCCCACCAAATTTTAGAGGCATTTACAGAGGGTTACGCATTTGTAATGTTTGCCAATGTTACTTTTTCCTTGCTATGTTTCCCTTCCAGCATCAGCCAGTCCATTGAAGTTTAAGATATACAGAATTATATAAGCATGAAATGTTAAGTCGTGTAATGAAATAATATTTTCACAGATCTTTCATGATCTCATACTTACACAGAATGGAGGGATAGAAAAGGAGATGAGTGACTTCACGTAATTCCTTCCATAAATGGTTTGGTTGGAAAGGGCTGGTCTTTGACCTGGATTATATGATAGAGCTGTTAATAAGCAAAATCCAACTCTTCCCTCTACCCTCCATATCACCTCAACTTAGCATTATCTTCGTGATAGAAATGACCAATCTGGCTTTCTTTTTGTTTATTTGAATTGTGAGCTCTTTGAATTGTGCTATTCTATTGGAATCATACGATCCCATTGAAACATCTATATGTTGATCAGCATGATCCGAAGTTACTATTTAATTTAGGATCTGGTTGACTCAGTTGCATAACTCTTTATTTTAAAGCAAGATGAAATTTTGTAATTACTTTTACTATTTTTATTTCAGATAAATTGTTAACTTAAAATTCCTAGGATATTTGGGCTAAAATGAACTTCTGTATTAACTCTGAAGTAATTTAACCCTAATGTGTCTAGGATCAGTTCCCTTATTTAAGTTGGTTAAAAAGTTGAAAACTCCATTGAACTAAGGGTAAGGTTATATACATTTAGTGTTGTTGTAAATTTATTGTGAGTATATTTTGTGACACATCTTATTGTTTTGTTCATCACATAATATTGTTTTGAATATATAATTAAGTGAAAGTCAACAAAACATTTTTTTTCTCTATGATATAAACATTTATGAATATTTTGTAGGTTCCTTTCCTTGTTTTTTTTTCTCTTTTTTGCAATAGTTATACAGAAAAGTCGTTGAAAAGTGGTAGTATATTTGCAGTGGTTTATTGTATCTTTGCATTGCCATAAAAGCATGATAGCACTTGATGTAATAATAATTGCCATTTATTGCACTTAGAACTCTGAGTTAACACTGTGGATCTATCAAGCCAAGCATCACAGTATATTTTTAAAAGACAAGTTTTCTTTCCTTCCCAAGTGTACACTATGTCAATCTCCATATACCAATGAAATATTTACAACTTTAAACATTCAGTTCCACTTCAGTTCTCTTTTTAAATGGAAATGGACAACTGCTTTAAGCACCACTTGTAAGAACACAAGATCATACTCAAAGCCCTTCTGGAATAGACCAAAGAAGGTAATAGTCCAACATCCTGTTTCCTACAATAGCTAACTGGATGTCTATGAGAATTCCATAAGAAACATATGAGGACAACAATCCTCTGTTGCTCCCTAGCTGCCATTTTCTCTGCTATTTTATCTCCGATGTCCAGATGTATCAGTGTAAATCTTCATTTATTTCAATTGTGTAGTATACTGGGCTAAATTACATGGTTTTCTATGTTTGTTCACAATTAATCAACATAACTGCACACCCCACCCTCACTACAAAAATGTTGAGCAAAACTCTCCCCTTTTTTGAACTATTGGATCTCCCACAAAAAGTCCCCAAATGTGTGAAACATAATGGTATATTACTCTATTTCATTTTATATGTTTATGTCATATCTTGACAAGTCAAGCTGAGGGCAATCAAGTACAGATAGCCCTAAGTATTGAAAGTGAAAAAGCATGAATGAAGAAATTATGATTTTTTTTTACCAGAGTGAACCCCTCTCTAGGAATTTGTAGGTCTTCCAGCATGGCTCTATGATAAACCATTGCTGGAAGCTGACCATATAATCATATCAGAGTGCCTGGATATTATTATTATTATTATTATTATTATTATTATTATTATTATTAAATGTACTATTATTATGTTTATTTATGTCTCACTTTTTCTCTCCATAAGGAGACTCAAAGCAGCTAACATTAAAAGCATTACAATATAATTTAAAATTTACAAATATACAAATACTAAAACTTAGAAAGGTGTTCTCTCTAATAATCTCTAGGTCCTTCAGCATGACTGAAGTAAGTTGGCCATAGGCAATCAATGGAGGAATTAAACATTATACTATAGCAGGGGTTCTCAACCTGTGGGTGTTTTTGGCCTACAATTCCCAGAAATTCTAGCCAGTTTACCAGCTGTTAGGATTTCTGGGAGTTGAAGGCCAAAACATCTGGGCCCCCACAGGTTGAGAACCACTGTACTAGAGAGAACATTTGTAATCAAATCTGTGAATAATTAAATCCACACAAGTAAAAAAAAACCACTAATGTGGAGGGACTTATATACCTATGTTGGATCCCCCAAGATCCCTGCTTCAGACTTTGTGAAGAATTAGAAGAGTTGCTATTATTATGTTTATTTCATAAGCAGGCTATGTAATGGCAAAGAGACAGTTAGTAAGCATCACCTCACTGTTTCCATCATCCAACTGTACTTGCATCAGAAGTGAGTATCTGAACAAGGCTTAGGATTTTGTAATAAGTAATAGGCAGCCTCAAAAGAAATATCTGTTGGTTGGCAAAACCATTTAATAATGGTAATAAAACTACATATATTTACTTTGGATTCAAAATGATGATATGAGAGAGGTTAGACATTTCTTCCAGTTTTGTAGATGAACCAAACATTTTCTGTACTGAAGAATACAAATCAGCTTCTCACTCTTCAGTTAAAAATTGTGCTATCTAAGTATTTTGTCACACTATGCCATTGTACTATCACAAGTTTTGCCTTATTGCACAATGGTGTTGAGCTATACGGTCATTGGGATGGGTATTTTACTTTTTAAAAAAAATTAAAGGGATGGGTAATTTTTCATTCTGAAAATAATCCATTATGACTCATTTTCTTATTGTAACTCTGTAGCCAGTTTGAATATGGATGCCTCATTCCACTTCATTATGAGAATAATCAATTAGTTCGAATCCGAGCGAGCCAAATCGAACACGGTTTGTGTCCTTTTTAAGGGCATATGCCGCGGCAATAAAAGCCGCAAAGAAGACTTTCTTTGCGGCTACTATTGCGTCTGCAAAGAACCGTCCGGCTGAACTGTTCCGAGTTGTCAGAGGCCTTTTAAAACCCACCATCCAGGATGGGTGCCCTGATGACTCGGCAGTTCGCTGTGAAGTCTTTGCTCAGTTCTTTGCAGACAAAGTCGCTTTGATCCGCTCTGGTCTGGACACCATATTAACGGCAGTCTCTGAGGATGTAACACGAGCATCTGCTTGTCCGGTTTTGATGGATTCATTTCAATTGGTTCAATCCGAGGATGTGGACAAGGTGCTTGGAGGAATGAGAGCTACCACATGCATCCTAGACCCCTGCCCATCCTGGCTTCTGAAGGAGGCCAGAGGGGGATTGGCCGAGTGGGTGAAGGTGGTGGTTAATGCCTCCCTCCGGGAAGGCAAAATTCCAGCCAGCTTAAAGCAAGCTGTAATAAAACCGCTGTTGAAAAAACCATCACTGGACCCCACTCAATTCGTCAACTTTCGGCCTGTTTCCAATCTCCCCTTTTTGGGCAAAGTCTTGGAACGTGTGGTGGCCTCACAACTCCAGGCATTCTTGGTAGACACGGATTATCTGGATCCGGCACAGTCTGGCTTTAGGCCGGGGCATGGTACCGAGACAGCCTTGGTCGCCTTAGTGGATGATCTGCGCCGGGAGCTCGACAGGGGGAGTGTGTCCCTGTTGGTGCTGCTGGACCTCTCAGCGGCCTTTGATACCGTCGACCACGGTATCCTTCTGGGACGCCTCGCGGGAATGGGTCTTGGAGGGACTGTTTTACAGTGGCTCCGCTCATTCCTCGAGGGCCGGTCTCAGAAGGTGTTACTGGGAGACTCCTGTTCAACCCCACAACCTTTGTCTTGTGGGGTTCCTCAGGGTTCAATACTGTCTCCCATGTTGTTTAACATCTACATGAAGCCGCTGGGTGAGATCATCCGGAGTTTCGGAGTGCGATGTCATCTGTACGCAGATGATGTCCAACTCTGTCACTCCTTTCCACCTGCTACTAAGGAGGCTGTAGAGGTCCTGAACCGGTGCTTGGCCGCTGTGACGGTCTGGATGGGGGCGAACAAATTGAAATTGAATCCAGACAAGACAGAGGTACTCCTGGTCAGTCGTAAGGCCGAACAGGGTATAGGGTTACAGCCTGTGTTGGATGGGGTCGCACTCCCCCTGAAGACACAGGTTCGCAGTTTGGGTGTGATCCTGGACTCATCGTTGAGCCTGGAACCCCAGGTTTCAGCGGTGACCAGGGGAGCATTCGCACAGTTAAAACTCGTGCGCCAACTGCGCCCGTACCTTGGGAAGTCTGACTTGGCCACGGTAGTCCACGCTCTGGTTACATCCCGTTTAGACTACTGCAACGCTCTCTACGTGGGGTTGCCTTTGAAGACGGCCCGGAAGCTCCAATTAGTCCAACGCTCGGCAGCCATGATACTAACTGGAGCGGAGCGCAGGGAGCATACAACTCCTCTGCTGCACCAGCTCCACTGGCTGCCGATCTGCTACCGGGCTCAATTCAAAGTGCTGGCGCTGGCCTTTAAAGCCCTAAACGGTTCTGGCCCAACTTACCTATCCGAACGTATCTCAGCCTATCAGCCCACCAGAACCCTAAGATCTTCTGGGGGGGGCCCTGCTCTCTATCCCGCCTGCTTCACAGGTGCGGCTGGCGGGGACGAGAGACAGGGCCTTTTCTGTGGTGGCCCCGCGGCTATGGAACGCCCTCCCCATGGAGGTAAGATCAGCCCCCTCATTGATGGTTTTCCGGAAAAGACTAAAAACCTGGATGTTCGAGCAGGCGTTCGGTTAACTCAGTGCAATAAGTGTAATGATTGAAGGACTGGCAATTTGGACGACGAAACTGGATCGCGATTTTAGTCAAGAGATGATTTGGATTGTTTATTGATATATGTATTGTGGATCGTGTTTTTATGCTTTTAAACTGTATACTGTTGTTTGTTATAAGTTGTTGTAAACTGCGTTGAGTCGCCGGCTAGGCTGAGAAACGGCGGTATACAAGTATAGCAAATAAATAAATAAATAAATAGGAGTGAGAATGATCAGTCGATATATTCCGGTTGCCCCTCCCTTGTGGATTCCCAAAGAATTTTTTTGCAGAGAAAAATTATTTCTAGTACTTAGGTGGAGAGAACAAACCTTCCAAAAACAGGGTAATTCCAGACAAGAATCAATCAGGGCTAGCGAACACCTATCAACAAAGCTCAGGGCCAATTTTTAGAATTGTGCGGTTCAGATCTAGACAGGGATTGCTTCTCATATGGACCATTATATGTTGCATGTTCTGGAGTCAGCAAACCAGACAATTTCTATATCTGCACAGACAATGAAGCAACAAAAATATTGCATATCCACAAGCATTGTGAAATTAAATATATGTGAAATTAAATGTATTAGAAACCTGCTCTTTCTCTTTTCTTTCTTTTCCATTTAACCAGACTGTGCCACAGTAACGTGTGGCCGGAGGCAGCTAGTGTGTGTATATTTTTTGGTCATGTCAGGAGCGACTTGAGAAACTGCAAGTCATTTCTGGTGTGAGAGAATTGGCCATCTGCAAGGACGTTGCCCAGGAGACGCCTGGATGTTTTGATGTTTTATCATCCTTGTGGGAGGCTTCTCTCATGTCCCTGCATGAGGAGCTGGAGCTGATAGAGGGAGCTCAACCACGCTCTCTCTGGATTCGAACCTGCAACCTGTGGGTCTTCAGTCCTGCCAGCACAGAGGGCTCCAGTGTGTGTGTATAAACAAAAATGTACTGTAGCACAAGGTATTCCAGTTGAGGTGATGATAACAGAGTTATGGTGTGATGTACAGCATTAGCAACCAGCTACTGTTGGAAGTATGGGTAACATGCTTTTTGAATGGTATAACCTGGCATAACAGCATGGTGTGACTATTAAGAGCTACATTAAACAGGAAGCTTGGTTCTTACCTTGATCAATTCATAAGCATACTAAAGCTAAATGAGTTGATCTTGCATAATTATGAATAGAAAAATGGGGTGGGATAGTTTCCATCATGGCAATGACTGAAAACATGACAAAATGTAAAGAGGCATAATATCTTCAGCATTCAGCATTCCTTAACATAAGGAATGACTGAAGACTAAGAAAGAGCAAAAGACAGTACATTTTGCATTAAATAATGTTTATGGTTTTTTAATGACCTTGTTAATTGCATAACTCACGCATCATTATAGAAAATACTGCATTAAAGTGCCATGTGGTCCAACATAAATCTGAAATGTAAAATAGGAGCAGGTTCCATATTTCTGTAAAGTCGCCTTTTGCGTTCTCCTCAAATTTTGTCAGATTTTCAGAGACAGCAAGCCACCAAAGCCAATTCAACCAGCATCTGATTAATATTTCAAGATCTTACTATTTCAGTTCTTGCAGCTCCACTTAAAATTGAAATCAAGTTGGATATAGGACATGCACTCCGTTTTCATCCAGATGTTCATTAGCATAGGGCCTTATAAAAAGCCACCTTCTACTGCACTGGACAGCAGAGCAAGGCACAGGAGTGGAAGCAGCACTGCAAGGAGTGTTTTCTAAAGGAAGCCCTGTTACTTCATGTTTCCTACTTTTAATACCTTCTGATGAAGGCTCATCTATTGCACTCACAGAACTGAAAATAAAAGCTGCTACATGGATCTAGTTCTCATCAATCAATTATTCATTTAAATACAAAAGTCAGATTTTTTATTATACCTCCAGACTGCAGGCCCATCAGTAAAGAGAGTGATCCAATAGGATTTTTTTTTTTTGCTGAAGTATATTCCACTCTTAATGGCTTCAAAGTAATATGAAGCACAGCATGAGTTTAATTCCTGATTGTGTTGCTCGTATTTTAGAGTAAATTTGCTGCATTTAACCAATGAGCCTCTAAGGACTGTAGGGAGGAAAACTGAATATTTTGTGAAAAGTATAAATCAAGGTTTCTGGTTATAAGTCTTAAAATGTGTATTTGACATTGTATGGGTCAGCTGAAGGTTGAGGCTCAACAGGCAATGTTTAGCTCTCATAAAAGCTATATACATGGATACATGTAAATAAATAGCTATATAGATGGGTATACATTGTCTGTGTCTGTAACAGTAGGTCATTTTCCTGGTTTAAAAATGGCGACAATACTACAGTAGATAAACTATTTAGTTAAGTATGTTTATCTAATGATATGAAATTATGAGAGTTTTAGTTTTACAAGGTCTTTAGCCTTCTTTGTCAACGTGTGCTGGTGCTTCATCAGACCTCAGCTCCCTGGATACCATAACAGTGAGCTATAGCAATTAAAGTAATGCATTAAATGTACAGTGTAGATGCATCCTTAGTATATTTAACTAAGTAGTTGATACAGGCTTCCAGCCCTTGAAGCGGCATCCCCTTCTTCCCCACCCCTTGAGTTAAGAATATTTCAATTGCTCATTATGTCAAATAGCTTTTTGCACATCCAACATTTGTATATCAAATGTAAAGCCTTATATGGGCTAGAAGAGAATAGCTATTTGAATAGGTATTGGAATGACAATGTCAGCCATTCAGTTTTTTATTCCAAGGCAGATATACAAGACATTGTGTTTAACTCTTATGTTAGTAACTGCCTCCTATTACATCTCGTGCATACAATCAACAGTAGCTAGCAGTGTTAAAAGCTTTCCAGTAATGAATAAAAAAACTGGATGCACAAAACTTACAAATACACAAATGAAGTAATCACGAGCTATTTAGCATTACATGTAGCCTGAAAGCAATTGTTTCTTTCATACTTCATATTCACTTGGAAGGAAGGTTTGTCTCCTGACAAAATAACTGTTGCATACAATGAATACAGACATTTATTTATTTATTTATTTATTTGCTGCATTTATTAACCGCCGTTCTCAGCCCTAGGGCGACTCACGGCGGTGTACAACATATAAAAGGCAATTTACAATAAAGCCAAGACGACAAAAAACCAACATATCACTAATGCACAATCATCTAATTATACTAAAAATAATCCGCTCCGTCTTATCGTGGAATCATAACCAATCTCGTAGTCCATATACCGTTCCAGTTGTCATTCCAGTTACTGTAGCACTCAGTTAAATGCCTTCTCGAATAGCCATGTCTTCAGGCTCTTACGGAAGGACATAAGGGAGGGCGCCTGTCTGATGTCAACAGGGAGGGTGTTCCATAGCCGGGGGGCCACCACCGAGAAGGCCCTCTCTCTCGTCCCCGCCAGACGTGCCTGTGAAGCAGGCGGGATCGAGAGAAGGGCCTCCCCAGACGATCTCAAGGTCCTCGTGGGCTCATAGGCCGAAATGCGGTCCGAAAGGTATTTTGGGCCGGAACCGTTTAGGGCTTTGTAGGATAACACCAGCACCTTAAATTGGGCCCGGTAGCAGATCGGCAGCCAGTGGAGCTGGAACAACAAGGGCGTTGTGTGCTCCCTGCGTCCCACTCCAGTTAGTAACATGGCTGCCGCGCGCTGGACTAGCTGAAGCTTCCGGGCCGTCTTCAAGGGCAGCCCCATGTAGAGAGTGTTGCAGTAGTCGAGGCGGGATGTGACCAGAGCGTGCACCACCGTGGCCAAGTCAGACTTCCCAAGGTACGGGCGCAGCTGGCGCACGAGCCTAAGCTGTGCAAATGCTCCCCTGGTCACCGCTGAGACCTGGGGATCCAGGCTCAACGATGAATCCAGGATCACACCCAAGCTGCGAACCTGCGCCTTCAAGGGGAGTGCGACCCCATCCAGCACAGGCTGTAACCCTATACCCTGTTCGGCCTTGCGACTGACCAGGAGTACCTCTGTCTTGTCTGGATTTAATTTCAGTTTGTTCGCCCTCATCCAGACCATTACAGCGGCCAGGCACCGGTTCAGGACCTCGACAGCCTCCTTAGTAGCAGGTGGGAAGGAGTGACAGAGTTGGACATCATCTGCGTACAGATGACACCGCAGGTGGGAAGGAGTGACAGAGTTGGACATCATCTGCGTACAGATGACATTCACACCAGCACAGTAGTGCCAGCTGTGTGAAGGCTATTGCAATGGAGCAATATTTAAATGAATGACTGGCATGCCACATAGGGCCCGTCCACACAGCCACATAACCCAGAATATCAAGGCAGATAATCCACAATGGGTTATCTGAGTCCACACTGCCATATAATCCAATTCAACGTGGATTATATATAGCTGTGTGGAAGGGACGATTGGCTACTTCTGTGCTCTGGAATCATCCCTTGGACAGAACTTGAATAAAAGGAAATAACCTAGGTGATAAAGCCTCCTTGATTATCAATGCTACTTCATAAGAACATGGTAAATCATGTTAAAAAATAGTGACAACTTTCCCAAGTACTTTATTGTGTTAAAGATAATATTGTGTGCATCCCACAGCTGATCTGCCTCCTACCTGAGACTATCCTGCCCCTAGCTATTGACAGGTAAATCTTTCAATAGCTACCAACCCCATAGTTTACCTGGGTGTGGTGAGTCCCTTTTGCTTCTGTCCTGCCATGCACACACTAAAATGACATCAGGAGGTGGGGTTCTCCTCCTGTCCCCATCCCCTGACTATTCCAAAACTGTTTGTTTTTCATTTACTTTATATTTTATAGTTATATTTGCTTTTTTGCTTTTTTATTTTCAGAGTTGGAGTTGTGAAATTGCTCTAAAACAAAAATTAACAATTAAAGGACAGGTGTAGTGTGAAAATTAGGGGTTATGAGGGTGTACAGAATTACAATTGCATTACCACAAATTGGTAATTGGTGCAAGTGTACAACTGAAGAGTGGTATGACATTGAAGGTGCTCAACCTAGTGCAACGGTAGTGGAATAGTAGCTTCATGCTATAATGTCCCATAAGTGTAGTGGGTTACACCCTGACCTGGAGAGTAACATGGGAATTAAAGACTATCAGTTAGAAGTCAGGGAAACTATTTGAGTTATGTGAGAGACTAGCTTGAGTTCTCGACACATGTAGGGTAAAATCAACAACACTTTTAAGTCACAGTCTAAAGCCTGGATGATGTAATCTTTCAATTTCAGAGTTACCATTATGCATTATAAAAAAATAATTTGACCAAAAATGATCTGTTGGCAGTATGTCCGTTTATAAATCCAAGCTCTTACATAACAACATGTGTTATCCAGAATTCCTGGCTTGAAGTATGTTAGCTATTATACTGCATTTAGGTAATTAATTCACTTATTCCCCGAGGTATTACAGGATTCCAAACTTGGCATATCTTTTATTCTACTGCTGTTGACCAGCTGAAAGAATCTCTATGAAGGAAATTAGGAAGCAGTTGTGCCAAATAATATGGAATTGAAAGATTCCTAGTTAGTCTGTCTAATAAAATCTTATTATATATGTGTGTGTGTGTGCATAAATAAAATTAACATAAAAGCCAGTATTCCACAAAGTATGGGGTCCTTCCTGCTTTTTATAAACATCATTTTGTGATCTGCAAATAAACCACACTTTCCAAAGAAATTTGTTTCTATGGATGACTCTATCAAGTGAGTATCCATAACCAAAGTTACAAATAAACTGTGACTAGAAAACAGATACACAAAGCCTATCAGTTAGAAGTAAGGGAAAATATTAGAGCTACGTGAGAGACTAGCTTGAGTTCTAGGCACGTGTAGTGCAAAATCAATGAAGAATATTGTCTAACTTGTTTTTGCAATTTGCGTGAGGCATGTTAAGACCAAGCAGGATGCTGACACAGAAGACAAAGCATGGTGAAAGCAGGAAGGATTTGCATACAGAGGACAGGTCTCATTGTTGGAGGCACTGTGAACTGTTAAGCTCAGTTGTTTGTTTACGTGCTTGCTCTCCATTGTGTCAGTGTTGGTTGGAAAATGCCAAACTCAATGAGGGTATATTTCTGCATGCCATCTGGGGAAACAGTAATGATGTTGTCTTCAAAGCTTCCTTCTGCTTCAATGCCAGTGATCTTTGCTTTACAAAGCAGGGGACTTCTTTAGGGCCAGTTCTATTGATTAGAAAGTCTCAGGTGGCAAGGGACAGGATTGGCTTTTCCATTAAGTGAAGCAAGGCCTCATAGAGAAGAAGACTTGGAGTGTCATAAAAAGGCAGAAAATGATTGTTTATTCAATTTGCTATCTTATTTATTCCCCACCCCACTTTTCTCCTAAGGTTATACTTGAGAAACACAATGCTTTGTTATCCTTTCATTCTTTTTGACAGAAAAGGGGAGAGATGCTTGTGCGATTTTTTTCCTGCTCACATGCCAAATTAAGGTGGCTAGCTTTGGGCGGTAAGTACCTTGAGTGCCTGGATTTATCCCTCTACCTCAAGCCACAGAATATGTGCCTCCAGTCCTGTGCAGATGAACAGGAATTCTCTAACCTCCCTCTCCATTAACCAAATTCAGCTTAGCCACATTCTAACGAATAGATCCTTGGCATGTTTTCTTGGAGGCATAGCTCCCTTGAGTCCAGTGTAACTTGCTTCCTGTAGAGATGATTAGGATTGCAGTTACAGGGTATAAATGGATGGGAGCAATACAACCAAAGCTGTTGAAAGCCAAGTAAGCATTTCAAATGCCTGTTAAGCTGTCCTTTGAGGTCTTACTTTCAAATGGAAAAAAGATGGCACTCTGGCTCTGCGAGGGAGATTGTTAAAGGTTTGTAGGATGTGATTTATTTGCACAGGTCTGATGAATGGCGTGAAATCAAATGACTGCAGTGAGGAAATGATAAAATATCTGGAGAATAATGCTGCTTGAAACCTAAACATATGTTTATAGTTGCTGGTCTGGGCTGATAGCCAAGAGGGCATTTTGCTTAGCAAGCTGGGTTAATATATGTCATACGTTTTATGAAAAGCAAAAGGAGATGAGGTGAGGGAGGAAGAAAGGGCCCCATGTTTAACACAGGGAGTAGAAAAATATTAATTTTTCATGGTTGTAAGAGATAACAAATACCAAAGGCTAAATAACAATATTATTATTCTTCCGGTTTTTAATTCAAAGAAATAAATCACAATCAAAATAAATAATTGTTCAGACGAAGATCTTTATTGATGAAATTTTAAACAATTTGAATACCTCAGGTATGTTGTATAAGATACTGTTGCTGTTGTTACTGCTTCTGGCTGCTCTTACTAGTACTGCTACTACTATAATGCACAAAATATTATTATTATTATTATTATTATTATTATTATTATTATTATTATGCCTGAAGTGATGATATTCAGACTAACAAGGTGTTTGGAGAAAAACTTTAAAGCTGCAAAAACTTTAAAGCTGCAATTCCACACAAATTTCTCTTGTGCAAAAAAATAAAACTCACTGAACACATTGGGGCATCCAAACAAACATGCTTAGGATTGCACTTCATGAATATATATTGCACTTATAGCTGGTAATATCATAAATACAATTTATGATGATTATTTTTTTAAAAAATAAAGCCTAGTATGACAATTGAAAAGAATATGAAGCAACAATTAATTGTTAAAATAAGAAATAAGGGAGAAACAATCATGGATATATGGAGCATTCATGAAATTTTTGAAGATTATTGCAAGAATTTATACCAAAATTCCCAGACCAATTCTAAAAAGATAGATCAATATTTGGAGGATATTAAATTTACAAAATTCTTAGAGGAAATGAATTTAGATTTAGATAAAGTGATCACATTGAAGGAATTAGGTGGGGTTATTGATAAAGCTAAAATAAATAAAGTTCCTAGCCCAGATGGGTTTTCAGACAAGTATTACACTGACTGTAAAGAAGAATTGGCCCCAATCCTGCTATCAGTAATGAATAAAGTGCTGCAGAAAGGGGAGATCCCAGACTCCTGGGCAGAGATTAATATAGTTCTCACCCCAAAACAGGATAGACACGCAGAACAAGTGAGGAATTATAGGCCAACCTTGTTACTAAATTGTGATTGCAAACTATTTGCAGAGATTTTAGCAAACAGGTTAAAAAGAATTCTGTTTAAAATTATAAATAAAGATCATGTAGGCTTCCTCCTAGACAGACAATTAAATCAAAACATGAGAAATAAATAAATATAATAGAGGTAGCCAAACAAGATTCCAACAGGGAAATTGCATTGTTAATCCTCGATGCTGAGAAAGCATTTGATAATGTTCATTGGGAATTTATGGGAAAAGTCCTGTATCACTATGGGGTAGGCCAACAATTTAGAAATGTGGTGGGTGCAATATATTCTAACCAAAAAGCAAGACTAAGGATAAATGGCCAAATGTCAAACTGGATAGAAATACAAAAAGGAACAAGACAAGGTTGCCCACTGTCACCTCTTTTGTTTATATGAACATTAGAAGTATTAAATATTAAGATCAGAGAAGATAGACATATCAAAGAAGTGAAAATCAAATGGCAAGCATTTAAAGTTAAGGCATATGTGGATGACATGGTGGTCATTACAAAAGACCCTTTAAAGGTATACCAAATTTGATGGGAGTAATTAATAAGTATGGAAGTGTGGCATGTTTTAAAATAAACAAAGGTAAATTTAATATTTATTTATTTATTTTCCATATTTATATACTGCCCCTCTCAGCCCGAAGGTGACTCGAGGTGGTTTACAGTTGGCAGTCAATGCCCCCAAACAACATAAAATACAGTTGAAAACATTACATGTAATATAAATCATATAAAAACAATAAAACAATACAAGCCATAAAATACAAGTCCTCAGCGTCTCACTGCGTCTGTAAATGCCTGCTCAAACAGCCAGGTTTTGATTCTCTTTCGAAATGTTAAGAGGGAGGGGGCAATCTAATATCCCTAGGGAGGGTGTTCCATAGTCGAGGGGCCACTGCTGAGAAGGCCTTGTCTCTCATTTCCGCCAATCGCATCTGTGAAGGGGGCAGGGCCTCTCCAGATGATCTTAAGCGCCTAGATAGTTCATAGGGAGAGATGCGTTCAAACAGGTAACTGGGCCGGAACCCAGTCAATCAATGTTTTTAACTAAAACTCTTAAAAAATAATATTGATAAACTGGATGGTGGTCACACAGCCAAGTAGCATCAGAACAGGTTTAGCACAGCTTGACTGTGGCCCTTCTCTTCCTCCCATCATAGAGTTTGTGGTGCCATGAAATTATGCTGGACACCACTTCATACCTGAAGTGATGATATCCAAAGCAATGAGACAATGCAAGATAGGGGAGAAGGGGAGGAGGAATTGCTCCCTGCTTTCCCCCCTCCTTTCTCCAAACAGCTTGTTAGTCTGGATATCATCACGTCAGGCACAAAGTGGTGTCTGCTACCATTCTGTGCCTAGTGGGCAACACAAATGGAAGATCAACAGTGTAAGTTAGCTGCCATCCCCTGTTCTCAGGCTGCTGTATTCTGGGAAATGTGAGATGGTAGTCTAACAAACTGTGGCCACTTTCCAAATACGAAGCAGCATAGTTTATTATATTTGTCCAAAGTGATAGCTTATTTCAGAGTTTCGTGGACCATTTTAATTTGCATCAGTTCAATAGTTGTGCAACTACCATGGCACAAATCTGCATCCTCCCCCACAGTAAAAATGCCAGTGAAGATGCATCCAAGGTCCAAGAAAGTTTATGCTACCAACTTCATTCTCAGTTAGTCTTTACGGTGCTATCAAATCCCTTTGCATAAGGATATATGTGCTTTATCAAGGAGATATAAAACAGTATTTTCTTTTCTCTCTCTTTTTTAAAAAAACCATCTATCTCTCTAAAATACTTAGCACTTTATCCTCTAAAGAATCTTTTCTTTAAATGGTATGCAATTTTGGGACACAGACAGCCAATAAAGTAGTAGCTCTGGCTGTGGGAAGTAGAATTCCTGTCTCATCACTGCAGTGTACTTGCAGAGTATTTTTATCTGATCTCTGCCATGTAGTTGCTTCTCTGTCTTTACAATAGGAATAACAGTGACCTGCCTGAAAATAAGATTTAACAGGATAAATGTTGTACAGCAAAAGTGACTCTCCTTTGAAACAAACTTAAAAGCAGGTAGTTATTCTGTCTCTCCCTAGTAGTATCAAAACACTCAGAAACATTTTAAAGCGAGTAGCAGATGGATAGAGAAACATAGCCCTCATATTATAAAAGCTAAAGATTAATTGAAATTGTGCATTAGGTCAATTGAAGACAAATACAGCACTCCATGCTGCTACTTAGTAAACGGCGAGTATATAGTCAGTCCTCTGTACTCTTATATTCTGCATCCATGGATTCAACCATCCATTGCATGATTTTTTTAAAAAAAATCCAAGAAACAAACCTTGATCTTCCTGTTTTACATATGGGACACTATATTACTATGGCCATTGTATATAATGGGACTTGAGCATCCACAGATTTTGGAGGTCCTGAAATGAAACTCGAGTGGATGCCAAGGGCCCACTGTATAGTCATTTTGTTACAGCTGATTCCCATACTCAAATGTTCTTCTTGCTTTCTGAGGATGTCAGAGAAGGAAAAGACTTGTGGTTCTGTAGACCATGTAAGCTGGCCTAAAGGAGGAAATTTGGTTTAGACAATGAAAGATTCCCAATCCAGCTTAAATCATTCATGATTTTGTCATATTTGTCTTGATTTACTTTGTTGAAAAGCAATAAATAAATGTATTATTTATTTATTACAGTTTTAAAAAACTGTAGTTGGAATTTGTTTATCCTCTAATTCAATTCACTTCAAAAGCAAACGTGAGGTTTCCAAAACACACAGACTCAATTACCACACAGCATTCTTCTTCTGTTTCAAAATATAATAAGCTTTACTGGAAGCATCTATTTACAGGCAACTACATGTTGATGAGGAAAGATGGCGACTGACAAAGTACAGGACTAAACACACAGACAAAGAAACATCTGCCCTCTGTCTTATCTGTCTTCTAGCTGGTTAACTCCCTTTTCTTCTCACGAAAAGTCTTATCTAACTTTAGCCAAGGTCTCAACTCTCTAGCCCATAACAATAATAATCTACTACACAAATGAAAAAAAAATGAACATGACTGAAACCATCTTGAATTACATTATTAACACATTGAAAAACAAACATATAATATTTGCAATTATCCTGACAGAATCCACATATTTCAATTATTACCATTATTATAGTGCTTTCTCATATATATATTTTTAAAGTGGTATTTGAGCCAGGATGTTGTAGGGTATTATGTTGGAATAAGATGCTCTGAAACCATGGGAACCCTTAGGGTGACCTTGAGCAAGTCACACTATCTTAGCCTGAAGGAAGGCAACGTCAAACTCCTGAACAAAGCATTCTTTGATATGATCACTCTGAGTTCACTATAGGCTAAAATTACTTGAAGCCACACAACAAAAACAAAAACATGTAAAAGAATTAAAAATATAGCCAAGTACACTGCAAACTTTTTTAAATCAATATTATTTTTTAAGAGTTTTAGTTAAAAACATTGATTGACTGGGTTCCGGCCCAGTTACCTGTTTGAATGCATCTCTCCCTATGAACTATCTAGGCGCTTAAGATCATCTGGAGAGGCCCTGCCCCCTTCACCTTTTATATCCCATCTTCATTTCATTTTTGCTTATGCCCAGACCTTGGAACTAGCAAGTCCAATATAGTTACAGTAGAATCTTGTTTATCCAACATAAATGGGCCATCAGAACATTGGATAAGCGAAAATGTTGGATAATAAGGAAGAATTAAGGAAAAGCCTATTAAGCACCAAAACATCATGTTTTACAAAAATAAATCAACAGAAAAAGCAGTTCAATACATGGTAGCATTATATAGTAATAATTACTATTTATGAATTTCACACTAAAACATTGCAATATATTGAAACAGCTGTGGATGCAGGCGAGAGGGAGACTGCATTGGATAATACATAACATTGGATGAGTGAAGGTTGGATAAATGAGACTCTACTATATCTGGAAAAAGTTTTTCACACTGTTTTTGCTTCCCCTCTTTTTCTTGCTTGTTTGTTTGTTTGTTAGACTGGAACAAAGTTGCATTTGAAAAGAAATAGGTATTTATTGGCTAGATTAGTAACAAAAGAAGTATTGTGTTGTTACTTTTGTCTGTGTGCTACAAATGCTATTTCACAAACCATTGCACTTACTCAGAGGTTGTCCAAAAATTGAATCCCATTGACTGCTGTACAAATCTTGTTGCACAAAAGTAAATTACTGCACAGTAGTTTATGAAATGGGTAGAAGGATTAATGGTTCGGTGGAAAGGGCACAGACATACTGCATACTGCAATTGCCTAGAAAGAAGACTTTCAAATATGAAGACTCTGGATGTGTGTCCCAGTCGAGCTAAATTCCACAGTGAAATCACTTTAAATTCATCCAAATAAACCACTATATATTTTATGAATTTAACATGTGGCTTTTTATATACTACAGCATTTTATTAACAGCTGCATGTCATGACCCTTTTTGAAGTGGACTGTGGCATGACATTCTGCAATACTTGCTGAATTTAACACTATTTGTGTCTTAATATTTGCACTAAAATGTGCGATGCAAGGCCAGAAAATTATTTTTGTTCTTTACAATATGTTCTGTCTACTTGATCTTTATGAAACAAATTGCATTTATTACTGCAATTGCGCAAGCCAGTAATCCAGCATAGGTACATTTGCATAATGTAATGCTTCACAGTCAGTATAGGATCTTGGTTTCCTCATTCATTCATTTCTTATTTTTTGTTTCTCTTGAAAATTATTTTTAAAAGGCCTTTTTAGAATCATGTTAACAAGAAATTTCACTAAAACCGATTTTTGAACAAGGAAAATATGAAGATGCACGTGGGTTTCAAGGATTAAGCTTTACTTTTTTATCTATTAGGTAAAAGTTAAGACTTCATAGTAAATAATAATGAGAAGATGGCTATTCTTTCATAGAGATATTAGAAGGTTGGAAGTCAATTTTACATTTTGTTTTATGCACAAGGATGAAGGTGGGGGAAATAAAGTAAGAGGAATTGTTTCCCGATCCTAAGAGCTGGCTTTGTTCAAAAATATAAATGTTTGTAATAGATATACTTCTTTTGTTTGATTATTGTATTTCTATTTTTAAAAGACAATTTTAGATATCAGTTTTTCAGGTTTTGTCACATTTTCTAATCATTTGTATTTCTCTGGAAATCATTGAAAAAAATGAAAAAAAAGCGACTGGCCACACACAATGACCAAGATAGCATGTTATTTCTAAAACTTTTCAAAGGAAAAAAAGTTCCAACACCTTGAGAAATGATTACTTTTTAAAAAGTAATTTTCCTAGCTTTACAGATATTGGGTGACATCTTCACACTTTCACTTCTACAGTATATGCTTCTCGCTATAAACTGAGGTTCTGGGTTTGGTATTTTCACATTGCAAGATTATGATGCCTCACCCTGTAACTAGCTTGTGGAAGATGAGCTTATGTGGTTAAAAATATTTCCCACCAAGAACTTAAACTCCTACTAAGGACCCTTTAATGACATAGAGCAGATAGCAGTATCATGTTCTTTCATGAATTTTAAACATTATGCTAAGATGCTGTCATTTTGTATATAAACCCACTTACTATTAATTTCAGGACCACTGTGTGCCTTTGGAAAGAGGTTTACCATTTGGAATATCACAGATAAAATTGCTTTTTCTCTCTCCAACTCTTTTACTTTCTTTTCACAGAATATAACCAGTCCTAACCTAAGACATTTTGCTACCGGTGACAATGGACAAGATGGACTCACTCCATTCCTCAAGTAGTTGATTAGATTAACACTTTTATTTTGACAGTAGTGAAGGCACAGAAAAACAGCAGTTTCCCTTGAGGGTCCCATGACAGACCATATGGCTCATAAAATTCAGTTCTGGGAGACCTCACAGTTTTCTCTGACCCTTCAATGTTCATTATCGGACTGATCTGCCTCATTGCACCTGTGAGGTGTTCCTTATATCCATATTTCCAAACACAATAATGTTTTGTTCTTTATCCTCAATGTGTCTGGATATCATAATATAGCAAAACAATAACTTTATACAAAAAAAGGAGGGAGTTATGTGTTTTGTCTACATAAACAAAAAGCAATCTGACTCAACTCTTAGACTCTCTGATCCTGACACACAGTGTCTATGACAATTTGCTTGCAATGCATTTTTTGAGAGTTCACAGAATATCCGGATTTTCTGATGTTTGGCTGGCCCTCCAGGCAGCATTGCTTGACTGTATCCTTGGGGGGAAGAGTTAATGGTGGACAAAATTGGCCAGTGGGAGGTGAGCATTCTTGACATGAAGTGGCTGTTTCCTGGGTTGCATTTTGTACAGGGACTTGCATATCAGTATATTAATATTAGTATTAGTACACCTCCACTCAACAGAAAATATGTTTATTCACATGCATGAAGGAAACAAAAACAACAACAACAACAACAACAAAAGCAGAGTAGCCATTGCAGAGTTATAGCAATATCAGCATGAGGTGTGTGATATGTGTGACAGGACCACTGCAGAGTCAATGTGAAGTGGGGAAATGTGATGTGAAACAATTTTTCCATCCATGTAGAGAAGCCCTAGGCCTAATATGGAATTAATTCCTATCACATCATTTAGTTTGTTAATAGTAGAAATGATGGTGTTTTGGCATTGGTGACATCAATAACTACATCAAAATAGGTGGTAAGTTAAATCCAGCACATATCGACTGTTTCACTCAGTTCACTGTGGTTTGCTTCTATGTAAGGGAGGATCAGACTGTAACTTTGGCTGCAATCCTGTCTGCAATCACTTGAAGGTTAGTTAGATGAACCCAGTGAGAGTTACTAGCCAATTAATATGCAAAGAATTGCACTATAATTTGTAATACTTATTCCTCATGCTTAGCCATTTCCTTTTTGTCTCTCTTGCCTCTCCATTTACTTCCTTTCCCCATTATGTTATCTCATTGACATCCTTCAGACTACAAATATTTAAAAAAAAATCTTACTTTACTAAAACACTGGATACATCAGATTGGGAATCATGTGGCACTCCATATATTGTTGGGATGTCACTCCAGGTATGCTTCCACATTGGCTATGAACTACAGAACTACTGGGAGATGTAGTCTAACAACATAAGAATGGCCACAAGAGTATATGACTGTGTCTAACAGTAAAACTGATAGCAGTCACAAGTCAGCATTACAATAATGAGCTTTTGTGTGTGTGTGTGTGTGTGCCAGGAATGACTTGAGAAACTGCAAGCCGCTTCTGGTGTGAGAGAATTGGCCGTTTGCAAGGATATTGCCCAGGGGACGCCCAGATGTTTTGATGTTTTTATCATTCTTGTTCCTGCATGAGGAGCTGGAGCTGATAGAGGGAGCTCATCCGCCTCTCCCCGGATTCGAACCAATAATGAGCTAAAACTACATAAAGCACTCATCTTCATAATTATTAGGTGTTTAGATGTCTTATGGCAAGAAGCAACAAATGATCCAGGTACCTATGTAAAACAGTTAAATCCACCTTTTAACTCTATTGCTATAAATGGTCCAAGAAGTTTTGCTGCCCAAGGGGAGGAGAAGATGATGGCACTTTACATATGAAAGCCAATTGTATCAGAAAGCTAAAATGTACTTCTACTTCATTGATGGGGCAGTAACTGCCTCTGTGTCTGAAGGCAACAGTCTATCTCATAGAATACAGGGCAGGTTGTATCATACACAAATAATTCTGTCCCTTGCCACTCCATCAAATGTGTCTCCTGCTTCCTGCCCACAATGTTTGGCCTCAAGAGGTGGCCACATCGGTCTCCCTCATGATAGGCCTACCCTCGTCTCTCAGCATGGTGCACCCCGCAAAGCAACCAACACTAAGCCCCACTCTTCCTTTAAACTAACCCTAAAATGCATGACAGCTGTGTTTTAAGAATGGCCTGTGAAGTCTTTCACATTTTTAAACAAGATCTTTGAATAAAAGTGCTCAGGCATGTGAGTCCTCTTTGGCTGCCCTGTTAATAATAATTCCTAACCACTGGCGGCATGGAGAATTTTCCATTTTGGGCAGCCAGAGACAGCTTAAACTAATAAAAGGCAGCAGGCCAGTGGTAGAATCTGATCTGCTGTAAAGCTGTCTCTAGCATGGAAACATCTGAATTTAACATGAATCTGAAGGGTTTAAAAACAAAACAAAAAACCCTCATGTGCTGCCTTCCATGTTCCTGTGGTGATCAACGTGTCATGTTTCACAGCCCTGCTGAAAAAGTGGGTTTTCCCTTCCATACACAAATTCAGAATATTTGGCTGCTAAGGAAACATATACTATACATCCACACCCATAGCTTGACTTTCTTTTTACCTGAGAATAAAAATGAAAATAAATCTCAAAACTCACAAGTTCATAGTATTAATAAGAAAGAAAGAAATCATACAGAAAGGACTCCATAGCTAAATCTTCGAGCAATCTCACAGGGAGGCAGTTAAGTTTAACAGCACCACCTCATTCCAACACATTGAATCTTTCAAAGTAGGTCAATATATCATTTCACCAAGTGCTTCCAAACATGTCACATGAGTTTAATACTTTTTAAAGCTCTCTAATGTGGTCTCAAATAATCAGAGTGTATTTTATAGACCCAAACATGTTAGTTTGATTTCACAACCTGAACTGATGTACAGTAAGTAGGAAACCTCTTAATGTAGTGTTGGTATTTGAAGAAGAAAAACCTAAGGGGGATGGTTTGTTCATCTCTTTCCCAAACCTCTATTTCAAAGCTTTTTTATATTGGTTTCCCACCCTAATTCCAAGGAGCTTGAAGAAAAGTTTGTGAGAATTATCCCATTTTAATGTTCAGGACAGCCATGCAAGGATAGTTTAGCTTGAAAGATGCATTATCAATTCATAGGTACCCAAGGAGTTTCATGGTTGGGCAAGAATGTGAACACAGTATTGGCTGGTACCACCCAAAAGTATCCAACTGTGACACAAGATTTTAATCTGTACCTGTTTCTAGGTCCTTCTTGTCAATTTCTGGTTGCCTGTGCTCCCAACCTGTTACCATAGTCAAAACAGGTAGATTTTGTATCAACACTCCATTTAAGCATTATTAGAATTATAGCTTTTGAAGACACAATAAGGATCATTCAGTCCAACCTTCTGCCATGCAGGAAAATACCACCAATGCACTTGCAACATCTGCTCATGGAGCCTCTGTTTAAAACCCTTCTAGAGAAGGAGACTCTGCACATTCCGAATTATCTGTAAACCAGCTCTTACCATCAGAAAGTTCTTCCTAATGTTAAGGTGGAATCTCTTTTCCTGTAGTTTGAATTCATTGTTCCATATTTTAGTCTCTTGAAGAGCAAGAAACAAGCTTGCTCCATCTTAAATATGAAATCCTTTCAAATATTTAAACATGATTATTACCAGTATGTAGGGTTTAAGTCTAGAAATGTTAGTAAAAAAAATCAACCCCAAAAAGACTGGGTCAACTTATCTATAGGTCAGAGTACCTTAATTCTTATAAAAAAAAGGTAACTATACCCTTTTCTGGTTAGATTGACAAAAGGCAAGAGCTTGACTTTTTTTTACTTTTCATTTGATCATATGACATTAGTGGATGAAACACAGAGATACTGCAATACATTGGTGCACATATATATGTGTGTGTGTGTTTATATTTTCTGATATTTAATACAGCCACAACATAAAAGCTGTCAGCCAGATCTGATCATTGGAGATTATGTACATCACCTAACTCTCATCTCTCATGAGGCATCTTTTATACTGTACACAATCTCTAGCTGTTCGATCAGAGGCTCACCTATCATTAATCCCCATTAATGATGACAATAATTTTGTCCTCCAATGGAAACTGAGATTTATGGCCATGTAAGGCACCCATCACTTGCGAGTGTCAATAAGCAATGTGCTAGTTGCCTGCCACTTAATGATTGCAGCAGCTGGAATGTGGTTGATTGTATCAGCCTGATTAACACTATCATAGCAATGGAGTGTGTTTGGCTGTCTCATTACACTCTGGTCACTTGCTTAATATCTTCTGTTGGACAATTTTCTCCTTGTCTCTTTTGTTTTGCCTTATACAAGCATCTAGTTCATATACCATTCATATTGTTGTTGTTCATTTGTTCAGTTGTCTCCGACTCTTCATGACCTCATGGACCAGCCCACGCCAGAGCTCCCTGTCGGCCGTCACCATCCCCAGCTCCTTCAAGGTCAGTCCAGTCACTTCAAGGATGCCATCCATCCATCTTGCCCTTGGTCGGCCCCTCTTCCTTTTACCTTCTACTTTCCCCAGTATAATTGTCTTCTCTAGGCTTTGCTGTCTCCTCATGATGTGGCCAAAGTACTTCAACTTTGTCTCTAGTATCCTTCCCTCCAATGAGCAGTCGGGCTTTATTTCCTGGAGGATGGACTGGTTGGATCTTCTCGCAGTCCAAGGCACTCTCAGAACTTTCCTCCAACACCACAGCTCAAAAGCATCTATCTTTCTTCGCTCAGCCTTCCCTAAGGTCCAGCTCTCACATCCGTAGGTTACTACAGGGAATACCATAGCTTTGACTAGGCGGATCTTTGTTGCCAGTGTGATGTCTCTGCTCTTTACTATTTTATCAAGATTGGACATCCCAAGAAGTAAGTGTCTTCTGATTTCCTGGCCACAGTCTGCATCTGCAATAATCTTTGCACCTAGAAATACAAAGTCTGTCACAGCCTCCACATTTTCTCCCTCTATTTTCCAGTTGTCAATCATTCTTGTTGCCATAATCTTGGGTTTTTTTTATGTTTAGCTGCAACCCAGCTTTTGCGCTTTCTTCTTTCACCTTGATTAGAAGACTCCTCAGCTCCTCCTCACTTTTGGCCATCAGAGTGGTGTCATTCATATATTAGTTCATAAACTGGCATTTTTTTTACAGACATTTGGCTTTTTTAAACTTTAATCCTTGATAGCCAGGCTTCATGGGTCTAATCCTGTTTTAATGTTCAGATATTTGTATAGTTTAAATTGTTGTGCTGATGATTTTATGTTAAGCCGCTTTGAGTCCCCTTTAGGGGAAATAAAGTGGGGGATAAATTATTATTATTATTATTATTATTATTATTATTATTATTATTATTATGCAAAATATATACCCAAATAGTACTCAGTCTGTGATGGGGACAATTCCTTTTTTCTACAGCCATATTCTATGCAGGTCTTCAAATCTGCTCTGGATTGCTGAAAAAAAAACTTGTGAAACAGGATTTTAGATGGCACAGGGATTTGAAGACAGTGGGCAAGCAGTTAGTCCTGTTGTACTTGGCATATACTGAAGCAGGATTGGATTTAAACCAATATTAGAAATGCATTTTAAAAATTATTATTATTTGCGTCATTACTACTACCACAGTCAATACATTGCCATGCTGATAAGGGATTGTGCCTGTGAGGATCATTGTATTTGTCACTGACTGATCATCATCAGCAAAAATTGTTGATCTTCAGAATTGCAATTTGTAAGACAGTACTACTTCATCTGATGTTTCAAATTAAACACATTTAGGTTATGGTGCAAATCTTCAAGAGACTTCTACTTTATCATATTTTTGGATCTCAGAATCTCAGCAAAAGGGCAGTGGAGGAGAGATGTCAGACAATAAATTAACATAAAACAGATCTTGTTTCTGATCTGAGTTACTTTTGTCTCAGATTTTCAGTACCAGTGAAATATATGAGGGGTATTTTTTAAGTAAGGTCCGTTTTGTTGTAGATACTAGTAGTTCACGCGCATACCGCACGAGTGCGTGCATCGTGTAACGGCATGCCTCGGGAACAACTGTGCTCAGTTTCCACTCTGTAGCTAACCTGTACGGTTCTGTTCTGTGCTTTAAAATGTTTTAGACTATCAATTCACCCTCCGCATGTGAGGTTCGCTCAGTGATACAGTTTTTGTCAGCAAGGAACCCGCCTGCTGCAGAAATTCATCAACAGATTTGTGAAGTGTACGGTGATACTGTTATGAGTGAAAGCAAAGTGCATAAGTGGGTACGACAATTCAAAGATGGCCATGATAACGTCCATGATGAGGACCGCTCCAGTCGCCCTTCTTTGATTACAGTGAACTCTTGGTTATCGGAGCAGGCAGCAAGTTTTTATGAAGAGGGTATTTTAAAATTGGTTCAGAGGTATGATAAGTGTTTGAACAAACTTGGCAACTATGTCGAAAAATAGAGTGAAGTATGTACTTTCTGAAAATAAATTTACTTTTTTGAAATAAACTTTTGTTGTGTACTTATGTTCAAACAGACCTTACTTAAAAAAATACCCCTCGTAGATCAAGAAAGAATTATATGTAGCACAATTATTATTACACAAAAGGACAGGGAGAGGTACAGCTTTTTTGATAATGTCCCTACAACTGTTAAATGGGCGAAATTATTTCTCCCAAAAGCCCATTAAACTATGAAAATCAGCACCATCATTGCTTTGGCTACAGAAAACGTATGTTTAGTTTCCAAAGTCAAGTCTCTTCCTAAAAAGTATTTATGCAAATTTTGCTCCATTTGTTTCCCACAACTATTCACAAAATGACAAGTACCTTGACATATTTATGCGACATAACTTGCAAGAAGATGATAGGGGTATTACAGTACTGAGTAACTGACTCCTTATAGATTAGAGAGCTGTCTTTCTATTCTAAAATAGCATGTATAGGGGGTTTAACTTAAGGATGAAAATTCGCTTTGGATGGTAGCTTAACATATAAGTTCTCTTAATGAAGAAAGTATTTCTTCTGAAAGCAATTTGGAAGAGCAGAGGGCAAATGAGGACAAGTGAGTAGATCATGCCTTAATGAACATGTTTGCATTCCACTAATTTTAAAAGTTTACAAATGAATATTTGAATGTGTTTTTCATGAGATATATTGAATTCCCATACATTTTCTCATTACAATTTATGCATGTGCCTGTATCTTTTATAAGGGATTGGTTTAACCTCCATTATGCTAGTAAAACCGAATTACTGTGTCACAAAATGATGGATATCGGAAAAGTGTGTTGCCAACATGAAATGTTGGGGAAGCTCTGGCCTAAAGTGTGTCTGTGTGTATTTTTCTCCAGATACAGGCATTTTAGCTGCTTTCATTTATGAAATAAATGTGTGTTTCAGTATAACTTTTGTTTTGAAAAAAACTCTCACAAGACTATGAATTTCTAAGGCAAAACATGCTTTGTTCCATTACCCATATGAGGAAGTGCTAAATAGATATTTTTTCAATGAAATGCAAGCCCGGAGAATTGCTTTTTCATCCCTAAGCAGGAGCATATGCACCAACCTTAGGAAAGGCTATCAGAGAGCAGAGTCATGGGGAGCAAAATGATGGAGCCAAAAGAAGTCTAAATGCCCAGCATGCTGGGTCACCTGACAGCATGAACTACACAGAGCAAGCAGCCTTATGCAAGCAGCCAATTTATTTTATTGTTCATAGCAAGAAAAATGTTTTTTTAAAAAGAACAAATAATTGATCACTAATAATACAATTAAGAAATTAATGGCAGACTTCCAACTGCTTTGGTCGGACCTCAACTACCCAGTTCTCAGCATCACAATTCAAAAAAGGATGTTGAGAAACTGGAACATGTCTATAGAAAAGTAACGAAAATGGTCAAAGTTCTGGAGGAACTTTGAGGAACAACTTGGGGAGCTGGGCCTGTTTAGCTTGGAAGGTTAAGGTTAAGAGGGAAAATGATAGCTGTGTTTGAATATTTGAAAGATGTCATACTGAGGAAGGAGTAAGCTTGTTTTCTGCTGCTCTAGAGACTAAGACTCCATCTATATTGCCCATGTAATGCAGTTCAAAGATAGTTTCCAACTGTGGCAGCCACACAACAAACTCCCATAAAAGAGTACAGAAGAAAGCTCTAACCCAATACTGTGTGGTTTGTGTAATCACCATCTGTGCCTCAAACTAGTTCCTAGATTGTCTATGTAATAATTTACACGGTGAAACAACTTTCTTCAATACCAGTATGCAAATGCATTAAATAGTCAGTGTAGATGGGGTCTTAGACACAAAGAGATGGATTAAAACCATAAGTAAATATATTTCACCAAAACATGAGAAAAACATCCTGACTTTAAGAGCTGTTCCACAGTGGAAGAGGTTGTCTCAAACTGTGGTGGAATGTCCTCCTTTGGAGATTTTTTAAACGAAGACTGGATGTTTTGATTATGTATTTTTAACTGGCAGGGGATTGGACTTGATGGCTTTTTTAGTCTTTTCCAATTCTATGTTCCTATAAAACAGAAAAACCTCAAAGCACTCTTAATTTTAGCAATAAATTAAGTTGATCAACAACAGAATCAAATACATATTCATTCATTCCCAATGATGGAAAGAGATACATACTCCAACCTTTCAGAACAGGAAACTCTTCATATGAGGTGCTGCAAAAGAGCAAATCCTCATGTGAATGGCTATTAACCATGTCAAAGAAGAAAATGGCACATTTTGCATGGCCCAATCTGAAATGATGAGGTGGGGGGGTGGAGGGTGAGTCACAAGACAATAGCTTTTCTGAATACTCTGAAACAAAAACCATTTAGGGCTGTAGAGGAAATAAACAACCACTTGAATTGGACTCAGAAACAAATTATGCAGCATTTGAATGGTTAGTAGATTATCGATGCTGTATGCTTGACAACAACATCAAGGTCTATGGCCTCTTACGCTTTCTCTAGTAGGCTTTTAGCGTATGATGGATGAGATGGGGATGGAATTAATCAGTTTGACTGATTAGTAGTCTCTAAGAAGAGAGACAACTGCCAAACACAATCCTGCATAATCTGTCTGGAAGGAGTAGGCACACAATCTGGAAAGATGAAATTAAGCACGGAGCAGTTGAGATTCCCTCTACCAGCAGCAGCACCTTTTGTAGATTAGTTGATGTTTTTAATGACTGGTCTGCTGCAGTGGTAACATCTGTCACTGAAAAGGACAACTATCTTTTCACCAGTCACACATATTGTTGGCTTGCAATATGTCTCTAAATTGAGTAGAAATTAAATTTTAATATTCACTGTGATTTCAGCCATGCTTGTTGTCTGTTTATACAAGATGAAAACTAGTCTTTATAGTTCTATGTGTCTGTGTATGCAATGTTTTGAGAACTGATACTGTATACAGTAATTTGATATTGCACAGCTTCTGTTGCCACCAATGCCAGTGTAATTCATGGCCTTTAGTTCATGAGAAGGGCAGAATATAAATGTTTTTAATAAATAAATAAATAAATAAATAATCTAGTAACAGCAATTCAGTGCATTCTGCTGCTCTTACATTTTTCCAAAGAAGAGGAATTAAAATGTTTTCTTCTCTCTATCATAGGATAAATGTATGCTATGTCTGTAATGAGTGCTTAATTCACTCATCATAGAATTCATTTAATTCTTTCCTCTTCCTTTCTTGTCCAAAGTACAGGTGCTACCAATCCATTGTGTAGTGGCCTGGACTAATTTCCTGCTGTCTTTAACCTTGATCCACTCTTCTCGTTTACCACTTCAAATTCTCTGTTTTGGGTGCCAACAAAGCCATCATTGAACATGTGTTTGTATATTCATTTGTTTGTTTGTGTTTTGATGCGGACATCTGGCCCCTACAAGCTGTCCCAACATCACCAATTATTTCACGTAGACAAGCCATCTGGCTGAGCTGTCAAATGAGAGCAAGCAACCCTTTTTGGGGGTCTGATGGAGCTGATGAGATTAAAAACAGCAAATAGTCAAGGCAGGATCTTTATCCTCTGATCCTATCATTCTGAGTTTCTCCAGAGTTCCTGAAGGGCCTTTAACAGTTTTATTTCTTAGTTAATAGATCTGGGGGAAAGCCAATGTGTGAGTAGTTAGAATCTAAGGCAATGCAAAGTTCAACACATCATTCAACTGGCAAGTTCTCAAGGCGTGTCTAAACAATCCGTTTTCCTGGGATTTTCTCCCTTGAAACCATGGATCAGTGACTGAAATGAATAAAACAGTGTCAACAACTGCAGGAATCACAATGAAAACTTGCTTCATTTTTCTTGTGAACTGAAGTAACCATTTAAATAATAGCAGTGCTGTTGTCTCTGGTGGATGGAATCACAAAGGCATCTTGAACACTGACAGAATCAACTTAAGGTGAATGCAACCAGCTGTTTACATTCTGCTAACATAGTATCACAGCACAGGCATATAACTATATGGTAAGTTGGCAGAAGCACATAGCAGAATGAAGCTTTCTGCCTTAAGTGCGCACCTTGAGGAAGAATTAGATAAGGACATATTTGTAGGCAAAAATTTGTGTCTGAATGGTAAACCAAGGCATTTAACACTTTTATTCTACAGAATGGGGCATCATTTGCTCTGCTCCTGTAATTTTGGGTGTTTATATCAATCAGTGAAGCAGTGAAGAAACATTTTTTTCCCCTTCCTCCTCCAAATTTGGGTTCAGATGCAGGTAAGGTAAAGGTTTTCCCCTGACATTAAATCCAGTCATGTCTGACTCTGGGGTGTGGTGCTTATCTCCATTTCCAAGCCAAAGAGCCAGCATTGTCCGTAGTCACATCTAAGGTCATGTGGCTGGCATGACTACATGGAGCGCCATTATCTTCATGCCGGAACGGTACCTATTGATCTACTCAAATTTGCATGTTTTCGAAATGCTAGATTGGCAGAAGTTAGGTCTGACAGTGGAAATTCATGCCACTCCCCGAATTCAAACCTGTGATCTTTCGGTCAATAAGCTCAGCAGCTCAGTGGTTTAACCCACTATGCCCTCGGGGGCTCCCTCAGATGCAGGCATATAATACAAATTTTCCAGGTAACTGGATGATATACAAATTGGCTCCAATATAACAATGTTATCCTTGTTGTAAGCGTCATTCTATTTTCTGTAGATACAGAACATTGTCTCAAGATAGCAGATCTAGAACAACTGATAATAACCTATGATTCTTAATTGTAAAATATCTATTACAATGCTAAAGCTGATCTTGGTTATGCTCACCCTCATTTCTATCCATTCTACCTGTATTTTTCATCTTGCCCTTTTTGAATTTGTGAACTGCATTCTTCTCATTCTGCATTAAAATTCGCACACATTTCATACATGCTATGCCCAATTTAGAGATTTATTCAATTGTGATAAAGTATTTGCACATATCCTCTCCCATATTATCTATTTTATTCATTTCAAAAATGTGCACATTGTTTTGTGTGTACTTTATCCCTCCAAAATACCGCATAGATCAAGCAAATGTGGGAATTGATGGCGCAAGCCTGTTTGTTCTTGCAAGAAAATGCTAAAAATTCCACACAAATGTATACTTTTTTAAAAAAATACTTCACATTTCTGCACTGGTACGGGAAAAATTCCAATGGTGGCTCCTGGAAAATCTGCTCATTTTTAACCTTTGTGTTTTTAATGTGTTTTCCTTCAAAGAAGACATGAATAAATGAAGATAGGGTTGTTGTAGGTTTTTTGGGCTGTATGGTCATGTTCTAAAAGCATTCTCTCCTGACATTTCACCTGCATCTATAGCAGGCATCCTCAGAGGTTGTGAGGACCTCTGATGCAGGTGAAACGTCAGGAGAAAATGCTTCTAGAACAAAGCCATACAGCCCAAAAAACCTACAACAACCCAGTGATTCCGGCCATGAAAACCTTCAACAATACAATGAAGTGAAGATAGTTATTTAATTTTTTAGGCCTGATCTACATGTACTGAGGGTCACATGTACTGGATCCATAGAAAGTACAGCAAAGTGGGGGGGATGCCAGTCTTTGGATTTGGTGTTTTCTGGTTGTTTTATTGTTGCTGCTCTTACTATTACTTTTTCATTCATTTATAGGCTGCCTTCCTTCTCACCATCCAATAAGGGGCTCAATATAGCTTACAAATTATTAAAACTTGTGTAGAATAAAAATCATATAAATACAGTGTATGTGTGTTGGTATGTGTTATGTATATGTCTAACACACATAAATAACAATCAGTAGAGTTAACTTAACTTATTAATGGACAATATAAAATATAATCAAAACAGCCCAGTCCAGCACACCATTAGAAGCATATCACAATCCTTTACAAAATCCTAATAGAACAGAAAATATTTTACTTGCCAGTAAAAGGACAGCAAGGAGGAAACCATTCTCGCCTTCTGAGGGAAACTCAGAGAGCAGCCACTGAGAAGGTCCTCTCCCTTGTTCCCATCAAATGACCCAGAGAAGGTAATGGAGCAGAGAGAAGGGTCTCCCTCAGAGATCTTAGAGTTCAAACAGGCTCATATATGGAAATAAAGAAACTTCAAACATTTTTCTAGGCAGGGAAGAAAATCATGTGTCTCTCCACATGTTGAAGGATTGCAACTTCCCACTGCTCTAGCCAATCTAGCCCATTGTGAAGAATGCAGGGTGTTACAGTCCAACACAAACTTTATACCCATTCTTTCTCAACTTAGGCAACATTAATACCCCACAAAATAAAGGAGCACAAAATATTTGATTCCAAAATTAGATGCCTATGTTCTGCTAACATAGATAGAAAAGCCTTTAATCCATTGTGTGTAACAGAGAAACAGTAGTAGTGTCAAGAAATGTTATTGCCCAAGTTGGTAGTGCTCCTCTTGCATTGAGGCCTGTAGTAAGAGTTTCTTTTTTTCTTTTCTTTTAGAGAAGCAAACATCTACTCTCCCTCCACCCTTAACCTGAAACAATCCACATAACACCCATGGTTTGTGAGTGACTGTAGAAAAGTGTCTCTCTGTGTATCATAGCCTTTCCCCTGTTGCCACATTCACAATTAGTACAGCTTTGGATTGTTACCAAGAGGTTTTATAGAGGCAAGAGTGCTCTCCCATATCCCAAATCTTGTTAATCCCAATTATGTATGCTTTTTTAAATTAAATTTTCCTTCAAAGATTCAGTCCAAGGAAGACGGACCTGAATCCACACATTCCAACTCTTGAGGCTATGTCCTACTGTCAGATTTGGGATTTTTCTGTTCAAGTGCTTGAGTTTGTGACCATAGGATCACACCTATGATCAAAGAGAATCTACATCTGGAGTGAAAAATGTGCCCTTCCATTGTTGAAATGCAATTTTTATCATTCCTTGCTGAACTGGCTATGACTGAGGACAAACCATCTGGAGGGCCATATCTGCCCAACCTACCCTACAGAGTCAAACCTCTTGCAATGATCTTCACTTTCAGCTTGCTTTAACCGATGGTTTCCCTGCTTGAGTTCATAAAGAATGGATCTTGTAAAGCTGAGGTACATTTTGAGGAGAAAGGATCGTGTTCTGCTGAGGGATTTTTTTTTCAAAAAGTGTTTGTTTATCCTCAGGATGAGGGTGGGAAAAGTTGTCCTGTCCATGCTTTCCCTGTTACCTTCCATTTCTCTCTCTTCTGGGCTTCAGCAGATGTTGCTGTTATATTGCTGTTCTGAGGAAGGGAATTTGCTAACTGCTCTGGCCTCCTGGGCAGTGGCCCAGCTGCAGCTGTAGAAAAAGCCAAAGAACAACAAGATTGTGGTGTTCTCATTCTGGCTTTACATCACCCTGGCACTGATTTATCAAGGTAGGGCTTGTCCATCCTGTAATTGGATTTCTTGGGATTGGTTGTCCAAACCACACCCTTTTTATCAATTTCTTAGCTCCAATCCTCTGGTGACTTTTCCTAAGCCAAGGGATTTTGTTTCCAATACAAAGAGAGGTTACTGAAATTCTGTTTCAAAATGCAAGAGTTCAATGCTATAAACAAAACACTGGGAACAATTTATCCAAAGTTAAGCAGTTTTAAATCCTGTGAATTTCAATGGGAGACATTAAGCATCAGCTTTGTTCTTCTCACACAGAAACCCATTGGCTTAAAAATGCTTTCGATAGTTGGATCACATTCAGTATTTTAGCATTGGTTTTTCCTGCACCTGGATAATGTGAATGTACATAGGGAATACCAAATAAGCAATCCCAGGTGCTTCTATTAGGATGTGTGAGGCAATTGTCTCAAGTAGCAGGTGTTGTGACATAAGGACAGAACCGTGGGGTGCTACACAGCCTCCAGTAGCTTGTTATCCTCTCGACTAGTGAATGATACTATGCCATTGGTAGGAAAAAACACAGTAAAATGCCATGCACCTGTTCTGTTTAGAAAACCTTTCTGTCATTTTCTATAAATACATGTGATCATGTAGGCCTTGCCTTCATATTTCCATTTTTATTTTATTTCACTCTAGAGCAATGGTTATCAACCTGTGGATCCCCAGGCGTTTTGGCCTACAACACCCAGAAATCCCAGCCAGTTTCCCAGCTGTCAGGATTTCTGGGAGTTGAAGAACGAAACATCTGGGGACCCACAGGTTGAGAACCACTGCTCTACAACCTGTAATCTAAAATGGTGTTCTTTCTGGAAATTTCCAGGTCTTCCAGCTTGACTGGATTCCTAGAGAGAACATCTGAATCAAATCTGTGAGTAATCAAATATGGAGGGATGACTGTTTGTGTGTCTGTATGCATATATAGTTAGAGGCACTCTCAACTATATGGTCATGTGGTGATTAGTGGTGGTAACTGTACCCAAAGCATGATGGACGTGATCAGGCATGGGCAAACCTTCTAACTTGGGGGTCGTATGGTGGGCCGGAGTGGGGTGGATGGGCCAGGAGGGAGGGGGTTCTCCTCAAGTCCCCTCCCTGCCCTTTCCTCTCCTTCTTCTTCTCTTTTGGAGGCAGAAAGTGAAGGAAAGTCAAGAAATATTTGGAACCCAAAAGGGTTAGCTTTTGTCAGGATGATATGGTGGATGGGAGAGAAAAAGTGTATTCATTGGACCCCGTACTCCTGATATAGAATCCTAGAGCTGGAAGAGACCCCCAAGGGCCATCCAGTCCAAATTCCTGCCATGCAAGGAGCCACAATCAAATAGCCTTTGTGGAAAAGCCTCCAAAGAAGGGGACTCCACCACACTCTGAGGCAGCTATGCCACTCTCCAACAGCGCTTACTCTCAGGACGTTTGTCCTAATAATTTCCATCCAATCTCTTTACCTGCCTTTTGAAACCATTGCTGCCTTGTGCTGGGGTGTCTAAAGCAACAGAAAATAATTTCCCGCCCCCTTCCTCCTCAATGGAACACCCTTTTAAATCTTGAAACATGGTTATCATGTCCACTCTCTATTTTCTCTTCTCCCAGCTAAACATCCCCCAGAAGGAAAGGAGGAAAAAGAGAAGGGAGGGAGAGAAGGATGGAAGGAAAGAGAGAAGGAAGGAAGTATAGGATGGTGTGAGAAAGACAGACCTGAGAAAAGAGCCCCAAGGCCGCATCCATTCCCCAGGCCTGGGTTTGCCCATACCTGAACTAGATCATTATTGTCCATAAATATAAATCAGTTACCTTCATTGGTTAGTATCATTGAGGATGACCATCTTCTAAAGCAGTGGTTCTCAACCTGTGGGTCCCCAGGTGTTATGACCTACAACTCCCAGTTTACCAGCTATTGGGATTTCTGAAAGTTGAAGGCCAAAACATCTGGGGACCCACAGGTTGAGAACTACTGCTCTAAAACATGTAATTTAAAATGGTAGTAAGACAGAGAATCCATTCCAGGCTTCATTCTAAAGTCAAAGGACCTAACCAAGGTACTGAATCCTATCCCTCAAATTGGTTCAGGTGCTTAAAGCTCTGACCGATACTGAGTAGCTTCAACTGTCCATTAACATGGGAGTCACCTACTGTCAATGAGTCTCACACTTCTTTTTTCAAAAAAAAAAGGAAAGTAGAACTATATAGAACTAACTGCCTAGGTTCCTGTCAGTTAGAAGGGAGGGACTAACTTTAGATCCACTGGATTGAAAGGTCTTCTGTTACCCCTGTAAGTGCCAAGATGAATCCATCTGCTTTCCCAGGATAGAGTTGGGGATAGTAACATTTCACCTCTATTTCTCTCAATGTGGAAGTTGTTTATAATCTGCCAAATCTTGTAGCCCAGCAAAGCTGCATCTCCTCCCTTGCCACACACACACATTTTATTCTGGTTGGTATCACTCCACAGAAATTGGGGGAGATTGGAGAACATGCAATTTCCATCCACTTCATCTAGGACTGCTTCATTAAAAGCTAATGATGTCTGGTTTCAACACTTTATTTCTCTCTCCCTGAAGTCTCTCATACTCCTCTTTTCCTCGTGAGCCAATTATAGCTTGGGCAGCTGTAATCGAATTGCCTAAGGTATCATTCTCTATCACCACCTCCATGTTTCAGTTTTGCTTGTATTCCTTAGCTCTACTGAGATATTTCTTCTTTTTCTATAAAACAGGAAAAATCCTCTTTAGGGAATAATTTTGTCACAACTGGGATCTTTCTCTGTCTCATTAAATTCTGATTCGCTCTCCCTGACTCACAACTATTTAACTTAAAAGTGCCTTAATAGCTCTAGCTTGAATATTGTACTCCATCAATACAAGAACTGAAATCCACAAAAACGCATGCTAAAATAAACCTGGTAGTTTCACAGATACCATTACATTCCTCGCCCTTCTGCCCCCTTTCCTTTTTCTGTCTATTTGAAAAAAAGGGAGGGGAATAATAACATCACACTGAAGGTATTCAATTGTAGCTCAATTTCCTTACAACAAGATGGAAATCTTTCACAATATGCATCTCCAGCAGCCAAGTTTGGAAATTGTAGACTTCTGCATATAAACCCCAGGAAACTCTTTGTTTAGACACAGTGAAGAGACACATTTGTAGAAAGAGATTGACACCTTATTTTAAATAATATAAAAGGGAAAGAAAGGAGAAGCATGGCAAAAGATGATTAGCATTCCTGTGGCTTTGTTCTTTCTATTCTTTCTTTCTTTCCTTTTCTCTTCTTTCTTTTCTTTTTTTCTTTTTCTCTTCATTCTTTTCTTTCTCTTCTTTTTTTCTTTTGTGTTCCATCTATTTGCAGTGCCAAAGAAAGAAAATATTTTCCTGACCACAGCTGAAGAGAACTTGACAGAGTTTTCCTGCTTGCCCTCTCCCATGTCACTAGTGTTTTCTGGGAGAAGAATTTGAGGTGGTTTTCCACCTAAGTGGTTACAGCTGTTTCCACAGGATCAGACAGATGCAGTTTCTGTCTGTGTTTATTTTGGCTCTAGTTTTTGACTGGAGCCCGGCAGGATGACAAAGTTTTCTGTGGGGCTTGGGACTTTGGACAAACATTCCAACGTTTTTGACTCCTTAACATTAAATGCTTGATGGATTCAGCTCTTAATTTCTGCTGGAAGAATGTCAAGGCCACTGGGGGGATTTCCCATAATCTCACAACATTTGTTTTCAAACAGATACAATGAATGTGCATGCCTCTCTCTGAAAATGAGAGGGGTCTGGTAGAAAGAGAAAAAGAAATGAAGGGGAATCATTTCTGTTAGGTTCCAATAGTCTATAATTGCAGGTTTGCAATCAGTTGTGATACTTTTATCCACTGTGTAGTTAAGAGGAATTGTCCAATGTGGTACTTATAAATCTAAAATCTTAGTAAACTACTAGCAGTTCATATATTATGTTTATACTTTATCAAATTTTACATTCCAACTAATGTAATATAGGATTTTATCACATGAAGGCCTCAAACTAGCATTGAACTAAGATGGTCACATTTCATAATGGTTCCCCATCATACGATGCTGTGTGTAACCTATTGTCACACTTCCAGCTCCTCACAATAAACCCATCGTGATGCATGCACTTGCCTTGTGCTATGAGCCAGGATCTGCTTCTATGCCTGCTTTCCCATTTTTTTCTCACTGTAATATAGGGTTGGAGAGGGGAGATTTTTTTTACCTAAACTTTACTGTGATTGCAAAATTTATTTTAGAAAAAAATATTTTTCAAAAAATCTCAATGGTGCAGAACTTTAGGGGCCTCAGAGTCACCACACTAGCTATAAGTCTGTCTGCTGGACCACAGATCACAGTTGGGCAATAAATGGAGCTGCAATACTAATAATGACCATGCAATTGATAGTACGAAGTAGTGTCATCATATGATAAATGTGGACAGTTTAGCTTCCATATTTTTTATCCTCACAATAGCCTTGTAAAGCAGATCAGGCTGAGGCCCCTTAACACTGCTCCTATAATCCAAGATCTGATCCCACATTACTCTATATTATCTAGCAGTGGGGACTCATATAATTCAGTTTAAAGCAGATAAGCTGGGATCAGATCCTGGGATATAGGGCATTGCAGAAGGGGCCTGAGTGAGAAATGGTTGGCCACATGAGTACAGCTGTTGAATGAATATTTCGAACCTGATTAAACAGTCTTCAGTGTGAAACTTATGAGAAATTTATATTTTCTATGACTGTCTCATTTCCTTCTTACATGATTTTTTTCAGCCGTACAATTATACTGCTTAATTAATCCCATGTTTATGTCACACTCTCACAAGACATGCTAAATGGAAGGTGCATAAGTGTGGAAAAATCATGCACTGTGACAACCTGACATCTTCCAGGTGGTTTCGGCAAAAACTGTGCTAAGTGTTGTATTTAGTATCATCCTCAATTCCAGTTCTACTCCGAGATAGACTCACCATTTTGCATCTAAATGCTATTCTGCATCTACTGTAGCAAAATAGTAAATTAACAGCTCAATCAAAGCACAGATATTTCAGAGTCAAACCTCAATAAATAATGTTTGCATCATCATTTAAAAAAATTTAAAAGTCTCCTCATAAAAGTACTTGGAATGTAAGGCAGTACATTTATTAATTAGGTTTATATCTCACACTCTTCTTCCACACTTAAACTCAAGGCAGTTCACAAAAAGATTCTTTTTTAAAAGGTAAAGGGTTAAAAACCTAAACTGTTTCAGGAAAGTATTTTTTTTCACAGTATGATACTATTACTGACTTTTATACACATCTTCCTTAAATGAGAGAATGTAGATTTATTTTTGATATTGCATTATGATATGAAACCATAAAACAACCAGATGTTTGCCTTCAAAGTAAATAATATTTTAGAAAAAGAAAAATATTAAAACATTAATTTAAAACAATTCTTAAAGCGGTTGAAGCATAATAAAAAAAGGTAAAGGTAGTCCCCTGACATTAAGTCCAGTCATGTCTGACTCTAGGGTGTGGTGCTCATCTCCATTTCTAAGCCGAAGAGCCAGTGTTGTTCGTAGACACCTCCAAGGTCATGTGGCCGGCATGACTGCATGGAGCGCTGTTACCTTCCTGCCGGAGCAGTATCTATTGATCTACTCACATTTGCATGTTTTTGAACTGCTAGGTTGGCAGAAGCTAGGGCTGACAGCGGAAGCTCACGCCGCTCCCCGGAATCGAACCTGCGACCTTTCGATCAACAAGCTCAGCAGCTCAGTGCTTTAACCCACTGCACCACCGCGGGCTCCTGAAGCATAATAGGGATAATAAAATATCACATAACTTAACTGAAAGATTTTCTGCAGTGAACAGCTAACTATAAAACACCTGGGAAGCATGCTGGCAGAAAGATAGCAGACGGGTACCAACCTAGACTCACAAGGGAAGGCATCTCATAGCTATGGAACAGTCTCTGAAAAGGCTCTCTGTGCCTTCACCAGACATGTCTGGAATGGTATTGAGACCAAGAGAGCCCTTCCCCAAGGAACACAAAATTCAGTAAGCCTAATATTTGAAGATTTATATGACCTCATCAGACTTGCCACCAGAATCACTAAGTATCATGGCAAATCTGGTGGTGCCCGTCGGGTGTGTGTGTGTAGGGAACCACACCCCACATCATCAGACTCATCCATTGCTCCATCATACAGGGGGAAGCATTGGCTGCCTGGCTTTTCCCATTGATCCAATGCAACATGGGAAATTTCCCATGTTGCTGCCGTGGTGACACACACTGATTCACTAATACTTTTGCAACTGAACCCCGCCAGAAGTTGCTCTACATTGTGGGATGGGAGCCAATGACCTCCATTGCAAAAGTATTGACAAACCAGCGCATGCCTCTGAAAATTACCTTGTGATGAGGTCGATGGTGCTTTAGATAATCTGAACTCAAGTTATAAGTGCTTTATACATCATAACATCACTTTGAATTGTGCCTGGAAAATAACAGGAAACAACATTAACCATTCAAACAAGAGAGTTATATGTACATTGTAATGTACCAGTATGGCTGCAGTAATTTGGACCACTGCAGTTACTAAACAGTTTCCAAAGGCAGCACCACATAAAGTGTGATACGATCCGAATAGAATATAACAAAGACATGTGTTACAATCACTAAATCTGGCATCCAACTTGCTCTTTTACATTTAAAACTCTGTAAAACACCTGATGTCTTATTTTATATGAATAGTCGTCAGTACAACTTAAGTAGACTACTCCAGGAAGGTGAAACAATGACTGGATTTATTTGTTGGTTTCTTTTACACAGTACCATATCTGACTTCCATACTGCACCTATAGGCTAAAATCATAACCCTAAACATAATCAGTGACAGACCCCTAAGAAATCTACATAAATCCATCTTGCAGCTGGTATTATAAATAGTAGTATCATCAGTATGAGTAGGAAATGTAGTATCATTTCAAAAACATTTGTGAAAAACATCATAAGAAAATTCTTTAAAATAAAGAAAATTCTTTAAAACTGGTATCTCTTGGACCAAGAAACTAGTTTTACCACTTTCCTAAATGTGTTTTGTGAAGTTAGAAGGCTCTACTAGATAATCAAAGTTGGACCAGTAGAAGATCTTTGGCATCAATTCATCATTCTTTGTTCCCTTGGGGAACACATTGCCAGCGAACATATTTTAAGACCTATTGGTGTACAACAACTAAATTATATACTAATAAATCACAGAGCTCAAGCCTGGTCTATGAAAGAGGGAGAAAAAAACTCTTCCTTATTTGTCTAGCTGGCATAGAAGGAATACATGGTATTTCAGATATGACATTGATCCAATTATATGGTCACTTAAATTATGAGTTTCAAAATGGTTTACAGAGAAGCTACAATAAAATATCACATGTAAGGAGTTTTTTCTCTTAAAAAGAAGAATTAAAATACTGTATACATTTTATAGTTTTCTTTCATAAGAAGCACTTACCAAGTGTTTGCAGCTTGAAAGTATTCTGGGATGCAACAAAGTCATATTCAAAAAGTAATGTAATGAGGAAGAGCATTGATAGCTTATTGGTATAAAGAATAACAACTTCTGAGAACCTTTGAGAACATTTTAAAGGATATTTCCATAGATTTTTTTTTCCCAAGTTCTCTATCATTCTCTTATCCTTGCATTTGGGCTTTCTAAAAGCCACTGCAAGCAAAGTGAAAGATATGAGTAGTGCCACAAATCACTTACCAATTATATGTACTCAGCATTGCAATGACAATAGGTATTTTTTCACATACCAGCTGGAGAATAGTTTTTTAACACTCTCCAGATTCTGGAAAACTTGCAAAAATATTTTACATCCAATCATGATGTAAAAGATAATTCTAAAACCTAACTATGTCAACATTGTGTGTTCTTCTGCTTGCCCATACACAAGTACACACACTTATGTTAAGGGTTTTTCTCTTGTTATGGCAGAAACTACAGCAGGGTTCATTTGCCATGTGGAACTGGTATGGTACTTTTTTCTCTTTTTCCTTCTGCTTCTAGTCTTCTGGCCTCTTTTACCTGAAATAGTCTACCTTTCTCTTGTTGCCCTTTTTCTTCCAACTTCACCTTTGAACCCCCACTTTCAAGATACTCTTGCTTAACAAAGCCTGTACTGAATTATTTTAGTCTCTGAACTATCGGCTTAGGTCATAAGTGCTCCAGAAAGAGACCATTCCATAATCTCTGTTTAGTATGTATGATTAATTCATTTTCCGAATTTTCTGGGCTTTTCTCATCCTATCAGCAGGGTGGTCAATGGAAGCTCTAGAATTCTCATGTTAATAGAATGCAGGAAACACACCTGAAAAAAAAGCAGTACTATTGATCTACTCAAACTTGCATGTTTTTAAACTGCTAGGTTGGCAAAAGCTGGGCCTAACAGTGGGATCAAATTCCTGCTCTCTGGATTTGATCCGCCAACCTTTCGGTCAGCAAATTCAGCAGCTCAGTGGTTCAACCTGCTGTGCCACCAGGAGGCCCCTCTAGAATACATTACAATTATCAAATTTCTGGCAAATACATTTGAGTGGATTTTGTTAACTATTATTAATTGTTGCCTTAAAAGCAGTGATACTTTTTTCTTTTTTTCATTTTGCTTCTTCCATAGCTACACCCCTGAGTTTGAGAAAGGCAGGTTGAAGTCTTGTACTGCTAGGATGAAGAAAGGAGAAACACAATGCTATTAACCATCAATAAGCTTGTAATGTTTTTTCTAAAACGAACAGAGAATTAACAAAAATCCATTATAGCGCCATTCTCTCCCAGCACTGTGGCTGGAGAAACTGCACAGATTTCTGCCACTTTGGAGGTTAGAACTGTTAGTGAATATGGTCCACAGTCATTCCCTTCTGTCTGTTGCAAAATTTTCCTTTTATGGTGCTGTTTTACAACAGTTATGAGACACACCATCTGGTTTCCTTTGGATACCCAAAATGGTCCAAAGTGGTCCAAAGTGATTCAGACCAACCTGGACTTGATTTGTATCTTGATATGGGTTGCTCTGATGCAGTTCAGCATTCAGCTGAATTATTAGGACAGTCATGATATATAGCACCAAATTACTTTTAATTTTCTTCTGCACATACAGAACTAAAGTTTTCTGGTGTAACTTGGCAAAGACCGATTGATGGGAAAAAACTGCATCCACAAAAACTGATGAAGACATAATCATTAAAATTCTTCTGAAAATGAGAGCTGAAAACCAGGGGAAATTCTGCTCATGGCACAATGGGCTAGAATGATTAACTTGGACTTTATTACAGTTCTGCCCATATTTGGACTTAACACTCTGAAATCAATGGGATTTATTTCTGAATAAATAAGCAAAGTTTTTCAGACATGTAGAAGTTCTATGGCTCTGGTCGAGGCTATTTGAACATCTCCTTGTATAAGCCTGCCAGGGCCCTGAGATCTTCAGGAGAGGCCCTTCTCCGAGTCCCACCTCAATTGCAAGCTCAGTTGGTGAGAATGAGAGACAGGGCCTTCTCCGTGGCTGCTCTTTGGCTATGGAACTCCCTTCTTCTCAGGGAAGCCAGAATGCCCTCCTCCCTGCTGTCTTTTTCATGACAGGCTAAAACCTTTTTATTTAGACCGGCTTTTAAGGAGGAAGGTTTCTAAGATCAAGTCAAGGGGTTCTGTGGTTTTAGCTTTAAATATGTTTTTAATTTTTAAATACAATCAATTGTTGTCAATTTTAAAATACAATTTATGTTTCATTCTGTTTTAATGGTTGTATATTTGGGGACTTTAAATTTTCATATAAGCCACTTTGAGTCTCCTATGGAAAGAATAAGTGGGGTAAAAATAAACAGAGGAGAAAGAGGAGGAGAAGGAGGAGGAGGAGGAAGAATATGTTTTAGGGATCAGGAAAATGGATAGGAAGTTAGGAACAAGTGCAGCGACCATTACAGTGAAGAGAAAAACACAGCAGAGTCCACTAAGCATCTCACTGGAACTGGTACCATTTAATTTAATCGTAAGAGATCTAGCCTTGATGGCACCCCTATAATTCGAACTTCCGGAGGAATTCCGGTAACTCTTTCTCTGGATCATATAGGGGCCGTAATTACTCTTCTAATCGATTTCAATCTAGTAGGAGAAACCCCTTTTTTTCCAGAGGAAGGTCCCAAAATTGGACAAACAAGGGGAAGCCACAGGGGAATCCAAAGAAGCGTCTTTGACGAACCAGTCACTGATATGTCATCTCTTGGGTCTGAGACCATTGATTCTGCTAGCATTTCCAGGGTTCCTCTTGTTACTGTTTCGACTACTTCGCAGTTATGTATGTTTGGTGACAGGTTGTCATCATTTTATAACATGTGGGCCCTGATTACCACTGATAAGTGGGTCCTCTCTATCGTTGACCATGGTTATGTTATTGAATTTCTGGACCTTCCCAGAGTAGGTCACATTCGTAGAACTCCCTTCTCCAAACCGTTGGGGGATGAAATTCAGATGTTGCTAAGCAAAGGAGCCATATCTCCCATTAAAGAGATTGATGTTTCACGTTGTTTTTTCTCGCTTTATTTTCTCATTAAAAAACGCACTGGTGGCTTAAGACCCATTTTATACCTCAGATCGTTAAATGAACATGTTCAACCAAAAAGATTTCGCATGGTCACTCTGAATACCATTTTGCCCTTGCTATTCAAGGGGGCATGGTATCTGGGGGGGGGGGACCTAGGGGAAGGGCTGAGAAGGGAGGAGAGAGGGGAGAGGAGGGAGGTAAGGGGGGGCAGGACAGGAGTGACAGGAAGGGTGGGGGGGCGAGAGAGGGGGGAGCAGTTAAAAAATGGATGTCCTGACTTCCTAAATAGTCTGCGGAGTTATGCATGGAATTAATATTTCCGTTCGTCCTCTTATCTATATTGATTCCCCTGTCTGCCTCACCGGCAGTTTAATGTTATATTCTTCTTATCCTTTAAATATGTCCTCATTGGTTTCCAATCTATTTTTCTCTTTTGGCTGTTATCATTCACCAGATTTGCTAGCGAATCCATTTCCATTAGGTCTCTAATTTTTAAAAGCCAGTCTTCAACAGTTGGTAGGTCTTTGTTTTTCCATTTGCGTGCTAGGACGGTTCTCGCTGCCGCCGCTGTGTGGTATAATATCTTCTCTTTATTAGAGTCTATACTGAAATCTAAGAGGTGTAGAAGATAATATTCAGGTTTTAATTCAAATTTTATCTGGATTATTTGTTGGGTTTGTCTGTGAATCTCAGACCAGAAGCTTTTTACTTTCTTACATTGCCACCAAGTGTGGAAAAAGGATCCTAGATGCTTGCCGCATTTCCAGCAATTGCTGCTCGCACCTTTGTAGTTCAGTTGCTTCTGACTCTTCATGACCTCATGGACCAATCCATGCCAGAGCTCCCTGTCAGCCATGGCTACGCCAGCTCCTTTAAGGTCAAGCCAGTCACTTCAAGTATACAATCCATGCATCTTGTCCTTGGTCAATAGTATATGGCTAGATAAATAGCCACCAGACTGGCAATAGCTTAATGGACTGTAAGTATACTGTTTTAATTTTTATGTCTTAATGTTTATGTTTTTAATTGTTATAATTGCTGTTTGTATTTTATATGCGGCATCGAACTATTGCCAACTGGAAGCCGCCCTGAGCCCCCCTAGGGGTTGAGAAGGGCAGGGTAAAAATGTTTGAAATAAATAAATAAATAAATAAATAAATTGGTCAGACCTTCTTCCTTTTTCCTTCCATTTTCCCCAGCAATACATCATTACCTTTTCCAAGCTTTCTGTCTTCTCATTATGTGGGAAAAGTACTTCATCTTTGCCTCTCATAACCTTCCCTCCAGTGAATAGTTGGGCTTTATTTATTTATTTATTTATTTATTTATTTATTTATTTATTATTTACTGTGCTTATATACCGCTGTTCTCAGCCCAGGGGCGACTCACAGCGGTGTACAACATAGAGAGGATAGGGTGCAAATTACAAGACACAATCTGAAATCAAACTAGCAATATCGAAAAACATTGTCATCAACAACATCAACAATATCAGTATCAATACAAAAATACAAAAAGTCATTCGCGTTGTCTCATCATTAAGCCACAATCCAATATCATTTCCCTTGTTCCATTCCTGTCGTCATTACCAATTATTGCACTTCTTGTTCAAACGCCTTCTCGAACAGCCAAGTCTTTAGTTTCCTGCGGAATACCATCAGGGTTTCCTGCGGAATACCATCATGTGCCCTTCAAACCCATGTCCACGGGAAGGGTGTTCCACAGCCGAGGAGCCACCACCGAGAAGGCCCTGTCTCTCGTCCCCGCCAGGCGTGCCTGTGAGGCAGGCGGGATCAAGAGCAGGGCCTCCCTGGATGATCTCAAAGTCCTCGTGGGCTCATAGGCCGAGATGCGGTCAGATAGGAGTATGGAGTGGTTTGATCTTCTCGTGGTCCAAAGCACTTTCTGAATTTTCTTCCAGCACCACAGTTCAAAAGCATCTGTCTTCCTTTGCTCAGCCTTCCTTATGGTTCAGTTCTCACATCTATAGGTTATTATGAGGAATACCATTGCAATAACTATGCAGATTTTTGTTGTCAGTGTGATGTCTCTCCTGTTCATTATTTTATCGAGATTGATCATTGCTCTCCTCCCAAGATGTAAGCGTCTTCTAATTTCCTGGCTGCAGTCTGCATCTGGAGTGATCTTTGCACCTAGGAAAACAAAGTCTCACATTAGTGGATAACACCAAATCACTTAGAGTACTGAAGTTCCAAACAAATTGTGAGGGGTTCCAAAACAATACTTTTAAACTGATCTAATGTGTAACAGAATAGAAGATATCATTCAGGGGGTTGCAAAAGGTGGTCCATGGGATTCATGTGCCCTTCAAACCCATTTTTATGGTGCTAAGGATCCTCAATATGAGCGACTGCAAAATGATGTAGTTTGAATGGGTTCCAGAAAAAGGATTAAGTTTGAAAAGGGGATACAATTCTTTGCTTATTTGATTTCTGCATAGAATTACAAATTCTGGATTTTTCTCATGTTGTGAGGTAAGTGATGTGTGAAATATCCCTACATAGAGCATTATAAGGCACCGTTTACACTTACCATTTAATGCAGTTTCGAACCAGTATTGAAGATTGTGGTTTCATTGTGCAGATGATTACATAGGAAATCCTAGAATCAGTTTGAGAACCAGATGGTGATTACACAAACCACAGAGCACTGATGCACATTGAGGACTTTTTTTCTACACACTTTTGTGGGAGTCTGTTGTTTGACAGGCCCCACAGTTTGACGTTAGCTTTGAACTGCATTAAATAGTGAGTGTAGATGGGACCTAAGAAGACTTTTTTTTTCAGGGGGTTAGACTACATTACCCTTTGGTCCCTTCCAGTTCAACAGGCCCATGATTATATTACCCCGAGATTCATCTCTCCACAATAACTTACAAAACCAAAGCTATTTTAACAGTCGTATCTGGAATCAAATGCAAAGTTTTGATAAAACATTAATCATGGCAGATGGGCACATTAAAAATTAAAAAAGCATATTTGTATTGCTCAGATAGGATCTCCTTGATCAATACAGAATGTATAGCTCTTCCTTTTTTGTCACACTGAGAACCAAATAGAGATAATTTGAATCAATTTCAACATACTCCAGGAAGAGAAATAGGATAATCACTGCAGAAACTGAAATGATGGCAGTAATACACTGGTAATAGATTAGGATGCCAGTGAAATGTAAAATTAGGTGATTCATTAGAAGACCCTATTATTTTCCTAATGCTCATATTCAGAGCTTGGAAAGAAATAGCTACAAATAACTAGTTGCTTGTGTTAAAATCCTTTTTAAAATAATGACAGGATAACTAAGTTATATTACAGATAATTTAGTAAGTGATAATGCTTCTCCTTTTGCAATGCAAATGCATTTTTACAGTAGCTTGTAAAATTGGTGTTGCTATGTAGAAATAGAAATGGAGCATGACATGCAAATGACTTGTGGTGAGACACACATGGGACTGTGAGGTTACCTTTTTACCAAAACCACCAACCTTCCCTGTTTTCAGAAACATGAACTGTTAACGTCCTGTGGAAACACTATATCCTTCTTACTCAGGGTCACATTTAGGATTTTTCTTTTTTTTCTTCCTTGAGTCTATTTCTCTCCCTACTCCCTATTCTTTTTACCACCTTCTTCTTCTTACCCACCTTCTTTTAATTACACTTTTAATGTAAGATGTCCAGAGAACACTAACTTATTATATGCTTGATTATTAAAAGTGTGCATACAACAAATTGTATCTGGCAAACATCTGTTTTACTACTGATCATTACTGATCACACTTTTGATTGTGAGTGGGGCAGAAAGTACAGAGTGATTAAGCATGTGCAGAATATTTTTCTGCACAATTAAAAGACTCTCAAAACTGTCAGATACAAATTTTCTGTATTTCTTTAATAATGTAAATCAAGCATATCCTCACATGCAAGAAAGAATAATTATTGTAATTTTCTATCTACTGCAGGAGACAACTAGTATTTCTTTGTTCCATACCATCTTTCCCCTGGGATGGCCAGCCATCCCATGTTTTTCTTATCATTTACCGAGCTTTCTCTGCTTCCTCCCTGCTTTCCAAAGTTAGGATTCAGATTCTCACAGGCAGCCACTAGAAGTGGGATGGCCTCAGTAGGACTCTGTTTTGCAGTGCCTGAAAACAGAGAGAAGATGCAGAGAAGACTGCATCTAATAAGAGCCTAAGATGGGAGAAGGGGGCTGAAGAAATGCCCTCCATTCTCTACATGGAGTAAAATGTCCCTTCTAGGTAGGGTCTTGCTTGACTTTACCCCTATGATCCACAGCTCTTTTTCCCTTCATAGCTTCAGCACTACTTTTTCATATCTTACAAAGTCTGTCTTTTAAAGGTGTTCCTTTTACAGATACAGCTATTTAGAGGACCATGCAAGGTCATTCTTGCCTCCAATTCCCAACAGAGTCCCCTGCCATATTCTTTACTTCTGGCCATGGACACTAAGGGAGTCTTTGAGCAGAACAAAGTGGAAATAAGCAGATAAGACCAAGAGCTCTTCAAACAATGAGCATGTCATGGGTAGGAAGGGGTTTAAGGACACTCTTTGCCTGCTTGTCTACCTGTCACTTCCCCCCTCTGTAGCTCTTGCATACATTAATCTTCTTCCTAGCTCCTTACTTCCCCTGTATTTGATCATGTATATTTCTTTCTCCTTCTCACCCCAGCTCATGGCTAAATATATTCTTGATTTGCCGTATCTCTCTTTCTACCCACTCTGTTGTCTCTCGCCTTGCATCTCCTTCTCATAGCTCTTGGAAAAACATATTCTCCATTCTTTACTGTCATTCTCTTTCTTCTTCTTGCTACCTGCTTGTAGTTGCAGTTGACTCCTTTATTCCTTATCCACCTGCCTACACTCATCATCTTCTTTCTCCTTTTCCCTCACTAATTATCTTGGCTACATTTATCTTATCCCTTTTTCTCCATTATTTTTTTCTTTGTTGTTATCATCATTCTCCATCTACCTCCATTTATCCTAGCTATACTCAGCATCTTCTTTCGCCTTCCATTCCTTTCTGTCTCTCTTTTGCACATGACAGAAAAAATCCCAGGAATATGGTAGCTGAAGGATAGTAATTCTTCAGGGCTTTCATCACATATTATTAAATTACAGCTCCCAGCATTTGTCACTATGGCCTATGCTGGGTGAAGCTGTTGGGAACTAGAGTTGTACACCAGTACAATGCATGATTCTCATTCCTGTGTCAGCATTTTAAAGTAGTAAGATCCATTAAGCAAAATAGGATTTTCTTCTGCATAGGAATGAACAAATTATGATGAAGATTTTGTTCATTTATATCCTGCTTCTCTTCTGATACTGAGCCCGAGGCAGCTAAGATAATATTTAAAACAATACCGCAGTCAGAATAAAGGTACAAAAATTAAAAACTTTATGAGCGAAAACATTAAATATTAAAATAGTAAAATACATGAAAAAAATTGATCTGTTGACTTCTATTGTCTTCGCCATCCTCCTCCCCCAGATATTTAGTGTTTACAAATTAGATGATGATGAGGAAGTGATTCCAAACCTGACTGTATGGCATACAAAATGTGGCAAATAAGGGAAAATTGATTAATGGGATCAATGCAATAAAAGTTCAGGAAAGTTTTGCTTGGAAAACATTTTTGTTGATCTGCAACCCCCATATGTTAAAAGCATTGCTTGGAAAACTTCCTTTGGTCACCTATTACTCCCATGTTTTGATTTAAAAAATAAAAAGTCACATTGATTATTCTGCAAATTCAAAACTATCCACAGCTTCACACATTAATTTATTTCTCTGTTTCCCACTAAGTGCCTCTATCACCAATTTTAATGACCAGAGATCACAGAAGATTTTAGTATTCACCAAAATTTCTTTAAATTGAATTCTATATTAGAGTCATAATAGGCAATTGTTAATGATATCCCTATTTTCTGGGTTGCTGGAGGGGTTTGGGCTATATTTTTTTTCCAGGTAGCCTCTTTGGCTCCATCTTGTGATATGTTGGCAATAAAACTGTTTAATAAGACCTGTTTAATAAGACCTGTTTAAGCATGGGTTTTTGTCCCCACGAGCTGCCCAAACCCCAGACTTTCTTGGGCAGGGTGTTTAGATGCCATCCCAGTATTTGCTTCCTTCTTGTGATATCTTGTACATTAAGTGAATGTACTGTTTGTGAGCAAAATATATCATGCCTTTATACATTGATCCATCTATCTCCTTGCTATGGTCGATGATTTCCTGAGATGTAACCGGCTCCCAGCTTGGACCCACTAACTCTCCACTGTCCTCGTTTTCTTGGGGAGGGTTTATCATCGACCTGATACACAACCTAAAGACAAATAAGGCCCCAGGTAGCGATGCCATTATCCCTGAAATACTGAAGGCAAACCCACTGTGGTGGGCAAATTTACTAGCAAACCTCTTCACAAGGATCAACGAAACGGGGTACATGCCAAAGGCATGGACCTCCTCCATAATGGTCCCAATATTAAAAAAAGGAGACCAAAATGACCCAACGAACTATCGGCCCATTAGCCTGCTCTCTATAATAGGGAAGATGTATGCCAAGCTCCTGCAAATTAAGCTAGAATCATGGGTCAACCAAAACAACATAATTGGCCCAGAACAAGCAGGATTCTCTAAGGGGAAATCAACATTAGACCAGATCCACATCTTGGCTCACCTAGCCAACAAATACTCAAAAAATTCCCCTAATAAGCTAAACGTGGCCTTTTTGGACCTGAAGGGGGCATTTGACTCTGTGAATAGAGAAAAGTTGTGGGAAAAACTAGCAGCCCTCAACATAGACCCAAGACTCCTCTTCTTGATTAAGAAATTGCGCAACCAAAACCTTTGCCAGGTGAAAGACCACAGGGGATGCCTGTCAAACCCGATCCTGGTTCAAAAGGGAGTCAAACAAGGGTGCGTATTAGCCCCACTCCTCTTCAACATCTTTTTGCACGATCTCCCTACAGCCCTGGCTCAAGTAGACGGGCATAGCCCCAAGATTGGCCCAAAGCATGTTCCCCTTTTGCTATTTGCGGATGATGCAGCCCTATTATCCCTCTCTCATGTGGGCCTAAAAAGACTCCTGCATAAATTTGTTGATTTTTGTGAGACGAACGAACTGCAGGTGAACTATGATAAAACCAAAATCTTGGCGTTTGGGAAAAGCAACAAAAAACAAGTCTGGAAGATAAAGGGCCACTATATCGAGCAAGTAAAACATTTCAAATACCTAGGACTCTGGTTTAGCAACAACTTGTCATGGTCCACCCACTTAAAATATACACTGGCCCGGGCCAAATCGAGTGGCAGTGCGACCAGGAGGTTCTTCCACTCCAGGGGCAACCAATATATCCCCCTAGCTCTGCAAGTCTTCAAAGCAAAGGCGATGTCACAACTTCTTTATGGGGCACCCATCTGGTTAACCCCCAATAACAGCGCCATCAGATCTTTTCATTCGAAATTCCTCCACAAACTATATGGTGTCCCCAACTGTGTCCCGTATGCAGTTCTTTGCCTTGAATCTGGGCATTATTCTATTGAGGCTACTATCTGGCTAATCGTCATTAAATTCTGGCTATCTATACACTATCAAAGTCCCAGCGACTCTCTGACTCAACTCACCTTGAGCGAACTCCACCACTCCAAATGGTGCTCAACTGTCCTAGCAAAGATCGGGGAATTGGGCTATGACAGCGATTTCCTGACCCTACTATCTTTCTCCGAGATTTTTACCCTCATCAAAAGGAGGCTGCTAGAAAGGGACCACAACCAACTGTTGAGCTTGGCTAACAAATCCTGCTCACCCATTAACATGGCAATTCCATACACACAGGGAAATCCAGCCTTTTACATCACAGAGCTCACCAACTCCTCTTACAGAAGAGCCTACATGCTGGCTAGATTTAACATCATGCCATCGCCGCTCCACAGAGGAAGACTCAACGGCCTTCCGAGCGACAAGAGGGTTTGCCTCTGTAGCACAGGACAGCTAGACTCCATACCGCATATTCTCCTGCACTGTCCACTCTACCAGGAGCTAAGATCCAGTCTGCTAACACAAGCCATAGATTCATTGAATAACCGCAGCGATTCTGACAAAGTGATTTTGCTTTTAAATTGCCAGGACTTTAGCTGCTGCCTTTCAGTGGCAAGATTCCTGAATGAAGTCTGCAAACTGAATGTGTAGCAAATGAGAAGCCCCTTTTCTATTACGTGTACTGTGTTTTATACTCTCTGCCATGTTATGCCAATAAAGGTTTATTGTATTGTTGTTATCTCCTTGCTATTTGCAACATAATAGTCTGATGGAAGAATAAACTGAGAACCAGATTATTGTATATTTACATCTGAATAAATAGGACTACTATTGCGTCCTGTGTTTGTAAACTTCAGGGAAAACATTTAGCACCGCATCCATGTTTCCAATAATAAGTGTGAAAACATGACAGTAAAAATGAAATATGTGCAAACAGTTTGCAGAATAGGCTTAGTTTAAACAGGAACAGCTGAACATAAGTGCTTAACTTTTGGAAAGGCAGGACCTTTTAGAGATCATAACCTTTTGGAGAAAAATGGCATTCACAACCATTTGAATGATGGGACATGAGAGAAGCCTCCCAAAAATTGTTCTCCTCCTATTTATCTATCTGTATAACTTATATTACACAGTGGCTAAAAATGTGAGAAACAGCACATCTGCATTCACCAAGGACAGCTTCAGAGGCAAGCAGCAACTTACGATTTTCAGGTTTGGCCAACCAATTACTGGTTGGTTAGCCACTGAGATGGCAGAAATTAAAACTGAAGTTGCATAGCCATCGAAGACAGTAGGGGAACTCTAAGCCATCTGTGTATTAACAATGAACCAGTACCTACAATATATTGCTAGGATAGTGTTTCAGCCCAGTGTTTCTCTGCTACAGAGGTGTGACGCTATACTTCAGAGAAGTGTATGAGAGCTCTCCAAGCAGAGAATCCTACTTCACCAGGCTACAAATCTGACATGCCAGAGAATGGAGCTATAATAATTAAGATAGCATCAAATTATATTCACACGTACAAATTTAATGTTTGCCAATTCGATTATTCACTAATTTGTTTGATATAGTTTATCTAGGAATCTCTAGGTTTTCCAATGTGACCCTATGATCAACTTCTACCAGAGGTTGCACTGGAGGACCCGGAGATTCCTACAGAGAACATCTTCTGACCAAAAAAAACCAGATTTAGGGTGCTTTCAAACAGTGATAAAACCCACACTGAAACTAGTCTAAAAGACCTGTTTAAGCATGGGTTTTTGTCCCCACGAGCTGCCCAAACCCCAGACTTTCTTGGGCAGGGTGTCTAGATGCCATCCCAGTATCTATCAGGATGGCATCCAGCCACCCAGAACCTCCCCCCCCCCCCCCGCCCATGAGTCCAGAAAACTAAGAGGATGCCCACCCTTCCCCCAAGCTCTCAAAACAAGCTTTAGATTTTAAAAACTTTCTGGGCCACCATTACAGTGGGTCCTTCCATCCTCCTGGCTCATAGAAATGATGTGCCAGGAGATGGGAGAGGGGGAAAGAGATTTTGCTCCTCATTCCTCAATTCTACACACCAGGACGATGGAAGGAGCACTGTAATGGCTGCCTGGTAAGCTTTTAAAAATTTAAAGCTTGTTTTGAGAGCTTGAGGAGAGGGTGGCGCCTCTTAGCTCTCTAGGCTCACTGAGCCCAAAAAAACAAGATTGTTGTGTGGATTGGGTCTGGGGATTGCGAGACATGATCCCCGAGCCCAGTCCACAAAGGGCCCACACCTGGCAAGGCCCAGAGCTTACCTAAGATCTGGGTCTTACCTGGTGTCTGATTTGGAATAAATCAAGATAATCCTGCTTTGTTCCAAATTAATTTGCTTTTACCAGAGGCATCATTTGAATGCCTCCAGTAAAAGTGCAACAGATCCCGCATTTTTTGGCCTGATGGGAAGGGTCCAATAGTCATGTGTCCATCCAAAGTTGCTTTCATCATGGATTCCCTGTTTTTATTATTTTTTTCTCTAAAGTTTGGATAACGTGACTGTTGCATACTGTCAGAATTCAAGCTAAGAGGGAAAAAATAGTATGTTACCTTTATCCGTATGCTTGCGATTTTAAAACATCCTTCACTCTTTCCCTAGTGAACGGATATAATGCAGATGTCAAAGCCAAGTATTTATAACCATCACTGTGTTTGCTCTCTCTTTTTTGGCTTAGGCACACACCCCCAAGGAGAGTAACAAAGCTCCAAGAAGCCATTAGCTTAGAGGTTAGTGAATACAAAAAGCAGGAGATTTATGTAACCTGTCAGCACAATTCATTGCCCAGTGCCAGAAAGTATTTTGTCAATTTGGGTTGTGGCCTAGTTGTTAAAATTAAGGGATTGGGATTCAGGGACTGAGGGACTTCCAGTCCTGATGGTCTTTCTAAATGGTTTGTAAGCATTTCTAAGCAGAAAAAATAGTGTATGTTTACTTGTGACAAGATCCTTTTTCTAAGACATCTGCTTACCTTTCTGTGGTTATAGTATTACAAGTAGGAATGGAAACAATACTTAAAATTTCCCCCCAAAATTATTAAAAATCATGTCTCTCAAATGTTGGGAAAACCAAATGAGAAGAATCCTGTCTTATTAAGAATTTTCATAATTAGAGATTATTCTGTGCAAAGTTCATGCTCTTTTGCTCAGAGAACAGTATTTTCTGTTTAGGAAAGAGCATTCAATGCCCAGAAAAACATATTCCCTGACCAAAAAATAGAAAGTGCTGTTTCCTCATAAAAAAGAGAAATCCCCATGTGTGGATGTTCTGCCTCATAAATCCCCAACTGTGACATTTTAAATTATAGGAACAGTATTTTTTAAAAAAAAGAAGAAAGAGTATATTAGTGTCCAGTTTAATGTTCAATCTATTCCTAGTTTAATCCTATATAGAACTGGGAAGGGGATGTGAATTTCCCCTCCATGGGAAGAGATACATGCAATGCCCTCTGCTTGTATGATCTCTTAAATACACCCAGATCCTTTCAAATGTGAAGAAATTGGTTTATTAAAGTTCAACAAGTTCTCAGCCAAGAGAAAGGATTTGAACACAGACCCCAGGAAACAAGTCTTGGTAAATTTATGCTAAGTGGTAGCAGAAGGATGAAATCAACTTTCATGACTGGATATTGGCAAGATCATCAGTAATTCAATCCCAAGAATATACTTGCTATATATATATATATATATATATATATATATATATATATATATATATCACCAGGAGCAGGACTAATCTCCAGCTCCTCTTTCCAAGGCCACCATCTACACTGCCATATAAGGAAGTTTCAGAATGCAGATTAACTGCATTAAATTGGACTATGTGGCAGTATAGATTCATACAATACAATTCAATTTGCATTCAATAAGTCTACACTAACCATTATAATGCAGTTCAAACTATGTATTATATGGCACTGTGGATGGGGCCCAAGAGTTCTCACTTCTTCCAGATGACGTCCAACAGAAAAGAGATTGCATTCACCACAAACCAGGAAAACCCTGGTTTGTAGTTAATTACTTAGATAGCCCATTAGACGTGTGCCTTTTTGAAAGGCCCAAGTCTAATGGGCTATGGCCTTGTGTGGACAGGCTCACAGGGAGTCCTGGGATTTCCCTGCAGCCTGTCCAAACACCCATCCCACACCTTCTGGCCCCTCATTTTGGGCCTGTCTGGAAGGTTCCTCAGTCAAATTACAAACTCCATGAATCCATACCCAGTTCAAATTGAATCACAGTGCTACAATTACAGGGTGTAGAAAATATCTCCAGTCAACAGCCCATCAGCAGCATTATGATCAGTCTAAAAAGGCAGGACCACATAGAACATCTTTCAATATGTAGCTGCCATTTGCCACTAATAGTCTAAACATATTTATTGATCAAAACCAACTGAAATAAATAGCATGTTCTTGACAATTTTTGGTTAGAAACATCATACCTGTTGGTGAAAGTTGGTGGAATGTATTGTTTTCATAGGCAGTATGAATCATGTACAAGCTAAGCATGCTTACCTAGGAGTAAATTTCATTGCACTCCTGTTCTCTTCGTGAATGGTTTTTGGACTACAATTTCAGCTCATTAAGTTGTCAGTGTTTTGAGATACTCAGGTTTCAGAACCACTTCAGCTATCAACTAGCCCACATAATTGACAGCAAGGCTTGAATTCATTAGCTTGACTTCATAGTGATGTGCAATTAAGCTAGAATCCAAAAGCAAACCCAGATTTGCCATCTCAGTGTTGCTATTATCTCCATGTGTTTGAAAGATTGCTGGATGGAGTTTTTTCCTACTTTCAGATGTGTAATATGCCATGCCCCCCCCCCTTTTTATGTCACGTCAATGTAACAGCTGGTGCAGACAGGTCTTAATGTTCAAAAGAGAAAACTTATAATTACATGTACAGGTTGATATTTATTTTTGTTCTATCAAATTGTAAAGAAGGCTTTAGGGGGAAAATGAGCTCTGGCTAGAGAGGGATGGAGGGATGTAAGCTCACAGCAGCCGCTCCCAATAACGACACAGGACGCCAATCCGTAATCAATCAGGAACTTTTACTGCTGGACATTCATACACGAAGAAAGCCAGGATTGGCCGGCAGCCGCGGTTCAACCCTTATATACCCTCCCTCACAATTGAATTCCCCCTTCCCGCCAACCGAGAATCCCGTGCAATATTCCCCGCCAAATGCCAACTGCTTCCCCCCAAGGCCACCAGCTGCACATCCTTATCAGCATCCCATGTCAGGATCCTGTTTTTTTGCGCCAAGATTCAAGGCCTGGAAACCGGTTCCTGACATGACGTCCTCCTCCTCCTCCTCTTCTTCCTGGAATGGAAATACATGTCACTACTATATTCCTTCCTCATCCAGTGAACCTTGATACTTTTTCAACAAGCTACAGTGAAACGTTGGGTGTATCTACCCCAAAACCTTCGGTAGTTGCAACGTATATGTGACATCATTGATTTTACTGGAGATTCTAAATGGCCCGATGTATTTGGGAGATAATTTCCTGGACGGGATATCCAGCTTGAGATTTTTGGTGCTCAACCATACTAAATCCCCTTCTTCCAATCTGTCTCCTTCCCTCCTATTTCTATCCGCAAATAACTTATACTTCCGTTGGGCTTCTCTGAGTGATTTCACTACCTCCTCCCAACTCGCCCTCACCTTGTCTGGCCACCCCTCCTTTCCCCACGGTTCCTCCTCCTCCCAACTCGGTAGCTTAGGCAAAGGGGCTACCTCCATACCGTAGACTATTTCAAAGGGGGATTTCCCTGTGGATGTGTGACAAGCCCCATTGTATGTGACTTCTGCATATGGGATAAGGTCTGCCCAGTCGTTCTGGCAATGATTTGTGTATGTCCTTAGGAATAATCCCAACGTCTGCTGAGTGCGCTCGACCCCCCCCCCCCAATTGGTCATGGGATGGAACGCTGAACTCAGGGTCCTTTCCACCCCCATCAGTTGCATGAACTTTTCCCAGAAACGTGTGGTGGCATACGTGACAACGTGTCTGCCACCACATTTTGTCTCCCCTTGTGAAACTTCAGCTGGAAATCTGCTGAAGAACTGCCCCCATCTTATTTGTTTTGCTGACAATTTCCTGGGTGAAGTGATATATTGTAGGTTTTTATGGTCGGTCCATACCTCAAAGGGTATGCCGCTTCCCTCTAACAAATGCCTCCATGTCTCCAGAGCTCTTAGGATTGACAGGGCTTCCTTCTCCCACACCGGCCAGTTTCGCTCAGCTTCGCTGAACTTTTTTGAAATGAACCCACATGGCTTCAACCTCCCCTCCGGATCCCTTTGCATCAACGCTGCCCCATAGGCCCAATCCGATGCGTCACAATGGATTACAAATTGCTTAGTCAGATCGGGGTGGATTAGGACAGGTTCTTCTGTGAATCTGCATTTCAGTTCCTCGAAAGCCCTCTGGCATTCTGCTGACCAATTCAATTTTGCTCCTGGGGACTGCACCCTTACCGTCTCCCCCCTCCCCTTTGTCTTCAGCAATTCGGTGAGGGGCAGCGCCACCTGAGCAAAGTCTTTTATGAACACTCGATAAAAGTTCGCAAAGCCTAAAAAAGACTGTAACTGTTTGCGTGTTTTGGGAGGTCCCCATCCCCTGACATCCTCCACCTTTGAAGGATCCATTGCCACCCCTCCCTGGGAGATCCTATATCCGAGGAAGTCTATTTGTTCCTTATTAAATTCGCACTTTGGCAGCTTTGCAAACAGCTTTGCTTCCCTCAATTTCTGGAACACCTCCCTCACCAATTGAATATGGGATTGCTTATCACGGCTGAATATGATTACATCATCCACAAAACAGTACACCCCTCGGTACAGTAACGGGTGCAGCATCTCGTTAATCATTTGCATAAATGCCCCTCCCAAGCCTTTTAGCCTGAAGGGGCACACGGAATATTCAAAATGCCCCAGAGCACATGAGAAAGCCCTTTTCCATCTGTCCTCAGGCCGTATCCGCAACTTATGATAGGCCTCAATCAAGTCGATTTTCGTAAACACCCGTGCCTCCGACAGTCTCGACAATAAGTCCTTGGTCAGAGGCAATGGGTAATTGTTGGTCGTGCTTACTGCGTTCAGCCCCCTATAGTCCACACATAACCTCAACGAGCCGTCTTTTTGTGCCTAAATAGCACTGGGGGGCCCAATGGGGATTCCGATGGTACTATGAACCCTCGTGCTAAGTTCTTATCAATGTACTTCCTCAGCTCCTCCATCTCCTTCACCGACATGGGGTATAGCCTACTCCTAGGCAGCTTAGCATCTTCATTGAGTTCAATTTTCACCTCGACCCTTCTTGGAGGAGGGAGCTGATCTGCTTCCTTCTCATCAAACACGTCCTCAAAGTCTCTATATTCGGGAGGGATCTCTGGCACCCCGTCTGTCGTGCATCCCTCCCCCTTACAACACTCCCCTTTTTCTTCGTCTTGGAAGCTCAGGCTGCCCTTCCTCCAATTGATCTGTGGGTTTGCCTCCCTCAACCACGGCATCCCCAATATTACATTATAAGTTGTCATAGGGGATACTACAAATGTTATGCCGCCTTCCCAATTCCCTATCTTGCACTGCACTTCCCCCACCTCGAATTGCACTGGGGCTCCAGCCGCCACTGATCCATCCAGCTGTGAAAATGCTACAGGGGCTGGCAAGACGGCTTTCTCATACTTCAGTTCGTCTGCCAATTCAGGGGTTATAATGTTCCTGGAACAGCCACAATCCATGAGGGCTTTGCAACTGGCCCACTTCCCCTCCCCTTCTAGCCTTATCAGGAACACTAGCATTCCTGGGTTGTGACTCACCAGATCCCCCACTGGGGCCCTGTGAGGGAGGCTCTCTTCCGCTCTCTTCCCAGCGGCCGGTTTAAACCTTGTCTGAGGGGGATCCCCCCCTTTTCGCTGCCCACAATTTGTGGCCCGATGCCCCAAACGGCCGCATACAAAACAGCCGCCTTTCTGCTCCTTGGGTCCTCTGGCTGGGCCTTTCCCGATCGTGCCTCTCTTCGTCCTCCGTCTCTCCTCCCTGGCTCTCGTCTGCTGCGGTGCCGCCCCTCGATGTCTCTTGACCTCGGCCAGGGTCGTCTCGATGCGGCCAGCCAGCTCAATCCATCCACCTATCTCCTCCGGATCATCGCGATGAAGCACCCAAGCCAAGATTTCCTTCCGCAGGCCTTCCTTAAATATCTGGACCTTAGTGGTACCGGACCATTCAGGCACCCTTTCTGCCTGCAACTGGAATTCTTCCACGTATTCAGACACGGAACGCTGGCCTTGGGTTATTGTCTGCAACTTCTCTCTCGCTCGGACTCTCTCAAGCGGGTCCCTGAAGCGTGCTTCCATCGCTGCTAGGAATCGCCTCGTGGATCCCAAACATGGGTCATGTCTGGCATGGAGCTGGACATTCCACTCTGCCACTCCTCTCCTCAGTGCTGCGCCCACTGCCCGCACTCTGCTTGCCTCCGATCTGAAGGTGAGTGCGTTGTCCTCTAAATAACCCTTCACCATGGTCAGGAAATAATCGAGGCTCCCGGCTTCACCTCCAAATTCGACTCTCAGCTCCTCCCTTCTCTGGTGGGGGAGAAGGGGCTGCATCTCCCGGCTCTCTGCTCACGGTGGCCCTCCCTGGAGCCCATGCTGCTCCGGGGGCAATCCGTATCACCCTGTGCCGCGCCCGGCTCCGGCCGGGGGCACCAGAAGCATCTGCTGGGACGTTAGCGTTAGGCCCCTCGGTTGTCTTTCCTCCTCATCACTCTCTGCCCCGGCTCTCCAACTAGCCTGCGTTTTAGGCCGAGCTCCGGGTCCCCGGTCGCTCCTCTCCTCTGCACTCCACACCGATTCCCCTCAGGGTTGTGGTTCCTCTATTAAGGGGGTCAGCCGCTCCATCACCCTCGACATCACTGTGAGGGTGGTTTCCATGGCTGCCACCTTTTCCTCCAGATACTCCATCCTCTGCGGGGAGGGGAAGTCTAGCCCACTGCTTTCTCTTGCTGCCGCCTCTGCCCCCTTCACTCGCCTCTGGGTCACCCCGTTGGGCCGGGCATACGCAGTCGATGAAGCCAGGGCAGCCACTCTCTCCAGCTCCTCCTCCGCATTCTCGAAAGGGGAGTCTGGCTCTCCCTCTGCCGCTGGATTTTCCTCTCGTTCCATAAGGGTACCTCACCGCAGCCGCAGGACGGTACTGAAAATCCTGGCTTAATGTAAGCTCACAGCAGCCGCTCCCAATAACGACACAGGATGCCAATCTGTAATCAATCAGGAACTTTTACTGCTGGACATTCATACACGAAGAAAGCCAGGATTGGCCGGCAGCCGCGGTTCAACCCTTATATACCCTCCCTCACAATTGAATTCCCCCTTCCCGCCAACCGAGAATCCCGCGCAATATTCCCCGCCAAATGCCAACTGCTTCCCCCCAAGGCCACCAGCTGCACATCCTTATCAGCATCCCATGTCAGGATCCTGGTTTTTTGCGCCAAGATTCAAGGCCTGGAAACCGGTTCCTGACACTTTATGATGTTTCTTATTTTGGAAGTGCTTGGTTTTGTGGGTTTGCATGCATATTGAAATTACAGAAGAAATATTTCATGTCTCATGGAAAGGAAGAAAAGTTTCTCTTTTTATTTTTTTTAAAGTCAGTTTTGTATTGATGCCATAGCAGAACAGGCTGTAACACAATGCCAGCTGGAAGTAAGGAGAGTTACACACTGCAGTTTACTTCTGCCCTAGAATCCAAGCTGGCACCATAGCAATAGGCTTAAGGGTCTGTCAGAAATGTGTAAGTCACAATTGCTTTATTCTGTGATGCCACACTACATTTGCACTAACCAAAGTTCAAGTATATCTGCTGAATCCATTCTGAGGTGACATTTTCTCCCCCTTTTATTTTAAAAAGGGTTTTCTTAATGTTCAAGATTTGGAAAACAGAAAACTAGATCTAAAATTCTTCCCCCAGCATGGCATGTATAACTGGATTTAGGATTCTTTTATGAGAGTGAACACAAAAAATGACAAGACAAAACAAAACCACAAGGCAAGGTACCAGATCCATGCTTAGATGCAGCAGTGAGGTATGCACACTCCACAAAATCACTTCTTCTTAACTTTCTCACCTCTGAGGCTCTCCCCCATACAACTTCGCAACCCAGGATGGCCTCTCTCCCACCCAAACCTAACCTGCTGGAGGTTCCCACCCTGGTGCTTCATGCTCGCTAACTCATTGCCTCTGGCGGTGCTTTATTTACTGAGGAGAAGGAATAGCAGCAGCTATGAAGGCAGGGAAAAGAAGCCCAGGGTCAAAGCCCCATTCCCATTAGCACTCTGTCCAAACCCCCAGCGCCACAGCTCTGGAGCCGGACACCTTTCTCCATATCAGCTACTTCCTCTCTAGCAAATCGTCTGGTCAGCCAATCTTGTGCTTTTAATGCTCACCATTGTCTCCTGTCTTCCTTTCAGCTCCCACTTGCCTTTCTCTGTCATTGGCAGGTTGGAAAGCATGGATGAGGAGATACTTCTGAAAGACTCAGCAGTAGAGCTGGAGTCCAGCAGTGCCCAGCAACTCCCATGGGAAGGAACTGTTACATAGCCTGCTGAAGAAGTGCCAGTGAAACCTGCACTTTCCTGGTGAGGTGTGTAGATGTCCTGCTGGACATCTAGACACCAAAGAAAACCCTCCATAAAAGGCCTCAAAATTAAAAATTACTCACCCAGTAGCCATTACCATGCTGCTGGAGCTCTCCTGGTGCATAGAAATGATGTGCCAGGAGAGCTCAAGCAGCACAGTAATGGCAGCCGGATGAGTAATTTTAAATTTTGAAGTCTTTTCTGGGGGAGGGGGGGGGAGTTTGGAGGGGATGGATGCTGTTTTGGGGGTTTTCAGGCTCCAGGAGCCCAGAAATCCCAAAACAGCTGTGTGGATTGGGCCCAGAAGTCAACGCAAGCCTCTGGCCCAATCCACACAGGGCCCACAACTAGAAAGACCTGGGTCTTTCCAGGTGTCAAATTAATTTGAGACAATGCAGGGTTTTCCTGCTTTGTTCCAAATTAATTCACTTTTACCTGAGGCATTGTTTGAATGCCTCAGGTAAAAGTGTGTGAGCTCATACATTTTGAGCACTATGTGGATGCGCCCTGGGTTTTTTCAATAAACTTTTTTGATTCAGCTTTCATTAATGAAAACCAGATGGCTGGAAAGGTTGAAAAGGACAAAAAATATAGGCAGTCATTTTGGTACCACCAAGTAAAACATATCCCCACACTCCCAAATGGTGCCACTAGTATCTTTTTCCAAACTACTTTTTCACTTTCTTGAAATCATCCTCAGAATTTCCACAATGTCCTCACAGAAGCCAACTGTTGCTTAGACCACTCAGTTATGAAGAGGCCTATTTTTTTTGGGGGGGGGGGTTATATTTATATGCTGAGCAGTAGGATTCTTCCTAAGTGAACTTCTTCCTTCTTACTTGCCAGCTATTTGCAAGTGAGGAATGAAACTAATGAGCAAGCAGACAACATGAGTTGCTCCCTATCCACATCTTTGTGGCCGTCACCTCACAGGTGCTCCTGTCCTCAGGCACAGGTAAACAAATGGGTGGCAGCAGTGAAATGGAGAAACAGTAAGTTGAAGATTCTTTTTTATTATGAGCCTTCTAACAGCCATATGGTGAATGGAAAAAATTATTCTGCAAAATCATGTTCAATGTGCTTTTCTTTTAAAAATGGTCTAAGTCTAATTGCTTTTCTCAACTTCAGCAGACACTTTGAATCAATTGCTAAATAAGGCATCAGTATTTATGTAAATACAATTGTTTATAATATTTATAGCAAATATTTAATAATAATTATAATTATAATTATAATTATAATCTTTATTTGTACCTCACCACCATCTCCCTGAAGGGACTTGGAGCAGCTAACAAAGCACTCAAGGTGCCATACATAAAATAGAATTACATATCATCAAAACAATACACAATTTAGGAGATAGGAGAGAATGCCTCTAGAACATGGCCATATAGCCCGAAAAAATCTACAACAACCCAGTGATTCTGGCCATGAAAGCCTTCGACAATACAATACACAATTTGACTAAATACAAACAATGGACAACATCAATTGATAAAATTAATTTTTAAAAAAATTCTAAAACATAGTTATACTTGTGGGTCATTGGGTTTTTTCAAACACAAGCTAAAGTGCTGAATAACAATGGTCGACATCATGACATGACCATAGTACATTACTCCAGGTCAAAGGCCCATATAAATAGCCATGTTTTTAGGCTCGAGCAGAAGTTTTGGAAATTTGGGGCTAATCTCATCTCTCTAGGGAAGGCATTCCAGAGCTAGGAAGCCACCACCAAGAAGGCCCTCTCTCTCATCCCCACCAACCTGTGGCAGTGGTGGGACCAAGAGAAGGGCCCCCCAGCAGATCTCAAGGCCCATACCGGTTCATAGAAGGAGATGCGGTCTCGAAGATAGGTTGGACCCAAAGCGTATATGGCTTTATAGGTAATAACCTGCACTTTGAATTGAGCCTGGAAACTTGTTGGGAGCCAGTGGAGCTGCTTCAATAGGGGCATGGTATGCTCCCTATAGCTAGTCCCAGTTAGTAATCTGGCAGCCATATTTTGTACTAAATGCTGTTTCTGAGCTGTCTTCAAAGGCAGCCCCAGCATCACAATAGTCCAATCTGGATGTAACTAAGGCATGGACCACCATGGCCAAATCAGGCTTCTTGGCACACAAGTTTTAACTGTGCAATGGCCCTCCCTTAGCAAGCTTTGTAGCAAAGAGTGGTCAATTGGATTAAAGATGAGCACACAAAAGATGAAGATACTCCGAAACAACTTTGCAGATGCTGCTGCAATTACAGTAGATGACGTCAACCTTGAAAATGTAGAATTTTAACAGCCTTGGAAGGCTGTTAACATCAAAAAATGAAATGAAGCCAGAGTTGAACAGATGCAGGAAAGCAGGATGGGTCGCTTATAACTCATCTGGAAGTACATCTCTACAAACTCAATTGTTCAACTCGACTATGTTACCTGCCCTATGACAGAAATATGAAGAATGACCAAGGCTCTCCTGGAACAACTACATGTCACACATGCCTCCCTTGAAAGACCACTTGTTGGGATATCTCTCCTAATGCAGAGAGAACACGGACTGCACAATGAGGATGTCTGAAAAATATCAAAAGTGAAAGAAGACCACGTTGCCCAACTCAACCATTACTTTGCAGAACACGTGATGTGCAGAACAGATGGGCGCTGGAGCAATGCCATTGCAACATGGTACCCGTGGGGATGGATAATCCTCTCATTCAATCCCTCTTGGTCATCCTCCCATTCAATCGTCTAATTCATTCTGTATGGTGTATAATTTGAACGACGAACATGGTCATACAATGGTACACTGGTCAACTTATGCTCAAAATAGATTCAAATTGAAGTGAATAGTGAAAATGTGATCCGCTCGAAAGCTGAGGAATGAATCATCTAAGCAATAATCATTTGTTTATTTTCCTTAATCAACTATTTGTTAAACAAAATAATAAAAGGAGTACTTTCCATTATATCCCACAAAAGCATATTTTGGGAAATGTATGCAAAATGTGTACCAATGTCAATGCAGATTACCCCCACCCCACCCCCCACAAAAGAGTCACAATGTATTGTGAATTAAGACAAAAAGTGAAGGGTGATAAATTGGACAGATATGAGAAACAAATGAAACCACTGCTTTCTGATTTTGATGTAAATTCTGATTTTGATGTAAATTCAGCATACAAAGAGATAAGGGAAATAAAAGAAATGGGTGTCACAACCATTGTGCCTAATCAGTGAATTTCCACAGGGAATCTGAGTGACTGCTGTTTAAGAAAGATGAATCTCTGATGCATTCCAACAAGGCACTCCTTATATCTTCAGTCTAGGCATTATATAATCTTTTCTTGATACAGAGCAAAGCAGAAAGAAAAGCTGCAACAGGCAGAGAGCAATGTTATCTTTTAAATTGGAGTGCTTTGAGGTCAAAGCGCCTGACATTCCAAACTCCAATAATAAGGAAACAATGCAGGAGTGCCATACTTCTTGAATAGGAAGTAATGGAAAAAAGGAAATCAGTTTTACTAGTTTGTCCTCCAGGGCAGAAGTTTGTTGAAGATTGAGATGGCTTTCAAATCTTTGGATCCAACATTTTCCTTATTTTACCTATGCCATGCCCTCTTCCCTTACTTTCTCCATTGCAGTACTGATCTGTTGAGAGGGGCTCAGGAATTCATGGCTAGATATCATCCTTTGGGGTCAGACCTCTATTTCCCATCTCAGAGGGGGAGAACCTACCTTTCTGATTCGCCTAGGGTGCTGCCCTCAAAACCATAGAATTGCACTCTTGATTTCTGTGATGATTTCAAAAATGATAGAGGATTGTCCTCTAGAATTAATTTCATGGCATCTGTACTCATGTTAACTTGCCTTAACCCTTACTGGGGTTGTAAAAAATGTCCTTAAATTTTCAATTTCTTGACAAAAAAGTCTACATACAATCCATTTTCTTTTTACCTCCACAAAACTTACAAAGTGGGTTTTGCATATCTATAAAGAATTGTTTTGTACAAAGGCTTTATGAAACTGTTTCAAAAAAAGTCCTGAAGTAATAATAATGTCTCCTGATGCCAAGAATCAGGAACATATATGTGGTGACAATGTAAATATGCAAGTAATTTTGGGAGTAATGTATTTAGAGAAATAGAGGATATAATGAACATTAAAATAAAAAGAAATATAGGCTGATTATTGTTATATAATAATAAGCAACTGAAAAAAGGATAAAGATGCAATAACAAACTTATAAACAATAGCAAGACTGCTTATAGCAAATAACTGGAAAAGAGAAATAAATATACAAATAAAGGAGTGCTATATGGAAGTATGGAAATTGGCAATAAATGATAAGTTGACATGTATATTAAAAGTTAAAAGAGGGATATAGAAGCAAGGTGATTTTGATGATGTATGGAGAAAATTTATTGAAAAGGGATTTTTTTTAAAAAAGATGGAAAGTTACCTCCACACAAATAATTGAAATTTTGGACAGATTATGTGTAAAAGCTGTGGCTTTGGGGGTGGGGGGGGGGAGCACAGTGGTGGGAAACAGATAATATGTATAAACAGAAAAATAACAGTAGATGCCAAAAGTTAAAGTATGGTAGATTGTATTGAATAATATGCATCTGCTGTAAAACAAACAATACACAACAAATGTATTGAACTATGACAAAATAAATAAATAATATTTAAAAAATTAAAAAGTAATAAGAATGTCTGAGACAGAGAGTGGCTTACCAAAGTTATTATAGGTACATCTAAAAAGGAACATGTCACAAAGGTTACAACTATCTATGTGTTTGCCAGTGTTTGTATGGGTAGCCATGCAGCGATGTTTCTCGCAATTTTCCTATTGACTCCAACTTCCACAGACAATTGCGACCCCCACCAATGAAAGACCTGGGCCAAATTTGACAACCCCCCCCCCCCCCACATGTTGCACTTTACATCCAGGTGCTGTTTGGAGGAGGATGGACGATGAACAATGGGATTTGAGGTACCTTCACTCATTTCCACAGTCCACTGTGAACCCCATGAATGATGGACATGCACTAAACTTGAGACTTGCACTAAACTTTTTTCCTCTCTTTTTTCTCTCTTCCTTCCCTATTTTTCCAAGCCCCTACCCCCTAACCTCACTTTCACTTCCTACTTTCCTATCTTCTTCACAATTATTCCCCCACTTTCGATATATACACAATATAATTCAATAAAAAATTATCAAAGATAAACTTGAGACACATACCACCCATGATGCACTTTATGTTCTAGTGAGGTTTGGGGAAGGATTAACAATGGATGATGGGATCTGCAGTACCTGCACCCCCTTTGGCTCTAACTTCCACAGACCACTGCATCCCCCATGAATGATGGACCTGGGACAAACTTGGCATACACCCCCACATGCATGATACACTTTACATCTTGGTGAGGTTTGGGAGCGGATGGACTATGGCATTTGTAGGGACCGTGGTAGCACAGTGGGTTAAACTGCTAGCTTCAGGAAATCTGCTGACCAGAGAGTTGGCAGTTCAAAGCTGCAAGTCGATATGAGCTCCCAACTGTTAGCCCTAGCTTCTGCCAACCTAGCAGTGCAAAAGCATGCAATGCAAGATCAATAGGTACCGCCTCAGCAGGAAGGTAAAAGGCACCCCATGCAGACATGCAGTCATGCCAGCAATACGCTCGGAGATGTCTATAGACAATAGGCTCCTTGGCATGGAAAAATGGAACATGAGCACCTCCTCATGGCTGGAGTTGAGCATTGCCTCCAGACACCAGAGATGAAAAGGGGAAGGCCTTTACCTTTGTCTCTGTGTTGTATGTTCACTGTGTAAAAGGGATTGAATGTTTGCCTTATATGTATACTGTAATCTGCTCCCTCCATGGAGATAAAGCGAAATATACATAAAGTGTCTTATTAATAGTAGTAGTACCTTGCAATACCTTCACTCACATCCAAAGACTACTGCTAACTCCATCAGCCATGGATATGGACCAAATTTCGCACACAGACTCCCCATGACACATTTTATGTCCTAATTAGGTTTGGGGAATGATGGTCCACAGATTATGTGATTTGCAGTACCTTCATCCACTTCCAGAGACCTCTGTGACCCCCTCAAATAACAGGCCTGGACCAAACTTTGAACACAGACTCCCACCCCATGGCCAAATGAATATACTTGAGGGGTTTGGAGGTGATTGACTTTGAATTCTGGAAGTTGTAGTTCACTCACATCCAAAGGTACTATAATCCCCACCAACAATGTATCTGGACCAAAATTGGCACACAGATCTAACATGGCCAACTATTATTACAAGCAGGGTTTGGGTGTGATTAACCTTGAATTCTGGGAGCTGTAGTTCACCCTTACCAAGGGATCACTGAACCCAGCCAATGAGATATATGGACTGAACTTGGCACATAGACCCAACATGGCCAACTGTGAATACTGCCAGGGTTTGGGGGTGATTGACCTTGAATTCTGGGAGTTGTATTCACCCTTATCCAGAGAGCACTGAATCCTGCCAAACTTGGCACACAGACCCAACATGGCCTATGTTGAATACTGGTAGGGTTTGTGGAGGATTGACCCACGATTCTGGGAATTGTAGTTCACCAACCTCCTTATGGCTTTTCAAATGGGAACAGTCATAAAAAAACAAAAGCGAATTACCAAACTGATATGATATAACATCCAAAAACAAATAATGCCTTCTTCAAATAACCTGGGCATCACTAGGTATCCAATCTAATATTATTAATAAAATTAAAAGCATTATAAGCTTATATATATATAAAAGCAAGTTATGAAAAGCCCTTATTCCTTATACCTTTGTGATCTGATAAAAGAAATGGGTTACAGGATATCAAAGTGGGAATCTGTCTAACCTCTCTACATGTCCAGAGCCTAAGGCCAGCCATCAACAGGATCTCTCTTGCATTTCCATTAGATGTACCTATGACAGTTTGAGTGGAGAGAGAAAGTCTTTCCCAAATATGATAGAATCTCTAATCATATTTGGGAAGAGGGATGAAAACTTCAAGGCAAAGATATGGATGGTGGTGTGAATGTACAAGGAGCAGTACCTCTGGTGAGCAGAGGAGTATTGTAAGCTGAAGTAATTGGTATTAGAATGCTCAGTTCATGCTGCAATACTAGTATCAATGCCAACTCCCTATGGTTTTACATGACACAGTTGGCACCATTAATTTAAACAGATTAATGAATGAGCTCACCGTATTTTAAAATCGTGACCATTAAACCCTGAATAGAGTCCAATTCCACATTAATAACTTTCAGTAGTACATTTTTCAAAGCTCTCTCCAAACTCAAAGTATATTTTCTGCTCCAAATACAAGTTTCCAGGCAGGGAATGACCTTGACTTTGAGTCTGCACTTCCAGTCCTTTCCATGTGAGCAACTGTAAAAAGCGATCAAGTGGGTGTGAAAACATATGAAGGCCCAGGTGTGAAATGTCAGGAAACATTTGCCTTGTTAAAATGTAGTTCTTGCATTAACTGAAGCAGAGAGAGTTCATAAAGGAGGTAGAAACAAGCCTTTGGGAAGACTTCAGCATTGGGAAATTCATGGTGTAATTCCCCCCGCTGCAAAAAGATCTGTTGTTAAATATGTTTGGGGTTTTTTTTTTAGATTGACCATCTATATTTTATTTTGTAATAAAGTGCAACAAAATCATTATTTAAAGGGTATTTTTAGAGCATTGTTTAGATTTTATTATTATTAAAGGAAAGGTGTATATGTCACAAGGTGACATATACTCTTGTCATCAGTATCCAAACAAAATAGGAGAGATGGGGGCAATTCCAGATACTTCTCACTCTGAACAAATAGTTAATGGAAGTAAAATGAAATTACTGACATAGCACAGACAACACTCTCCAGAGAATACGTTACAATGCATTGGATGGAACTGCCCAGAAGAAAATGCAAATCTGCACATAGGCACATGTCTACATTTTTTTCTTGTAAAAGTAAAGTAAATGTCTGATGTGTTTCTCCATAATGACGTATAAGTTTGACTCAGTATCATTTAGAATCATTTCTGACATAACAGATTCCCACGGTGACTTTTCCCTGTCACAGTGCTATGCTGAAGTTTTATCTTTGTTTGCATGTGTCCGGAGAAGATTTCATACATATAAAAATGTCTATATTGAACTGTTAGACTGTTACCACATGATGCAAAAATAACTGGTAAATTTTCACCTAATTTGGAGGATATTTTGAACAGTCTAATTTAAAATATACACTATGTGGCTACATCAAATTTACTTTGGAGGTTCTAGGACACCCTAGTTCTTTCTCATTTGTTCAAAGAAATGTAGAATAAATCTCTTTTTATGAATAAACTATCAATTTTTGATAGCTCAATTGATTTTTACCATGTGTTGTTTAACTATTGGAAGCTTCTTTGAATCCCAAACTGAAAAAGCAGGATATAAATAAATGCCACTGTCCTCATCACTTGATTTTTTTAAAAAAGTATATGTTTACAGTTTTGCCAAAAATATTGTATATGAACAAATTTTCAGCTAGTCTGTAACAATATAAATAGCTAGATGGGTTTTCACCAAATTTGACAGCTCTGATATTTGGTATGTTTGACTTTAACAAACTAGCTGAGGGCACCCCATTTTTATTTAATGAAAAAAAGCCAGTTTGACATGATTGGGAGAGAGCATGATCTTTCAAGGGCAACAGAAACTGATGAACAACATGAGGAACACCCAAAGAGATAAGAAACCATTCTTCAGAGCAGCTGACACTGAAAATCATTGATCATGATTAATGATTGTCCTGAATAATGAGGACACTAAAGTTAGTGGCAAACTATATCTAGACATATTTTGAGCAGCATGCTTTCTTTTCAAAATGTGGCTGAATATGTGTTTGATTCATTTCCAGATCCTCTCACGTGTTAGGTAATATCCAGTGAGACGAATCATTTACAAAATACTACTTTTTAATGTTGAAAATAATTATATAAGTGTTACTTTCCCAAAATCATACACAAAAACTCTTTTGGGGGGGGGGGATACTGCTAGCAGTAATAGGTAACTAAAGTTAGCAAATATGCTGGAGGAGGGCTGATGGGGGTGGAGTACAAATTACTGGGGTATGTCAGACTAGAAGGAGACCAAGGTGTAACTATGTTGCATACATTTTTGTCTTTCTGCATAACTGGCTTTTCTGCCCATTCTTTTTTAAACATTCGTTGTAAAATTGGCAATTTCAATCAGGTATTAAGAAACACGGGAGGAGGGCACTCACGCAAAAAACTTAAGAATCAAAGCGCACCCAATACTTTTTTATTTGAATTCCATAATGCTCGGAAGTCCATTTTATTTTCAGGGCAAGTGAGGTGAAACCAAAACAGCTGCCATTCCTCTTTAAATTAAGAACCAGTAGGCTGCCTCTTGCCACGAGGAGAGAAAAGCAGCAAGGCAGGGTGAGCTGAGTGAGCTGGGAAAGAGACTGAGAGAGCATAGAATTCTGGGAAATGTAGTTTGGGAAGGTGAGGAGCCCTATGCCAGAGAATTCCAAAAGTCCTGCCCTAATCTACATTTCCCAGAATTCTGCTCAGCATCAGAAACACCCAATTAGGATAGGGGAGAGAATTGACCCTCCTAGCAGCAGCCAGGTTTCCAATGAATTGTTGAATCTGCAAAGAGGAGGACTGACTGAAACTTCAATACTAGTAAGTAAATCTGTGCTGGGCTGAGAATCTATTGGTTATTTAAATGTTGTGTTGTGTGTCATAGAGAGATATTCAATAAGATAGCTGTTGTGGCTTAAAAAAAACATTTTTGTCAAAAAAATTAAATTCCCAAAAATCAGTAGATATATGAATATTTGTGAAACTTGGGGGGATGATACCCTGTTCTCTTGTGTCATTGCATAAAAAATTCAATCAGACATCTCTTGTAGATTTTTTTAAAAAATGTTGTTTGTAAAAACTGTAAATTCCCCAAAGATCCATGGATGAGTGAAATGTTCTGAAACTTGATGGGCTAAAGGTGATAAATGTGTTCTATAATTGTAGCAAGTTTCATGCCAATAGCTCTAACAGTTAACTTGTTATAGTTATGATACAGACTCTCTCCAATTTTGGAAACATTTTAAAAATCACTTTTTCCCCACCCCCTTAATTTTGTAATGAGTATTGAAACTTTTTTCATTGATCACACAGGCCTACGAATCACCCAAAGAACAATATAAATACTGTGAGTTAGCACATTTGTGTAATATTTTGAACCATTTTCTCTTTATTTTCAAATAAGAAAGACCACATCTCAAAATAAAAAATATAAATTAAAAGCAGGTTAACAATGTTAGATGTACAACCTGGTAATTTTTTCATAGCCACATTTTCAATCATTGTACAATTGGTAGACTAATGTAAAGTAAATTATTAGCTCTTATAATTACTTCTGTAAATTACAACAAAGAGCTCAAAATTGTGAGAATATATTTGCTTGACTTTATCATAAAGTGCAGTAATTGTAAATTACAATAATACGTAGTAATATAAAATGTAAATTACTACACCCTTGAAAATGCTTCTGGACAGACTTGGGCAACAAACTGCTTGTACCATTTCCAAAGGCTTCATTGTAATAATTACTGTACCAAACAGAGAACCTGATGACTGCTTATCCCAAAAGCCTAAATTACCATGAGCCAAATTTACTGACAAATCACAAAAACAAAGCAATACAGCTACTTGTCCAGTATCATCTAATCAGTTAAGGCTTGAGAAGTATGACCTTCAAGTCCAAGCAAATAATGTCATTGGGACAAGCCCATCAATCAAGTAAAAGAATTTTGTGTGGGTGAGTCCCTACATTTCATTGATAGAGCAAGTGTCAAAGCTGGGAATGAATTACTGGATTTATAGCACCGCAGGCCCAAAAAAATCTTTTGTGCTGTACAGTAGTACACACGGTCAAAGATCATATGGATTTGAACCCATGGAGTGAACTAGTTCTTAGAAGCATTGTTAAGCAGGGTGAAGGGAGAGAGGAAGACCCAACAAAAATAGTCATAGCCACTGTTCTCTGAAAGAGAAAGCTCTCAGTGGTTCAATCCAAAACATCTTGTTTATACAAGTTTCCATATTTTTTGATCCATAAGCTATGTAGCTGACTCAATTATAGGCCAATGAGCCCAGCATTGCCTGTATACCTGTATATGTATGTTTATGTGTGTGTGTGTGTGTGTGTGTGTGTGTAATGACCAGTCATACAAGTTTCAGTTCAGTCTGAAAAAAATCACAAAGAGGACATTTTATTGATACCTGAAAATAGACTGTATGTGATGTAGTCTATCAAAAAATATACAGTTCTGTACTAACTAAATCAGTCCATGGAGCCTTGTTCATTTTGAGCCCTACCTGACTTATGCAGTCACAAGGCCAGAGGTTGTTTCCAGCACCATCCTCTGGCCATCTGTCACATGAAATATTCTGTATCTATCAATACCAATATCAGGTTGAATGGAGTTGGGCATAAAGAGAAAGTAGTGTTGTTTCCCCACCCACCCACCCTCATTCGTTTTCCTGACCCTTATATATTTAATCAGATTTTGTGACATTGGATTTCACCAATTTAAGTAGTTGTGATACTTTTAATAATAATAATAATAATAATAATAATAATAATAATAATAATGCTTTATTTATAACCCATCCCATCTCCCTGAGGAGACCTTAACCAGCATTTGATCGGGCATACTCTAGGGAGGGGAAGGAAACTGAACTTTTCTATTGCTGCATTGAAGAAGCAAGAGTACATAACAACAGCTTTAAAGAAAAGTGAATATTTGATCTTGTGTCAAAATCCAGCAAAGGGCCTGCATGCCAAAAAGTTGTACCACTGTCTCATTTCTGCAATGCCATGAAAAGTACAATGACAAACACAACAATTATGTCAGTAGAATGTCACTTGTGCAACCATGATAAAAATAGAACACTTGTATGATACTCTAAAAAGTGCAATTGCTGACATAAGGATATTAACTCTGACATATGTCACTAACAGTATGTTAGCCATAGTAGCCATAGAATGGGATTTTTTTTCTTCCCTGTAAGTACTACCTTTGTTCTCAAAATTGAAATAGGTGAACATTTAGTTTAGCCATAGCTGTAAGAAACATGTGGCCAACTTTAAAAAGGACAGTCCAATGATGAGTTCACCTTTCTGTTATCTGTATAGTACAGTTTGGTTTCTGCAATATATTTCTGTTGCTATGGCATATTACACAGCTCTGGTTAGCATAATTGGCGGTCATTTTCATTACAAAATTTAAAAATTCCTCGGTACATTGTTTTAGTATCTTTCACACTGGGTTCATTCTAAAATGTACCTAACTGTGCACATTATATAACAAATTTAGGACACAATCAGGATAGAAAATATTGGCATGGAATTAAGAGTGAGACATTAAGCACCAGAATTGGATATGAGGCATGTGCTTAACCCTTGTATTGAAACCAGGGGGCCTTCAAACTGCTTAGTTTCAACTGGAACTTAAATTAAAATGTTTTATGCCCTGTCCAAGAGCATTTCTAGGGTGTGTAAGTTCCATGGGCTTCAATGGAAGTTATATGGAAGAAAGTGCGGATCAGAACCACAGCTGTTTAAATGTCCTCTGTGGTACCTATAAGTTGTCAAACAGACTTAAATCTTTATTTCCTCCACTGAGACTTGTCAGGGGGGAAAGGCCGTCTACCTAATTGGCCTTGGCAGTATAACAGCAGACCAGTTATGCAGGTCTGACAGTATTTCACTAGACTCTTGTCACTAGTAATTAAATTTGTCTTAGAGCTAAATAGTATGTTAAAATGCTGTTGAGAAGGGAGGAGGAACAGCTTATATATCATTACATATAACATGGAGCTGAACCATAGATTGGATCTGTTCTGTAGCCTGAACAGACAAGCCACGATTCAGGGCTCTCCTCTTCTGCCACATTCTTTGTAGGTTTTTTAAAAAATACATTTTTCTTATTTTTTTATGAACTGGGTTAGAAACAGAATGAAGAGGTGACCTGATAGTCTTTCCAGACCCCCCCCCCCTCTACACACTCACCCCATACTAAATCTGAGGGTACATCCGCACAATGCCTAAAACACGTGAGTGCCTGTACTTTTTCCTGAGGCATCCAAACGATGTCTCAGGTTAAACCCTTCTTTGTCCCAAATTAATTTGATACCTGGAAAGACCCATGTGTGGGCACTGTGTGGATTGGGTCTGGGGATTGCATTGTGTGACTTCCAGGCCCAATCCACACAGTCTCAGAACAGCACTCACCCCTTCCAAAACCCCTTTAAAACACCCAGAAAAGAAAAAATAACTTATCCAGCTGCTATTTCTATGCTGCCAGCCCTTTCCTGGCACAAAGAAATGATGTGCCAAGAGAGGGTGGGCAAGGAGTGATTTTCCTCCTTCCCCCTTCTCCTGGTGCATCATTTTTACACACCAGCAGTGGGCCAGCAGCAAGGAAATGGTGGCCAGGTAAGTTACTTTCTGTTGGAGTTCAGCCTGTGATTATGTTTCAGGATCAAAGTTCTTTGGATGTGGGAAATGATGTTAATGAGGTTCAAGATGTGGGGAATGATGTTAATGAAGTAAAAGATGAGTTTCAAGATGGCAATGGTTTGGTCAGTGATATTGATGCAGAGAATGACCAGGAGATCCCTGTAGTTTTCTATGAGAATATTCCTGAGGGGTGTGGGCATGATGATGAAAATAGCTTGGCACCTGCAGAAATTAATGAGTCACGGGTTTAGTTGAGGCATCCAAATGATGCCTCAGGTAAACACGAATTAATAGGGAGTAAACTGGGATTTCCAAGTTTATTCCAGATTCATTAAACATCTGTAAAGGTCTGGACATTAATGTAAGGTCCGGACCTTTCCAGATGTGGGCCCTGTGGGGGTTGACCCGGGTTTGCTTTTGCCATCCTGGGGTTAATCCCCACTGTGATCCCAATTCTTTGGGGCCTCATCCTCCCTTCCCACCTCCCACCCCATTTACCCCTAAAACCTATGTAAGGGGCCTGATTGCATGCTAAGCCCCCTTCTGTGAAAGCTCCTGGTGAGTAAAATTGACATGTTGGGAGGTGGGGGGGAGGGTCCTTGGTAAGACTTGGGAAGACTAGGAGCACTTTCAAACCTCCTTACAAGCCTCAATCCCAGTAGGGACAGGACTCTAAAATATCCTAGGAATCATTACATTTGCCTAACAAAATACTTCTCGCTTATTATCTAACTATAATTTGATATGCATCTTTGAAAATAAGGGAGTATTATTAACTCACCTGGTAAAACTAGGGGCTTGAATCCTGGGAAGAAATGGGATATTTTATAGGCATGCGTGTTGCACTCCAGGTCAGGAAAAAGCCCTCTGACTTTAAAACACATCACACGATGAGTGAAGAAACAAATCCTCTTTTACTGAAGCTTAGTAAATAGCCAGTAAAAATAAATGCTTGTAAGGAAATAAGAAGGTTCCAAAAAGTAATAAGTCAGTAAAATGCAGTAACACAAAGCAATGTCCACATAAAATATAAAAGCAGTTCCAAGGCAGTGTTTATCCAGGCAGGAATCAACAGGAAGCAAAGACAATCCAAAAGGCTAAAATTCTCCACATGAACAAGACCCCATGAACAGGATTTCCATGGCACAAATTTCCAAATGATGCCTGATTTAACAGGCTTTTCCTTGAAGCAAACCTTATATCCCCAAACCCAGAAGCTGGTTTCGCTTTCCCCCACACTTGCCCCTTATCTGACAAAGTCTTTTGGAGCTGATCTCCAGCTGCCTATCCTTCAACTCCCTATCTGGCTGCTCATTAAAGTTTCCAGGTGTCAGATTGTTTTCCAAACCCAAATCTTGAGAGCTCACAGAAAGAGGGAGTAAACCATCATCCCAAGGCTCATCAGGAATATTCTCATGAGAAACTGCCCTTTGCACTGGGGCCTCTCTGTCATTGTCTGTATGAAAATCATTGGCCAAACCATCTCCATCTTGCGCCTCAGCTTCGGCACCATAATTACTCACATCATAAGCATCATGATCCCAGAACACAAACACAGGCTGATTCCCAACAGTGTGACCAATTAAAAATGTTTAAAAAGTCATTACAAAATCAGGGGGTGTTGGTGTTTTGTTTCTAAAGTGTTTTTAAAGTATAGATAGTGAAATTTTTGTTACTATAACAAGAGTAGCAAAATTTCATTACTTTTTCTTTATAGTAATTGTGCATAATTACTATAATTGGGTAAACTTCAGGGGATCCTTTCCCCCTCATTTGTACAGCTATTGGAGTGAAACTTGCTACAATGGTACAACACATTTATCACTGTTAGCCCATCAAATTTCAGGACCTTTATTTGAAAACTGATTTTCAATATTTTTGTAATCAACATTTTTAAAAGAAAAGAGCTATCTCCTTGAATTTTCTATACATGCCACAGGATAACAGGATATCATTCTCCCCATTTTTTGGAAATATTCATACATCTACTGATGTTAGGGATTTTTTTTTTAATTTTGATAAAAAATAATTTAAAGCCACAGCCGCTATCTCATTGAATCTCTCTCAGATTAACCAATGGAAAGCAATATTAACCACTTCTACATTTTCATAGAATCCTAGAGTTGGAGGAGACCCCCTAGAGCCATCTATTTTAACCCCCTTCTTCCAGTTAGAAGGGCACCGTCAAAATTCTCCTGACAGTCACCCAGCCGCTAAACGAATTAATATGCTTCCCCTATTAAGTTGGAAGGGATCTCCAAGGGCCATCCATTTAGGAATTTCTTCCCAGCCCATCACAGAGATTTACTTATTAGAAGTATCAGTGAGTGCAGATAAACAATTTATTGAAACTCTGGCTGGCTTCTGATATGGAGGGGAAAATCTCTCCCCTATCCTGATGGGGGTTTCTGATGCAAGCAGAATTCTAGGAAATGTAGTTTAGGGCAGGGCCTTTTGAATTCTCTGGCATAGGGCTCCTCACCTTCTCAAACTACATTTCCCAGAGTTCTGTGCTTTCTCAGTCTTTTTTTCCAAGTGATCTTTGCTCCCTGCTTTTCCTCTCCTAATGGCAAGAGGCCACTAATTGAAAGAGAAAAGGCAGCCTTTTCGGCTTGGCTTTGCTTCCTTGCACTGAAAATAAAACTGACTTTGGAAGTCTTCTGAGATTTACAACATGCAAACAAAAAGCATTGTAGAAGTTTTTATTCTTAAGTTTTTGGGGCGGGTCACACCCATATGTCAGATATCCCCTCGTAAGTACAAATTAAATGAATTTGATACGACTTTTGAGGACTAGCAAAAAAATCACACCTCCTATATTTTATCCCACTTCCTCCCAGGACTGAGGCCCCACACCTTCCCCCAAAACCCAGGCTTTCCCTGGAGGAGGGGTGCCTCCTGCACATCAAAATGATATGTAGGGAGGTTGGGTCCTCTTTCTCTCTCCTCCCATCTCCTGATTTTGGCATGCCAGATTTCACTGAAAGGGCCTGAGTATGTAGCCAGACCCCTCATATAAGTTTTGGCATTAAATGAGGAGCTGGGGACTGGCTCCATGCCCTTCCGGATGAACCTCAGGTTTACCTGGAATGAACCTCAGGTTTACCTGGAAGGGCATGAAGCCAACCCCCTCCATCCCCATAGGAAAAGCCTGGGATTTGAGGGAGGTATGAGGCAATCCTGGGAGGAACTGGGATAAAATATCCTTCCCAAGTGGGTTAATAATACTCCTTTATTTTCGAAGATGCATATCACATTATAGTTAGATAATATATGTGAGGTATTTTGTTATACAAATGTATTAATTAAATTTTTGACAGATTTTGAAAGGATTTAATCTTTCTTCATATAAATCTAATTTTAAAAGGCCTGTATTGGGCATGTTGAGAAATCAAATATGCAGTGTCCCCCATCTACATGCAATCTTTTCCTACCATTTTTTTAAAAAATGCAATCAGTTGCAACTAAGGAATACGTTTTTAAATGTAAGAAAATAAGGGAAATTGATTTTGACAGGCTGATGTATTTTTCTATATAACATTTATACATTCCATAGGGGCTATATTTTCCAATGGATGATTTCAATGTTTTCAAACTCCTTAGTCCTTTAGACAATATTCTCAGACTCACCATCATATTTAAGGCTCCTCTGCAATCAAACTCAATCTAATTGCAATCCGATTTATAGCAATTAAATTTACTTCTGAATAAAATTATTAGGATCAGACTGTGACTTGGAAATGTGATTATACACAGAAACCACAATTCTTTTGGCACCACATTCTTGACTGTCCAGAAAAGTTAAAAAAAATAGAAAAAGCTCATGCCCCAAATATGCACAATCAATTTTTTACTAGTAGCCTATCTAACAAGATTCTGTATAATTAACAACTTTGTCCCTGCATAGATGGAAAGAATCTGTTGGTTTCATTGTCTATACCAGGCATGGGCAAACTTCCGCCCTCCAGGTGTTTTGAACTTCAACTCCTAGAAATCCCAGCCAGCTTAATGACTGTTAGAAATTGTGGGAGCAAAACACTTGGAGGGCCAAAGTTTGCCTATGCTTGGTCTATACTGAAGTTTCTATAATATATATTGAGTGAGGAAAGTGTTACCCTCTAGAGGGTGTTTAACTATATTCCCATCACTTAGTATTGCCCATTCTAGTTAGGACTGATGGGAGATGTAGTTCAATGACATCTGGACAGCCACATGATCCCCATCTCATTATTGCCCAGAGAGACAAATAGTCCGTCTTCCTGTCTCTTTCTATTCTTCTTCCTTTCTTTCTTTCTTTCTTTCTTTCTTTCTTTCTTTCTTTCTTTCTCTTTAAGTGATGATTACATTACGGAAAAGGAAACTAATTATTTTTTAATCCTCTTCTCAGTACTAATTAGGGGGAAGTCCCTTTTGGCTCCTCTATAAATGTATTTGTATTCTTATTTGTAATTTGTCTCATTATATGGACGTTTATTGGTCTGTGACTGATCTCTCTATTCATCATTGTGCCCCAAATACAGAAGGGAAAAAAATCATACATCCTTTGGTGAAAACTTTCACTAAAATTAAGAACCTCATACTCCTGTCAATTGAATGTACAGATAGACAGTTGCTATAACCCAACCTGACATTCACACATGAAAGTATCTAAGACTGGATCTACGCTACTTATACGCCATGAACTGATCTAATTATCTGCTTTGAACTGGATTATATGAGTCTCCACTACCATATAACCTGGGATCAGATCCTGAAATATAGGACAGTGTAGAAGGGGCCTGAGCTGGATCTATACTGCCAATAACCCAGTATCAGACCCCAGATTATCTGCTTTGAACTGGATTATACAAGTCCACACTGTCATATAATCTAGTTCAAAGCAGATTTATTATTTATTATTTATTTACAGTTTTTATATTCCGCCCTTCTCACCGTGCAGGGGACTCAGGGCGGATTACAATATACACATATATGGCAAACATTCAATGCCAGTTTGACAGACAATGAATACAGGCAATACACAGAGGCTATTTAACTTTTTTTCTGGCCGCCAGGGGAGCTGCTGCTTTCATCGTCCATCAGCAACACTGATGAAGTTCTTCCGCATTCCACATTCCCTGGCGTTTTCTTTATGGCTTCATAAATTAGTTAATTTAACCTCCCACACAAGGTGGTACCTTATTTTCCTACTTGACCGATGCAACTGTCTTTCGGGTTGCAAAGGTCGACAACAGGCTACACAATGGCTGGACACCCACTCCAGCCCGGGCTGGCTTCAAACTCATGACCTTTTGGTCAGAGTGATCTTAATGCAGCTGACACTCAGCCAGCTGCGCCACAATCCCGGTGCATAATCTAGGTTTGGAAAATGGATTATATTGCAGTGTAGATCCAGCCTAAGATTATGTCCATAAGGCTTTAGCTCAAAGTATGTATGGATGCTGAAAGTAGGAAGCCCTGCTCTTTGAAGAAACTTTATTCTTGTGTAACACTATCACATATTCATAGCATCCCATGATATTGAAGCAATATTCTGAGTAAAATATTTCTAAAAGAAATGTGTCTTAGGAGATACAGGAAGAATACCTGTTCTCACATGCACTTTTTTTCAGACTTTTATCAGTTATGATCTCAACAAAGGACTGAATATAAAGAAATGGAAGGTTGAGGGAGGCTAATAGAGTCTTAAAAAATAGATAAACCACAGCTGTTGGTTTTTCCGCCTCACACCATACCCAGAGGTAAAGATTAAAACTGAGAAAGGGCCAAGAAGGTGAAAATACTGTTCATTTGAATCTAAAATGTCCTAAGAAATTAGTGACGTAGCAAAAAACTACAAATGTCCACTCCTGGGACAGGGTGGGTCAGCTGAAGACTTTAAGGAGCCATCTGGCAGTAAATGTAGTTATAACACTGAAAACCCATCCATTCTGTTTCAGCTATTGACTGTTTCCTCAGTTCCCCATCCAGGATGTAATCTAAGGGTGAGAAATGTGTGCGATTTACTGTCACTTTTCCAGTCTGCAAGTATTCCTCTTAACCTCCAAGTTTATGACTTCATTCCTCTAAAGTTTGATAATTTCTCCAGCTGCAATCTCCAAGCTATGTACTGTACACAAATAGTACTCTAGAGAAATCCTGTCTCAAAGACTACAGCACCTTCAAATGAGTGGCTTGAAGACCACAGTTTTTATCACTAGTAGAAACAGACTGTTTATAAAGTCTGTGCCTGCTCAGCCATGGAACTCCACTAGCTAAGAAGTCCTGCCTTCTCAGGCTGGATATACACTGCCATATAATCCAGTATCTAATCCCAGATTATCTCTTTGAACTGGATTATATGAATCTACACCACCATGTAACCCAGTTCAAAGCAGATAATTTGGGATCAGAAACGGGATTGTATCACAGTGTAGATGGGACCTCAGCCTCAGAAAAATGTAAAGCAAACTCCCTATGAACAAATCTTGCCAAGAAAACGCTGCCATAGGTTTATCTTAGGGTTGTTGAAAGCATGCAGCAACAATGGCAAATGCAGCAGATTGTGTGACAAGCCACATGTGCTAAATTTCCCTCTTTTATACAATCACAAAAAGGAACAGGGGTACTCACTAGTTTTTATTATGGCTAGCCTAGATAGGGTAAAGGTTTTCCCCTGACATGAAGTCCAGTCGCGTCCGACTAGGATGTGGTGGTCATCTCCATTTCTAAGCTGAAGAGCCAGCGTTGTCCATAGACACCTCCAAGGTCATGTGGCTGGCATGACTGCATGGAGCGCCATTACCTTCCCTCCAGAGCGGTACCTATTGATCTACTCACATTTGCATGTTTTCGAACTGCTAGGTTGGCAGAAGCTGGGGCTAACAGCAGAAGTTCACGCCGCTTCCCGGATTCGAACCTGTGACCTTTCAGTCAACAAGCTCAGCAACTCGGTGCTTTAACCCTCTGTGTCACCGGGGGCTCCTAGATACCATTAGTCAATTTGAGACGCTTCATTTTACATGGAACATTCCATGACCAGGGTAATTCCTCCAAAGAAAATCCACAATACAATTCATTATGCCCAAATAGCTATGTGTGTGTTTTCAAAATTACATTTCAGAGCTTGGAGGTTACAAGCTACAAATAACAGGGTAATTAAGGGCTCTTCTATCCTTCCCAATATTCCATGATAAGTAACAGGTTTACCTGAAGCATCCAAATGACATGTCAGGTAAACCTGGATTAATCTGGAGAAAACTGGGATATCCCAGTTTTTTTCCAGATTGACATTTGCAAAAATCTGGACCTTAAGCTAGGGTCCAGATATTTGCAGGTTTTGATTCCACAGTCCCTGGAATCAATCCACACAGTGATTCCTGTTCTTCAGGCTCCTTGAGCCCAAAGGAGCAGGATGACACCCCCCCCTCCTTTCCCAGCCCCACATTTTCCCCTCAAAATCTTACCTGAGGGGTCTGCTGGCAGTGCAGACCTCACCAGAGGGCTCTCCTAACACAAAATATTTCTTTTCTCTCCCCCCCCCCCCCCACCTTCTGACACACCATTGTTGCATATCAGGAGAGCTCTCCAGAGGGACCTGCACTGCTGGCAGCCCCTCAAGTATGCTTTTAAGGGGAAAATGGGGAGCTGGAGGGTGGCTGGATGCCCTTCCAGGTCAACTTTTGGGACCCAGGAGGGCATCTAGGCACCCTCCCCCAAGAGAAATCTCAGAGTTCAGATCAGGGATGTGAACAAAATCCAGGGAGGAACTGGGTTAAAATAGCCCAGTTCTTCCCAGGATTTAGGACAGTGTAGAAGGGCCCTTAAATGTGTTAGTTTTTTTTTGTCACATCTAATTTTCAGCCATTCATTTATCAATTCCAAAGCATTTTTTTTCCAAAAAGCTATCAAAAACCAATGTGACAAAAAGCAACAGAAAAGATGCAATGTAATATAGTTGATTCCCTTTTTTAAAAAAATGCACGGTAACAGTATCAAATTACTTTTTGCATAACTGCATAATCAATGAGTTGCTTTAAAAAAAACAGAGTTCTCAAATTTGATTTAATTTTCCAAGGTGGCACCCCCTCTACCAGCAATTTAGATTAGTAAAATGAAACAGCTGTTAGTCATTGTTACAAATTATTCCAGCTAAGAAAAATTGAGCAGGTCCTGTTTCATTACACTGGCATTTGGAAATGAATTGTCTGATCTGTTGTAAGACAAACTGCATCACATTAAGGGATGTGTGTTTTTCCTTAATAAAGGGGTGTTTCTGAAGTGTTCTGACACATTTTAATCATAAAGAGGGGTATTGGAATCCCTGAGGCACTCATATAAATATATATACATACACTCACACATTTTGTAAATGAATAGCTGAATTATATCCAACTGTTAAACACTGACTCATCATCACCATTTGTAGTGCAACAGTGTTGGCACCTTTCTGTTCTTTGCCTTTGTGTAACTCTTAGAAGGCAAAATGACATAACTGCTTTCCATTAGGAGATATCACAAACAATTGTTTTACAGAATTGAGTCATGAACTGGAAAGATTCCCAAGTAGATGTTTAACAGGGATCTTTTGACACAGGGGAAGAGAACCTCTAGGCTGGGAGCCTAATTTGGCACATGGAGTCTCCCAATAGAGGAGCCTCTCCCACTATTTGAAATTCCTCCCATGCCCTGCTCTTAGTCAGCTCTTGCAGCTGCTATTGGAGTCCCTAAGTTGGGACCCAACAGCTTCTTGCTAGCAGCATCTGAAGAGTGGAGACACTCCCTAAACAAAGAGCAGGGTACAAAAATTCTACTCCCCACTTTGAGAAGTGGAGAGTCTGATGATCTCAGGGGACATGACCATGGCCCCAACGTAATTCAGCATATGAAGTGAAGCACAGTGATCAATTACCTCCTGGTTCCCAAATAGGCTTACAGGGTCCTGAAGTCTCAGCACCTTAGACCTCACCTAAGACTTCAGGACAGTTTCTGGTAATGTCAAATAGCTGTAGTAAAAGGGCATCCATATTGTAATTTTTACTAACAATGTTATAATGTACACACACCCCAGGCAAAAAAAGGAAAATATATTTTGGAATCGGAACAGAATAGGAAATATGGAATATCTCCAGACAAGAGATAAGAATGCAAATTCTCCAGTCCAGCCACTGGCAAGATGTGCCTACAAACTTCCAGCTCAGCCGGCACTACAATAGCTTTACAATTTCTAAGGCTTCGTTTATATCTTGCTGCAACTTATATAAGACTGTTCAGAGGGGTTTATGGATTAAAATTCCTGATCTCAAAAAAGGTCCTTTCAGTTATGATTGTCCCCTGAGTCCCCTCGGGGAGATAGAGCAGCATACAAATAAAATATGATGATGATGATGATGATGATGATGATGATTATTATTATTATTATTATTAAAGATTGCTGTCTTAATTTCCAAACAGGTAAATATTGTTTCTCTCTCTGACAGTCACATTAGAAGGAATAATTCCTTTTCTAATGGGAGAAGAAGATGTACATAATGACAGAAGAAGATGTACATGACAACATTTTTAAAAACCCAGAATAGACATGTATGGAAGTCAAAAAGATTTCAAAATTCTTGGATTAACCTCTGAAAACTGTGAACAGAATAACTGTGATTTGATTTTCTTTTGGAAGAAATACTGTGCTCTCTTTCTATATGCTAGGGTTTGGTTCGAGTACCCCCGGTTGGATACCAAAATCCATAGATCCTCAAGTCCCATTGTATACAATATAGGGCATCATACACAACTTGTGATTTTTTCAAGATACAAGCTGTCACTCAGCTTATTTTTTTACTTCTAGTTACGAGCTAGTTTTGAATTATGAGCTAGTGGTGGCCCCATCCAAGAAGAAGACCTGCAGTGTCCCCAGCACACTCCTTGGCTCCAAAGCATGACCTACCTGCAGAGGGATGACCACCTTCTGCAGCCCCAGAAAACCCCAAAAGATGGGCCCCCATGGGACCCGGCAACAAAAGCTGGGAGTGTGTGTCCCTATGTTTACCACAAAGGGGCTACCCAAAGAGAGAGGTGGTGTTGGGAGAAGCAGCAGAAGCCCCAGAGTCAAGCAGCAGAAGTGTGAGAGGCACAAGGAAGAGCCCTCTCTCCGTGGTGCTAAAGAATAGCAAAAAGACAGATAGGGAGGTCACTGTTACCGCTGCAGTAACTCTGACTTCATGACCATGTTGGAGGAGCTGGGCAAAGGGAGGCTTCTTCCAGAGGGAGGAAGGGGGGAGGAGGCCAGATTAGGGAGTTGAACTGGGAGAAAAATGGGAAGGGTTTCAAGAGCAAGGAGAGGTTGAGAGAAGAGAGGGAGGACTGAAGAAAAGGAAGAGTGGGAAAATAGGAGCAAAAGAGGGAAAATGGAATGAAGAAAGGTGGGAGATGAGAGGAAGGGAGGATAGAGAGAAGGCGGAGGGGTGATGAAGGAGGATGAAGGAGAAGAAGGAGTAAAGAAGGGAAATTGGTATGAATTAAGAAAGGAGGAAATGGAATGGGAGGAGGGGTGATGGAGGAAAGAAGAGAGGAAGGAGAAAAGAGCCAGGGAGAAAAGAAGGAAGGGGCTTATGTGTAAGGGAAAGAGGGAGGGGAAAGGTGAGAGATGCTCTACCCTTCCTCCCCTTCCACTTCCTCCCTTCTTTCTCCTTCAGCCTCTTCCCTGGGTCAAGAGGGGAGTGAGGGTGGGTCTAAAGAAACCCCCTCCACTCCCCCTTTCAGGTTCCTCCAGAACTACTGCAGGCACACCCTTTTAGGCCTCTTCCCTTCCTCCCTCCCTTACTTCCTTCCTTTCCCTCTGACTCCATCCATCAGAAGGGGCTGGAGACAGAGCCTGAGGCCATGCCCCTGCCATGCCCCCTCTCCCTCCCCCCAGCCCCCCCCCTCTGTGAATGTTATGCTCTTCTTCTCCCATTAGATGTGAGGAGGGACCACTCCCCACAGCCTACTTCAATTTCTTATTTTCTGTATTAAAATCACGAAGGTACAAACATGAGTCAACATGTTCCCTGGATTCCATGGCATTAAAGACATGGCAGTTAAGGTGGAGTCAAAACTGCATTATTATTATTATTATTATTATTATTATTATTATTATTATACATTATTTGTTATTTAAAATACATTTTCTCATTAAAAACACATAACAAAAAGGGAGGAAATGGATTAATAGCATCTCAATGGAAAAATTCGCTTTGAGATAACAGCAATTTGAATAAAGAGCTTGGTCACAGAACAAATTAAACACTTAGGTAAAGATATTACTGTATATAGTAAAATGAAGCTTTGCTTATTGAATTAAAAGATATTTTCAAGCTGGATGGTTGAATCTGTGTACACAGATTCTGTGCATATGGAGGGCCAATTGTATTTATTTAACTAATATACATGTGAAATGCTATACTGGAGTGCAAGAAAAATCCTTGAGCAAGACACAGTAGGGAAGCATTAGAAAGATGAGTAGTATGTTCCACTAGAAACACTACAATCATGAAGGAATATAATGCCTGAAAGCCATGTAATATTGCCATTTTGATCTCTTATGGCTATATGTGGTTACATGCAAAATCTCTTAAAGTAACCACCCCTAAACTATTTCTTCTCAGCAATGAAGACTAAATTCTATTGCACATATAAAGTATTTTTATGCTCCAGGACTATGATTTAATGAAGCCCCACAGGTCTAATTTGAAGGGAGGGTGCTATTAGCAGAAAGAACTCTAAACTATTACTAAATTGGGCTGCTGTTAGTTTTCCAGGCTGTGTGCTCATGTTCCAGAAGCATTCTCTTCTGATGTTTCCCCCATATCTATGGCAGGCATCCTCAGAGATTGAGGGGTATTGCTAAATTTTTCAATTTGTCCTTTGCACAGAAGTGTTTCCATCCCGCTTTCTATTTGCAGCTGTTATAAACACAAAGATTTTGCAAATTATCTGTAAAAAATTATCCTGGAATATAATAACAATGTTGAAAATAACCAGAAGTGAGCTAACCATTGGTTTTTGAGCATGAAACATATATCCAGCAAAATCATTGTCGTCATCTTCTCTGATTACTAATCTGCTGCTAGAGTTGAATAATATTAAATTCTGAAATTTAGGAAATATGGTTAGAAGAGTTTTCTGTGCTACTTCCTATTCCTTCTGGAAACAAAACTTGGGAGCACCACTACTGCTATTTTTTTTTTACTACTGGCCATTATAATATTTATAGCTTTTAGCCAAGGGTTTCCAAATGTGTAGGTACATTCAAGTTGCCTGTCAATTTATGATAACCACCATGAATTTTCTTAATGCATCCTAATGTTTTACTTTATAGATGTATCACTGATAGTTTTGGGAATAGGTCTTTCCAATTTTGCCATTACCTGCCCTGAATGACTAGAGGCCCATCCAGACAGTAACTTAATTGCAGTATCTACCGCAATAAGGGAGGGACTGTCCAGTTCTGAACAGTCCGAATTGATTCACTACAAACCAGGAAAAACCAACCTTTGCATTACAATCACCCAAAATGTATATATTTGAGTTGGGAAATTTTGTTAGTAAGAAAAAGAGATACTTCTCAAGTTTACTCAAAATAGCTTCAATCTAAGCTTTAGATTTAAGTGATGGAATACAGGCAATCATATTAAAAGGCTACTACTGTTGCAACTTAAATTAATTCCAAAGACCGAGTGTTCACACTTATCTAAAGTATTTACCTTGGCCATCAGTGACATTGACACTGCAAGACCTCCACTAACACATCCTTTCATGCTCATCTGGGTAGCATTTAAAGAATAGGTGACAAAACCATATAAAACAATAGTATGCATTGCCCATGATTCTTGCAACATGATCACATCAAAGGTGGAAATATATTTATTAAAAGACCTATCTCCACAGTTGTTTGCCCAACCAGCAATGTTCCAGGAGATAACCCTTGAAAGAGAATCCTCCTGGGGCCACTCACATCAATCAGCAAGGCTAATCGGGTTGAATTGATCCTCATGATCCCTCCTGATGCACCCATTTGCCGTGGCTTTAATTATGCAGATCAACAGAGAAGAATCAAGGTTGGATCTATAATATTGAGAAAGGAAATCTCCATTTGTAGTACAGCAGGTTGGGAAAGGCTGTTTTGTCAGGTGGATACCATTACCATACCAGTGTTTAAAGCAAATATATTTATTTGTTAACACTGGGACTGCAGTGTTAAAATGTAACTGTCTGATTTCCCCACTATGTTTCATTCAATTGAACAATATTGCACTGATCTTTCACTTATGGGGAAAGCAGTCAACAAGTGTAGTGCTGCAGTAGCAGTAAGATAAATTACCTTTGCATTAGAGATCCAATTATGCATCTCTTTGTCTTTTAGGTGCTACTGAGCAAACAATTCATTGCTAGCACATCCTAATTGGTACCGTAAGGAAACGCGGACAGCTTAATCCTCAAAGAATTTTCTTGGCATTAGACCCATAAATCAAACTACTAAAAAGCTTTGGGTGTGAGACAGAGAAAGCTGTGTGTGCACTTTGAAACCCAATGGGATCAAAACATTTAACTGTGAACTTAAATCTCATTCATTTTCAATGACCCTCTGAGTATTTACCTTTTTCAAGTCTGTGTCTGTGTGCTTATCTCATGTGGCCCTCAAAATGTTAGTAAACCCACACTCTCCTTAACCCTGGCCATTGGCTATACCGGCTAGAATGAATGAGAATTGTGTTCCCAATATTTGAATCCTTGATGTTTGCTTCACCTATAATCTAAATAGCGATTTCCCTACATGGTCATATGGGAGCATTTCTGTAAAAGATTTCAGCTGATTACAATATCAAGAGATTTTATCACAATGTCAAAAATCTAAGATCCGGATAAGAAGATAGTAGTAACTTCCTGAAAGTGGCATTATTTCTTTTCATCTTGAAATCAAATCAATGTGTCAACTAGATTGACATTTATTTATATTTATACTATGTCTGTTTTCCCCTGTTTAACACTGAAAAATGAGTAATGCTCCAACTTCTGGTTGGAGTGTCATGGCAGCTTGACATCTGCAGATGAGCTCTGTAAACCACTCAACAAAATAAGATTTTAGTGGCTTCCCAGTGGGGGCTGACTGCTGCAAAAAAAATCTTCCTGGAATAAGGAAGAGCAAGATATAAAGCAGGCTTCCCAAAACTTGTTGCAGCCAAAATGCAGATCCTTGGTAAGGTTGCCTGCCAATTAGAGTAAGAGGACTTCATCTCATCAATCAAACTCAGCCACTGAAATGCAAGCCTTCTTCATCAGTCATTAGAGCTGCGAAAACCCCCCACTTCATAAAGAATGTAAATTATGGTTTGCTTAATAATCTAAGATTCCTTCCACATGGCCATATAACCCAGATTATCAAAGCAGTTAATCCATATTATCTGCTTTGAACTCGATTATATGAGTCTACATTGCCATATAATCCAGTTAAAGCAGATAATCTGGATTTTATATGGCAGTGTAGAAGGAGCCTAAGAGAGATCTATCCTTATCATAGACACCAACCCAGTGAGTTGTATCTTTTCTCTTTAAAAGGGTGAAATTCAAATATTCATGTTAACAGATAGAAGAAATACAAATAGTGATTTAAAGGAAGGAAAACTTTAACTGACAAGGGACTCTTAATTTCAATTTGGTTTGCCCTTAAAAACTACTTTTAAAAAGAAAGAAAAGGAAGATTGTGTTTGTTTAAACTGTATTTCAGGTCAATTAGTTTTTCTCCTCTCAATTGCCTTTAACAGGCAGGATTCTTTTAATATGTGTGTGTTATGGTGACAATTTTTATGCTTATGTTTTGTTTTGTTAATCTTATGGTTATGTTGTTTTTACTTTGTATGTTTTGTGATGTTACCTGGGAACCGCTCTGAGTCCCCTCAGGGAGATGGAGCAGTATATAAAGCATTATTATTATTATTATTATTATTATTATTATTATTATTATTATTATTATTTGTCAGTTAAACAATTAATTACATGAAGGCATCTGAGTAGTAGGGTGATTCAGAGACTGATAAGAAAGACTTAGGTAATATAATGACAGTGTAGATGTGGCCTAAGACTGTGATCTCTCTCTGTATAAGGCTTGGAAGAATCTACTTGCAAGAGCTAAAACTTATGTGCAAGTAAGGCTTTAAAATGACAACACGTAAAATGGGTACTGCTAGGGTAGAAGGGAGGCCTGATTCTCTAGATAAAACTGAAGTATGGGTTTCTTCTGCAGATATGTGAATACTGGAAGAATTTCAAAAATTGAGTAATGATTGGCAAAAATCAAATGACCTATGGAAAAAAGAAGTGAGACAATTATAATATACAATATAAAAAGTAAAATAATTTACTGAAACAGGAATGGAGGCAAGATATGGCGAACTTGAAGCAGATCTTTCACAAAGAAGTGCATGCTATTAAAGAATCTGTGGGCTGCTTGAGAAATATTTTAAAGAAAACTAATGATAAAGTTAAGATTCTAGATCAGGGGTCCTCAAACTTTTTAAACAGGGGGCCAGTTTACTGTTCCTCAGACCATTGGAGGGCCAGACTATAGTTTTTTTAAAAAACTATGATCAAATTCCTATGCACACTGCACATATCTTATTTGCTACTGTTATGAATCATAATGCAAATATCTGACATGCAGGATGTATTTTCATTGTTAAAATCTGAACATAAAGCATAGTGATTAATCACAAAAACAATATGTAATTATACATTGTGAAATATTTATTTCTAATTACAAATAAATGAAATTTTGACTTCAAGCATGTCATAGCATGGGTAACAGTCTTATTTTAACAGCAGGGAACCCATGAATATGTTTACTGATCAGCCTATCAGCCAAACTCCCATCACCAACAGAAAATACTGGAGAAGCTTGAGGAAAATAGATTTTGGTATTTGAGAGTTGCTGGGATGAATAGTTCCCCTGCCGACCAAGAGCATTCTGAACTCCAACAATGAAATTGAACCAAAGTTGGTATACAGAACTCCCATGACCAACAATAAATACTGGAGAGGCTTGGGGAAAATAAACCTTGGCATTTGGGAGGTGTTGGGATGTATAGTTTACTGCCATTGAAGCTCATCCTGGAGGGGTCCACGCCTGGATCCAGTGGGAAGGCTTGCACCCAGCCTCGCAACTAGCCAAAGCTGCACTGTGCAGCCTGGCAAGCGGTGAAAGCGGCGAGGGGCTTTGTGCGATGCCAGGCAGCGTGGTCCCTCATTTGGCTCGCACGAGGAGCAGCGCAAGCCAGGTAAGCTGCACCACGATTCCTCCTTCTCAGTACCAGTTGGGCCTTGCAAGCGGTGAAAGTGGCGAGGGGCTTTGCGCAATGCCAGGCAGCACGGTGCAGCCTCCCTTGCCTGGCTCGTAAGAGGGGCAGTGCAAGCCAGGTAAGCTGCACCGCGCAGCCTGGCCTTGTGCAAAGCCCCTCGCTGCTTTCCAGGCCCAATCCCCTCACCTGCAAGCAATGGAAGCGGAGAGGGGTTTTGCGTGAGAACAGGTCATGCAGTGCAGCTCACCCGGCTTGCTCTGCCCCTTGTGTGAGCCAGGCAAGGGAGGCTGCACCGCACAGCCTGTTCTCGTGCAAAGCCTCTCGCTGCTTGCCAGGTCCAATCCCCTTGCCTGGCTTGCGCCACCCATTGGCCTGATGAGCAATGAAAGCAGCAAGGGGCTTCACATAAGAACAGGCCGCGCAGTGCAGCTTACCTGGTTTGTTCTGCCCCTCATGCGAGCCAGGCAAGGGAGGCTGCACCGCATGGCCTGTTCTAGCACAAAGACCCTCACCGCTTCCATTGCTTGCCAGGCCCGGTGGGCCACGCGAGCCAGGTGAGGGGATTTGCATGACACACCGCATGGCCTGGCATTGTGTGAATCCCCTCACCTGGCTCACACCGCCCGTCGGGACTTGCAAGCAATGGAAGCAGTGAGGGGCTCTAGATAAAAAAACAGAAACTTTAACAAGTGAGATGGAAAGAGATCTAGACAACTTAGCTCTACTGGAAGTAAGAGAGAAAAGAGTTGCCTAAGACTAAGGGCTATACCAGAAGAATAGGGAGAAGATATTGATGAGGAAATTATAAAAGCCCTGGAAAAATTGTTAGATTGTGAAAGGGAAGTATTGAATCTGGAAATTGATAAACTATATAGAGCTAATTCTCAGTCGGCAAAACAAAATAATTACCAAAAGATATTCTTGTATATTTTGTGAAGAAGAGAACCAGAGCTCTTATCTTGCAGGTTCATTATAACTTCAATTTGAAAATAAATGAAAAAATATTAAGGAAACAGAAAGAATTCATCTTCCTTACTGATAAACTCAAACTGCATAATATCTCATTCAAAAGGAACAAATTGGAAGGTGTTATATAAAGGCCAGAGGTTCCATCTAAATTCTCTTTCTAAAGCCAGAGTTTTTCTGGAGAGATGCAAAGATGACTGGATGATCAACAAGACCGATCTGAAGGATAATAGATTGGAAAGAGGAGAGGACTCTTAAGACCTGGGAGCAACTAGTATGGAATTTTCTAAATAATAAAACAAAAAAACTCAATATGGATTACAAATATCTAACTTGAAATATAAATAGGGACACCCCCCCCCCAAAAAAAAATAATTATTTTAAAAATTAAAACAAAATGTAATATGCCTGCAGGAGATGCACATTCAAAGGGAAGATAAAAAATGGTTTATAAGAAATTGGGAGAAGAATTTATTTCAGCAGGACATAAAAAGGCCAGTTGAGTTGTGCTATATATCCAAACGCAATTGAATTTAAAATTGATACTTTCTGATGAAAAGGTAGATATGTAGGGGTTGAACTATCTATGCAAGGATTAAAAACTTTAATAATTGGAATTTATGTTCCAAATGTGAACAAAATTAGATTTTTTAAAAATAACTCTTGACAAAGTTATCAGACTTCCATTATGAAAACTAGTGCCTTATGGGAAACTGGAATAGAGTAATATCTCCAAAGAAATACAAACTCTCTGAAAAAAACAATTAAAGCAACACAAGATAAACTACCAAATATTTACTTTGACATGATGGAAATGTTGGGTGTGGTGGATACATGGAGATATGTAAATGGCAATGTTAAAGAATATACACACTTTTCAGAAAGACACAAGACTTTCTCTAGAATTGATATGATATGGGTAATCACCAAACTTACAACTTAAGTTCTAAAGAGAGAAATCCTACTACCTAAAACAATTTCAAATCATAACACAGTGACTTTAATACTTTAAAAAAGCAGAAACATTTAGATGGCAACTGAATTAATCCCTTTTGCAAAAGAGGGATATAATTAATTGTAAACAAACATTGAAATAATTTTCGAATTTAACTCAAATCAAGGTGCAGATATTTGAATAGTATGGGATATCAGTAAAGGCTTATTAAAGATAATTTTGTCCAATACAATTCAGAAATGAAAAAGAATAGTAAAAAAAACTTCAAATAATCTCAGATGAAATAAAAAATAAAAAAGAAGAATTAAAGCAAAATCCTTTGAATTCAAACATCCAAATAAATCCAAATAAAACTCCTAAAAACACAATTATCAATGTTACTAGTTAGTGAATTAAAAACTAAAATGAAGAGTGCAAAGCAAAAGTACTTTGAATCAGCCAATAAACCAGGAAAATGTTTAGCATTCAAACTGAGGAAGAAAGACCAAAAAAAAAGTAATTGCTAAACCACAACACAATAATAGACTATTAATGGATGATATCAATATTCAACAGGTTTTTCAACACTATTACAGTAATATATATAATGCTGACATGAAATGGACCACCAAATATTACAAATCGCTTTTGGTCAAACTGATCTGGGCCCAAGCCTCATGTCCCCCTTTAATGCTTATGGGGATTCCCGTGAGAGCTTTTTATTATGTTCAGTTCAGTTTAGCTTAGTTCAACAATCACATAGGCACCAAGATTCAAAGATATGTCAGGATCCAGGAACACCTTTGAGACTAATAGGTTTATTTCAGCATGAACTCTCATAGATATCCATCCACTTCTTCAGATGTAGATGAAAATGGAAGCATATTTTCAGACTTTATTATCTTACACATCTTCTTGAAAGTTTTCACTTGGGTCACAAATTGATTTTCTAATTCTATTGGACAGTGAACACTATTGCCATAACCTTGTAACTGTAATATACATGTGTCTGTACTTCTAGTTCTTCCTTGTATCTAAAGAAGTGGATTTATATCCATGACATCTTGTGCTGAAATAACCACATTTGACCTCTCTACACTGACTCAAAATCCTGAGTTTACTATAAGTTACTCCTGGATGGAACAGAAAGAATGGCTTCTACAGAAGATTTCAGGGCTCTAATAGGCTCAAAAAGGAAGACATGGTTCTTCAAACAGCCTGGAATAAACCATAAATAATTTTATAAATGTATTTATGGTGGTATATCTAAAGCAATTATATCTTTGTGACAATAGTTAGCATAATTCATATTATCTAGAAATGGAGCAATTAAAATACTTGACCCTTTTTGTTAATTAGAATATTAGTTATGCTTGAACAGTTTAAGACTACATTTCCCCCCCCCCCCCCCGGGTGACTTTTGGAATATGTACTTCAAGCAATTAAAAGTTAACAGTCTAAAATTATAACATCTAATTTACTAAATACAAACTGAAAAAAGGGCAAGACTACAGCCCTTGATGATATAACTGCTGGTATTCCACACTATATTATATGTGCAAAGGACCTCTGATGAGATTATTGTTTTGAATGCTACAGTGCAAACAAATACACAAAAGCAAATGAGGGCTTTCAGTTTTTAATTAGTAAGTGTTTGTATAGCAGGAAATTATGTGTGTGTTTTGCCCCAAATAATCCTATTCAAGTCAATCGGCCTATTCAAAGCAGTAAAGTTAGGACATGTGTATGTGATTGAAGGATCAAGGCCAGACGGATATGTGTGATTATACTTGTTTTTAATGAACCATCGTTCCTAGAAAGTACTTTGCAAGATCAACTCTCACTTAAATCCTCAATGTGCTGTTCTCCTTGTTAGAGGACAAGGCTAAAAGAATAATTATTATACCTAAGTTATGCTAATTATATAAGCCAAATTGTTCATTTAACACATTTATGAATTGTACTACCTGGACAATTAAAGCAGTGTATAACTCAAATGGAAACAATACAAGAAAACAAGAGTACTTCTCAGCCCAAATGGTTTCATGTGCATTATACAGGGAATTAAATTTCTGCTTGCTTTGCAAAGTGATACTTTCACATGAGAAGATGTAGAATGACACGCTTACATTTTAACATTTCCTTTTCCCCCTATGGCCTTTGCCATAGGCTGCTACAGAAAAGGGAGTGAGGAAGGGAGTGTACTAGCCAGACCAAGGAGTGGAAGGAAGTCTTGGTCTGCATCAGCAAGGAACAGAAAGGAGACAGACTGTGTGCAGCTTCTCTTATCTCTGTGAGGAAGTCAGTTTGAGTCAAGATGATATTAATTAATGCTACCATTTTCTGTCTGCTGCTCCACATGCCATTTTACAAACATGTCACTGAGTTGATTTAAACACACTCTGTTGCATGTGCTTTCTTCTCCCAGTGTCCCTTCACTGAGAAAGGCAAGCAACTGGCAGAAGCCAGCTGGGAGAACACAGAATACATAAGGGTTTCAGAATCAGAAGTGGAAAAGAAGCCAGATTCCAGATCCTGCCCCCTTTCTCACCATCACACATATACAGCTGGAAGGAGAACAACAGTAATCTCTGTAATCCTTTGCAAACAAAACAAAGCTTAAATTAAAAGCTACCAGTTTCTAACACAGCGACTATGTGGGGCCACTGTTTAGACCAGGACTGTTTGTGAATGGGCAAAATGTGGCAAGTCACTTTCTGCTGCTATCAATAATATTAATAGATCACTGCTGCACATCAGTGAAGTTAATGGTACATCAATCCTGGTGTAATAATATACATCTAGTAACTAAAATGCTAGTGTGTAAAATAAAATGGTGAGGCTTTGGGTTTCTGGTTGAAATCTCATCTCATAAATTAGTGGATAGGCTCTCAACAAATGACAATGTGGTCCTAAAGCATCAACCTAGGAAGCCTGCATGCACAGAGTCCAGTTATTTTCCCCTCTGAGTTGGACCACTGATTTACCATTACTATTACCATCAGTAAAGCAGTGATCCTAGCAGCTTTGGGGTCACTGGGTCACTCTTTTCCGCTCCCTTTGTTTTAATTCCTGCTGTAGTGCCAGCATTAGCAGCAGTAAACCAGTGATTCCTGCAGTGATGTTGGCAGCAATGCCAGTTTTTCTGTCATCACTGTTTGGGGGACTTAGAGGAGCTGCACAATGGGGAGGAGCAGGTCTTACATCCATACTGCAGAGGAGAAGGTGCTGCAGAAGATACTTAGAAATGGTACTATGTCATTTAGATGTTGCATCTGGGGCAATATTTATTCTGGAGAAAATTAATTCTGCTGTTTATATTTTTCTCTCTTTGTAGTATGTTTTAAAATTTAGACTAGTATAAATTATTAGTGGATTGCAAAAGGAGCTCGTAGGACCCATAGACTAACTTAAAAAAAATATGTCACTGCCAGACATAACTACAAATATGAAACTCTCTCATCTATGTTGGCGATGCAAGAGTCAGTCATTGTTTTGTCTTACATTACTGGAAGCCACTTTAATGTCTCAGCATAGAAAGGTATGATACATACACATATGGTGGTGGTGCTGACAATGATAACTACAAGGCAGAGCAACATCATTTTAAAGGCAGCAAACATGATGTCCAAATGTTGTAGAATTTCCCAACAGTGTAAAGAAAATGAAAGAAAAAAGTGGGATGGAAAAAAGGAAGAGGGGGGAAAAAGAACATGAAGAAAGTTCAATTGATTTTTAATGCAGGATAAACCAGATAGGAAGGGGGGACAACCAAGGGCAAGATGGATGGATGGCATCCTTGAAGTGACTGGACTGACCTTGAAGGAGCTGGAGGTGGTGACGGCCGACAGGGAGCTCTGGCCTGGGCTGGTCCATGAGGTCACGAAGAGTCGGAGACGACTGAACGAATGAACAACAACAAACCAGGTACATTCACTTATAATGAATAAAGTACTGCAGATTAAGTAGCAAGTAGTAAATATAACATGCAGTGGGTAGGATGGAAATAATATTTTTAAAATCCCAAACTTTTGGCAAGAAGAAACATGAACTTATGAGAATTTTCACAATTCAAAACTTATTCTGCATAAAATTTGCAGCAGTGTTTCCTTTAAAAAGCAGCGTAGGAGACAGCATTTCTGCACATAAAATTGTGTTTCTGCACAGAAACGTCATTTCTCTGTGCAAAAAGCGCTGTAACTACAGAAAATGTTACCTTCTGCACTAAGATACGCAATTTTTTTGCAGAATAAATCTCTTACAGCATTTTTCTGCGCAGAAAACAGTATTTTCAGCACAAAAAATAGCCTTGATGCACAGAAATATTATTTTCTGTGATGAAAAATTCCGATTTCTGTGCAGAACATGCGGAAAGCCAACCACAATCAAATTTCGTAGAGGTAGTCTCTTTGTCTAACAAAACTAACTGTTCATGAGGTATTGAAAGAAAATCTGGACCTTACAGCTCTTCTGGTAACTCAAGATGTGGCCAACTGTAGGAAAAACATGTAACTGCCTATATCATCACTTCAGAGGCCCCTCCCCCTTCTGGCACCAACGACTGCTCTGGCCAGAGAGAAGACAGAGGGGAGCAGAAGACACTGCCATCTTGTCTTCTGCCTATATCATCACTTCAGAGGCCCCTCCCCCTTCTGGCACCAACGACTGCTCTGGCCAGAGAGAAGAGAGAGGGGAGCAGAAGACACTGCCATCTTGTCTTCTGCCTATAACATCAGTTCAGAGGCCCCTCCCCCTTCTGGCACCAACGACTGCTCTGGCCAGAGGGAAGACAGAGGGGAGCAGAAGACACTGCCATCTTGTCTTCTGCCTATATCATCACTTCAGAGGCCCCTCCCCCTTCTGGCACCAACGACTGCTCTGGCCAGAGAGAAGACAGAGGGGAGCAGAAGACACTGCCATCTTGTCTTCTGCCTATATCATCACTTCAGAGGCCCCTCCCCCTTCTGGCACCAATGACTGCTCTGGCCAGAGGGAAGACAGAGGGGAGCAGAAGACACTGCCATCTTGTCTTCTGCCTATATCATCACTTCAGAGGCCCCTCCCCCTTCTGGCACCAACGACTGCTCTGGCCAGAGAGAAGACAGAGGGGAGCAGAAGACACTGCCATCTTGTCTTCTGCCTATAACATCACTTCAGAGGCCCCTCCCCCTTCTGGCACCAATGACTGCTCTGGCCAGAGGGAAGACAGAGGGGAGCAGAAGACATTGCCATCTTGTCTTCTGCCTATATCATCACTTCAGAGGCCCCTCCCCCTTCTGGCACCAACGACTGCTCTGGCCAGAGAGAAGAGAGAGGGGAGAAGAAGACACTGCCATCTTGTCTTCTGCCTATATCATCACTTCAGAGGCCCCTCCCCCTTCTGGCACCAACGACTGCTCTGGCCAGAGGGAAGACAGAGGGGAGCAGAAGACACTGCCATCTTGTCTTCTGCCTATAACATCACTTCAGAGGCCCCTCCCCCTTCTGGCACCAACGACTGCTCTGGCCAGAGGGAAGACAGAGGGGAGCAGAAGACACTGCCATCTTGTCTTCTGCCTATAACATCACTTCAGAGGCCCCTCCCCCTTCTGGCACCAACGACTGCTCTAGCCAGAGAGAAGACAGAGGGGAGCAGAAGACACTGCCATCTTGTCTTCTGCCTATATCATCACTTCAGAGGCCCCTCCCCCTTCTGGCACCAATGACTGCTCTGGCCAGAGGGAAGACAGAGGGGAGCAGAAGACACTGCCATCTTGTCTTCTGCCTATATCATCACTTCAGAGGCCCCTCCCCCTTCTGGCACCAACGACTGCTCTGGCCAGAGAGAAGAGAGAGGGGAGCAGAAGACACTGCCATCTTGTCTTCTGCCTATATCATCACTTCAGAGGCCCCTCCCCCTTCTGGCACCAATGACTGCTCTGGCCAGAGGGAAGACAGAGGGGAGCAGAAGACACTGCCATCTTGTCTTCTGCCTATATCATCACTTCAGAGGCCCCTCCCCCTTCTGGCACCAACGACTGCTCTGGCCAGAGAGAAGAGAGAGGGGAGCAGAAGACACTGCCATCTTGTCTTCTGCCTATATCATCACTTCAGAGGCCCCTCCCCCTTCTGGCACCAATGACTGCTCTGGCCAGAGGGAAGACAGAGGGGAGCAGAAGACACTGCCATCTTGTCTTTACTAATAATATAATATAGTATATTGTATATACGTATAATATTTATAATATTATAATGTAATACAATATAATACTAGTAATAATAATTCAATATTATAATTATAATTATATATTTAATTACATGTAATATTACTAATAATATTACAATATAATGGTATAGTGCAATATAGTAATATATACTGATATTGTACTTTGCTAATAATATAATATATTGTATGAAAATATATATTGTAAGCCGCTCTGAGTCCCCTTCGGGGTGAGAAGGGCGGCATATAAGCACCGTAAATAAATAAATAAATAAATAAGGGGAAGTCCCACAATGGTATGAAAGATGTTGGACTTTAGGTATATTGCAGTAGGAAAATTGAAGAGATATGAGTGGTGTTGATATGCAACTGGCTGTTCTGGATCTTTTCCCCCTCTTTGATGAAATTGACCAAAATCTAGAAATCGTTTTTTAAAGACTGTGGGGTGACATTCTGCTGCCATCTATGGGAGCTCTTAAGCATACCAACAGCATGTGTGTAGCCATTTTTCACAGTGCAATGAGTGGGCTATCCCTGACACAGGAACCAGGTTGGATCTAGATTTAGGCCCTGTCTACACTTGGCAGGTTACTGCCATAAAAATCTGTCCCAGAGCAGCCCTGAATCCAGAATATATCTGCTGAATCCAGGACCAATGTCCAGATGGGCTATGATCACATCTGCCTCACTGTACTATCACCATCAATGTTCCCTATTATCCATGGCACTCCATGTGAGAACTTGGCCATGAGTCATCATATCCACTGTTGTCAGCACCTGCACTATCACTGTAAAGGAGGGAGAGATATTCTTTCCTTCTTGGTGGTTACAGTGGTGCCCCATGCTGACATCAGTTGCCATGGCTGGGAAAAAGTGATGACAGTGGTGATACTGGAAGGACCCATTCCCTTCTCCTGTACTGAAACAGTTATTTGAACTACCACAAAGCCTTAGAATACTTTAATTTAAAAAAAAAAACCTCCTGAGTATCCTCCAATTTTGCCTAAAGCACAACAAAGTTGTATTAAAACAAGAAGACATAGGATACTCACCAGAAGTCATTGTGCATCCTGGAGATAGACAGCGGTGGGTTTGCTGTGAGTCCAGGTTTGCTGACTTTTGTAGACAAGCCATTACTTGTAAGCAAACAGTTGGCTAAAGTAGATTTCTCTGCCCCTTTGTCTCTTCACAGCAGCTCCTACAAACACTGAAAATGTTAAAGAGAATCATTGGGCCTAGTGTGGGGAAACTGTTGTAGCTCAGCAGTTTCAGCAGTCACAACAGCTAGGGGCTGATGGGTTCACTGATGAGTTAGACTCGGAAAAGATGGTGGGCTTTCCTGGGATTCAAAGTGATAAAGGTCAAGGGAATGATACAGGCTAAGAAAATGCAATTCCTTCTGAGGTCAGTCACAGGAGACAGAAACAACATCCCTAGATAAGGGTTCCAATGCAGATGAATTGGCAGAAAACTCTAGCGGGACAATACCTGACAATACAGAACTAAGCAAAGAAGTACATTTGCAGATTAGGACTGATAATTAGCTCTGTAGATCAACAAGGCTCCATGGGAAACAGATAGGGAAAGTCCATGGAAAATGCCATGACTTCATGTCTGTTTATTTATAGTCTGTGTGGACCACAAATTCAGTTCAGGCAACGTGGCATTCAAGTGAGAAGTCAGGCCTGAGTTCTCTGGTTCTTGTTTCAAGTCAAGCCTTGGTTTTGGATTTAAGTACCTTGGAAGTTTCCATGTTCTTGTTTTTGTATTCCTGTTCCAGTTTTACTCAGTAAATCTTTTGCTTATAGATTTAAGCTGTATTTGTGATTTTTTGCTATCTTTGGACTTTGTTACCTTTTGATCTATAAGAGACATTTGGATTCCTGTTAGATTTTCACCTATTGCTAGACTTTATTGGATTTTACACCTTTCCTTATTCCTGATTTTTTCATACTTTTTATGTGTTTTTACAATAAACAGTTGGCTTATACTCTGGACTCTTATGTGGTGCTGTGGTCAAAGTGGCTCCAGGCCTGGAGTGCAACAGGATCCTTATATGAGCAGAGCCCTTCTAAATTTTATTTTATTTCACTCCTTTATTTTATTTCATATCCTGTGTTTATTGTATTACTTTTATTATTTGTATTTTATTTGAGTTATTACCTGTTGTATATATTTTACTTTGCTTTATTGTAATTGTTGGACTTGGCCTCATGTTAGCCGCCCCGAGTCCCCTTGGGGAGATAGTAATGGGGATATATATATATATATATATATATATATATATATATATATGCTGCATCCATCTCACTGAAATTATCATAACTGGAATTTTTTCTAGTTTAGCTTTCACTACAATGGTTTGAGAAATGTTTTTCTAATGAAGCAGCATAGGAAGCAGCAACTGCATGCTTCAAAGCATGAAGTGGTGAGTTCTAAATGTCTTGCAGATACTATAATATCAAGAAAAAAAATTGTTTTATATATGTGTGTATGAATCATAGAATCATAGAATCATAGAATCAAAGAGTTGGAAGAGACCTCATGGGCCATCCAGTCCAACCCCCTGCCAAGAAGCAGGAATATTGCATTCAAATCACCCCTGACAGATGGCCATCCAGCCTCTGCTTAAAAGCTTCCAAAGAAGGAGCCTCCACCACACTCCGGGGCAGAGAGTTCCACTGCCAAATGGCTCTCACAGTCAGGAAGTTCTTCCTCATGTTCAGATGGAATCTCCTCTCTTGTAGTTTGAAGCCATTGTTCCGCGTCCTAGTCTCCAAGGAAGCAGAAAACAAGCTTGCTCCCTCCTCCCGGTGGCTTCCTCTCACATATTTATACATGGCTATCATATCTCCTCTCAGCCTTCTCTTCTTCAGGCTAAACATGCCCAGTTCCCTAAGCCGCTCCTCATAGGGCTTGTTCTCCAGACCCTTGATCATTTTAGTCGCCCTCCTCTGGACACATTCCAGCTTGTCAATATCTCTCTTGAATTGTGGTGCCCAGAATTGGACACAGTATTCCAGGTGTGGTCTAACCAAAGCAGAATAGAGGGGTAGCATTACTTCCTTAGATCTAGACACTATGCTCCTGTTGATGCAGGCCAAAATCCCATTGGCTTTTTTTGCCGCCACATCACATTGTTGGCTCATGTTTAACTTGTTGTCCACGAGGACTCCAAGATCTTTTTCACACGTACTGCTCTCGAGCCAGGCGTCCCCCATTCTGTATCTCTGCATTTCATTTTTTCTGCCAAAGTGGAGTATCTTACATTTGTCTCTGTTGAACTTCATTTTGTTAGTTTTAGCCCATCTCTCTAATCTGTCAAGATCGTTTTGAATTCTGCTCCTGTCTTCTGGACTATTGGCTATCCCTCCCAATTTGGTGTCGTCTGCAAACTTGATGATCATGCCTTCTAGCCCTTCATCTAAGTCGTTAATAAAGATGTTGAACAGGACCGGGCCCAGGACGGAACCCTGCGGCACTCCACTTGTCACTTCTTTCCAAGATGAAGAGGAAGCATTAGTGAGCACTCTCTGTGTTCGTCCACTTAACCAATTACAGATCCACCTCACCGTAGTTTTGCCTAGCCCACATTGGACTAGTTTCCTTGCCAGAAGGTCATGGGGGACCTTGTCGAAGGCCTTACTGAAATCCAGGTACGCTACATCCACGGCATTCCCCGCATCTATCCAGCTTGTAGCTCTATTGAAGAAAGAGATCAGATTAGTCTGGCATGACTTGTTTTTGATAAATCCATGTTGACTATTAGCGATGACTGCATTTGTTTCTAAGTGTTTGCAGACCGCTTCCTTAACAATCTTTTCCAGAATCTTGCCCGATATCGACGTGAGGCTGACCGGACGGTAGTTGTTTGGGTCGTCCTTTTTTCCCTTCTTGAAGATTGGGACCACATTGGCCCTCCTCCAATCTGCTGGAACTTCTCCCGTTCTCCAAGAACTCTCAAAGATGGTTGCCAATGGTTCCGAAATGACTTCCGCTAGTTCCTTCAATACTCTGGGGTGTAGTTGATCTGGCCCTGGGGACTTGAACTCATTAAGAGCGGCCAGGTATTCCTGGACGACTTCTTTCCCAATTTGGGGTTGGATGTCCTCCAATCCCTCATCCACTCCATCTTGCTGAGGTTGAAGACTCTCTTTTTGTGAGAAGACCGAGGCAAAGAAGGCATTAAGTAGTTCTGCCTTTTCCCTATCCCCTGTCAGCATTGCCCCATCTTCTCCTCGAAGAGGTCCTATCGCCGCCTTGTTTTTCCTTTTTCTACTGACATAAGAATAGAAGCCCTTTTTATTGTTTTTAATGTCCCTGGCAAGTCTGAGCTCATTTTTTGCTTTAGATTTGCGGACCTTTTCCCTACAGGTGTTGGCTATTTGTTTGAATTCTTCTTTGGTGATTTCTCCCTTTTTCCACTTTTTGTGCATGTCTCTTTTGTGTCTTAGTACAGTTAGAAGTTCTTTGGACATCCATTCTAGCTTCTTTGCACTTGTCCTATTTTTTCTCTTTGTTGGCACGGTTTGCAATTGCACCTTGAGTATTTCACTCTTGAGAAATTCCCATCCATCCGTAACTCCCTTGTCTTTTAGTATCTGTGTCCACGGAATGCTGCTCAGCGTTTCCTTCATTTTTTGGAAATCAGCTCTCCTAAAGTCCAAAATGCGGGTTTGACTTGTCTTAGTTTCGGCCTTCCTTTGTACTTCAAATTGCAGGAGCACATGGTCACTTGCCCCTAAGGATCCTACCATTTCGACCGCATCGATCAGGTCCTCCGCATTTGTTAGGATGAGATCAAGAGTAGCCAATCCCCTTGTTGCCTCTTCTACCTTCTGGACCATGAAATTGTCTGCAAGGCAAGCGAGGAATTTGTTGGACCTTGTACTCTTGGCCGAGTTTGTTTTCCAGCAAATATCGGGATAGTTGAAATCGCCCATGACTACTACATCTCTTTTCTGTGCCTGTTTGGTCAACTGTTGGCAGAAGACTTCATCAAGTTCTTCCTCCTGGCTTGGGGGTCTGTAGTAGACGCCTACAACGACATCTTTTTGAGTCCCAGTTCCCTTGATTCTTATCCAGATGATTTCAAGCTGGTTTCCCAGATTGCTGTCTTGAATTTCTTCTGCAGCATAAGAGTTTTTGACATATAAGGCTACTCCGCCTCCTCTCCCCTTTGTTCGGTTTCTGTGAAAGAGGTTATACCCCTCGATATCTACATTCCAGCGATAGGAGTCATCCCACCAGGTTTCAGTGATGGCTATGATATCATATTTGTGGTGTTGTGCTAGAAGTTGGAGTTCGTCTTATTTCCCATGCTCTGTGTATTAGTGTAAAGACATGTGAGCCCCTGGGATCTTCCCTTGAGCTGTTTAATTGGGATTATTGTGCTTTTGGTACTTGGTCCTTGTTGTGTTTATGCAGCCCTCCGTTTAGCCTTCTGGCGATTCCCAGACATTATGGGTAAAGTAGTGTTCGCAAAGCTGTTGTCCCCCTCCCCCGGTGGACCTAGTTTAAAGTGCGTCTAATGAGGTTTGCGAGTCTATGAGCAAAAAGGTGTTTTCCTACCTGTGTGAGATGCACCCCATCCCTTGCCAGTAGGTCATCCTCCTGGAATAGCACGCCATGGTCGAGGAAGCCAAAGCGTTCCTCCTGACACCATTTTCTAAGCCAGTCATTGACCTGTACTATTTTTCTGGCTCTTGTGGGTCCGTGTCTTACAACAGGGAGGAGGGATGAAAAGACCACCTGTACATTACATTCTTTTAGCATTGCTCCTATGAATGTGTAATATTCCCACAAATCCACAAAACAGAAGTAAAAAAAGAAAATGAATAAAAACATGGGGAAAGAACTTATTGCCCAAAGCCCGTCCTCTACATCTCCATATATTTCAAACATTAAAGAATATTTTTTCAATAACCCCAGTTGGTGATATTTATTCATATTTGGATTGATTCCACAGCCAAATTTAATGAGAACCCCTATACAATATTTTATTTTTCCTGATAGGAATATTACTAGTATGGTTATTAATATCTTATTTCTCCAAACAAGTAAGGTAAATATTATATTGTGTAAAGGGTAATAGGAGAAACAGAAAAATCACACAAACTTGAGAGGTTTTTTTTCCTGGTACACATCCCTCTGAAAAATCTCAACTTTCTGTATGGAGGTATATGTTTGTGTGTATATATATATATATACACACATATTTATTCATGTAGATACTCTGACATAAATTCCAGGGCAAAAACTTTTAATAATGCCACTGGCATTTGCACAACCCTGAGGCTTTAAAGAGAAATCACAATGCAGCCTTGACTATAGTGCTTGATTTCAGGGTGGAAAAGCAAAGCTAAACTATATCAGTACAATGACTGCACACTCAGTGTGGCATATCTCTACCCTGAAAAAGTCCTCTCCCATCAAATGTAATACATACTACAGTAAGCATTAAATAAGCACATGTACTCATATATTAAGTGCGCTGACTGGAACTGTCATTTCATATACAGTCAGTGCAATGCAATCCCATACTAAGCAGGAGGCAGCTTTCTTTTCCATGCTATCTCTATCACTATCTCTCTCCATGGAATAGTACTGTTGAACCAAGATATATTCAAAAATAAACACAGAAGTAATAGTTATCACAAACATTGTTTGTGTGTGTGTGTGTTGATATTCAAACACATACACACCTTCCATCAAGCATTTCACTGATTTCTACGGGATTCTTCAGCTTACCATGACACATAGAATGACATTTCCTTCTGTTTGAGGCTTTATTTTAATATGCTTGCTTTCATGCAGTTTGGATGGCTTGGAAATGGGGAGGAGGTGGAAATTTTGAGTAAGATCTTTAAAAAATCATAAATAATTAGTAAATAAATAAAATCTTAAATAAATAAATAAATAAATAAATCTGCCTACAAATGTACTTGCAAAATTTTATATGTATACTGTAAAAATAATTTTTGCCTTGCTTTGATCTATCTCACCCGTTTATGACTATTCATGGTAGGCCTTTCAATTGAAGAGAACCACAATTTAAAGAAAATTTGTTTAGGAAGTTGCTGTTTACCATTCATAGAAGTTCTAGTATTAGAATCATAGAGTCATAGAGTTGGAAGAGACCACATGGGACAGCTAGTCCAACCCCTTGCTATCCAGGAAAAGCACAATCAAACCACCCCTGACAGATGGCCATCCTGCCTCTGTTTAAAAGTTTCCAAAAATTGCCAGAAGGAACAGAGAGTTTCAACCATGCTGATGATTGTGCCATTACCACTCAAGCAGAGAGCTTTGAGATGGTTGAACAGAAGCTCTCTGAAGCTCTAGGTGGACTTACTACCTATTACAGGGAAAACCAGCTGATTCCTAATCCATCTAAAGCACAGACATGTGCTTTTCACCTTAAGAACAGACAAGCATCTTGAGCTCTAAGGATTACCTGGGAAGGAATCCCACTGGAGCATTGCAGCACACCCAAATACCTGGGAGTTACACTGGACTGTGCTCTGACCTACAAGAAGCACTGCCTGAATATCAAGCAAAAAGTGGTCACTACAAACAATAGCATATGAAAGCTGACTGGCAGAACCTGGGGATCACAACCAGATACAGTGAAGACATCTCCCCTTGCGCTATGCCACTCTGCTGCTGAGTATGCATGCCCAGTATGGAACACATCTCACCATGCTAAAATGGTGGATGTGGCTCTTAATGAAACATGCTGCATTGTCACGGGGTGTCTGCATCCTACACCACTGGATAAATTATACTGTTCAGCTGGTATTGCACCACCTGACATCCGCCAGGGAGTAGCAACCAATAGTGAAAGGTCCAAGGCAGTGACATCTCCGGCCCACCCCCTGTTTGATATCAGCCAGCATGCCAATGACTTAAATCAAGAAATAGTTTTATAAGATCTACAGAGACACTCACTGGAACACCTGAGCAAGCGAGGGTCCAAAGGTGGCAGGCTCAAACCCAGAACCTCAATCAATGGCTGGTACCAAATGAGAGACTCCCTCCTGGGCACACAGAAAACTGGGCGACTTGGAAGGCGCTGAACCAACTGTGCTCTGGCACCACAAGATGCAGGAGCCAATCTTAACAAATGGGGCTACAAAGTGGAATCCACGACATGCGAGTGTGGAGAAGAGCAAACCACAGACCACCTACTGCAATGCAACTTGAGCCCTGCCACATGCACAATGGAGGACCTTCTTGCAGCAACACCAGAAGCACTCCAAGTGGCCAGCTACTGGTCAAAGGACATTTAATAGAATACCAAGTCTGTAAACTTTGTGTTTTGTTTGTTTATTTTTAGTACAATTGTTTTGGTTCACTCCTGACGATAAAAAATTAAATACTGTTTTTGATGTCCTGACAAGCTTGAGCTCATTTTGCGCTTTAGCCTTGCAAACCTTTTCCATACAGGAGTTGGTTATTCATTTGAATTCTTCTATGGTGATTTCTCCCCTTTTCCACTTCTTGTGCATGTCTTTTTTTGTGTCTTAGCCCAATTATAAGTTCTTTGAACATCCATCTTGCCTTCTTTATACTTGTGTTATTTTTTTCTCTTTGTTAGCACTGTTAGCACCTTGAATATTTCACTCTTGAAAAACTCCCATCCATCCTTACTCCCTTTTCTTTTAGTATTGGCATCCATTGAATGTTGCTCAGTATTTCCTTCATTTTTCAGAAGTCAGCTCTCCTAAATTCCAGAATGTGGGTTTGACTTATCTTAGTTTTGACCTTCCTTTGTATCACAAGCTGCAGGAGCAAATGATCACTTGCCCCTAAGGATCCGACCACTTTGACTGCATTGATCAGATCCTCCGCATTTGTTAAGATGAGATCCCCTTGTTGCCTCTTCTACCTGTATGCCATGGCTGTCTGTTTCATGAAATCTTCCTTAGGAACTTAGTATTGCCAGTGTTAAGAAAAATCTACAGAAATGACATAACTAGCTTGCCATTTCAGCCAGCAGGAACTCAAAATCAGAATGCTATCAAGTTCTACCTAACCAATTCTAACCACTTGCCATGTAATATTTAGAATTTTCTATTTAAAATCAGAATCTATCATTAGTGTGCTATTTTCTTTAAAAAATAATTTCATGTACAGAATGTTGTTTTTGCTATTCATTTGTAAAACATGCCATTTTCACATTCTGATTCTTCTCCCTCAGGCACCTACAGCCACCTTGTGATCTAACTGTATATAATCTGGAAAGCTTAATAATTGAGTACAACTCAGCATGAAGCAGAAACACAGGCTTTCTGTGTCTTCAAGAGCAGAGGAATTACAATCATAAATGCCATCACTTCTTTCTCAAAAGTTTTCAACCCCTTAAGGCAAGTTCATTAAAGCAATGTATTTCCAAATATGCGACAGGGAGAGTGTTCTCTGTGTAATGTCTTTTCCAGCTACAGGAAAACCTCTTCTTGAGATATCTTCTGATCTGATAAGGATTTGTGTGTGTATCTGGTTACTTCTCCCTAGCAAGAAAAGTTAGTTTGATTTTTAAAAAATTATCAATACTGGTTTAAAAAACAGCTATAAGAAAGTAAGATATACTACAATCAGGCTGATGAAGGCAGACAGATATTCCAATGCACGGCATGAATTAGTTGAACACACACATTTGCTTTCCTAAAAATAAATGACTTGGAATGAAGCAAATGTGTTCCTAAAACCATTGACACCACACTTCAAATGTCTGTCCATTTACTTCCAGAGTATGATTTGAAGAAAAAAAAAGAGGTAAGATTGCTCTGGGATAAAATCCAACACATGTCTGCTTGGAATCTGAAATGTGGAACCAAGACATGGCAAATGAAGAAAGCCACATCTATTACGTTGTTTTTCTTCATGATTTCAAAAGTAACTTCATCCTTTTGAGGAAGAAAAAATGACTTACAATGCCTCTTTTCCATTAGTAGTCTTGCCATAGTAAGAGCCCTGATTTTGTGTGGGAGATAAATTATGCTGACATGGATCAGGATCAGAGAGAGAGAGAGAGAGAGAGAGAGAGAGAGAGAGAGAGAGAACAATTTCAGCCATGATTGAGTAAAACACCAGCAATCCATGAATTGGGTTTGCCCATTAATACCAGGGCTGAGATACTACATCAGAGAGATTTAATAAAGAATCCCACCTGGTGAGCTACATCTTCTCTCCCATCCTACAAAGTCAACTTTCTTGCCTAATGCAGACCTCTTCCCAACACAACATAAATTACTAGAAAAGATCATAATGCAAGATGGAAAGCAGTAGGAAAAGAGGAAGACAATAAAACCATAATAACAGGATCCCAGATCCCAAAAGTATAAATGAGAAGTTTGGATCTTTCATGGATGGATGGATGGACAGGTGGTTTTAACTTGTTTAATGGATATTTACTTTCCACCCAGAAGGTGATAGCTTCTAACAGAATCTCACTACACATTAGTGTAGGCCAAATTAATTCATAGATTCCATTAGAACACTACCAATTACTTATAGTGTGAATATTTCAGTCTACAAGTAGGAAGCATTGCAAAGCAACTGATAATATATTTTATCATCTTTCAGTTGCATTTACTGCCCACGTATGTGGACATAATGAGATTGACTAGAAAATTGATTAATCTCTGGTTTGCTGAGGTCCAATCACAAATATCTGTTATTTTAAAAGCTGATTTTCTCTTGAGACTTTCTGTTGGTTTTTCACCTATTTTTTTATTTATGCTTTTCCAGATACATAAAACATAACACGGTTTCCATACATGGTACAATGAGAAAAAAGAGAAAAAGGAGGAAAGGGGGGGGGGGGGGACAGTCCAGAAAATAATTATAAGAAAATAAGAAAAGTTTTTTAACAAGTAAAAGTTCTTCCAAGAGTGAAACTCTACGTTTCTGGTGCCCCAGAGAATTATGCAAAGAATTCCAGCCAAGTTGGGTGGCAAAAAGGATGATCTTTAGAAAACTCCTTGAAAAACTATTCCACTTCCATTTTTACAGTAGAATTTCTTACACAGGAAATTAAAATAAGCATCTCATTTATTGAAATTGACATTTCCTTGCCTTCTTACTAGAGAAGAACAATGGAAAGTTTTGTTTATCATGGATCAACACTGTTGCCAGCTACAGAGGCTATCGTGCTGAGCTCCTGCACTTGAAAAAGCAAGTACTATTCTCCTATTTTGGACAAGAAGAAAGTGGTAGATTAAGCTGTCTTATAATATTTGCAGTACTCATATATGAACAATCAATGGAAGCAAGCAAATGCAAAAATTCCATCTATTACGCTGATGTTAAAAAAAGAATAATACGAGACACATTTAATATTATACATTACTTCACAAGCACAGTTTGATGGAATGTAGTTATACATTAAGCAGTTTAGAAATGGAGTTGTAAGTAACAAAGGCGAACCATTACATTGTGTGAGACATACATTTGAGTGAAGGTTGATTAGCCCTTAAAAACAGCCAAATCTACAGATTTCTTATATAATATTATTGCAGATAGATAACGGCTTGTAAGATAATGGAATGAAACACAACTGACTGAAGAACAGAAGAAAGATTACATTTCATCTTCTATGAAAACAGGTCTAATAACAAAATTGAAACTGAGAGAAAGAAGTTGGCAGCTTCATAGATGTTAGCCCACTCCAATATATCTACTTAATTCATGCCTAAGTCTAAAAAAGCTTATGCTATCAAATTCTTTCTCTCAGTCTTAAAGATACTACAAGATTCTTTTGCATACTGATCTAGAATCATAGACTCATGGAGTTGGAAGAGACCACATGGGCGATCGAGTCCAACCCCCTGCCATGCAGAAAAAATGCAATCAAAGCACCCCTGACTGATAGCCATCCTGCCTCTGTTTAAAAGCTTCCAAGGAAGGAGCTTTCACCACATTTCAAGACAGACAGTTCCCCTCTTGAACAGCTCATATGGTCAGGAATTTCTTCCTAATGTTCAGATGGAATCTCCATTCCTATAATTTGAACTGATTGCTTCAAGTCCTAGTCTCCAGGGGAGCAGAAAACAAATCTGCTCCCTCCTCTTATGACATCCTTTCACACTGAAGTCAATCCGGTCTGCCCACTCCCTTCCCTGATTAACCAGAAGGAGGACAACTCCTGTTGGCTGCTGCCTTGGTGATGTTGCTATCTCCAGGTGGGGATTCCCTGGTGGAGGGGAGGAGAGGGAGGGGAATTGGCCAAGGGAGGGCCAATCAGCCATTGAGGAACAGCTCTCCTGGGGTGAGGCAAGCCCTGGAAAAGTCTGCATCTGCCCTGGGGGGGGGGGGGTGCAAATAAGTCTTTGATTGTTTTAATTGTCCCGATGTTGGATGAGGAGGAAGTTTCCCGAAAAAGGTGAGGGCGAGAGATCCTGAGGTGATTATCCCCTTTAATCAAGCCTTGTGTGTCAAAAAAAGATACCCAATACGCATGTATCCTTGGAATTCCTGTTTTCCTTGGTCAGCTCAATGGAAGCAATCAGCTGATGAGCACTGGCCAGCAGTTATCAGATTTTGCAGAGGAAACCACCTGTTCTTCAGCCTGTGTTCATAATAGATCTCGATTGTCACCTCTGTCTCAGGATGTGCCAATCCCAGATGTTCCAGGAAATTCCTCAGCAGGATTAACAAGGGGTGATGATGCCTGTGCCTGGCTTTGTATAGAAATCACATTGTATTAATATATTTCATAAACTAGGATATAGAAGGAAAGTCTAAGTACAGTCTAAGTAGATCATATTAGCTGTATTTCATTTCAAGAGACATTGTTTCTATATTTTTGTTATTGCTCCATTTCTGTGCAGGTGTGCAGACATAGGTAGACGTGTAAACATAGGCATATGGGGAAGGGAAGTGAGGGAAGATGGGGCAGGCAGTAGAAATAGATAGGAATGGAGACCGTGGAGGAAGGGAAGGATATATTTTATCATAGAATGGAGGATTGGGTTTGTAGTGTAAAAGATCCGCTCCTGCAGATTCTGTCCACACATTTGCTGGTGCGAATCAGTGTATCTCTATGAATTTTAATAAAAATATATAAATTGGAAACAGGCCTATTTTGGGGTATTGGCTACTGCTGGTCCACAGCAAGGTTGCAGAGGGTCCACAGAAAAGGAAAAAAAGCAAACATTTCATTTCTTTTCATTATTATGTCCTCAGAGAACTACAAATTATTTGTGATGGGGGTGCCTTGTTCAACAAAAACATATTTATACATAACTATCTTGTCTCATCTCAACCTTCTCTGTTGGAATTTATCTCATTCTCCAAGAATTGTCAAAAATTATTGCCAGTGATTCTGAAATTATTTCTGCTAATTCTTTTATTACTTTTGGGTATAGTTCATCTGGCCCTGGAGACTTGAATTCATTTAGATTAGCCAGGTATTCTTGGACTACTTCTTTACATAATTTTGGTTGCATTTCCACTATTACCTCATGTGTAGTTCCAACCAGTGCGCTCCTTTTGCTCATTATTTGTGTAGTTCCAACCAGTGTGATGAAACGCTTCCTTCCCGGCTTTTCTAGTCGCAAGGGCCAAGTGCTATCGCGAATACCGAAGAAAGGCAGGGGACTGAAGATGAACACATTGACAAGAAGGGAACATTCATCCAACGAGACGGTTATTGAAACACCCACAGATGCTTCAACCAGCTGTGAGATGGCAGAACCTTCTTCTTCATCAGTTCGAAAGACTCTATGTTCAGATCCTGATGTCGTTCCAAGTACCTCTGATACTACTTGTTATGAAGAGGAGGGCGAGGAGGCGGACGTGTCAGAGGAATGGGAGGAAGACAAGATGGAATGTGCTTCCACCACAGGAATTAGTGATCAAGAGGACTGCATGCTGATGGAGGGCGAGCTACAGAAACAACCAACGATTATACTCCCTTCCACAAACACCGACAGTCCAAACACGAGCATGAGTACATCTGAAGTGCCTAGTAGGGGTAGGCCGAGATCGCTCCTATGGGATCATTACGACGTCCATAATGAGAGGGCCACTTTGGCAGTTTGCAGGCATTGTGGTGTGAGCGTCAGCAGAGGAAAAGATATGAGGCATCTTGCCACAACAGGGCTAAGGATGCACATTAAGAGACACCACCCAAATGTGAAGTTGGTCCTTCTTACTTAACTTGCAATACTGCTACAGAAATTAGTATGTATGCAATACTTCCCAGATAATTTTCAGAGTTTTTTCAAAGTGCAATTTCTGTTACTTTTTGTTACTTTTTCTTTATTTATTTCTTATATTTACTTTCTAAGTTTTTATAATAACATTATTTTTATATATTAATAATTTATAATTTAATTTTATATATTATTTTTATTATTATTTATAATTATATTTTATAAATATTTTATAAATTTAATTATATTTTATTTAAATATTTATATTATTATTTATTTCATTTATATAATATATATAATAATATATTATTATATTATATTATATTATTTTATATTGTATATATTATATAATTTTATATTATTTATTGTTATTTATTATTATTATTATTATTATTTATATTTTATTTATTTAAATTTTATTATTATATTATTGTTTATTTCATTATATTATTAAATTGACTCAGTTTTGGATACTTTATCTTATTACTTTTTTATTTAATATCTTAATATCTTGTTCTATTTGATTATTTTATTTGATTTATTTTATGAAATGATTTTGTTTATAGAGCATTTAGCATTGCGCAATCGCGTCCGCCATTTTAATGAATCGATTCGTTATTATTTTAATAGCGAATCGATTCGTATTTAATAACGAAGTTTCGGAAGTCGCTTTTGCGCATGCGCAATCGCGTCCGCCATTTTAACGAATCGATTCGTTATAACCTTAATGAATCGACCCCGCGCCAATAACGAAGCTTCGGAAGTGATTTTGCGCATGCGCGGAGGGTCCGCCATCTTAACGAATCGATTCGTAAATATTTACGAAATTTCGTAAATACCGAACTTTTTTAAGGGAAAATTTTGTAATTATTTTAAATATCGAAACAAAAAAACACCCCAATTACAAATCGATTTTAGAAACAAATTTTTGCGTTGTTACCCAGGCCTATTGTTAAGTATTTATTTATTTATTTATTTAAAACTTTTATATCCCATTTTTCTCCACCTCCGTGGAGGGACTCAGAAGTAGCTAACTCCTTTCCCTATTCCCTATCAGCATTTCACCATCTTCTCCATGCAGAGGCCCCACCCTTTTCGTTTTCTTCTTTTGTGTACTGACACAATCTTGTTATTGTTTTTAATCTCTTTGGCAAGCTTGAGTTTATTTTACATTTTAACCTTTCCTTTCAGACCTTTTCCCTACATGGTTATTTGTTTGAATTCCTCTTTGATGATTTTTCCGCATATCCATTTCCTTTATATGTCCCTTTTAAATTATACCTCAGTTAAAAATTCTTTGGGCATCTTTTTTTCTCCTTGTTGGAATTCTTTGCATTTGTGCCTTCAGTATCTTGCTTTTAAGAAACTCCTATCCATCATTTATTCCCTTCTCTTTAAGCATCTTATTCATGGGATCTCACTTTGAATTTCCCTAAGTTTCTTGAAGTCAGCTCTCCTAAAATCTAGAATGCATATCTGATTTCTCTTAGATTCCCTTTTCTTCTGTATAACAAGCTCCAGGAGAACATGGCCACTCCCACTTAAGGGTCCTACCCACTCCCACTCCATTTACCAGGTCCTTAGTATTGGTTAGGATCAGATCCAGACTAACTGATCTCCTTCCACCCTCTGGACAATAAAATTATCTGCAAGACAAGTGAGGAATTTGTTGGATTTTGTACTTTTGGCAGAGTCTGTTTTCCAACTAATAACATAATAGTTGAAATCTCCCAATACAACTACCATATTTACTTGAATCTAGTGTACATTTTAAAAGTTAATTGTTTAGCCAAAATTGAGATGTGCATTCAGGCCTGTAGTCGAGGGGGGGGGGGGTGTTGAACCCAAATTTTCAGGTTAAAAAAAAACCAGGTTTACTCATGAATTTTAACTGGTTAACCAAATCCCCATCTATGAGACGCAAATCTATGAGACGCAAAAAATTAAGAGTCCCTCCAGAACTGCAAGCACTATCTCAAGCAAATATTGAAAATTTATTCACATTGTCATTACTTGCAGCAAAAGCCGATGTAGCAAAGCAACCAAGTTGGGGGGGGGGGGGATGTTGAATGTTCTCATTAAGGAGGCCAGATTTGATGGAGGTGGTTGACAGGGGTGGAGCTGCAGGCTATTGAAGGCAGCTCTGCCCCCTGCTGTGCTCTTTGCTTCAGCGTGAGATAGGAGGCAGGTTTCAACCCCCCCCCCCTGGAATTTTCAAACCCCCCCCAAAAAAAAATTCTGTCTATGGCCCTGTGTGCATTAGAGTCAATGGTGCATTACAATCATGTGCCAACAGGTGCCTTTACCTCTCCATCTGGCTGAGACTAGCAAGCACCCCAGCCTCGACCTGATGGTGGAGCAGGGCTTTCTTCCCCAAGCACTTTCTCCTTTGTCTTCCGTCTGGGAGTCCCTTTTCCTCCCTAGCCATTTGTCCCATGTCTACCAACTTCAGAGACAGAGGAGAAACTCCACTTCTTTCTCTCCCCAAGCCATTTCAAGAGATGGCTATTGCGTCTCTGCTTAAAAATCTCCAGAGTAGGAAAGAAAATCCACCATGCCCCAAGGCAGCTTGGCTTCCCTCCTTTCTCTATGTGTGTCTCTCTCTTTGGACTTAAGGGAAGACTGGAGCCTAATTGTGTCTCTTTGGGGTTTCCAGCAAGGAAGACGGGGGGAGTGCCATGCTCTTGGGAAGCCACTTTAACCACCATCGCTCAATAGTATGGAATCCTTGGATTTGTAGTTTGGTGAGGCACCAGCATTCAAGTCACAGGGTGCTATGGTTTTCAACTTAGACATTTTTCAAAAAAAATAACTGTGATTTTTAATACAATTGATATTTAATTCTATTTTAATGTTTTTAGATTTTAAATTGTATTGAAATGCTTTTAATGTTAGCCACTTTGAGTCTCTTTGGGGAGAGAAAAGGCAGGGCATAAATAAACATAATAATAATAATAATAACAATAATAATAATAATAATAATAGCATTGAGTCTTAGCAATTATAGTGATTACAAACTGTTTTAATTCTACTGTGCGGATGCACCCTATATTGTTCATTGGCCTCTGTTAGGAATATTCAGAAGTGGCAGGGCACACATTGGCAGAGAAGGCTCAAGAGCTTGCAAAGCTACAGGTCCCACAATTCCATATAACAGAGTCAAGTAGTTAAAGGGGTGTCAAGATACATTTCTTATACAGCATAGATGTGCCCCAAGAAAGCTAAGGCAGGATAAACAGCAGAGGCAACTTGAAGGAAGGACTATTTATCTGGTTTTCCTTTCCATTACTGGAAGCTTTGATATTCTATTTTTTTAAAGTGTACAGCAGCAGTTAACATACACCTTTTTGGTCAAATGACAAAGATTGAACTTTTTGCTGTTGCACATTCCATTTGCTAGAAAATGCTTTTTTTAGTTTCAGGGTATTGAAAATTGAGAAATGCATTAGATTTGATAGTGCATTAGATTCGAGTAAATATATCTCTTCTCTCTGCATGTTTGCTCATCTGTTCAGGGAAGGCTTCATCCAGGTGTAGACTAAAAAGGCAATTCTTTTCGTTTTATTATATACTTGCCTTTTTCCTCCTTTCGTAACAACGGAAGTAAAGTGGTTCAGCTAGCAATTTTTCAGCTTTCTCTGTTTTCCCCCATTTCCATTGAAATGCATTTCCTACACACTTTTCTAGTATGGTATGAACACAGTCCTCTTACTTGTATGTTCCAGAGCATTTTGTCTTCAAGAACATAGGTAAGCTATAGAATACTTCAAGAGGTGGCAAAGTTGTTTCTGTCCATAAAGAAATGGGAAAGAGAGGGAGAGGGGAAACTCTTAATGATTGTCATGTTCAAATTAGGTCTCAGATTTTCTTTCCATATCCCAGAAGGACCAACATGGTGGAGTGGTTTTTATGTTGGGCTAGGATTCCAGACAACTGAGGTCAATTTGGCCATGGCAATCCACTCTCTTGGTCTCAAAGGAAGGCAATAGGAACCCCCCTCTGAAAACTCTTGCCAAAAAACACTGTGATAGGTTCACCATAAGGTCACCATCAATTGGAAAATGTCTTGAAAGCATGACTAGAAGAATGATTCAGTCTTTAGGAAGTGTTTTATCTCTGCCCCCATAAAATGGAGGGGGGAATAGATGCTGTGTCAACATGATTACTGAGTTTTTATTAAATGAAAACAATATATAGACTACTTATCAGCAATGCTTCCACAGTTGTTTACAAAAACTAAGGCAAACTATAAAATGTAATATAATATATATTAGAAGAAGAAGAAAATATGGTGTGAAATACCCTGTTTATTAGTTCCCAGCCAAGCAGTTGTTCAATGATGAATCAGCAGAAAAGTAAGTCCAATTGATTCATTAGATTTACTATATTTGGATTTAGGCCAAAATGCTTTAAACCTTATATTGCTGTGCACATAAGGAAACATGTGATACGGAATCTATTTTCAGTGTAATGTGCCTAAGCTGTATCAATTTCAGTAGTGTGTGTTTTTGGTACGATGCTAGAAGAAATGCTTGCTTTCATAAACAGACATGTTCCCAGTAGTATATAATGCACCATAATTAGGACTGCCAGTCACCCCAGGACACAGTGTTTAAGATCAAAGAATTCTCTTCGAGCCTTTTCAGCTTTGTACTGCACATCTTTATAAAATCCTCTGTTGCCAAAATACTTGCCCCCACAATTACTTCCATCAAATGCCTGGAAGTGATTCAAGCTATTCTGCATACCTGTGAAATGAGAGCCATATTCATCAGTCAGCTGGAATGCATGAAAAGGATGACAAGGGGAAAAGAAGCATGTCCAGTATTTCTCATGAGATGGTGGGAGTGGAATGCAAGGAAGAAACTTGCAGCCTTATTGGCTTGGCCATACTGCTAAAACTGCTCAGCCAATGGGAGTCCAAGTATCAAGATCACTGCTGAAGAAGAGGAAGACTTTAACCATTTTCTATCTCTTCTCCTGCTGACAAAATTGATTCCCTCTGAAGCAGCTAGTTGCTTTTTCCTCCTAATGCTAAAATGCACTCCAGAGAACTGGTTTCCATCAGAACCTGCCTTATTTCCAATACTTTAGTCTCACTCACATATTTCAATGGCTATTGTAAGCATTTTGGACAAGGTGTTTCATAATATTACACAGCTCAATAAAAAAAATTAGGTGTCTTGGTTTTTAGGCCTGTTCCTGGGGTTTTTTGGAGCATTGTTACAAAAAACTGCATTGCATACACATCAGCTCTAATTTCTTAGATATAATTATCTTTTCTATGGGAGAGCAGATGGCAACTGAAAGATGCTCTCTATTCTGTATTTCAAAAACTAGAGCTGATAGGGAGAAGCTGGTGTCATTTAGGAATCAGTAGGTCAAATATAACCAGAAACAGGCACCAAAGTGTGTTTTGGCCAAACAATGCCACCAGAAAAAGTGAATTAATTTGGAATTACTGTGGTTATTCCAAATTAATTAAATACCCCATTATACCTGGGCCTTCCTGAAAGAGGGTCTCACACTTTTGGGCGCCTGGAGCCCAAAGGAGCAAGATGGCACCCACCCCTCCCCCAAATCTGAATTTTATGTGACAGTGTAGAAGGGGCCTAAATCATTGCTATAGTTAAGGGTGACCTTCCCCCACCCCAATAAAAGATAGTTTATAATCAGGGAATTCGTAGTTTTGGCAAGGACACCAGGCTTGAATGATATAATAAGAGTTAAGTCCTGGCCAATCTACAAAGGGACCATCAACCAGAACCCTTTCCCATGTTAAATCTGTGTATATTTGAGCAAAGTTCTATATTCTATATTTTATATATTTATAGCAGGTATGCATAGGTAACATGGGTACTGGGACCCGTGGTACAAAAGTCATTTGACCTACCTCAGCAAACATCTTGAGCCATGAGTTAACAACTCTGTTAATTGTTTCCCATACCAGTCAACGACCTATAAACAAAGGGATTCCAAGGCCTTTTGTCTAAAGCTAGCAAAAGAGGAAATGCCAAGTAAATAATATATTTTATAATCTTGCTCTTATTTCTCAAATCTCAAAATGTATCTTTCCTGTCCATTCTTGCTTTTTTGTATAATCTTTGACTCACCTTTACTGATACTGAACTAAAACATATCCTACCAAAACACACACACACACACATAGTCTTTAAAAAAAATCCCTAGCATCAAGGCCTGCTTTGGAAACTTTCCACTCTCTCTCCCATACTATAACTACCTAACCCATAATTCCCTCCCCTTTGCTGGATTTCCTGTCCCATCACCTGTGTCAGTCCATCTAGGGTCTAGATGTCCTTGCCTTTCTCACTATTATCCATATAAATAAAAATGCCTGGAGACCCCAATTGGCCCACCAGGGAGTTTACAGTCCATTTTCCCCAATACATACACATACATAAAACACACATATATGTACATATGCACACACACATACATATACACATACATACACATATACACCGTTCCTTTATGAGTTTCTCCCCCACAAACAATCTGCTCCATCCCGAGTCCCCATTGGGGAGATGGTGGTGTGGTATTAAATAAAGATGATGATGATGATGATGATGATTATTATTATTATTATTATACATGTACACATGCACACACACATATATACATATACACACATATACATAAACACATGCACACACATATATACATATACACATGCACACATACATATACATCTATACATATACACGTGTAAACACAAAATACACAAATATATAAACACATATATACACCTGTTATCGAGCTCTTTTTGTGGGGCCCTCCCAGTGAGGGAGGTCCCTGAAGACCGCTAATGGGGTCTTTGACCTTGGTGAGCAGCCAGCGAGAGCCAATCCAAAGCGCAGGAATATTAAGAATTAATCTCACCAGAGGCTGAAGAGGTATCCAGTGACCGAAGCGTTTATTTCTGCGATTCAGCTGAAAAGGATGCGATTGCAGTGATAATTCACATACAAGCATACGGCACAGAGGTTTTCCAACATTTTTATACAGTTAGAACAAAGGAAAAACAGTTGAAACTCCCGCCCGCCCTCCCTCAGCTGGCTTCGCCCTGATTGGCTGGCCCTGGAACAGCTGGGAGGAGGCTTGGCCGCATGTCCCGCCTCTCCTCCAATCGGCGAGTGTTGCTGCTTCCAGGGGGCCAATCGGAGCCTTCCTAGCGCCTCCGAAGATGGACCAATCAGCAGCCAGGAGGCGGGACTCAGTTTGACAGCTTAGGGGAGGCAGGACGCCCCGGAGGCGTCCGCCAGCTGATTTCCGAGCCTTTGTGTTTGTCAAGGGGTGGCAGACAGGAGAAACAAAAGAGTTTCCTGGTCTGCTGATGAGATCTGGAGGAAATACGAAAAGGGGCTGATGATGGTATTTGGATCTCAAAACTCTGTAAACAGGGGAGCCCTGTAAACAAAGGAGCTGCACAAATACCAAAAATTGAGTTAATCATCCTTTTACCGGAGTTTCTGTTGACTTATCTCTCAGTCCATTGTCTGCTCTGAAAACGAACCTCAAGATAAGATCAACTGCGGCCATGCAGATGCAAATATGGATTTACTTTTGAGGAAATAGGATTTCCTCTTGACAGTAACCCCAGGTCACATTCCTTTTTGGGGCAAGGTTCAGAGGGAGAAAAGGTGGGGAAGAGGGTCAGGGTACATTTCATATGATTGATTTCCATTATATACATTTCATCATGCTTCATATCCTCCATACATTCCATAAATGAATCCCCCATCCCCAACCCAGCAAAGTTTATTAAAGGACAACAATAATAAATGTATTTCATTCTTGTTGGAATCATAGTCTCCTTGGTGAAGGCGCATGTAGGCTGAGGCTGCTTGTCCCTCCAAGCTAGCCTGGTCTGAGGTTTGTGTCCAAAAGTGTGGCTGAAAACAGTCCGGGATGTGGAGCAGAAAGTCAATAGGAGAGGGCAAGCAAGAGAGTTCAAAGGGGGGCTTCCGGGTTGCGATCTGTGAAGCAATGTCCTTTTGGGAAACTACATTTCCCTGATCAGGGGCCAGGGTCCAGTGCACAAGCCAGAGAATTCACAGAGAGGAAACAGGAACCCAGTTATGTGTGCTGGGTCAGGAAGCAACAGAATCCATTGTCCGGCCCTTGGCGAACTACAAATACTTGGGGGGGGGGGGAAGATGCTCCGCATCACACCCACAAATATATACACAAACACACATATACACAAATATATACACACATACACCTATATGCACACACAAAATACAGATACACAGACTGGGCCACAGCAACATGTGGCAGGAGACAGCTAGTTTTCTATAATTTCATATTTTTCTTCCCCATAAGATGACCCAGGGAGATAGGAGCCCCTCAGAAGCCTTATGTACCCCAATTTGTATGTGTACCCCTAACCTGTGGGGACCAGGCCTCCTGAATTGGATACCCCTGCAACCACAACCCCTCATGTGTGTATATGTATAACCTTGTCTATACTTTGCATCACTTTATGAAATTATTGGAGAAGTCACCAGCTGAAGTCTTGCAATGACCTTTTGACTGCACTTCTTGTCCTGGGAAGATTTGTCAATATCTTGCCAGGATGCATTTGCATTTAATTGGATCCATCCGCTACCTCAATGAAATCCATACAACTTGAGGTAATGCAAAGGATAACAGGAGCCGGATGGTCCACCCTTCCTTTGTGTCACCACTTGGACAATACATGACATTTGCGATCCCAGTATGAGGTTTCCAGTCAAGGATAATCATGTGACTGTCTTTGGAAAGGCTATTCTCCCCCTTTGTTATTCCCAGCCATTGGACATTATCTTCTTTCCCTAGATTATCTGGCAGTAGAGACTCATATAATCCAGATTAAAGCAGATCATGAGGTACAGGGAAATGTACCTCATGTACTTTTATTTTTATGCAGCTCTAGTTGCAAGAAGAACTTACTTGCTAAGTTGTTTCATTTTTAAGTTGACAGAGTACATACAGAAAAAGCTCAAATATAATTAATGCATAGCTCTTTCTGCCTCACTAGACATCTTGTATTTTACTCAGGACTGTAACTGGCTGTCAATCACATCAGTTTCACAGAGTTTCAGTTTAGGAGAGTGAGAGTCATTGAATGGCCATTTCTGAAAATGTAACAATGTTACATTTCAGGAGACAGCATGCCAGGTGGTGGAAATGGTGGCAGTGGTGATAATGATGACAGTTTTCTTTCAAAGTACTCAAAATATTATAAAAACCTGCAAAGTGTACCTCTATAACACAGAAATCAAGGTGTTCACCAGCCACAAAATTTGAATGGGATCTTGACTGTGCTGACTTGGGCTGATCTGAAAAAATGCTTTTTGTCTTCCCCTCCTCCTTCCTCTTCGTCTTCTTTCATTCCTACTAAGAAGTATGTTCATTGGGGACATGCCCTCCTTGATGGTGTTGTCATTGTTTTGCAAATCACTTGGGAAATGATACATGTGATAGAAATGTCACTTGAAAAAAATCATAATAGCAAATTTGGGGATTAGTAAACTGTACCGTGATAAACAACCCCCCCCCCCCAAAAAAAAAAACATGCCACAGAACCATCCAATGTCTTGTGGGAGACAAGCATGATCAAAAAAGCATCTGGCTACATCCCTGTAAACAGATGTGGAATATTTACATCAGCTCTGAAATATGTGGGGGCCTCTCCCCCAGAGGTGTCAGCACTGCTAAAATCATTTTGTGTCTGCCTTCAGGGACCCATCGAGACAGGTCTTCAATTCTGCCTAAACCCCACAAGGCACAGAACAGCCACAGAGTGGAGCCTTCAGAGAAAGAATGAAATGCCAACATCTGAAATATCAAAACGAAAAAAAGAACATATACAAGCATAAGGGAAATTTGTTCATATTTATGCCACTCACAGGATGCCAGCCTAAAGATGTTTTGTTTGGTTGTTTTCTTACCCATTTTCAATAAAATAGAAAAAAAGCAAAACGGTGGATGAAAGGTATGGAATTTTCAGTGTTAGTAGCAGCACCAAGATTTGCAACACTTTCCCATTTCCCTTAACCCCTTCAGAGTTGGTTTTGTGGCCACCATAGCAGAATTTGAGGGATGCTTAGAAGGCTGCAAGAATGTTTCAAGCTTCCTCATGGAGAAAATGGGCAGGACTCCACTACTACATGGGTAAAAGGCTTTCATGTTGCATCAGAAGGAATGGGGAGAGCTGCACTATCAACACTCCCCCCCCCTCCTGTGGGATCAGCTTAAAGGTAAGCTGAATAATGCAGGGCATGGGTCGAAGGGTTCCTCACCCACCCCCCCACCCCGATTCACCATGATGTGTGGCAATTCTGGCGGCCCGTGTGAAGAGGTTCGTAGTCTTATGACAATAAGAACTGGCCATCTTGATGTTTGAACTTTTCTCTTCTATTCAGTGTTATGCCTCCTCCTAATTTTCCAAAAGACCTTTCTTACTGAAAAATGAGAAAGGGTTTTCTAATCATGTGAATTGTAATTCTATTAATTTAATTATCGCTGGCAACAGAGGAAACTAGAAATTGGTGGATTAGCTTGTTTATTTATTTGCAGTTGGACTTATTCTGCACACATGTGAGTCATAGGAAGGCTCTCTTTTCCAGAAAATCACTGTGACAAAGAACTCACCTTCCTAGTGTATTTGTTCTATTCGGGTTTAAAATGCCTGAATATGGTTATAATCCCACTGAATTTGTGGGAATCTTAAATAATGAAGGAAAGGTCGTTGTCGGGTGCCTTCAAGACATTTCTGACTTATGATGGCTCTAAGGTGAACCTATCATGCAGTTCTCTTGGCAGAATTCATTCAAAGGAGATTGCCCTGAGAAAGTGTGACCTCATCAGACGGGGTGAATTTAGTGTCCTGGGACACTTTCACCCCATTTAATGGACATAGCCCCACACTGGACATCACACACCATCATGTGACTTCCAATGGTGTCACAACCAGTGTGAAAGTGTTGCTGGATTCTTTCCCCACAACATGGGAGGCTTCCTGTGTTGTGCTGGCTTCACTGGGGCCTCGCCAGGAGGGAGATGCTTTTCCCATTTGATGGGGGAATTGTCACTGAGAGGGAACTGCGCACGGGGTGACAGATTTGACCCACTGCCCCTCTCTTTGCTCCCAGATACCAGGTGAAGTGGAACACTTTGCACGGCCTTTATGATGAGGCCCTTACAGTAGATATCCATGGCCGAATGGAGATTTGAACCCTGATATCTTAGTATTTTAGTTCAACACTCAAATCACTATTCCACACATTGGCTCAAAGCAAAGATTACAGAAAAATATGGATGCTACCATGTCCACTGGATACAATAGAAAGAGATGGCATGCTAACAAGAAAATGCAGATGCTTAGTATACAGAGAGTAGCTAGATCAGAATTCCAAGTAGTGCAAACCAAAGGTATTAGTTGCAACAACAATAGTGTAATGCAATCATGCTCTTAACTGGACAGTACTAAGCAAGTTGTGTGCCACTATTAACGACTCTTTGGAAGCTTTTAAACAGAGGCTGGATGGCCATCTGTCAGGGGTGATTTGAATGCAATGTTCCTGCTTCTTGGCAGGGGGTTGGACTGGATGGCCCAAGAGGTCTCTTCCAACTCTTTGATTCTATGATTCTATCATTCTATGATTCTGTAGGAAAGTTAACTGTTAAGTAATTCTTCCTTAAATCACAGTTATATTTATAAAAGCAAACAATCTAACTGTGTTTTAGACCTCTTTTGATTACCAATACAATTTTCATATAAGGTTTCTTTTTTCTTTAAAGTGTACTAAACCCATAAAGGGAAATCTATTTGTAATGGTGGCTTCTTGGACAGTTTTAATTCAAATTAGATTGCAGCATTATAGCACCACCTACAGGATGATGTTGACTTTCTCAGTTGTTGGTTGTATAAAGCAAGCCAATTTTTGTTCAATTAATATTATACTCAAAATAATAATATCAGAAAAGAGGCTATATTCAACCACAGTATACATCTGGTTAATAATTCAAGGTCAAAACTATCCCATATAAATGATCTTCCTTCTCAAATAATCCCCTATAGAGTCACATTCCTGGAATTCTGGATGCTGCAAGCATATCTGTACCATGCACTGTGTGATTAAATTACTGCATATGTAATTAAGAACAAGATAAGAGTCCTCCCGGACTAACTAAAGGCCTGTCTAATCCAACATTGTGCCCACACACTGGCCAACCAGTTGCCTATGGGAACCCCATGAATAGGATCAGCATACAAACAGACTTTGATCCCATATTTCCCCAGGAATTTATATACAGCGACATTATACTTCTGACATTAGTGACATAGCCATCCTGATGGTTAATAGTCTTGATTTTCATAAATCTTTCTTTATAGTTGTCCTAGTTGGCAGTAATTCTTATGGTAATAGGTTCCCCAGTTTGGCCAGAAATAATTGTTATAATAATTGATTATAACAAATGGAGACAAATAACAAAAAATACAGGAAAAGAAATTACAGAATACTCAGATGTATGCTTAGAAACCAACTGCAAAGTTGCAAATGGACATGTATTGTCTGTTAACTACTATGATAAAAGGACAGCTATTCATAAGATTCTTTATGTGGGTATACATGTAACTTCAGATAGTTCATTATAGGAAGGGGTTGCTGGACTGATCCTGCTGACCTCGTATAGACTAATTCTCTCATAACCCATGAGGCCATAAGTTCTGCTCCACACAAGCAAGAACATGCCAACTTAAACCCACCAAAGAGCCAGCAATTCTTTCAAAATTTTAGAAACCTCTTTCAAAATTGTTACTTTGTGTTGCATTTTATCTCTGCAGTAATAATAATAATGTTGTGTGTGTGTGTGTGTGTGTGTGTGTGTGTGTCAGGACCGACTTGAGAAATGCAAGTCACTTCTGGTGTGAGAGAATTAGTCATCTGCAAGGACATTGCCCAGGGGAAGCCTGGATGTTTGGTGTTTCTACCATCATTGTGGGAGGCTAATAAAGCTTTATTATTATTATTATTATTATTATTATTATTATTATTATTATATGATAATAAAGCTTTGTTTGTATCCCTCCACCATCTCCACGAAGAGACTCAGGGCGGCTCACAGAAAGCACTCAATAGTGCAACAATACAAAAATAAAATATAGAAAAGTATAGATTAATAACAATAATTGACCCAATTATAATTAAAACAGCAATAAAACCCCAATTAATTTAAAAATACTATACAACCCAGCAAGCTATGAGATTAACAGCTGTATACAATATCAGTCCCCATAAAGTCCAGAAGTGGAATCACTAAAGCCATATTATGAAACCATATTATAGTTAGAACCGTATTATGACATTCATTCAATAGAAATGGAAGGTTAAATCAATGTTGTATCTGTTTGAATGGATGTGGGGGAACAAAGATGCAGGTCTATGCAGGCCAAATAAAGCAGACTTGCCTTGCAACTTGCCTTGCAAGGAGTTCACACAATGTATGGCTAGTTTCACAGCAGAAGAACTGCTTTCAGCCATTAATTGGACACAAGAGGCATCACATTTTACTTTGGAGCTTACCCCAGAGTTTCTGAGATGTGAGCAGCTGCCTCAGACTAGATCAAGTCTGATCCAGTATCCATATGTCAAATAAGTCCACTGCTGTGTCATCAACTGGAGTTCCTCAGCAGAGTCTTGCTGATGACATTGTTGCTGCTGTTCTCATGGTTGGGTGCTTTGTTGCGACCTCATTAGAAGTAAAATCACTAGAAGGCTATGCGAGGGAACTGCTTTTGGTTGGCAAAACAGTAGTGCCAATGGCTGGCTGTCTGGTCTTTAGAAGTGCTCCTGGGCCTTCCCTGATGTATCTGGGCCAGCTCTGGAGCACAGTGCTCCAGATTATTTCAGTAGGTGTAGATGCACTCTTTCACCACTTCAAGGAGAGGTCAGCACACACATACACAGGTCCAAAACCACAACATTGTAAATGTGTCATCTGGTTTGACCCTAAGTACTGATTTGTATGTTTGTCTGGAAGCTGCAGATTTGGTTTAGTTCTCATTTGAAATGAGAGTCAAATAACATTGTTGTCCACATCTTCCTGGATGAAACATTTCTCCATTTTTCATTTCTTCCACCCCATTCAGTAAGATTCAGAGAGTGCCCTTTTAAAAAAATGGCAGCAAGGTCTACATTACACTGGATTAGGAAGCACAGTCCGTCATAGAATTCTATTCTTCCCATTAGGAAAAGGCCCAAAATAAAATCTGATGAGTGCAAGCCTGACAGTGGCAGTCAATCATCCTTTCTTTCTGCATATGTATTGCCAAGAAAGCTCTCTGGGTGGACACTTCTTTTCTGATTGAGACACCACATCAAGGCATACCATGTCAGGCAATTTGCCACTTTGTGTTTATGCTTGTTGTGAAAAGTTGGGTTTATTTTGTTTTGGTGATGTCTGACATATATTCATGGTGTCTTTTTGGTAAAACAAGGAGAGCTGCCGACGTACAAGCTAATTTCAGCTTTGCAAAGCATCTGTGATTCCATGCAAAGTGAGAGGCTGTCAAAGCTATTTTTTGCTCCTTTGCAGCAAATTACTTCTGCATTATTCTTTCAAAACTGGTTTGAGAAACAAAAACAAGGCTGAAAATGAAGCTTTTGTGTGCATGGATGTCAGTCTTGGTGTTTCTCAATTCATTTCCTTTTTCCACTCTCCCCTGCCCTGGCCTCGCCTCCTGTTGTCTCTTGCTATGTGTCCAGCATCCTCTTTCTTCCTTTCTTTCCTGGAAAGTCGAGACTCAGTGAATTAAGGCACAGTCTGTCTCAAAGCAGCATGCTGGCCGATTCCCTTGGGCAATCTTGTGCCAGCTGGATTATATCAGAGCATTTGCTTTCCCAACAAAGAGGAGAAAGTACAGGAGATTGGAATAAAGAGCAGTCAAGCCCATAGCTTAGCAAATTAACTCCGGCTATTAAACACAATGGTCTTTGGTAGGCCAAAGAGGTCAGCTATTAGTTCAAAATGCTGACCTTCAAATCAGCCAGGAGGAAATGTGTACCCTGGAGCTTGTTGCCACCCTCACACATTTTTGTAAAGGCTTCTGCTGAGCTCTATGTTTTTGTACAGTCAATCAAATCAATTAATATATTTTATCGTCAGTTACTCATATTTATTATAAATTATGGAAAATTAAGCAAACCACGTGTAACCCCCTAAATTAACAATGTGGAATACCTTTAATCATGAATAAGGAAATTCCTTGCACTTCATCTTAAACATGATCCAAACTGGAGTTCAAAAGGTCAGCAGTGAAAGAAAAGATAGGAATATAAGGTTTTTAAAAAATAACTATAGGAAAATATATTGTAAGCAAGTTGGTCAAGGAGAAAAATCTCAGAAAGTCTGAGCTTCTTTACTGACTTTTTTTCAAGTGATTACTTTGCTATTCATTGAGCATCTCCTTCAGTATAACATAGGAATGCATATCCGTTTTGGCCAAATGTCAGACTCAGAGATAAACTGGACTCTTACAAACTATTTCTGTAGCTACTGGGAGCAAAACCACTTTTCTTCCAGAATGAACCATCATGAAGCGATTTAGGGCACATCTACTAGAGTCAGTTCTAAACGAGCATAGAAGGAAGTGGTTTTTGGTATATGGGTGATTTTACATTGGAAAAACTGGAATTAGTTTGAGCCCCAGATTATGGTTATATTCACAGCAGAGTTTGGTTTAGACCCGGTTCTAGGATATGCAGTATTTATGGCTTGACTGCCATGGAGAATACATTTTTTTTCAACTCCCCCACACATCATAATGTATGGATTACTTCAGGTGTACATACACAAGAATTCACATTCTGTGGAGCCAATTTTGCTATGCAATGTAGTTTACATGAGGAGACCTTCCACACAGCCATATAACCCAGAATATCAAGGCAGATAATCCACAATATTTGCTTTGAACTGGATTATCGGAGTCCACGCTGCCATATAATCCAGTTGAATGTGGATTTTATACAGCTATGTGGAAGGGGCCTAGACTTCACTGGTGTGTATTAAAGCTTTATTTCACATTATTCACCAACTTGCTTGTGTCTATTTAAAGTTCTTTAAATGTGCTGCAGCGCGCTTTCATTGTTTGTTGTATAGCCACTACACTCTCGAAATGCCTTTAGACTGCATTAAATGGTCAGTGTAAATGAGTCCTTGGTGCTTCAAAGGATTGCCTTTATGTATAAATAGATACATATGTATATATCTGTCTACATTTTTCTCAAAACACTCAGGTTAGAAAGAGGAAGATAGAAGTGTCTAGATCTAAGGAGGTAATGCTACCCCTCTATTCCGCTTTGGTTAGACCACACCTGGAATATTGTGTCCAATTCTGGACACCACAATTCAAGAGAGATATTGACAAGCTGGAATGTGTCCAGAGGAGGGCGACTAAAATGATCAAGGGTCTGGAGAACAAGCCCTACGAGGAGCGGCTTAGGGAACTGGGCATGTTTAGCCTGAAGAAGAGAAGGCTGAGAGGGGATATGATAGCCATGTATAAATATGTGAGAGGAAGCCACAGGGAGGAGGGAGCAAGCTTGTTTTCTGCTTCCTTGCAGACTAGGACGCGGAACAATGGCTTCAAACTACAAGAGAGGAGATTCCATCTGAACATTAGGAAGAACTTCCTGACTGTGAGAGCCGTTCAGCAGTGGAACTCTCTGCCCCGGAGTGTGGTGGAGGCTCCTTCTTTGGAAGCTTTTAAGCAGAGGCTGGATGGCCATCTGTCAGGGGTGATTTGAATGCAATATTCCTGCTTCTTGGCAGGGGGTTGGACTGGATGGCCCATGAGGTCTCTTCCAACTCTTTGATTCTATGATTCTATGAATAAAGGTGCATGATTGTTCATCTTGGAATCAAAGGCCATGTTTGACTGAAAAGACTCCAATCATTAGGAGATTACCAGTTCATTCCATATATCATTAAAATTGTCATAGCAATACACTTTCGTTTATTTATTTATTTACGTACTTTTATCCTGCTTTTCTCCTATGAGTGGGACTCAAAGCAGCATACATTTATTTGTGTTTTCTTGCTGTTTTTTGTTAACTGGCCTTGTGTATCTAACACATGTTCATCAAAAACTAGGATTGCTCTCATTGGTAATAATACATCTGAAAGTCACTAGGCTGGCAAATGGTATTTCAATGTAAATGTGAATGGCTGTCAGTCAATTTTGCACAAGAAACAAATGCATCCTAAGATACCTGAACCTGCCCACTCTTTTAACATACCCATTCCTTAATAAAAAATAAAAAAACACTGCTCAGGTTGGTTTTGCCCTAAGTCTGATAATGAGGCACATGAAAAGCATAGGGACTTGAAAGAAAGCTACTTTAGCTCTAGGTGGCCCTGCAAAATCACAGCCAACTGCAGGTTTGGATTTCAGATATTTTCCAGATGTGGAGACACATCTGGTTGTGCCCTGTTGACCTTACTTGAAATCTCAGAATCCAGCATGAAAACAGCCTCTAGCTTCTAATGCTGCTATTTAAAAAAAATACAAAAAGCTAATTGTGTATTACATTTCATTTAAATCTTTGTTTTAAATCTTTCTCTTCAATTTTTGCAATTGATTATAACTTATGAACTATCTTTTTAGTAACACTGCAATAATGTCTATTGTAAAAGAGCCAGTCTGTTACAATATCAAATAATTTCAGTTAGTGTGAAGCTAAGACATACAACTTGGGGAATGTAGAGAGAAAGGAATGTGAAGTAAATAAGTTTTTTTGCTTGGTCATCAGACCAGTAGCCTTAACTATTTATCCTGCTATGTCATGTAGTCTTGTCTCCATTATATTTTTATGCAGTAATCTGTTGCTATTTTATTATTATTTCCTGTTCTGGTATATACTAATTTTATTATGCTGAATGTTGCCCAGACAGCTGCTAACAATGCAATAACTAATAATTCATAACGATAAAAATCTATATCTCTATCTATCTATATCTATATCTATACATATAATAAAGGTGAAAGTTTGTATGTGGAGGGCAAAAGTGTGGCGGTGCGACGGGAGGAGTATGTGCCAGCGTTTTGATTGGCCAGCCTGAAAGTTCCAACATTCTGATTGGCTGCCGCAGTGGTGCTATTTGCATATGGTCTCTGATTGGCCAGCTTCAATAGGAGCCCCTGGTGGAGAAAAGAGTTCATGGCAGAAACGAGGACATGAGAAGGAAATTTGCATATGGTCTCTGATTGGCCAGCCTCAATTCCAAGATTCCGAGATGGCAAAGAGAGGAAAGGAAAAGGCCAGAGGGAGCTGGGTCAGACAATTACCAATACAGACCAGATTTGGCACACAAAGCCCCCATGACCCACTCGACATTCTACTGCAGTTTGGAGGAGGATGAACCATGGATGATGGGACTTGCAGTACCACCACTCACATTCTGAGACCGCTGTTAACCTCATCCAATGGCTGATCAGGACCAAACTTGGCACATAGACCTCTCATGACCCACTTTACGTCCTGGTGTGGTTTGGCCAGGCATGGACCATAGATTATGGGACTTGCTAAATTCTTGAGACCACTGCAACCCTCATCCAATTATCGATAAAGACTAAACTTGACACACTTGAGTCTCTATGATGCACTCTACATCCTGGTGCAGTTTGGGGGAGGATGCACCATGGACGATGGGACTTGCAATACCTGCACTCCCTTCCTAAGACCATTACAACTGCCAACAGTGATGGGTCAGGATCACAACTCGCACAGAGAGCCCGCATGACCCACTCTACATCCTGGTGCAGTTTGGAAAAATTTGGAAATGGATGATGGGACTTGCAGTCACTTCACTCACTTCCTAAGACCACTGAGACCCTCGCCAATGACTGATCAAGGCCAAACTTGGCACACAGAGTCCCCATGACCCACTCTACATCCTGGTGCATTTTCGAGGACAGACCATGGATGATGGGACTTCAAGTACCTCCACTCCCTTCCAAAGACTGCTGCAACCCTCATCTAATGTCTGATCAAGTCCAAACTTGGCACACAGAGCCCCCATGAACAACTCTACATCCCGATGCTGTTTGGAGGAGGACGGACGACAGATGATGGGACTTCCAGTACCTTCACTCACTTCCAGAAACCACAATGACACTTATCCAAATACCAAGAAAGACCAAACTTGGCACAGAGAGCCCCCTTGGCCAACTCAACATTCTGGTGTGGTTTGGGGGAGAACAGACTATGGATGATGGGACTTCAAGTACCTCCACTCACATCCCAAGACTTCTGCAACAGTCATCCAATGACCAATCAAGACCAAACCTAGCACACAGAGCCCCCATGGCCCACTCTGCATCTTGCTGCAGTTTGAAGGAGGATGGACTTTGGATGATGGGACTTGCAGTACCTTCACTCACTTATTGAAACCACTGCCACCCTCATCCAATGACTGATAAAGACCAAACTTGGCACACAGAGCCCCCATGACCCACTCTATATACTGCTACTGTTTGAAGGAGGGTTGACCATGGATGATGGGACTTCAAGTACCTTGACTCACTTCCTGAAAACAATGCAACCATCATCCAATGACCAATAAAGGCCAAACTTGGCATAGAGAACCGCCATTACCCACTTCCTCTAATAACCCGGGCAGCGCCGTGTCCCCAAGAAGAGTGTTTGTTTGTATAGGGCAGAGGAAGGACGGAGGGAGGGCGGAAGTGTATGTGCCAGCGTTCTGATTGGCTGCCGCTGTGGTGCTATTTGCATATGGTCTCTGATTGGCCAGCTTCAATAGGAGCCCCTGGTGGAGAAGAGGGTTCATGGCAGAAACGGGGCATGACAGAAGGAAATTTGCATATGGTCTCTGATTGGCCAGCCTCATTTCCAACATTCTGAGATGACAAAGAGAGGAAAGGAAAGGCCGGGGGCTGGGTCAAAACACTCCCAATACAGACCGAAATAGGCACACAGAGCCCCCATCACCCACTCTACATCCTACTGCAGTTTGGAGGAGTATGAACCATGGATGATGGGACTTGCAGTACCTGCACTCCCTTCCTAAGACCATTACAACTGCCAAAGATGATGGATCAGGACCACAATTTACACAGAGAGCCTGCATAACTCACTCTACATCCTGGTGCAGTTTGGAAGAATTTGACAATGGATGATGGGACTTGCAGTCACTTCACTCACTTCCTGAGACCACTAAGACCCTCGCCAATGACTCATCAAGACTAAACTTGGCACATGGAGCTTCAATGACCCACTCTACATACTGGAGCACTTTGGAGGACGACAGACCATGGATGATGGGACTTCAAGTACCTCCACTACCCAAGACTGCTGCAAAACTCATCTAATGACCAATCAAGACCAATGTTGGCACAAAGAGCCCCTATGACCCACTCTACATCCTGCTGCAGTTTTGGAGAAGGGTGGACCATGGATGATGGAACTTCCAGTACCTTCACTCACATTCTGAGACCTCTGCAAACCTCATCCAATGACGGATCAAGACCAAACTTGGCACATAGACCTCTCATGACCCACTTTACGTCCTGGTGTTGTTTGGAAAAATTTGGAGATGCATGATGGGACTTGCAGTACCTTTGCTCACTTCCTGAGACCACTGAGACCCTCGCCAATGACTCATCAAGACTAAACTTGGCACATGGAGCTCCAATGATCCACTCTACATCCTGCTGCAGTTTGGAGGAGGACAGACCATGGATGATGGGACTTCAAGTACCTCCACTCTCTTCCAAAGATTGCTGCAATCCTCTTCTAATGACCAATCAAGACCACACTTGGCACACAGAGCCCCCATGATCCACTCTACATCCTGCTGCAGTTTGAAAGGGGATGGACTTTGGATGATGGGACTTGCAGTACCTTCACTCACTTACTGACACCACTGCCACCCTCATCTAATGACTGATAAAGACCAAACTTGGCACACAGAGCCCCCATGACCCACTCTATATCCTGCTGCTGTTTGGAGGAGGATGGCCCATGGATGATGGGACTTCAAGTACCTTCACTCACTTCCTGAAAATAATGCTGCCATTATCCAAAGACCAATAAAGACCAAACTTGGCATACAGAACCACCTCTACCCACTTTCTCTATTAACCCGGGCAACACCGGGTCCCCAAGCTAGTATATAATAAAGGTGAAAGTTTGTATGCGGAGGACAAAAGTGTGGCGGTGTATGTGCTAGCTTTCTGATTGCCTGCCACTGTGGTCTCTGATTGGCCAGCCTGAAATTTCCAAGATTCCGATTGGCTGGGCAGCGGTGCTATTTGCATATGGTCTCTGATTGGCCAGCTTCAAGAGGAGCCCCTGGTGGAGAAAAGAGTTCATGACAGAAACGGGGACATGAGGAGGAAATTTGCATATGGTCTCTGATTGGCCAGCCTCAATTCCAAGATTCCGAGATGACAAAGAGAGGAAAGGAAAGGCCGGAGGGGGGGGGGGGGCTGAGTCAGAAAATTACCAATACAGACCACACTTGGCACACAGAGCCTGCAAGACCAACTCGACATCCTACTGCAACCATGGATGATGGAACTTGCAGTACCATCACTCACATTCTGAGACCGCTATTAACCTCATCCAATGACTGATCAGGACCAAACTTGGCACATAGACCTCTCATGACCCACTTTACGTCCTGGTGTGGTTTGGCCGGGGATGGACCATGGATTATGGGACTTGCAGTACCTTTGCTCAATTCCTGAGACCACTGCAACCCTCATCCAATTACCGATAAAGACCAAACTTGGCACACTGAGTCTCCATGATGCACTCTACATCCTGGTGCAGTTTGGAGGAGGGTGCACCATGGACGATGGGACTTGCAATACCTGCACTCCCTTCCTAAGACCATTACAACTGCCAACAATGAAGGATCAGGACCACAATTTACACAGAGAGTCCACATGACCCACTCTACATCCTGGTGCGGTTAGGAAAAATTTGTCAATGGATGATGGGACTTGCAGTCACTTCACTCACTTCCTGAGACCACTGACTGATCAAGACCAAATTTGGCACACAGAGTCCCCATGACCCACTCTACATCCTGGTGCACTTTCAAGGAGGACAGACCATGGATGATGGGACTTCAAGTACCTCCACTCCCCAAGACTGCTGCAACCCTCACCTAATGTCCGATCAAGACCAAACTTGCCACACAGAGCCCCCATGACCCACTCTACATCCTGCTGCAGTTTTGGAGGAGGACGGACAATGGATGATGTGACTTCCAGTACCTTCACTCACATTCTGAAACCTCTGCAAACCTCATGCAATGACTGATCAAGACCAAACTTGGCACATAGACCTCTCATGACCCACTTTACGTCCTGGTGTCATTTGGAAAAAAATGGAGATGGATGATGGGACTTGCAGTCACTTCACTCACTTCCTAAGACCACTGAGACCCTCGCCAATGACTAATCAAGACCAAACTTGGCACACGGAGCCCCAATGACCCACTCTACACCCTGGTGCAGTTTGGAGGACAGACCATGGATGATGGGACTTCAAGTACCTCCACTCCCTTCCCAAGATTGCTGCAACCCTCATCTAATGACCGATCAAGACCAAACTTGGCACACACAGCCCCCATGACCCACCCTACATCCCGGTCCTGTTTGAAGGATGAACGATGGATGATGGGACTTGCAGTACGTTCACTCACTTCCTGAAACCATAGCGACACTCATTCAAAAACCAATAAAGACCAAACTTGGAACATAGAGCCCCCATGGCCAACTCAACATTCTGGTGAGGTTTGGGGGAGTACAGACTATGGATGATGGGACTTCAAGTACCTCCACTCACTTCCCAAGACCTCTGCAACACTCATCTAATGACCGATCAAGTCCAAACTTGGCACACAAAACCCCCATGACTATCTCTCCATCCTGGAGCAGTTTGGAAGGAGATGGACCACAGATAATGGGACTCACAGTAACTTCACTAACTTCCTGAGACAACTGCGAGTCATATAAATAACTGATAAAGACCAACCTTGATACACAATTCCTTTCTCAAATAACCCGGGCAGCGCCGGGTCCCCAAGCTAGTTAATAAATAAAAATAAATCCTTATATATCAGTGACACCATTGTTAAATGAATGGAAATACCTACACGTGAAAGTACACTTCAAAACCCAAACTGTGGAATCTTAATATATTTACAAAAACTTTGTTTTTGCTACATGCTGACATGTTGGCTTTAACTTCAGGCAACCTTATGAATGGGAAAACTCCATGCATTCCAGTTATCAACAGCTCTGTGCAGGTTTTAGAACTGAAAGGCTAGGTTTCCTTTATTGAGTCTACAATCTATAAAGGTTTCTCCCTCTTTTTTACATTTCTTCTATATATTTCTCTCTTTTTAATTATTTTTCACAATCTTACACAATTAGAATGTTTGATCTTCAAAGTAACACATTTATTAGCTTTCTAGGACCTATATCGAGACTCATAGAAACACCTCAGCAAGTGAGAGTGAAGGCCTGACTCCACTGTTCCGTTCCCTACGAGCTCCTCTCTTACAAATATACCTATCTTACAAATATACAGCTGTATTATCAGGGGACTTTCTTATACACACATGATGTTCTCTTCTCCTGTTATTTTCCTGTTATTTTCCTGCAGGGCGTGGGTATTTTTGTTTTCTTTTTCGTTTGTTTGTTTGTCTCCTGGGAGTTTATAATACAGTACAAAATATACATCACACATGTGTATCCAATGTCTCAGTTCCTCCTGGTGTCATTTTGGACCATTCCACGGTTTGGAATGGAGGCATGACCTTTTCCAAAAAGAGTTACCCCTGATCTTCATTTTCTTCATAAACCTGTACACTTCTAGATTGAACTTTTTTCCTTCTTTGTCTTTTGTTTACATCATAGTACTAAAGTGGCATAGCATTTTATCACTTTAAAGAAATCAAACGGGCAAGATGTGATAATGGGAGAGAAGAAGCAGTGGAAGGTGTTGGGTTCATCTATCCATCAAACATTCTGTTTATATCTTTTTCCCAAACATGGGACTGGGGTAGGTCACAAGGAGAGAAACTATACCCATACCTTAGCTTCACTGTACCTTGAGACATTTCCTATTGACCTTCCTTCTCTGACTACATTTCCAACTTAACGTTTTTCTTTCTTTCTTTTACAGTTTTAGTGCTAAAATAGCATTGATTTTTAAAATAATAAATGTGTGACAGAAGGGAAAAGATAGCCAATGTTGTGGTGGGAAGAAACCACCCAACCCACTTTTAGTCATACCTGAAGTAGGAGAAAAGAGCAGTTGAAAAAAATGTGCACATCAACAAAAGCACAAATTAGGTTACAACCAGGAACAAATCAGAGTCCAGTATATTTATGGAACGGTTGCAAGTGAGAGTGGAAAAAACTGGTTTTTGAAATTCTGTAGCAAAAAACCTACATTCTTTGGAACTGTTGGGCCTTCTGGAGAATTCCTTAGCCACTTGGTGGTTGATTAGTACCCAAGGCAAAATGATCCCGAGTACAAAAAAGCATAAAAACTGATGTATAATAGGACATTTCATGTATAGTCTAGTCCCTTGAAAATAACAACAGTGAGGGAGTACATTCATAAATATTACATTGACAGCTTCTATGGTTCAATAGAGTTCTACTGTATCTATAATCAAATAAACTACAGTAAAAAAACCATTCTAAACAGAATAGATCTAATGACTTAGTGAAGCAATATCTCCATATAACTCCTTGTAGTTTTTAATCATCTATGTTCAATAGCCCCTGTTTAACAATTGATTTGGAGCCATCTAGATCCATGGATGACAAGCAGGAGGGAGATAAACCTGCTGAGATAATTTGACTTCATCAAAAAGAATTTAACCTTGACTTGCACACCGATGAATTGCAATTAAGTACAAGACAACAGTAAAGTCAAAAATAGAATAAGACCACAGTGGACCTATTAAAGAATTAAGATTAAGAGAATTCCAAAAACACACTTGGAAACACCAAATAGTATTCTAAGGGCAATTGTACACTGGTCGGTAAAACTGCAGCCAGTCTGGAGCAAAAATTATCTGGGCTGGCCACATGTACCCTATCAAATCTACTGCAGTACCAATAGGTGTCCACATAGTCCAGCTGGGTTGAGACCTCATCACCCCCACTGGACCTTCCGTATCACTACCACCACTCCCAGCTCGCCACAAAACCCTGTGTGACCTCTTAGGTGTTGCGAGCATCCTGTTCTGACAGCAACAGAGGTGTCCATGCAACCAGGAAAAAGAAAGGGCAATCAGTCCATTTTCTTTCTGGTTGTGTGGATGCCTCTGTTGGTGTCAGAACACGGGACCTTCAATGCTCAGGATCTTCCATGGAGCTCTTTGGCTAATTAAGAATGGTGCAGCAGCAACATTAGCACAATCTCTCCCCTCTTCCATGCATTGATGAGGTCAGGGATGTGGTGGTGGCAATGGTGTCCAGTTTGGACAGTGGACCCAATCCATAGCTTCAGGTGGCCCTGAAGCCATGGGATGCTTTAGAAAATTGTCATCATCACAGAGAAGATGAAAAAAATTGTTTTGTCATTGTGTTGTGGATTGTAGGAGTCAAAGACTCTAAAGTTTAAGAAATGTGCTAAATATAAATTAAATTAAATTGTGTCAAAATAAACTTCTGTCTTATAGCTTAATAGGAAATACTATGGTTTAATGTAGAGTAAACCCGGTTTTTCCAGTTTTCTCTGCATTAATTAAACACCTCTACAGATCCTAACCTTAAGTTAAGGTTTGGGTCTTTAGAGGTGAGAGCCCTGTGAGAACTGACTCCCGGGACAGCTTCCGTTTCTTCAGTATCATGGGTCAGTCCCCACAGCCATTCTGCTTCTTCAGGCTCTGAAAAGCCTGGAAGAGCATAAAGGCACCACCACCTCCCCTCCAGCACCCCATTTTGCCCTCCAAACTTACTGGAGTGGACTGTGGGCAGCACAGGGCCCTTCTGTACTGTACTCCTGGTGTGAGATAATGGCCAGGGGGTAGGGGGAAGCAGGCCCCTACCTCCTGGCCAAATGGCAAAATGGGGGGCTAGAGGGAGGCTGGATGGCATCCCTGGTCAACCTTTGTTTGATCCAGAATGCCATCTAGCCAACCCTTCCAGGAAAACCCAAGGTTGGGGTGGGGGGTGGGGACTACAACCCGACAGGAAGTGAATTGTTTTAACCCTTTTTCTCTTGGGTTTTAGTTCAGTGTAGAAGGACCTTGAGTGAATTTCTTCCTAAAATTGCCTCCTGATCAAAACACTTGTCAGCATAGGTTCTTGGACATTTCATATAGCTGACAGCATTATGTAGAGAAGAATATAAATCATGCATATCCTTTTTGTAAACTAATATATGCTTTTCATGGGTAAAGCTTATTTTAATTTGTCTGAAGGTATTTCATATGCAAGGAGAGTGGATAACTGCCCAGTTTCATGGGGGCATTTAATCTTCATAATTTTTTCAAAAAAAATCATGATCAATGTTACATAATCAGCTTTAGCAAGCCTGGTATAGCCAAGGAACATTCCAAGGGAAAGAGTGATTTATTACTCTAAAATTATACACTTGGGTTTTCATATATTTATGAATTAAAATAGCAACACTTGACCTTCTGGTGGAGACAATTGTACATTCTCCCCAAATATCACCAAGGCCCTTCCACACAACAATATAACCCAGAATATTAAGGCAGAAAATCCCACAATATCTGCTTTGAACTGGGTTATCTGAGTCCACACTGCTATATATCCTAGTTCAAAGCAGATAGTGTGGGCTTTTATTCAGCTGTGTGGAAGAGGCCCTAGACTAAACTCATTCAAAATATACAGACTGGTTTTTTAAAAAAATAGATTGAAGTAGTCCTATTCTTGCAGGATTAAAGAAACTATTTTGGAATTACAAAAAAAAAAGACTTTAAATTATTCCTTACCCTTTTTTTGATTATCACACTAGATAGAGAAATCCACAAGATATGTCCTTGTATGTATCAAAATCACAAATAATTAAAGAGAAAGTCAGAAGAAATTTTGCATCTGTTCCAAATAATAACATGCAACTCTAAATCAGACCGACATAGTATCCTCTCTAAGGGTCACTAGAAAAAAAAGTGTCAAGTAAGGTCAAGTTTGAGGCCCTTAACTCCAAAACCAAGGCCAAGCCAAAAGAGTTACAAATCAGTAACTAAATCATCCTGGCATCAAAAGAAAAAGAAACCTCTTTGGAGAATGGCAGTATGACAGTAAAGCAGAAACCTACTAACATGAATTAGATCATAGCACTCTGTGTCTTGAAGAAAGACTATGTCGAAAATCATTCAAATAATCATTCTTAATCTTTACATTTAGGATTCCAGGCAGCTACATTCCAAAAAATACATTTTAGGTAATATTACTTTTCCCTGAATACAATCAGTTTAACTCTGTAATTGCATCCATACTACCCCTCAAATTCCCAAGTAAACAGCAGTTGGATGATTGAACTGGAAGGTCTTAATGAGTCCATTCCTTGCCAATTTAAATTATTTGTGTTTCTCGTATATAAAGCCAATGCTGCAAGGCAGATTGATCATGACTTTTGAAACTGTATCATGGAGCATAGTAAAAAGGTTTAATGGATGGCTCCCTCTTACCCCTGTCATCCTCTCTAGAACTCACTTTTTTAGTTGCTGCAGTCCTCACTTAATGGCTACTCAGTGGTGATGGAGATGTAGGGAGGTGGAATAAGCGAAACATTTGACAACTTATTTGATAGCAAGGGGGGGAAATTAGAGAATGACCCAACTCTGTCCAGATGTGGACAGAGTTGGGTCATTCTCTAATTCCCCCCTTGAACCCCCCCCCCCTCAGTTCTTCACCAGGCAATGAATAGAAATGGAGTGGGGGGGGGGGCTAGCAGCTAAAATGTGAGGGCAGTTCCAGACAGAGTGGACCAGTCAGATTTCTGTCCCCATACCAAGGAAAAACCTCACACTTTACTTAGGGAGGAGGTGTCCAGATGCCCTTTTGGACCTTCTGTCAGGGCACCCCCCCCCCCTTCAGAAAAGCCTTAAAAAGAGAAAATACCTTGCTCAGCCACCATTAGGCCTTGCAACACGCCTCCTGAAATGTACCAATTATGCACAAGGAGGCTGGGGGAGGCAAAAGTGATTCCCCCTCCTCACTTCCTCACATGTAATTCGTTACTTGAGTTTGGATGGGAATATTTTAATAAATCAAATGCAGAAATAATCCTTAGAATGTGCTCTTTAACTACCACTATTTACTTTTCCACATAATCACCAGAAAATTGGATGCATTTCTGCCAACGATGAACAAGTTTTATGAAGCGACAATGAAAGAAGTCGACACTCTGTTTCTGCAAGCCATCGTGCACAGATCTTCCGATAGCCAAGCAAAACAATAATGTGACCCATGCGTTCTTGTGAAATGCCGTTTATGCTTGAAATTTCTCTCTGAGTGATACGACGATCATCCTAAATCAATCTGTCAACCTTTTGCTTGTGAAACTTGGTGGTTCGTGTCACAGGACGTCCAATGCTATGTTTGTCACGCAAGTCAGATGTTCCCACCTCAACATCTTTAAACTTACTTGCCCAACGACGCACAATACTCACATCAACACAATCACCACAAACAGCTTGCATTCTCTGATGAATCTCCTTTGGGGTGACACTTTCTGCTGTCAAGAATTCAATGACTGCATGTTGCTTAAGTTACATTGACCGACTGTCTGTGCAGGGTTCCATACTTCGCACTTTAACAACACAACCATTCAATGCTAAGTGTCGCAACTCAGGATAGATTCACCTTGCTCAAGACACCACGACACACCAAGGCTGTAGGTTTTGTAGTTTATTGAAGAAAAAACAAAATCAAAAACATAGAAGTAAAGTTGCAAAAGTTCAATAGCCAAAGCAGAGTCTTAAATGCATAGGCAAAGTTCCCAAAATCCAAAGGCAAAGAATCCATGGCAGCATGACATAGTCCCCAAAAATCAAGAGCAAAACCAAAGTCCCAAAGACCTAGAAGCTTTTCCCAAAAGCCGAGGTAATTTCAGAGAAGTTAACAGGGTATAAGCAACATTACACTGACAATGGACAGACTTCAATCAGATCGTTAAATATGTTTCCTCAACATGAAAGCAATACGTTCGCGTTTGTTGGCAAGGCGCGCACTTCAGCAAACCCTTAATTGCAAACGGTCTTCTCTAATCAAATCTCCAGCTTCAGGGCCGGATCCCTCATTATCTTGAGCCTGGTCACCCTGGGAATTGAGCGGCCCTGAACTACCAGATGGGGCCGACTCTTCCACCTGAAGCTGTGAAGTTTCACTATCTTTATCTAAAACAACATTCCTTTCCCTGGGGAACAGAAATGCCATCTCTTCTTCAGAATCAACACTGTCTGCCTCAATAACAGGAACAGGTTCAGAAATCTGTAACCCATCATCCTCCCCGTCCTGAGGAAACTCAGGCTCAGAAAGCTCAGGCTCAAAGTGAACCACAACACTAAGGCTACCCACCAAAATGGAACTGTAGAGGAGAGTCTACTGAGCAAGCCAGTACCTGCTGCATACCAGTACTGCCATCTGTTGAAGAGTTACGAAGGTGGAGGCATTACTTTTTATTCAACCCTTGTGCATTCAAGGAAGTATGTTGTGAGGCCTAATGGTGGCCGGGTAAGTTATTTTCTGTTTTTAAAGCTTGGGGGGGGGGGGGACATCTCATATCTCTGGGCTCCAGGAGCTCAAGAGGATGCAAGATGACTGTATGGACAGGCCCCAGGGAACTCTCAGGACTCCCAGTGTGCCTGTCCATATAGGGCCCATAGCCCTTTAGACCTGGGCTATGAAATTTCTTTCTAAGGTTGCCTTGGTAAGTAATTTTTAGTTTTTAAGGCTTTTCTGGTGGGGTTGGGGGAGGGGATTACAATCCTCATGGAGCCTGGAAAACATGAGAGGGCTGTGCGAACTGCCCCCTCAGAAGTCCCCGTTCAGATAGCAGCCATACTGGATTAGACCCAGGTCTTTCAGGAAGACCCAGGTCTAATCCAGTATCTAATTGATTTGTCACAAAGCAGGGTTTTCCTGCTGTGTGCCAAATTAATTCACTTTTATCTGAAGCGTCATTTGGGTGCCCCAGGTAAAAGCGTGGAGCTATTTGGATGCACCCTCAGTAAGGCTTTCTGTTGGTTCTGCAGTGGAAGGGCACCAAAACAGCCCATTAGTATTCATTCTTCAGACAATGCCTTTTCAGGGACATCATTGGGACCATTATTCAGGACATTATTCAGAACCCTTGTGCCAGCTGAACCGCTGACCAAAAGGTCAATGGTTTGAATCTAGGGAGTGGGGTGAGCTCCTGTCTGTCAGCTCTAGCTTCCTATGTGGGGACATGAGAGAAGCCTCCCACAGGATAGTAAAACATCAACCATTTGGGCATCCCCTGGGCAATGTCCTTGCAGATGGCAAATTCTCTCACACCAGAACCAACTTGCAGTTTCTCAAGTAGTTCCTGGCATGAAAAAATGGGAGTTGTAGTTTTACAAGGTTTTTAGTCTTCTCTGACAAAGAGTGCTGGTGCCTCACCAAACTACTAATCCCAGGATTCCATAGAATTGAACCACGGCAGTTAAAGTGGTATCAAACTGTATTGATTCTAGAGTGAAGATACACCCCTAATCTCCAATTAGTTAGGAGCCCATTCTTTATTGAGGACTTGATATGGAGCTCATTGCAGTGAAGGTTGACCTGATTTAATTCCTGAATACTGCCTCCATCTTCATTCTGAAGTTGGGGGAGTGAGCTGCTTGTGAATGCTGTAGCCTTAAAGATGGCCTGAAATGCTGTTTAATCAAACAAACAAACAGGTCTGGGAATGCAGCACTGAAATGCTCTGCTTAGCTAGAATCCTTGTGGGCACAAATCTTTACGCACCAAACATCTTCCAGTCCAGTATTTATTTGTTGGCTGATGTGCAGGATGATTTTCTATTCCTCCCAATATCAAATCTGTTACATATTTAAATGCATTCTTACATGAGATATACCTGAAGAAATGCCTCAGCAGATGCTGAGTGTATTTCCTGGCTTTTTAAAGAAATGATGTCTCCCTATATAACAGTCCATTATTCCCACAGGGGAAGAAGCAATGCATTTGAAGAGTATATCCCTCCACCCTCTCCCTCTCTCTCTCTCTCTTCCTCCCTTACACTGAATAACTGAAAAATCTACACAACTCAATAAAAGCAATACTTAGAAGTTTCTGCAGGGAAACACATAAGGAATAGATTAATTTTTAATACATTTTTAAGAAACTTCTCCTTTGGCTCTAAGCCACCATGCCTAGTATATTTATAACAGTTCCTATAATATGCTCTAGTTAAGAATCTGTCAGTGTTTCCACTGCAAACTGTTATTTCCATGGCTTTGCATTATGTTTCCGAGATATAACTTATACCAAGGCCAAAAACATTTGTTTTCTCTGTTACTTGTTTTTAACAAACAACTTCCGTAAATCAATGTCACATTAATCATAAGCATTTATCTATTTATAGCAAACTTACATGAATTTGGGCATACCTGTATGATGTTTCATCATAGTTAACCTATTAATAACTTAAAGGCACAGTTTAATATTTCAGACCTATGTTGCTATTTTTATGCTAGGCTGCCAACACATATTATGTAATATAGCAGTTACATATTTCAGATAACAGCAGTTTTTTTTCCAGAATCTGAATATTTGGAAGAATATCAGCATGAACAATCAAGGCAGAAGTGTGTATGTGAAAAAAGCTTTGGTGGGGAGACTATTCTTTTGAAAATATATGTGCAATCTAGATGCAGATCTATCTGAGTAACACAGTGTACTGTCAATCTGAACATCTCATGTGGCTTTCATTTGCACTACACAGGATATAGGCAGACATTTCTATTCATACTGCAGTGCTAGTTACTATGCACACATCTGGGGACTGTCTTTTGCATTGTGCACATCAGACTGCATGAGTATTTTTGGATCTGGAATCTTAGTCCATTGACTCTAGATTTATCCATGACAACCGCTGTTGTCACAAACTACGCAACTCTTCCTGCCTTGGATATGATCACAGTTTGAATACAAGCATTTTTCAGAAACTCCTTTGTAAGACATTCTTTCTTTTGGTGGCTTTTCATTACCAATATTAAACAAAGAGCAGTTGAAAACACTATGGCTGCTATCCAGTTGTGCAGTTAAGGATTCAGTGCTTCAGAGCCTAATTTTACAGATCCATAACTAGTCTGTGTTCAGTAGGAACATTATCACACATGCCTCCAAAAATGCTTTCTACAATGTTCATCCCATGTGAAATGCAGATGGGAGGTTCCCTGTCTAACCCCCACCAGCAGGCTAACCTGCAGCTGAGGAGAAGGGGGCAGATGAGAAGATGAACCTCCCTTCCAGCAGCTAAATGAAAGGAAACCCTATCTCCTCTCTTTAGATGCAATCAAAACTTCATTCAGATTTCAATGAGACTTGCAGTTTAACATCATTTTAACTGCCATGGCTCAATTCTTTCAAATCCTGGGACTTTTAGTTTTACCAGGTCTTTAGCCTTCTCTGCCAGTAAGTGCTGGTACCTCCCCAAAAGCAGATAATATCAGTGTAGAAAGGCTATTGTGTTATGGGCTGACTCTGGGCTTCCCAGTACTATCTGGTCAACCATCACAAAAACCAGAATATTGGCCTAGAAAGGCATTTATTGTGATCCATCATAAATATGCTGAAATCATTACCTGTCATCTGTCAATATGCATATGGAAACTGTAACAGAGAAGAACCATGCAACCTTCTTTCTCTACTTGGATTATGTTTGACTTCAACCATTATAGTCGGTCCCCGTACCTAGGAAGGAATCCCACAGGAGCATTGCAGCACACCAAAATACCTGGGAATTAATAAAAATTTAATAATAAACTTTATTTCTCAGGCATGAAGCCCCTCAAGCCCCCCCCCCCGAAATTCTCATGGTGGTCCGCGAGAAGGCCTTACTGGTGCATTATTTAAACTGTTATGTTTATTCATATCGTGATCTGATCACCATACTCAACATATCCCATATGCATAGAAAAGGTTTGCTAGGGTAGACCCTCTTTCACTCAGACTCAGCCCCCCCCCCCGAATCAAACTCAGCCCCCCCCCCCCCGAAACAAAATCCTGGCTACAGGCCTGTTATTTCTATACCGCCCTATCTCCCAGAGGGGACTTAGGGCGGTTTACAACAGAAAATTGGCAAACATTCAATGCCAGCATAACATAACAAACAAAACAAATCAGAAACATTAAAATAAACAACATCAGGTGTACTTATAGAACAACTCAAAAATAACAAACACAGACATTTAAATATATAAATCAAACATTTAGAACATGTTTACTACTAGATCTAATGATAGCAAACACTCAAAACATTAAAAGTAAAAAGGCATTTAGAAGTCAACAGGGTGAGGTGGTGTCCAAGTCAGAGTGATTAAGGTGCTGGCCAAAGAAAATTATTATAGGACCTATAGGGTTCTAGTTACCATCCCACTCCCACACCCGCCTCCCCATAATATCCACCCCCATTCTTTAATCCCTCCCAGAGGTTCCCAGATCCTCACAATTAAGGAGTCCTCTGAATACTGTTTAAGGACAGGAATGCAACCCAGCTCTTCATGGGGGGGGGGGGTATAAACTGTGGTATGAGGTCCTTTGGGAGGCAGATGGGGGTGCTTTTTCTCGTGATGGTAAGGTGTCTCTATCCATGTTGGTAAAAGTCCTATAGTGCCAAGATCTTATGGATTGGCTTAACATAGTTGGATTGCAAAGCAGGCTCTGCGTCCAGTTCTGGCTGTTTTATCTGCTGCTGGCATCAGGTGAGATGGCACAGCTGTGGAGGCCACGGCCAGTATGTTTGGAAAGGCTGGCCCCAGGCAGGAGTTCTAAGGTAGAGTTCCCACCTTCCGGCTGCCTCTGCCACCCAGCAAAGCAGGCTCTGGGTCCAGTGCCGGCCACTTCAACTGCTGCTGGCATCAGGAGAGATGGCACAGCTGTGGGGGCCACACCCAGTATGTTTGGAAAGGCTGCCCCCAGGCAGGAGTTCTAAGGTAGAGTTCTCACCCTCTGGCCATTTCTGCAGCTCAGCAAAGCTGGACTGTTCTCTGACCTACAAGAAGCACTGCTTGAATATCAAGCAAAAAATGGGCACTAGAAACAATATCATACGAAAGCTGACTGACACAACCTGGGGATTACAACCAGACACAGTGAAGAATTCTGCCCTTGTGCTTTGCTACTCTGCTGCTGAGTACGCATGACCAGTGTGGAACATATCTCACCATGCTAAAGATGTGCCACATTATCACAGGATGTCTGCACCCTACACCACTGGAGAAATTACACTGTTTAGCCGGTATTGCACCACTTGACATCCGCCAGGAAGTAGCAGCCAATAATGAAAGGACCAGAGCGGTGACATCTCCGGCCCATCCCCTGTTTGGATATCAGCCAACATGCTAACTTCAATTTAGCACAGTTTTATATTATTACTTAGTTCAAATCAATAGTGAATGGCTATTTTTGTTAATTGTATGTTATTGTATAATGTGTTACGAGGTTAACTGTTTTATACCGTGTTACTGTAGCATTGAATTTTTGCTGGTTTTGCTGTTCTTGTTGTTAACCGCTGTGAGTCGCCTAAGGGCTGAGAACAGCGGTATACAAATAAAGTAAATAAATAAATAAATCATTTATTTCAATCATAGACCAGCACAGGAAATAGAAGTCTCATTTTTATACACACTTGGTACGTTTAGTACATTAAAAATATAAATCTAATTACGGAAGCACAATATGGGTGATGGAGCAGAAGGGGAAACAGGGTAAAAACATACAATGCACAGATCCATTACCAAATTGTAGATTCAAGGAAGATGATTACTGGACACACAGTTAACTTTTGGGACTTTAGTTACTTTAGTCCTCTTTGCAGATTCAATAATTTATTTATGTATTATTATTATTACACTGACGCTAAATGGCTGGCTGCTGCAACCCTCATTGGGCTTTCTGATGCTGAGCACTGCATTCCGGTAAATGTAGCTTAGAGCAGGGCCTTTTGAATTCTCTACCACAGGGGGCCTTGCCTTCCTAAACTACATGTCCCAGAATGCTGTGTTCTCAGTCTCCCACCCAGCCCAGCTAGCTGCCCTTTCTTATGGTACCAGTAAGCAGCCTAGGGTCTAATAATGTCCTCTTTATCTTTACCAAAGTTGCTTACTGCTTATACTGAAAATTAAACTGACTTTGGGAGGCTTCTGAATGTTACAGAATCTTGACAAAATTATTGCAGAGTGTTTTGATTCTTAAATTTTTCTCTCCCCCCCCCTTTTTTTTGCATGTTTCTTAATAGTGATTCATTTGCATGAATCTAACAAATTGCTAATGACTTAACAAGACTAACAATAATTTTGCACAGCCCTGATGATGATAGATAGATAGATAGATAGATAGATAGATAGATAGATAGATGATAAATAGATAGATAGATATGGATGGAGTTAAAATGTACCTGTTTCAGCTTACAAACATATTCAACTTTAGAACAAAACTGCAGACTGCCTGTATATCCAATCCTCCAAGCTTTCCATGCAGCCACGATTAAGTTTTTAACAAAACCCCATTTTCCGGTAGTGAGCAACTCCATCTCTCTCAACATAAAAGGGCGACTATATGGCTGGAAAAATGTGAGATAAGAATGGAGGAAGGACCTATTGCACCAGAAGATGCAGTGTGCACAAACCCAGGTCTGTTTTTTTTTTCAGAGCTCCAGACTCCTGTGAAGCCCTTGCTTTTTCAGATGTCTTCCACAGACTTATGACAACCTTTCAGAGAATCTGATGAGTCTGTCACTGCTTGCTTGACTAGAGTTCAGAAATACCCAAACTCCTCTCCTCACTGAATATGACCCATTTTTGCACTCTGAACCTAGCTACAGTGCTTGAAGTAAGATGGGGATTATATTGGAAAGTGGGGGGAAAGGAAGAAAAATTGGGACATTTTGAAATCAGCTGAAAAATGATTAACTGGAACTTTCCCTGTCAAATCATAACAGTTGGAAGGTATGCACTCCTCTATGAACATGGTTTCTGTTTGATGGACTGTTCTGTCCCAGTCCAGGTATTTGAGAAGGTATTTGGCCTTAGTTGAGTCATGTCTGTTCCTCAGCCTGAGGTGATAAAAGGACAAAATGGAGATTAAAGAATTGCAGTAGTCCTGGGACTTCTGGGTGCATGGTCATGGAGGAGAGACGCACGCACTAGAGCTCTGCGAAAGTGTGTGAGCGATGGGGCTGATCGGGTAGAGCTTGGCTCCCTTCCCCTCGGTGGATCGAGGCAGAGGGGAACAGCGAAACCGGGTGGGTCAGCCGATGGTCCGAAAGGGGGTTCCCTCCTCAAGAGGGGACTCCTGAAAGGACCCGGTATTGACTCCAAGGTACGGCGGATCGCCCCAAACGCAGCAGACATATAGTCTGAATATCTCCGACCGCATGCTCTTTTAATGCAAAGAGAAGGAGAGGAGGAGGTAAGGAAAAATTACAAGGAAGGAGGGGGTGTCAGAAGAAAACCTTAAAATACTTTCCCTAATAATAAGGATTTTTGTGAAGAAGAGGGGAAGAAGAAGAAAGAGGAGGAGAGGAAAGGAGGCAATAGAGTTAAAGAAATAAACAGCAACTACTTGGGAGACAAAGTTTGGTGAGATCTAAGTACAGCCGGAAAGGCTAAAGGGAAAAGAAAAACCAGGAAAAAAGAAAGAAAGTATAAGCTTTAAAAGCCTAAAAAATTGAAGTCCAAAGCCAAAAGAGCTTAAAGAATCAGAAGGAGAGGGGGGAAGTGAAGGTCCAGAAAGGAGAACATAAGAGTAAGAAAATAAGATATAAGAAGACAAAGAAAGGAGCGAGAAGCACAGTGCAAGCACAGAGAAACTCTGAAAAAATACTGAAAGAAATATAGAGGTGCTTGCGAGAAATATAGAGGTGACCGGTGTCTGAGATTGGTGATTATAGAAAGAGAGAAGGAGAGCTGGAAATGAATTTGGAGAGAGAAGACAGTTTCAATAAATTGGGAAATTGAGAAACTAAGCAACTAAGCAACAGAAATATAGTACATAATACATAGTCAATATATAATATATAGGAGGAAAAAATAAGGAAAACAGAGAAATACAGAGAAATACAGGGAAGACTTAGCTAACACACTAAGGTAACACTAAAGTAACATCAACAAATCAAACAAAAGAAAAAACTGACCTTGAAAGAATTTTGTTTTGTCTGCGGAGAAGGTGAGGGTGGAGTTCAGAAGAGGAGGAGGAGGACTGATTGTTGAAGGACGCCACGAGGCTTAGAGAAGGAAGAGGAAGCTGAGGGAAAGCAGATCTCGCGGGAAGGCAAAATAACGCGATAGCAGAGAAGAGAGAAGTGACGAAAGAAGAACCAGGAAGTCAGGGAAACAACGCGAGAAGTAAAAGGGAGAGCACGAGATTTGGTGGCAAATCAACTAACGTGAGAGCGCAAAGAGAGGAAAAACTGCGAGAACAGGAACGGGAGCAGGAAAGAGACTTGAAGGGACCCAAACAAGAAAGTAAAAAAGAGAGCCTCATAGAAGATAGAGGAAAGAAGGGGAAAGATAAGAAAGAGAAGGAAGCGACGAGAGAAAGAACGCGGTGAGGTAAGAGGGAAGAAGGTGACGGAACGGGGGAAAAAGAAACCAATTCGAGGTGGTAAGACTGAGAAAAGATTTAGACGGAACAGGAGGAGGGGTGAAAAGCAGAAAGGAGGTGGGAAAAAAGAACAGGGAAGAGCAGAAGAAAAGGAGGAGAGGAAGAAGAAGAACGAAAAATAAATAACCAGGAAAATACTGACAATATATAGTAATAATAACAATAATAAATAAAACAAAAATATTATAAAAATATTCAACAAAAAAATTAAAATAAAATAAAGGAACTTAATATAAAAATTGACAAAAATTTATAAAGTCAGTATAAAAAGAATAATATATTTTATTGAAGGAAACAAAGCACAAGACTACCAAGAGAAGGGTTGGTGCATAAACCACTATAAAGACAAGCAAAACTTACAAAGACAACAAAATGTATAATACAAGGAATAAGACAGAGAAGACTGACAAGACTGACAAGACTGACAGGACTGACAAGACAGAGAAAACGGAAAAGACAGAAAGAGAACAGAAAGAAACAAAAGGTACAGGAAGAAGAGCATCCATTCTAGAGGAACAGAATTTGAAGGACCTCTTAGAAAAAATGACAGAAAAAGTAATGAAAGAAATCCAAACAGTACAAGAAAAACAAGACCTAGCGCAAAAAGTATCAAAAGAACAAATGACTGAGTTGAAGAGAGAAATAAAAGAGGAGATAGGAGGAGTAAAAAAAGAACTAACCCTAATGCAGCAAGAACTAAAGGAACCGAAAATGGAAAAAAAAGAGATTTAAAAAACGCAAGAAGGCATACAAGAAAAAATGAAGAATTTAGAGCAAAAGGCAGCGAGACTTGAAGAAAGATGTGAAAGAATGGAGACGAAAGAACTGGAATTTCAACTAAGACTGAGAAATATTGATGAAGACCCAAAGGAGAACATAAGAGACAAAGTGATAGAAATTCTAGCGGAACTAATAGAATATACAGACCAAGAAATGCAAGATCAAACAGATAGAGTGTACAGGGTAAACTCCAGCTTCGCAATGAGGAATAGAGTGGCGAGAGACGTGGTGGTACACTTTGCAAAAAAATCAACAAGGGATGAAATTTTGAAAATAAACAATAGAAGAACAGTCTATTATAAAGGGAAGAAAATTATTATATTGAAGGAGTACCCAAATGCGATAATTGCAAGAAGGAGAAAGTATAATTTCTTAACAGAAGTGTTAAAAAATTACAAGATAAGGTACAGATGGGAAAGAGAAGAAGGACTAATGGCCACGTATAGAGAACAAAGGTATTGGATTAAAAACGTAGAAAGAGCTAAGGAGTTCCTGGAGAAGATAAGAAGAGAAGAGACAGAGAGAGAAAGAGTTTTAAAGAGAGAAAAATGAAGAAAAGAGACAGAGAGGAGAGAGCAGGAGAAAGAGAAACGAGAAAGAAGATCCAAAAAAGAAAGGAGAAAATGGAAACAAGGAGGATAACAGTGACCAGAATAGACTGGAAGGAAAGGAGGACAGAGAAGGAGACCAAACAGGAGGAGGCGCACAAGGAGGAGAGATAGAGAAAGAGACTGAGGAAGAGAAGGAAGGAGAGGAGTTAGAGGAGGAGAGGAAGGAAGAAAAAGAAGAGGAAGGAGAAGACACAGCAGATCAAGACAAACAAAGATGTATGAATTAAAAATATACTCAAATAATATTAATGGTATTAATGCCCCAGGGAAAAAAAATATTCAATAGACTGAAAAAGAAAAAGTTTCATATTGTGGCTCTACAAGAAACCCACATAAAGCAAGAACACATACTTCAATTAGAAAATAAGGGACTAGGACAAACATTTAGACCAACCGTCTAGAGATTACACCTGAATCATAACAACCTTATCTAATTGCTATTACCATCATCCTCGTAAGAGTGTGATTACATATCACTAACATAGTACATTCCTTGGTTGTCTTTTGCTGCTAATTTGATATAAGAACGCAATATAGCACTTTAAGGCGCCTGCCACTTGCTGCTAATTTATACTAGCACTTACGCCCCCTTCCTTATCCCTCTATGCCGCACTTTAGTTAGCGTCGAGAACCAATTTCGGGTACCTATTGCACTTTAGATCTTGCACTCTATGTATGTGCCCCAACGGCACGCAGTGTGTTGTTGACTGAGTGGTATTATTGACTGTGTTGCACTTAAGACTCTTGCACTTTACGAACTATCCAACTGGTGTGGCTGGAACGCCTATCACCATCTGAATCTATTGTTATCCATGTGGTTCCCCATCCCCCTATTTGTACTGTCCCTGTTACTACTGACTAGTGGAAGGGGCAAGGGAGGAGGTGGGCTGGAGCCTGTGAACAAAAATGAGGCGGGGAGGGGGGAGGAAGGGGAGCAAGGGTGTTGGCAAGGGCCAACAAACCAAACAACTAGGGAAGCAGAAATTAAGACCTTGATATTGGATTGCGCCATGGAGGGGGGGAGGTGTTCCACTAGCCGAGGGGCCCCCATAGAGGTCGTGGTGGGGAGGAGGAGATGCGGAAAAAGGAGACCTCAAATTTGGCCTAATTCAGACCGCTTATCTACATTAACAATCCCCAATCGGTCTCCTAAGGTAAATTGGTGTAACCAGGTGAGCGGGCCCTCTGGATTGAAGGTGGTGCTGTTGAACGCCAGATCTGTCAATGGAAAAACGACCTGGATCCAGGACCTAATCCTGGATGAGCGGGCAGATCTGGCGTGCATTACGGAGACCTGGCTGGATGAAGCTGGAGGCGTAAATCTTACCCAGCTTTGTCCTCCAGGCTTCTCCGTACAGCACCAACCGAGATCCGGAGGACGGGGAGGCGGGGTCGCAGTGGTCTATAGAGATTCCATCCATCTGACCAGGAGTCCCATCCCGCAGACCACAAATTTTGAATGCGTCCACCTGAGGGTGGGTGACCGGGACAGAATAGGGATTCTGCTAGTGTACCGTCCACCTCGCTGCACTACAGTCTCCCTACCTGAGCTAGCGGAGGTGGTCTCGAGCCTGGCATTGGAGTCTCAACGGCTTCTTGTGCTGGGGGACTTCAACATCCATGCCAAGGCGACCCTCACAGGAGCGGCTTAGGACTTCATGTCCGCCATGGCAACCATGGGGCTCTCCCAACGAATAACTGGCCCCACCCACAGTGCTGGACATACATTGGACTTGGTTTTCTGCCAGGGATGGGAGCAGGGTGGCGGTGTGGAGGAGTTGTCCATCTCTCCGTTGCCATGGACCGACCACTTCCTGATCAGATTTAGGCTCACTGCGCCCCCTAACCTCCGCAAAGGTGGAGGACCCATTAAGATGGTCCGCCCCAGGAGGCTTATGGATCCGAATGGATTCCTGACGGCTCTTGGGGATTTTCCCGCCACCTCGGTAGGTGACCATGTCGAGGCCTTGGTCGCTCTCTGGAATGGGGAGATGACCAGGGCAATTGACATGATCGCTCCGGAACGTCCCCTCTCAAGTAACCGAGCTAAACCAGCTCCTTGGTTTACTGAGGAGCTGGCAGCGATGAAGCGAAGGAAGAGGGAACTAGAGAGCGTGTGGCGCTCGGACCCAAGCGAGCCAAATCGAGCACGGTTTGTGTCCTTTCTAAGGGCATATGCCGCGGCAATAAAAGCCGCAAAGAAAACTTTCTTTGCGGACACTATTGCGTCTGCAAAAAACCGTCCGGCGGAGTTGTTTCGGATTGTCAGAGGTCTTTTAACTCCCTCCACTTCAGGCGGGAGCCCTGACAATTCGGCCACGCGCTGTGAAGCATTTGCTCGGTTCTTTGCAGACAAAGTCGCTTTGATCCATTCTGGGCTGGACACCATATTAAATGCAGTCTCCGTGGATGTGACATGAGCACCTGCTTGTCCTATTTTGATGGATTCTTTTCAGTTTGTGAAGCCCGAGGATGTGGATAAGATACTTGGAGGAATGAGGCCCACCACGTCCATCCTAGACCCCTGTCCATCCTGGCTTCTGAAGGAGGCCAGAGGGGGATTGGCTGAGTGGGTAACGGTGGTGGTTAATGCCTCCCTTCGGGAAGGCAAGATTCCAGCGAGCCTAAAACAGGCTATTATAAAACCGCTGTTGAAGAAACCATCATTGGACCCCACTAAATTTGACAACTTTCGGCCTGTTTCCAATCTTCCCTTCTTGGGCAAAGTCATGGAAAGCGTGGTGGCCTCACAACTCCAGGTATTCTTGAGAGACACGGATTATCTGGATTCAGCACAGTCTGGTTTCAGACCGGGACATGGTACCAAGACGGTCTTGGTCGCCTTAGTGGATGATCTGCGCCGGGAGCTAGACAGGGGGAGTGTGTCCCTGTTGGTGCTCCTGGACCTCTCAGCGGCCTTCGATACCGTCGACCACGGTATCCTTCTGGGGCGTCTTGCGGAAATGGGTGTTGGGGGCACTGCTTTGCAGTGGCTCCAGTCATTTCTGGAGGGCCGTACCCAGAAGGTGTTATTGGGGGACTCCTGTTCAACACCACAGCCTTTGACCTGTGGGGTTCCACAGGGCTCTATATTGTCCCCCATGCTGTTTAATATCTACATGAAGCCGCTGGGTGAGATCATCCGGAGTTTCGGGGTGCGGTGTCATCTGTACGCAGATGATGTCCAACTCTGTCACTCCTTTCCACCTGCTACTAAGGAGGCTGTCGAAGTCCTGAACCGGTGCCTGGCCGCTGTAATGGTCTGGATGAGGGCGAACAAACTGAAATTAAATCCAGACAAGACAGAGGTACTCCTGGTCAGTCGCAAGGCCGAGCAGGGTATAGGGTTACAGCCTGTGCTGGATGGGGTCGCACTCCCCTTGAAGGCGCAGGTTCGCAGCTTGGGTGTGATCCTGGATTCATCGTTGAGCCTGGATCCCCAGGTTTCAGCGGTGACCAGGGGAGCATTTGCACAGCTTAGGCTCGTCCGCCAGCTGCGCCCGTACCTTGGGAAGTCTGACTTGGCCACGGTGGTACACGCTCTGGTCACATCCCGCCTTGACTACTGCCACGCTCTCTACGTGGGGCTGCCCTTGAAGACGGCCCGGAAGCTTCAGCTAGTCCAGCGCGCGGCAGCCATGTTGTTAACAGGAGCAGGACGCAGGGAGCATACAACGCCCTTGTTGTTCCAGCTCCACTGGCTGCCGATTTGCTACCGGGCCCAATTTAAGGTGCTGGTGCTATCCTACAACGGTTCCGGCCCAAAGTACCTTGCGGACCGCATCTCGGCCTATGAGCCCACGAGGACCTTGAGATCATCTGGGGAGGCCCTTCTCTCGATCCCGCCTGCCTCACAGGCACGTCTGGCGGGGACGAGAGAGAGGGCCTTCTCGGTGGTGGCCCCCCGGCTGTGGAACTCCCTCCCTGCTGACATCAGACAGGCGCCCTCCCTTATGGCCTTTCGTAAGGGCCTGAAGACATGGCTTTTCGAGATGGCATTCAACTGAGTGCTATGTTACTGGAAATGACAACCGGAATGGATTACGACTACGAGATTGATTATGATTCCATGATAAGACGGAGCAGATTATTTTAGTATAATTAGATGTTGTGTATTAGTAATATGTTAGTTCTGTTGTCTTGGCTTATTGTAAATTGTCTTTTATGTGCTGTACACCACCACGAGTCGCCCTAGGGCTGAGAGCAGCGGTTAATAAATGCAGGAAATAAATAAATAAATAAATAAATAAATAAATAAATAAATTTATATCAGCGGCTCAAGAAAAGAAAAAGGGGGTGGTGACATATATAGACAGTAACATCCCAGCGGAACTCGCTTTCAAAGATGAGGAGGGAAGAATGGTGGGAGTTAACATCAAAATTAAAAATCAAAAAATTCTAATTTGCAATATTTACGCCCCCAACGAATCAAAGATAAAATTTACAGAAAAGCTTAAAAAAAGTATAGAGGACCAAACATACGATCAATTAATAATACTGGGTGATTTTAACGGGGTCATTGACAGAGACCTAGATAGAAGTAAACAAAATTATATAACAAAAAAAGTAAAGATAAAGGGAACTTACCGAAAATATTGACAAAATGGCTAGAAAAACTAAAATTAAAGGACATATGGAGATTCAAAAACGGGGATAAAAAGGACTATACATATTACTCGGCCAGATTCCAAAACTGGTCGAGAATAGATATGGCATGGGCGTCACCACAAATTGTAGGGGATGTGACTAGCATACAAATTACACCCAGATTGGATTCGGACCATTGTCCCATTGAAATAAAAATCAAATTGGCAGAGAGAACAAGGAGATGGAGATTAGACAAAAACTTAATAAAAAAAGAAGAAGATATAGAGAAAAACAGAAAGATTTTAAGGGAATACTTCGAGATAAATGACAATTCAGAAACAAATATATTGACATTATGGGAAGCAAGTAAAGTAGTGCTAAGGGGAAACTTTATACAACAAAAAGCAATAAAAAATAAACAAAAATATCAGAAAATTGAGGAAATTATGGGTGAAATAAGGAAGGAAGAGGAAAACCTAAAAAAGAACCCAAAGAAGAAAGAAATAATAAAAAAATTAGAATATTTGCGCAAACAATTAGATTATCTAGAATTAGAGGAGAGAGAGAAACAGCTGAAGTTTATAAAACAAGACTTCTTTTTAAATGCGAATAAATCAGGAAGGTGGTTAGCCAACAAATTAAGGAAAAGAAAAGAAAAAACGCACATAGCTAAGCTAAAAAACGGTGACATAGTATATACACAGGAAGAGGAAATAAGAAAACAATTTTTTGATTTCTATAAAAAACTATATCAAGATGAAAAAATAGACCAGGAAAAGATCCACCAATACCTAGGAAAACAGAAATTACAAAAAATAACAGATGAACAAAGGGAAATATTGAATAAAGAAATTTCGGAACAAGAAGTAAGGACAGCAATAAGAAATTTAAAACCCAACAAAGCCCCAGGCCCCGATGGTTTATCTGCGGGTTACTACAAAACATTCCATCAAGAACTAACACCCTATTTAAAGGAAATAATGAACAATATAAGAATAAATAAAGAAATACCCAACTCATGGAAAGAAGCGAACATAACAGTAATTCGGAAAGAGAATTCCAACCCAGAAGAAGTAAAAAATTATAGGCCTATATCCTTGTTAAACGTGGATTATAAATTTTTTAGTAACATCTTAGCGGAGAGACTGAAGAAGGTCCTTGCCACATATATAGATGAAGATCAGGCGGGTTTCTTACCCAATAGACATCAAAAAGAGAATGTTAGGACAATAATAGATTTAATTGAGTACTATGAAACCAACCATTAAAAAAAATAATGTTCATGGCAGTAGACGCTGAAAAAGCGTTTGATAACGTTAATTGGAATTTTTTTAAAAGCTTAATTAAGGAATTAGACATGGGATATTATTTTCAAAATGCGGTAGAGGCGATATATGAGAATCAAGAGGCAAAAGTTATAGTAAATGGACAGGAAACTGAAAAAATAAAGATAGAAAAAGGAACAAGACAGGGGTGCCCCCTCTCCCCTTTAATATTCATTTTAACATTGGAAGTCTTATTAAGAAAAATAAGAGAGGAAAAAAATTTGGCAGGAGCAAAAATTCAGGGACAAGAATACAAATACAAAGCCTTCGCGGACGATATAATTTGTATTATAGAAAATCCAAAAACAAAATTAGACCAATGGTTAGGAGAAATAAAAAACTTTGGGGAAGTGGCAGGATTTAAAATCAACCTAGAAAAAACGAAAGCAATAACAAAAAATATAGATAAGAAAGAACAAGAAGAAATAGGGAGAAAATGGAATGTACAAATAGTAACTAAATTAAAATATTTAGGAATTAACTTAACAGCAAAGAACTTACATTTGCTACAAAACAATTACCTAAATAAGTGGAAGGAAATAAAAAAGACATGGAAAATTGGAAAAATAAGAATTTATCATTATTAGGAAGGATAGCAACAATCAAAACGAAAATATTGCCGAAAATGTTATTTATCTTTCAAAATCTGCCAATAATAAGAAATATGAAATTATTCAAAGACTGGAACAGAGATATAAAGAAATTTATTTGGAATCATAAAAAACCAAGAATCCACTACAATAACTTAATAGAACAAAAGGATAAAGGAGGGCTAGCAGCACCATACTTGAAATTATACTATGAATCAAGTGGATTGGTCTGGGCTAGAAATTGGGTAATGCTAAAAAAGAAAAAATTATTGACATTAGAAGGAGCAGACCTAAGGGGAGGGTGGCATCTCTACATTTGGTACAAGGGGAGGGAAAAGGAAAAAAACTTTGGAAATCATTTCGTGAGGTCCGCAATCTTGAAGGTATGGGAAAAATATAAAAAGAAATTTTATACAAAGACACCATTATGGGTATCACCATTGGAGGCGACTCAAAGGAGATGTATGGGATGGAACGATTGGCCGAAATATAAAGAAATTTTGAAAAATTATCAGGGAAAATTAATATTAAAGGAACAACAGGAATTAATTACCATAGAGAAAAAAATATCATGGTTACAATATTGGCAAATCAAAGAGAAGTATAAATTGGATAAAGAAATAGGGTTCTCAAAGGGTAAAGACTTTTGGGACAAAATATTAGAAACAGAAAGGAAACTAATAACAAAAATATATAAACAACTCTTAGAATGGCAATTAGAATCTAAAGAGGATAAAAATTACATGAAAAGATGGAACGAAAATTTAAGAAGAAACATTAGACAAACAGAGTGGAAGGAAATCTGGAGGAAAAGGCTAAAATATACATATGCCACTGATCTTAGGGAAAATTGGATCAAAATGTCACTAAGATGGTATCTAACACCAAAAAAGCTAGGAAAAATATATAACAACACAAGTTCCACCTGTTGGAAATGCAAGAAGAAAGAAGGCTCCTATTTTCATATGTGGTGGACCTGTGAAAAAGCGAAAGACTATTGGAAGAAGATACAAAAAGAAATACAAAATATGTTAAAAATAAAATTACCAATGAAACTAGAGTTGTTCCTACTGGGTATGTACGATAACAATTTAGAAAAAAATAAAGATAAAATATTATTTTTAGCCTTAATGGCTGCAAGGATGTGCTATGCAAAAAAATGGAGGCAAACAGAAATACCAGAAGAAGATGATTGGAGAATAAAAATGTTGGACATTAGTAACTTAGACAGACTTTCTTTTCTACTACTGAAAAACAAGGAGACTGGAAGAAAAGAAACAGACTGGAAAGACGTCATCGAATACTTAAGGGGAAAGAAGAAAGAGACAATGATATAGAGGAGAAAGGAGAAATCTAGGATGGAAACCAAAGAAGAGGGGAAAGAAATCTAGAAGAGAAGAAAAATAAAGAACTATTTCTTTTTTTTCTCTTTTACTCTTAGCTTATACTTTAGGATAAGATTAAACAAGATGAACAGAAGATTTTCGGAAGACACCAGGAGGTCGAGATACCCCTATTTCTGGGCTTCTTATTTTAATCCTTTTTCTTTCTTTCTTTCTTTCTTCTTTTTTTTTTTGACCCCCCCCCCACCTTTACTCACTTTAGCTAGTTTCTCCCCACCTTTATACTTAACCCCTCTTCCCCCCTATATATATATATTCTTTCTTCTTCTTCTTCTTCTCTTTCTCCTTTTTGTCTTTTTACCTATAAGCATACCTTTATGTTAAAACCTCAATAAAGATTATTTTTTTAAAAAAAAGAATTGCAGTAGTCCTCATTTTCCATCTTTGAATGTGAGAGAACTTGAACTAGTAGCAGTTAATAATCGCAATAGCAGTAATAATGTGTAAAGCTGCAATTGCTATTTTTCTTAAGGGCACCTTTTTTACTTTATTTGTGAAGGCAATGCTGGAAGAATTACACAAAATATCTATGAGAAATTAATTATTCTATATGTGGTAAATAAGATTATGAAATAACACAGAGAGATGGGATAACAGGAAATTATGGGGTTTTTTTTAAAAAAAAAAAAAGATCTTGCAGTTAGGTACAGAGCCAATGTGGTGGTTTGAGAATTGGACTGCACCTCTGGAGACCAGGGTTCAAATCCTTGCTCAGCTATAGAAACCCACTGGGTGACCCTGGGCCACTTATACTCACTCAATCTCAGATGAAGGCAAAAGCAAATTTGAACAAATCTTGCCAAGAGAATCCCAGGATAGGGTCTCAATAATTCAGAAATGACTTGAAGGTACACTAAGCTGATAGCTGACTGCTTGTGATATATATTTCCAGTGAGCTCATGTGTTGACTGAAGTAACCTAAACTCAGTAAAAAAATACACCCTCTGACTCATAGTTAAAGTAAGGTAACATAGACATGAAGGTTTCCCTCTCTGTGTGGTTAAAAGCTCTAGGGTAGTTCTTCATATTGTAATGCACACAACTTGTGGACTCAGGTGCAAGACAGTTATCCAATTCAGGGATTGCATTTTGATCTATTCCAGCAAAATGTTTACTTCTTTCCAGGCTGTTTGTCCAAGGAATAATAATCTTGGGTTTATCCTAGGAATAATAATCTTGGCTTCAGCTGTCCATGCGGAGGGGTTTCGGGGAGGTTATAAATCCCAAGGATACATTCTGAAGTATTTATCATGTGCTCTGTTGCTATGCCTGTGTCTGAAACAGATGTATTAGGATTAAGGAAATGTGATTAGCCCAAAATATCTTAAATATTTGAGAAAGGATTTGGTGACATTTTCCCATTAAAAATAATTGGTTCCTTCTGTGTTAACTAGTGGGATACACATGAAAGGCCATTGGCAGTGGGACAGGATGAGGTATTTCAGCTGTTGTTCATACAGATGGATCACTCCAAGATGTACAGATGTGATGCACATTAAAAATGTAAAGTTAAAGCTTTCAAAACATTCATGATTCATAGATGGCCTGGGAGACAAGGAGCAAAACACTGACATTTAGTTGGCATTGTACTGCTTCCATTCTTTTACAGGGAGAATGTAGTGGTCGAAATTAATATACTCTGGAACAAATCTTTTCCACATGTAGATATTTACATAATTGTGTGTACAGTCTTTGCAAATAGAGCTTTCAATGGCATGGATAGGACAATAGAGTTGTCCTAATTGAAGTGTACATTACCAACCAGCCATCTGTAATTTATGAATGAGATATAAAAACGTAAAGCCAAAATTGTGATGGTATTTCCATACCAACTCAATGAACTTTTCTTCCTCTCTATTCCCATGAAGACTTCAATGACACCCTAAAATTGGCTGTAGTTGGGTTTTGCAGATTTTGAGAAGTATGGGGTGGTGCAATAGGAAGAGGAAATCACCAGTGCAGAAGTTGTTTTACTGGAAGATGTGCCTCCTTCGGGTAAGATAAGTAAGCATTTACTAAAGTTGTGCTAAGTTTTGAGAATTTTTAATGTTCATCATAAAAAGTTATATGTTTCAGTGTAGGAATTCTTTATGAAGTACAGCAATAAACGATCTTTGGTAATAAGCCGCAGCAATATTGGCTTAAAGTTAGCACCCTAAATCTGCAAGGAAATACTCACCTATCAAGACTACTTCAGCATTTCTCAACCTGGTGGTTGAGACCCTTGAGGGGACATGAGGGGGTGTCAGAGGGGTCACCAAAGATGATCAGAAAACACAGTATTTTCTGTTGGTCAAGGTGGTTCTGCGTGAGAAGTTTGGCCCAATTCTATCATTGGTGGGGTTCAGCATGCTCTTTGATTGTAAGTGAACTATAAATCCCAGCAACTACAACTCCCAAATGTCAAGATCTATTTTCCCCAAACTCCACCAGTGTTCACATTTGTGCATATTGAGTATTCGTGCCTAGTTTGGTCTAGATCCATCATTGTTTGAGTCCACAGTGCTCTCTAGATCTAGGTGAACTACAACTTCAAAACTCTCCCCCTACTTTATCTTCACATCTCTAAGGACCCATCCACACTGTCATACGGTGCACTTTCAGAATGTAGTGACTCTAAATGGGTCACCATTTCCTGGATGCCATGATGGTCATTCAGCCATTGGTATTCTTCCCACTGACCGTCTGTATTTGGTACCTGCAAGTAATTATCACAATTGTTGTTTGTATTTGTTTGAGTACGCTGTGGGGCTTTCCTATATAGATTTTTTTCCCAATTGTCACAATTTTTGGTTTTGATTTAGGATCTTACCTAGCTTTTGGCAAGGAACAGGAACTACACATACACCTTCCCCAATCTGTGGCTCCTCTGAGAAAAGTTTAGGTCAGAAACAGCTGGATTATTTTGCATCTTTAACGGCAGGAGAACCAGTCAGTAGCATGTGCCCATAGGGATCCACTGTCATCCCAAGGGCTTACTTACTTAAGCAATCCCTCGTTGACTGAGTAAGATTGTCCTCCAAGTTCTGTGTCCTGGCGGTGGGTACGTAGATGACTGTGGAGCCCTATTCTTGACTCGCATGTTCTCCAGTGAGGGCATCAGTTTCCAGGTGGAAGGAAGTCCCAATCAGGGTTGGCACATTTCTCTCTTTCACCTCTATTAATGCTGCTTCAAATTCTACAGCACTGCTGGTCACAGCTGACCTCCAGCTAAAGTGCTCAAGGGCAAGGGCTTCCCAGTTCTTGGTGTCAATGCCACAATTTTTAAGGTTGGCTTTGAGCCCATCTTTAAATCTCTTTTTCCTGTCCTCCAAAATTCTGTTTTCCATTCTTGAGTCCGGAGTAGAGCAACTGCTTTGAGAGACGGTGGTCGGGCATTCGGACAACGTGGGTGGTCCAGCAGAGTTGATGGCGAGGATTTTTCAGACATCCCAAGGACATCCCAGATCCATCTCATGTTTGGATCCACTATCCTATAGCATCTCACTACCTTAAAGTTGTAACCAATAGCACTGTGGCCTTGTGTTAGTCCATACCTCCAACATATGTCCAACCAGGACATATGTGCTCTATCAACATCAAGAGTGTGTTCAATATCTCAAAAGTTATTAATGAGGAAGAAACCTCAAGCTTAGGAAAGGCTGCATTAGTTTCCTTTGGCCATAATCTACTAAAATGAAAAGATACCACTCCCTCCAGTTTCCTCTCTTGCTGAGCTAATTGGGTGCAGATTGCTTTTGCACTTTGAACTCAGCTTGCAGCAATTGAAGTAAGCTGAGGACAAAGAGAGAAACTGGGAGGAGGACAGAGAAACACCAAAACTGCGATGATAGAGAATTGGGAGAGCCCTGCCAAATCAGAAAAATTGAACATAATGTTATCCCAGTGTATATCTGTTTGTGTGTTTGCTTTGAGTCCAAATAACCATTCACCACTGGGACCACAAATACACTAGAGCTGTTTTTGTCCTACTACAGGAGCTGTACGTAGGAGACCCAGGAAGCAATGAGGCAAGAACGCACCTCCTACCCCGCAGTTGGATGCCACAGTTCAGAAGACTTAAACTGTCCTTCTGGAAGCAGGCTTTCTAAATCCTGACTGACAGTAAACACAGCAAGAGTGTTGGGTCAAATGCAATTAGACTGGAAGTAATGCTGAAGTGACAACAAAAACCCATTTCCTTTCTCTCAACTGAGGTCATGGATGGTACAGTCAAATATACTTACTGCCTTTCTCACTATCCATCACCACCACAGCTAAAATGCACAACATTTCTTATTTAACATCCAGAAATAGCTCCATGTCTCTCTTCATGAGGATCCCAGATACATGTAAGACATTACACCAGAATACATTCTAGTAACTGGATTATTTTTCTTTCCTGTGCAAAATTGTTTCCAGTATAGTCATATCATGGCATGCTGCCGTACAACTGAAAAGAGAGAAAAACTTTTTTTCTGAGTGGCAAAATTATATCCTTAAATTCATTTATTGTGGCACAAGCCATAAATGGAAAACTGATCTGGATATGCACAGAATTTGTCACTTACAAAAACCATTCTTCCTGGTGGTGGGCCCTTGAAATCTGTAATCAAAATAATTCATAGTATGATTCCCTACATCTCTAATGTGAATTCAAATATATGGCAAATTCGTATGGATGATATGATTGAATTTAGGAAAATGATATGTACGCATACATGAATTAGATCCCAGGCAAGTTCAAACTCATGAGTATGGACCTAACCTATCCCACATTGCCTATACTTAACAGAGTACATGCACATCTCTGTATTAATATACCCACATTTACTTGATATTTACATTTGATAGGTAAGGGGAAAAATATAGCTGCGTTGAGTAAGAGAAATGTTTGTGGAATCCAACTAATTTGGGAGTTGATCAAGCATGTGACAGTGCAACCTTACTTTCAGGGATGGGAAGGGAAAAGAGTACTTTTTTGTTTCCTGCTAGCATGTAATCTTTTCCCTCATTCCTCATCCATTCTATACCATCCATTCCAAAACCAGATGTTATTAGAGTTCTACAGCATAATGAACAGTTTCAGAAGGCTAGATAAGAAAAGAAGTGTCCCATTTCCTCTCTTGGCCTGGCCCCTTCGTTCTGCAAACAAAATCCAAAAGTAGCAAGAGTATGACTAACTCAGGGTTTCACCTTCAAAATTTCAGGAAAATACCCAAATCTATCGTGACTTCAGGCCTTGTGGAAAGACAACTTACAAAAAGAAATGAATACATAATGAAATGTATGCATAAAACCCTGTGGAATCAGGGCTAGTTCAATATTGGTTCCATGCCTAATCAAGAAAAATGAAAACAACATTTATTGAAATAGCAAATGAAATGTCACCATAGTGGCATTAGAGGTTTAATAGAAATAATTTTCCCCTTTAACCCTATATATATATATATATATATATATATATATATATATATATATAGTCAAGCATTCAAGCTTTATCCTTTAAGAGGCAGTATAAGCCAGAATTGTTTTGCATGTTTCAGGTTCTACCCCCACTTCCTAGCTCTTTCTTAGTTCTCAGATGACTCCAATATGGTTTTGTTTTAAACATTCCAGCTTGGCACATGATTAGTCACCAATGAGAAAAGTATGCTTTGCTGACTTTCATAAAGTTGGTTGAAGAATAAAGTTATGCATATGTGTTTAACCAAAAAAAGACCCCAAAGAAAATACATAGCATGCCTAATCAGTACCATCAGTAAGTCCTTGTTGGGTATATGTATAAAGCTGATGGGAACATCTACAATATTTTAATGCAACCAATATTATGAAAGTGTTACAGTTGATACATGATACAGGTTTTTATCCTGCCCATAAAATCATATCAAATACACTACCATTCATTGTAGACCAGAATGGACATGAACTGGGGAATTCATAGGGGTTGATTTTTTTTCACTCCAACACAGCTACAATGGCTGTGATTTCAACTGAAGCAATGGCACGAAGACCCATCCTTCCATGGCCTCCCATTAAGGGGGATACATCCACAACAGAAATGCCTGTACAATGGGTCCTCGACAGTTGTGGGCATAACTTTAAGGTTTGGTTATTCATGGATTATTTGCTGCTGCCTCCACTCTGCAGTTTTTAATATTTTTTATTCACATTCTCAGTCTCTCTGCAATTTTTGCAAGACTGAGAGAGACTGGGCATGCAAGATGAGATTTGCAAGTCCCCATTAAAAATGGTGTAGGTCAGCAATGGAGGAAGTGGAAAGCTTCCCACTTCTGCCCTGTGGGAAAAGATGGGTTGAATTGTACTTTGCCTTTGTCTCTGTGTTAAATGTGGTTGGATAGTTTAAGATATCTGCAGCTTTTCTACCTTCTGGGGGTCTTGCACCCTAACCCCCACAAATGTGGAGTCTCAGTGGTATTTGCTAAGACTAACAGCAACCTGGCTGGCGTGAGTGGGGGAGTCTGAAATTATGTACACCCATACCTGACAAGAACACCAGTGATCCTTCCTTCTAAGCCTCATCTACATTGCCATATAAAATCTGGATTATCTACTTTGAACTGGATTATATAGCAATGTAGACTAATATAATCCAGTTTAAAGCAGACAATCAAGATTTAATATGGCAGTGTAGATGGGGCGTAAGAGGACATGTAAAGCACTGCATTGCAAAATAGGGGAAATGAAAGAATTGAAAGAATTCATTTCTGCTTTTCAGTGTGAAAATCTGATGAGTGCTTCCAAGGGCCTCTCCACACAGCCATATAACCCAGAATATCAAGGCAGAATAACCCACAATATCTGCTTTGAACTGGGTTATCTGATTCCACACTGCCATATATCCCAGTTCAAAGCAGATAATGTGGGATTTTATTCAGCTGTGTGGAAGCTGCCCAAGTGTGTAAGAAGTAGTGAACTAGATATTCATGAAGTCTACATCCTTTCCTACTTCACATTTGATCTATGCTTTGGTTCACTGACAGACTAAGGTTCAAATCCCTTCTCAGCCATGGAAACCCACTGGTCGAATCATAAACCCTAAATCTAAGAGGAAGGCAATGGCAAACCTTCTGAGAATAGAGACTTCATCACATGAATGAGGTCCAGTGTTGTGATTCGCCAGCCTCTGTGGTGAATTGGTGCGGCAATAGGGTAATCCCAGCATGGCTTAATCCCTAATGGAACACAGAGAGGTTACCATGTTGGTGGTACAATGTCCTACCATGCTGCCAACCCAGTTCACCCATAGAGCCCTGATGGAAGTCATCATACATTGTCTGAAGGGCAGCATGGGGTTCTGTGAGTGAAATGGGGCAGAAGCATCCTAGGACACTTATTTTTTCACTTGTGACGAGGTCATAAATCTTTCCCCAAACTCCTATGATTTTTATCTATGTAATTGTGTTTCTTAAAATAAAAAAACTAAAAATTAATTATAAACTGTGGCCTACTGGGGTCTTACATATGTGTCACTATATACTCAATTGGGTATTTTTGCCTGATTTGAAATGTCAGCATTTGGTTCAAATTACATAAGTAGAGTTGTACATATAGTGCTATTGTACATTTTAATTTTCTATTCTAAAATCAACTGACCATACAGAACAACAAAAGCCATACAAAATAATTGGAATTTCATGGAAGTAAACCATGCTCCAAATTAGACAACAGCATATTCACCTCCAGCTATGATGTATTTATTTGGTGCTTGGCATGAGTACTTCTAGGCATCCTTTTACAAATATGTCAAATCCGATTAACTGCATTTTCATCCAAGATGGTCTGTATTTAAGGGGACAGATCCAAAATTTATCATTCTTGGCTATCAGCCTCCAAAATGTTAGCCAACAAGATCTGCCAGTTTTTAAGACTTATTTTGAATTATGTCTACTATCTTAACATCCCTTTGTTTTATGAAACATTGTACAAGTTTTGGCTAAGATATGGAGGTGTATGAGTAATGAAAACCAGAGCTCCAAGGGGGATAAATAAATAATTTTAACTTGGAATAGGTAACACCTGCTGTTCTGTCTCTTAGGTAACTCACTCTTTTCAAAACGAAATATGGCTTTCATTGTGTTAACGGCTATCCTCCCCTAGCTCCAGCAAGGTAATTTGACTATTGAATTATGCACAATTGCTGGCAAAATTGTTCCTGATGAGACTAGATTTCTGTTCGGCAGAAACTAAAAATATTATGTTGGCCAAGAACAGATTTGGGACTGGCAGGCAAGGCAATTCCACTCTCCCTCCTTCCTCACTTGGCCTTTCCAGAAAACAATTTTTGGTTTCAGTTTGGCCTGAAAGTAGAATTCTTGGCTGGGCTGCATTTCAATTTCCTGTTTCCTTAGAAGTAATTTATTCCTAATAGGAGACTTATGGTGCACACATTTATGTATTTGTTTATTATTAAAATAATGATAGGCTGCCTTTCAACCATGAGGCCTCGAGGTGGTGTACAAAACAAATATGGAAAGAATGTTAAATAGGAAAACCAAAATTAGATGCAAAACAGCAAAATGTCCAAATACATAAATCCAGGTTCAGCCCATAATTACAAACTATCAAATATTCCATAGAACAGAAATGGCCTTACTGCCTGCTGGAAAATGAGCAATGAAGGATCGAATCCACCTTTCTGGATCCTATGCCTTTATGACTGATATCAGTAGGATTTAAATGTTGTTAGCTTTGCAACCTAGGATATGGGATCAGGCTTATTCTAGAAAATGGGCACATTTTCTAGAATGTGCCCATTTTCTCCTTTCCTTTGTAAGTGTAGATTTAAATTGTTTTCATATTATGAATAATTTGGTTCTATTTTAATGTTCAGTTTTGTATGTTTGTGGTTATATTGTATTTTTTTAATTACAATCCACTATGATCTTCAATTTTGGGAGAAAGGTAAGATATAATTTGTTATTTTCCAAGCATTCTGTTTAAGTGGAAGACTTTTTGTTATTTTAACATTATTATTATTATTATTATTATTATTATTATTATTATTATTATTCTCATCCTTTCTTTCCCCATCAGACAAGGCCTATCAAACTGTTGGAAGTCACTTTAAACTTCTAAAAAAGAAGTCATTTCTTATCTTTCTCCCTCAGAACTGGCATACCCAATACATCTACCCTTCCTACGTGGTTAAATATACGATCAATCTATTTCTGAATCTAAGTCACCTCTTAGATTTCTGGCTATAACGGCAGAATATGATTCATCCTGCTCACCCTTAACAAAAGGCCAAAACTGCAGGCTTATACTTCCCCAGATGGGTTCTAATTTTAACTACACTCAGGTTTATCTTTAAGCATTTTGCTTCTACCTTTTGTTTTGTTTTTTTAAAGAAAGCTCAAAACCTTGTGCAGTCAACCAACAAAAGCTGATCCAATTAAAGGTATGACCTTACTTTGACTCTTCCATTGCCTGTGGCCAACAAGAAGTGGGGGGGGGGGGGATCGGAAGCATTAAAATGGCAGTTGTTCATTACTGGTTCCAATATCTCACTTTAAAGATTGACACTTTAAGGACCAGTAATGACGGCAGCTGTGTAACAGATTTTAAAACTGAACTGAGCACATTGTTTAAATAAAGATTTATTCTGGATGAGGAGGAATTCTGAAGAGAAATGGTCTGAATAGATAAGACTATGAAGGTGGCAGTCGCTGGTAAAGTTCTAGCAGTAGATGCGTTGCATTATATAACTATCCCAGCCAAAGGTGAATACAGAATGGAAAACTCAAAATTGAAAAGCATGGAATGTACGTCAGTCAAAGATGGTATGCAGTTTTTTAAAAAAAGAAACATGGGAAACTTGCTATGTTTATCAGAATAAATTGTGTGGGTCATTTAGGGGTTGAACTAATTTTCTTAGGGGTTATCTACACTAGTCCTAAAGCTCAAATGGAAGACTAGTAGCCTGCACAATTCATGGCTATTTCCAGTGAGTATCCTGGAGGTTTAGGGTTTAAACTGGCTTTGTCCCATTTTATATAAAGTCAGGGGATACTCTGGAGTTTGCTGGGCTTCAGGGCAATCTGGACAGCAGGATGGGGTACAATTCAAACCAGATGCATCACTGGCAACATCGTCCTTTCGCTGTGACCATCCGTGCAGGGGAAGGTGATCAATCCTGCTCATATTGCCACCACTGCTACTCCTAGCTCACAATGGAACTGTGTGGCAGTGGTGCAGATATGGGGCCTCTGCTAACATCAGAATGAAGAAAAGGGTGACCCCCTCTCCTGATTTTCTCCCTGTTCTGACATCGGAGAAAAGACCACACAACCAGGCAATTCCTCCTCCTTCTTCCTCATTGCATGGTTGTCTCTGCCAATGTCAGAAAGGGGTGCCAGCACAATCTGGAAGAAAGAGAGAAGACCACCCCATTCCTTCATGCTAGTTACTTGGGTGATCCATTCCGATGTCACCAGAGGTGCCTGGAACTGCCAGGAACTCACATGAAGCTTCATAGTTAGCTAGGAGTAGCAGCAGCAGTGACATGGCACAAGATGCATGCTACCATAATCCAGCAGCTACACTCCTCAGCTACAGTCCTGGATTTATCATGAATATGCCAGATCCAAGCCTACTCTGGGATATATTTTCACTGGACTAAACTGTCCAGTCTTCTGTAAGATAGGTTGTTGTTATTCATCTGCACATCTGACAGTGACCAACTCATTCAGAAGTATGTATACATGTGACTTCAAATCACCTGTCAATTTATAGCAACCCCATGAATTTCATAGGCTTTTCTTAATCATGGCATATTCAGATGAGGGTGTTCCCTGGTCCTTCCTCTGAAATATAGCCTACAGCATCTGGTATTCATTGGCAGTCTGGCAAACAAGTATTAACCAAGACTGACCCTGCTTAGTTTCTAAGATCAGATGGGATTTTTTCCCTTTAGAATTAACATATAAATAATCACGGTCTATTGTTTAGATTTTGTCAATAAATCAAATATATTATTTATTATTATTTACAGTATTTATATTCTGCCCTTCTCACCCCGCAGGGGACTCAGGGCGGATTACAATGTACATATACAGGCAAACATTCAATGCCTTAGACACACAACACATATAGACAGACAGTCAGAGGCTATTTAACATTCCAACTTTTTCTGGCCACCAGGGGAACTGTTGCTTCACCATCCATCTGTGACACTGATGAAGTACTTCCGCATTCCCCGCATGCTCACTGATCTTTATGGCCTTGTAAATTAGTTCAATTAGCTTCCCCACAAAGTGGTACCTAAATTTCCTACTCGACAGACGCAACTGTCTTTCGGGCTGCAAAAGTCGACAACAAGCTATACAATTTTGGTCAGAAGCTCACTCCGACCCGGGCTGGCTTCAAACTCATGACCTTTCAGTCAGTAGTGATCTTAATGCAGCTGACACCCAGCTAGCTGCACCACAGTTTGTTAATAGACAAACTATGAAATTATTAATAGACTAACTACTATTAATAGGCTAACTATGAAAAACTGCCTTGAGTCACCTGCGGACTGAGAAAGACGGTATATAAATATAGTAAATAAAAATATTGAACATAATAAATAAAATCTTTAATTTTTGTTTTGAGGGGTGAATATGACTGTGAACAAGACAGCTAAAAGGATTATTACTTTATTACTTTATTCATTTTGTGTATTGTTCTTGTTGTGTGCTGTCAGGTCTTTTCTAGGTCAACTCTATTGTGGGGTTTTCTTGGCAACATATGTTGAGAGGGGAAGAGTGCTTTTGCCTTCATCTGAGGCTGAGGTCACCCAGTGGATTTCTATGGCTGAGCAGAGATTCAAAACCTAGTCTCCAGAGTCATAGTCCAATGGCTCAAATCATTACATCTTCATACCATTTTATTGTCAGCTTTGAGTCCCGTGCCTGAAAACAACTGGGATATAAACTTAAAATCATAGAAACATAGAATACATTTTTAAAAACCCAAAAAATTCTGTATAACCTATACACAATGCTAATTCAATTAGTTTTTCTTTTTAAAAGTTACAATTTGAGAATAAAAAATTGAATTTAAAAGGCTCATCTGTTTCCATTATATTGAGCTGTATACTTATTTTTAAAGAATGTTGGAAAGGATGGCTTAGGTAGAAATCCATTAAACCATCACAAAGGAGACTATTAGGATGGGAAAATTGGCCAAAATATAAAGAGGTATTAGAAAAACAATAAGGAGAATTCATTATCAAATCACAAGAATTAAATCAGACATATATAAACATATCTTGGTTCCAACACAGACAAATACTTTAACACAGATAAACAAATAGGGTTTTAAAAAAAAGAAACATTTTGGGACAAAATAATGCATATAGAGAGGAAAGTAATAAACAAAATATACCAAAATTTATTAGAATGTAACATGGAAACCGAGCTGATCAATGATTACATGATAAAATGGGCCCAAAACATAGGAAGAACAACACAATTAGAGGAGTGGGAAGAAATGTGGAATAGGAAACTGAAATATACTTATGTATTTGATTTAAAGGAAAATTGGCTCAAGATGATGCACAATTATATAACACTGCACAATTTAGGAAAAAGTTACAAAAATTTAAACACAAAATGTTGGAAATGCAGAAAACATGAAGGGACCTTTTAGCACATGTGGTGGATATGCAAGGAAGCAAAATATTACTGGAAAAAATACATGAAAGGATGCAAAAAATATTGAACCTAAAGTTTCAGATGAAACCGGAAACATACCTGCTGGACACGACAGATGGAAAACTGGGAAAAAATACTAAAAAAGTACTAAATTTTCTGGTAATAGCAGCGAAGATTATATACGCCAAAGTATGGAGACAGAACAAAATTCCCACTACAAAACAATGGCTGATTAAGGTTTTGGAAATAAAAAACATGGACAGATTGATATACTTAATGACGAAACAACAAGGAATTGCACAAAAAGAAACAGATTTGAGCTTAATACAGAAATATATGGAAGAGGAGAAGAAAAAGTGAAAACGAAATAAATAAGAAGAAAAAGAGAATGAAAAGGAGATATATGCCAGAGGTGGAATGGAAAGGAGGGGAGGAAAGTGTAAAGAAGGAAGAATAGAAAGAATAAGCCACATCGAAGACAACCGGAAGTCAAATAAACCTACTCGTTTTTTAAATTTTTTATTGTTATTTTTTCTTTCTCTTTTTTCTTTCTTTCTCTTTTTTCTTTTCTTTCTCTAATCCTTTTTTCTCTTTTCTTTCTTTTTATATTTCTTTCTATATTTTTCTTTCTTTCTATATTTCTTTCTTTTTTAAAATTTTAATGATGCGTAATGAAACAATAATAAAGATTTTTTTTAAAAAAGAAATCCATTAAACTCAGTCCAATAATGTGCATTATCTCTAGATCCAGCAACTAAAAGCATAGTCCTCATGTCTCACATTTTATAGTATTATAACAATAATTTACAAATGGAATAAATAAAAAATATTGGATTTGTTTACACCTCAGAGTTGACACTGGAATCTATAAAAAGCCACCTAATTAAATCAGCTCTGATAAAGTGCCTGCTTTGCTGAAATTCTAGCCCCTTGTTCTCTCATTCCCCATTCTGCCATTATAAAATGCATCTGGAGAAAGTATCATGTCTAGCTTTTCACAGTAGATATCCTGAGTGTTTCAGCTTAGCACAGTGTGAGAGAAGTTCCTATTTCAGGGATAAAGAGGAAAGGCCAAAGGCCAAAGGGGAAGACATAAGCCAGAGAGGGCTTAGCAGTTGCTTTGTACAGAGACCTAATCAACAGTTCTTCATCTTGCCCCCAGTGTGAGTTCTTAGTGGAAGACACTCAAAGGTTTTAGTGATTATCATGCATCAGATTTACTGAAGGCATACTACATATGAATGAAAGGTGTCATATTAAATATTTAAATCTTCCCTTATTTCATTTTTGCATGAATTAATAATTTTGATCATTTTAAATTTGCTGGATGAGATTACAGATTTTTCCATAATTTTTACCTTTTAGGAGTTCTTTGCAAAAAAAAAAGTATTTGTATAAGATACTTGGAGTTTTGTTTGGTTGTTTGTTTGTTTTTTACTTCTTTTAACTGTACATGGTAGTTTTTCTCTTTTTAGCCTTAAAGGGTTTTTTCACCAACATTTTTTTTGCCAAAAAAAGACCCTGAAAGTGAAACATCTCTTAGATCTTGACTGTTTTCCCGATGAGTTGAGATACCTGTTCTTGTCAAGGCTGAGAAAAACTGCTTGTTTTTTTCACTAGTCAGTGTTATACCACATTAATTGACTTGACTTCCTTACAGAAATCATGACAAATGCATTTTGATGAGATGTTAAGAATCCCCACTCCAAATAGAGAGATGGTGATCATTGATATCCCATTCTGAAGTTCTCTGTGCCCTCACCCATAAAATATTGAGACTTGTGGGAAGTTAAGCCTGCCCATTCTGCAGCAAACATACCACTTTCCCATGTGTTGAAAGATTTACTACTCGATTCATGAAAAGTTCCCACATAATAGAGAAGTGCACACCTTTGTAGACCACATCCATGGATTTCTCCTCACTCCAATTTCCCACTTCCAGTCTGTTCTGTCCCCATGCTATCTTAACTACTTGGAAGGTGAACAGATCAGAGACTATATAGTTGAATCAAACAAGAATTTATTAACTGACAAGAATTTTAGACTTTGTCTCCTTCTGAGTCTCACTACAAAGTCTTTGTGTGGAGAGGTAAACTCTTTGAGAGATAGACACAATTCTGGCAGAACTGAGTATTGAATCTTTATTTCTTCTTATTGTCTCTTTTTTGTATGATATTCAACTGTCTCTAAGATGGTCTCAGAATTTAACTATTATTAAACTTGAATACAGCTCCGACTGGACTTGAATACAATTCCAACTGGACTAGAATCCAGCTCTGACTGGGCATGCTATTTGGTAGACCTTCCGGGATTCCTCTCTCTTCACTTTCCAGTCATGAAAAGGCTGATTCTTCCAAGTACTGAGGCACTGCCCCTGAGGGGATTCTTAAAGGGCAGGGTGACAGAAGCTTCAAATGCAAAGAGGCTGTCCAGACTGTACATAAAATATTAATCCCTCTAACTAAAAAGGGCTTAACTGGGGGTAAAGAGTGAGGGTCTTCATGGGGCACAATACAGTCCACACCCAGGTCTGGAGGCGGTATCCTATTTCTCTCCTTATCATGTAAGATCACATTCCTTTCTTTGCTTATCTCTGCTTTTTATCCATCTCTTTACTACTGAACATTAGGGCTGGGCGGTTTCGTTCGTTAATTTCATAATTCGTTATTAATTCGTTATTTTTTTTTATAACGAAGCGATATTGAACCATTCAGGAGCAACTAAAAAACGAAACGAATTTTTCCAATTTGTTTCGTAATTGTTTCGAAATTGTTTCGTTATTATTTCGTTATTATTTCCGTATGTCTGGTGCAAGTTTTATAGTCGTTGTTTGTTTTATCAGTGATAAAAAAATATTATCACACCAACAGTCAACAACAGAGGGAGAGGGAAGCTTCAGAAGTTCCCCCTGTCCCATTTGGAGGGTTTTTTAGCGTATTGCACAATTGCATCCGCCATTAACGAATCGATTCGTTATTGTTTTGAAATTGTTTCGTAATTTCCGAAATTTCGTAAATATAGAACTTTTTAAAAGAAAAAATTCGGAATTCTTTTAAATAACGAAATGCAAAAACCCCTAAAAACGAATCAAATTTAGAAACAATTTTTTCCGTGGTTGGACAGCCCTACTGAACATATTGTGTACATGTTTGAAAATCTATGCACTGAGTGTATTAACCCCAATAAGTAAATGTTTATACAGTGGGTTCTTGTGAGTTTTCCAGGTTGTATGGCCATGTTCCACAAGCATTCTCTCCTGAACATGGCCATACAGCCTGGAAAACTTACAGCAACACGTTGTTTATGCAGTGTTTTGCGCATATTTAAAACCCTCCCATTTTATGTATACTTTTCAATCAATATCAGGATTGCAGAATATTGCAGGATATAAATTGCATGTCATCTAAAGACAGTCCAAAATTCAGGATTTCTTACTGCAGTCCAACTGAGTCTAAAATTAGATTCCTCACATATTCCTGTTTTCAAAAAGATGATTTTATGTCTTCCTACAAATAAAGATCACTTTAACAAAAGTAGTTATGAACCAAAATAGTTGAAAACTAAGAATGCCCACATATCATTTTCCATCTTCTGGCATAAATTCAGGTTACGTTGCCACATACAATTGCCACAAGAATGTAGATCTGAGGTTTGGAGTTATGAACTTACATAGCAATGTTAAAAGAAATGGGGAAAATACATAGTAGGAATGCATTTTGATAGTAAAGCAAATCCACTTGTATGCTGCTGTAAAGCAAATCTACTTGTGTATCATGCATAGTTAGGAAAATATATCTAGGCATGCTTGTTATTATTAGTGAGAAGAATATGACACTTACTGGTATATTCTCACTATTAAAAACCACAGCATATTTAGTGTAACTTTCTGCTGAGTACAGTAGGTTTTTTCATGTGATGCTTTGTTTCCCTTGAATAACCTCAAATGCTCAATCAAGGCATAAAGCCAAAAGTCTACTCCTAAAACAATGTCTCATTAAGAGTTATACTGCATCATTAAACTTTTAAACTGCCATATATACTCAAGTATAAACCAACCCGAATATAAGCCAAGGCACCTAATTTTACCACAAAAATTCTGGGAAAATGTATTGACTTAAGTATAAGCCAAGAGTGGGGAATGCAGCAGCCACTGGTAAATTTAAAAATAAAAATAGATACCCATAAAATTACATTAACATCAGTAGGTTCAATTTTTTTGAATATTTACATAAAACTATAATTTAAGATAAGACTGGCCAACTCTGATTAAACCATTATTCTAACCTTCTTCAATGTTATTCTAATCTACTTCAACCAGAGAAGTCAGTCATAGCAGAGCACTTGATGAACCAACCTGGACACAGCATATTATTTTAAAAACACAGAAATGCTGGACCACTCTAACAACTACGATGTCAGGCTACACAGAGAAGCCATTGAAATCCACTACCAGTATTAAAAATCTCTAAAATCAGGACAGTAAATAAAGAGTAACACTCAAAAAGCAGGGGAATTCCAGGGGAATCAATCAGGGTCAGTTAACACCTCCCAACAAAGGATTTCTCCAGACAGCAACCAGCCAGGCTTTGAAGCTGCAAGACCATTAAATGCTAATCAAGGTGGCCATTTGCAACATTCACACTTGCCTCAACCAGACAAGAGTACTTTCTCCCACCCTGGACATTCCACAGATATAAAACCTCACTTGCACAGTTGCCAACAAACTCCTCAACCTCTGAGGATGCCTTCATAGATGTGGGCAAAACGTCAGGAGAGAATGCTTCTAGAACATGGTCATACAGCCTGGAAAGCTCACAGCAACCTAGTGATTCCAGCCATGAAAGCCTCCAACAACACATTAATAGGATAGTCTTTGCTCTAGACAATAAATTCTGTTTCTTTGATTCTTTGGAAGATTTTTTAAAAGAGCCAGCCATATTGATCTCATATGAAATTTCAAAACATTGGCTAGGATCTTAAGAGAGAGAGAGAATAAGAGAAAGAGAGAGAAAACACAACAACCTTCTGTCTTGTTCCTGCATTTTTCAGATGTAATGAAAGAAAATACCTAAAATAGCACTTAGGGGCAAATGGAAATCCTAAAAATACATAAATGGTGAGGGAACAAAGGGATTCAAAACATATGCAAAATGATATGTATCTTTTACTATTTTATTGCATATAAAATATCCAATAAAATTATTTCAAAATATTGTGGAACTCTGAAACTCCATCTTATTTGTCTTAAAGACTAGAGTGATATTTGTTTTAGAGGCTAAGCCAGTAGAATTCTGAATCCTGGAGTATATTGGACTACTTTGGGCTAATTAGGTCCTATTATGTGGTTCAGGATCAAGAAATGGAACCCTTGTCTCAAAATTATCTCATGGTCCAGATGCTAAACATTAAATTGAAATTTGAATCAGTAAAGGAAGTATTCAATCCATTTGTCACACAATCTACCTGTTTGGAACTTCCAAGTGGAGATGAACTTTACTGAGATTTCTTGTCCATGCACATTGAAGAAACTTGCCAGGATGTTTCAATCACAATTACTTATGGAAGGGACATTATATTTTCCTTTGGACCCTTCCTTCCCAGAGTAGCTTATTTTGATTAGTGTCACATATAGCACTAGTTAACAAATCATGCAGTGAACAAGTTTGTGAACTCAGCATGTATGTTTGATGTCAATTTAACTGTTTTTAAAGCTAAATATTATTTTTTGGGGCTTAACTTTTCATTCTTTTCCTCTTGATGATTCATTTTGCCTTTTGGTGGCTGCATTTCATTTCAGTTAATGACTCTCTTTCTCTATATAATGAGTACGCAAATTTCATTTACTTTTTCAGTTGGTTGTTTTTAAATGCTGAATCTGAAAGGACCTTCCTTGTTATTGTTTGTGCTGTTGTTTTATTTATTTTATTCATTATCATATTTGTGAAGTGATGAAGAATCCAGTCACATTTAGCTGGATAACGTTTATTTTCCTCTTTGTTCCCATGACCACTGCCAACCATGCTGCCTTTGCTATTTTAGTACATTCTTCCAGTGTAAATCATGGAAATACTTTGAGTTGAAATGGGGAAGTATGGAGGGCACCATGGAAGGTTTTCTACCCAGTACCCCCATGATAGACACTGGCTACCAATCTCAAAAAGTATCCAATATCTGCTACAAACAATAGAAGTCACTTTCAGCCATTTTGAAATTATTGTCTTTCTTGAAGGGAGGGGGCAGTGTTTCAAAAGTGTTTGCCACTCTTGAAAATATGAGAGGGGAGATGTTGGGAGTTCAAAGGGCTTCACGAATATAGTAGGAATGTTGGGAAGGGTGAAAGCCTCAGAGAGGTACCCTCTGGTTTGCCCATTCCTACTCTGGATGTTGTATACCCAGAAAGGACAAAACTTACTTGAACTGACAAGACTGAACAGTTAATAAGTCTTTCAAAAATATTTTTGAGAAAAGTAAATGTTTAAATTGGCTGTCACAGCCCCCCCCCCCCCCCAAATATCCCTATGTCTGAAATTTGGCCATATCCTTTCCTTGTGGTCTATCATATCTCCATGTTCCATGTAGATGTGTAAAAAATACTACAACATATAGCCATTTAGGTTTCTTGATGCAAGAGACTGGAAGGGCTAACAACTGAAATGTCCAAATTTTGAATCACATCTGGGCTTCAGGTTGGCACAGAGCTGAACCAGATTGGAGTCTGAGGACCTTGTCACACTAGAAATTGAATCCACTTTAAATCCAGTTGCAGACTCCTACAGAATTTTGGGGTTTGTAGTTTAGCCTCACTAAACTACAAACCACAGAATTCTGCAAGATGCAGAAACTAGATTTAAAGTGGATTCATTCTCTAGTTTGATGGGGCATGCCTAACCCCAGTAGAAACATCAATGTTACTATGGACTCTGTATTTATTCTACATTTCCCCCAAGAATGTCTCCAAATTGTGTTGTTGTTGTTTTGATGGGTTCATACTGTATAATGCAACACTGATATCACTAGGAAGTCTGTTGATTGCCTTGTATGTTGTGTAAAGCTGAAAAAATCACTGGTGTACATAAGTGGGGTGTAATATTCTTGTACTACTGAGCAGCTTTACTGCATCAAAAATGAAGAAACAGCAACCAATTAAAGGTCTCTTATTACCCAGACAGGTGTTTCCAACATCCATACAGTTATGCCATGGAAATAACAAGGTCCACGCTTCTTTATAGAGAACCATGATGGCTCACAGCTGCTCCCAAAAGAGAAGATAAAAGAACAATTCAACAGGGAAGGACCCTCCCTTTATTTCTGTTTGCTTTAATGAGGAAAATGATGTAATGAAACAAGTGGCATATTGACTAGAGCCGCAACTGTCTCTATCCGTTAATCAGCTTCCGTCTCCACAGTACAGTTTTCTGTTGTCATGGTAGCTGTGCGTGAGAAGGCAAGCTGTAATGTAAATATAAACCAAAAACGAAATCAGTTAAGAAGAAATTATAAGCAATTATTGACAGTTAAAAAGAACTGCTGATTCTCAGCATCAAGCAGATGCAACATGTGAAAGGTTTTTAAAAAAATGTGTGTGTGTGGAGGATTGAAATACAAGTTTCATTTTTGTGACCCCACATTGCAGCATACCTGAAGTACTGTATAAGCAAGACTGTTTCCTATTCAGTAATGTAACAAGTTGAAGTCATTTTAAAATATATACAGCACCCCCCCCCCCCCCCCGTTACATCAGCTCCACTGGGTGTCCATCTGCTACCGAGCACTATTCAAAGTGCTGGCTTTAGCCTATAAAGCCCTAAACAGTTCTGGCCCAGCTTATCTGTCCAAACGTATCTCCTTCTATGAACCATCTCAGATATTAAGATTGTCTGGAGTAACCCTGCTCTTGGTCCCACCTCCTTCCCAGGTGCAGTTGGTAGAGACAAGGGACAGGACCTTCTTAGTGGTGGCTCCTTGGCTATGGAACTCCCTACCCAATGAAATCAGGTTAGCCCCCTCTCTCCAGACTTTCAGGAAACAACTGGGACCAAGCCTTTCATGCTGTACAATAAATGAAGTAAAATTATGTGCAATAATGACCGGAACAACCTTTGACTATGTCCTCGGATTACATGGTTTTAAAAATGTGTTTTTAATGTTTATATTGTTTTTTTCATTTTGTTTTAATGTACATGTTTAATTTCCATTGTCTGTTGATGGCATTGCATTGCTGCTAATTGTAAAGCTGCTCAGAGTCCCCTTCGGGGTTGAGAAGAGTTGGATATAAATATAGTAAGTAAGTAAATTAAATAAATAAATAGTTTCCTTTCCAAATTCCAGAATTGTAGCTTTTCCAGAATCTGTCTGATAGAATTATCACCTAACATGTAGATCTGGGTGAGTGTAATTCTGTCTATAAATACTTCAGCAACTAACACATATGCTGTATTAGAATTTAAAGTGCTTTGAAAGAAAAGGCATTTTTGTAACATCTTCTGCATTTTTTATTTAAACATACCTTAACTGTCACATAGTTATCCAGAAAGCTTTAAATTATGTAAATCATTATTCCTGATTCCCCATATCTATTGTATTTATGTATGTTGTTACTATCTCCGTTTAGCTTTGTTCCTTTCAAAAAAATGCTCCAGCCTTTGTAGGATTACACAGTTTCATTGTTATCTTATGCTTTCATAAAGCACTTCAAACTGCGAGAAAGGTGGATTGGATCATCAAGAAAGACATACAAACTCCAATTTAAGTTAGGGGAAGAAATGCAGCAAGAAGCAGGATAACCGTTAGTTGAACCGTTAGTTAAATATGATGATATGATATAAGCATAAGGAAATTACTTTGTAAAAGAAAGCATTCCCTGACTTCGCCTAACATGGGGCAAAACTGTGTTATCCTGCCTTGACCTACATTGGGGGCAAGAAAGCCCCATGTGCTTACTACAGAGACAATTCTTGTTCAGTCTGACTTAACTGCCTATGTAGACATGTTATTGGTCTCAATGGTGAGAGAAAGATGGGCTCTTACTGAACATCAGCAGCAGAAGCGCCAAAATCCCACTGACTATTGTGAATACATAACCTACAGTCACACATTCACAACTACTACGTATGCACAATCTCTACACAGTTCTTAGTTTAGGATCATCAGTCACAGTGACTGAAGTTTACGGGACTTTCATCAAGAATCCTTTCTTCAGGGGATACAGCCAAGCATGGGAACCACAAAATCTCAGAATCTCTTTCTTACCAGGTCTTTATTAGGGCTGGGCGGTTTCGTTTGTTAATTTCGTAATTCGTTATTAATTCGTTATTTTTTTATATAACGAAGTGATATTGAACCATTCAGGAGCAACTAAAAAACGAAACGAATTTTTCCAATTTGTTTCGTAATTGTTTCGAAATTGTTTCGTTATTATTTCGTTATTATTTCCGTATGTCTGGTGCAAGTTTTATAGTCGTTTGTTTTATCAGTGATAAAAAAATTATTACACCAACAGTCAACAACAGAGGGAGAGGGAAGCTTCAGAAGTTCCCCCTGTCACATTTGGAGGGTTTTTTAGTGTATTGTGCAATCGCGTCCACCATTAACTAATCGATTCGTTATTGTTTCGAAATTGTTTTGTAATTTCTGAAATTTCGTAAATATCTAACTTTTTAAAAGAAAAATTTCAGAATTCTTTTAAATAACGAAACGCAAAAAACCCCTAAAAACGAATCGAATTTAGAAACAAATTTTTCTGTGGTTGGACAGCCCTAGTCTTTATCTATCTTGCACATGCATCAAGGTATCATTTCAGAGCATGTATTGTCTCAGCTAACCAATTTATTAGTTAGATGGCGAGTGGTTAATATCTCCCTTTCTTTCCTCTGTGTAACTAAAATGAATAGGAGATGATTAAGTCACAAAGATCCATTAGCACAGTACATTGGCTATAAAACTATTCAGCTTTCTATTTCTGAAGGACCTGTAAAATATAAGAGCATGGCATGCACTTAAAGATTTATTATCATTTGCAAATAGACCTTATTCCATTAAGGATAATTCTATATACTTTCAGTTATAGGTTCCCTGTAAAATTTATTAATTGAGTTTTCCACTAAATCATCTGTGATGCAGCCCAATGCAACCAGGATAATACAGAATTCTGAACATATATGATATAGTCAACATTTTTTGATAATATCTGTTCCTTTAAATCACAATCATTGTAATGTTAGGAGTATCTGGACTTCTTTGGCATAGGGAAATGGGTTCCTAGGGGTAGATGTGTGCAGTCCCTTCCAACTAGTGAGCCATTCTGCACCTTGCTCACCAGCACCACATAAATTCCTCAATTGGTGCTGCTGCCTAGCTTATAAATGTTGGTTTGGGGCACATTTGTTGTTATGACAACAGTGCCATGACCATTAATATCAATAACAACATTTATAAAGTCATAAATCTAGTTCATGATAGTTTAGATACTGAACAGGATGTCAGATTCAGTCTTTTGAATGTTCATTGTATTTTTTTATCATTCAAGACTAGTTAGTGTGGAAGAAATCAATTTCCAATGTGGTACGATTCACTGGAAGCCAAATATACTTACATGCATTTTCATGGGGGAGTTGTCCATAGCTCTCGCCAGATTTTAAAAGGAGATCTGTATTTAAAAAAAAACCCACAGTGCCCTGAAAGAACAGGTATATAAACTTGAGATGTTCTACAGTGATTTCAGCAATCCAAAGTACCCATTATCAGCTGGTGCATGAATTATATATGTCCCCTCCTAGATAAGAATAACCTTGCAACTGATTCATGGATTAGTAAGCTCCTAGCTAGACGGCTGTAATGTGCTCTATGTGGCACTTTCCATATGCCTGATCATAAAGCTTCTAAAACAGATAGAGCAGCTGGGTTGCCCAATGGAACATCAAGCTGTACAAATGTGTTGAAATTATCATAATGGCTGCATGATGGTTACTAATTAAGGGCCTCATTTCTTTTATTTCCTTCATGCATACAAAGCATTTTTTTAAAAAAAATCTTCACGCCACAAGGTAGCGCTAAATCATTTATTTATTTATTTATCGTGTCATCAGCAACCATACCATTGTATTACATTTCAAACAGAACAAAACAAACAAACAGATTAAAAAAAACACAGATTTTGCAAACTTGGTAGTTGATTAAATGTCCTTTGACCAGTATCTGGCCACTTGGAGTGCCTCTGGTGTTGCCGCAAGGAGGTCCTCCATGGTGCATGTGGCAAGGCTCAGGTTGCATTGCAGCAGGTGGTCAGTGGTTTGCTCTTCTCCGCACTTGCATGTCGTGAATTCAACTTTGTAGCCCCATTTCTTAAGATTGGCTCTGCATCTCGTGGTGCCAGAGCGTAGTCTGTTCAGCGCCTTCCAAGTCGCCCAGTCTTCTGTGTGCCCAGGGGGGAGTCTTTCATCTGGTATCACCCACGGATTGAGGTGCTGGGTTTGAGCCTGCCACTTTTGGACTCTTGCTTGCTGAGGTAGCGCTAAAAAATGAGCAATATTTGAGAACTATTCATAGGTCAGGGCTTAAATAGAATGTTGCATATATATGCTGAACTGGGGCGTCTCTGTCAAGGAAACTTTTTTTCTTTGCAAATACAGGGTTAACTGCATAGAGAATCCAAAAGTTTTGCATACAAAACTCCATGTTTTCTGCACAGGGAATATTGTGTTCTACACAAACTCCCCAAGATTGACCACAAATGAATGTTGCATACAAATATTCTGAATTCGGAAGTATTTTACTGCATCTATGATTCCTTGGTGGGGAGTCCCTTTTTTCATCCATCCGGCACTTTTTATGTATTCAATGTTTTAAATGCTGTTCCCTTTTGCACCTCATCCTGGGGGTCTTAGAGGGGGTGAGAATCAATGGTCAAATGTTATAAACAAATAAATGAATCATTTTTTGAAATTTTAAGAACTTTTATGTTATGAAGTAGAGAAACAAAAAATAGGGGTCTATTTTTATTAATTTTGTTCTTGATGAGCCCAGGGCCGTGGTCCACCCTGCCTTCCACTCATATCATCTGAAGCCAAGAAGTGGACTACGTGGCATTTCAACGCTGTCATTTATCTCCATTTTTCCTCTGCATGTTTTTTCACCTGATAAGGAATTTTGGCTGTAAAAGCTAGCACCAGACGTGTTGTGCATTTGTGTTGGCCTAACAGCCACAATAGTACAACAGTATGACCTCTATTTCAAGCATTTTTCCAGATGATTAAAGCTGGGATCCCCTTCCCCCCACTGATGAAGAATGTCCATTTTGAATAGATTAATGCAATTCATAAAGAAAACGATTCACTCTTCATTAGGCAGTAATGGTATGTATGTGTGTGTGTGAGGGGGGAGGGAAGAGAGAGAGAGAGAGAGAGAGAGAAGTCTTCCTGCAAACAATAATGCTGGAACAAAAAGAATAGTAAACATGCATTGTCCCACATTTTCTATTTCTATTTTCATGATATTTAAGGATTTAATTGCATAGTTGGCATGTGACTATTTAAACTGGGTAGAGGACTACTGTCAAGGAAAGAAGATCTTGTTTCTAAGAGCATATTTTATTCATGTTGTTCACTAACATTCTCCTTCTGACTCTCAGGACAGGATCAAATTTAGATAGTGTGTTTGAGCTTAATTAGGAAATTAACAATTACTCAGCTTTGGTCCACTGAAATATTGGATTTTTTTTAACAAGGTCTTAAATGTTAACATCACCCTGGCTGTTTATACATGCCCATATAAAGCATATTTATAGAACACATTAGACTGCTGTCAGAAAGTGCAAAGCTAATACATTGCAAATCCCCCAGGGATGTGGGGGGAGGGAAACTCCACCGTCTGGCTTGCCTAGCAAAATTGCATTGGATGTTTTCCTCTCCTTGAGAGTCTGAGGCAGACATATGGTGTGTACTGGCATACTGCAATGATGAAACACAGCCGCCTTTTCATCAAATGGAGCAGGTCAAACTGGAGTGGAGTGTGCTTTCTACAAAAAAAAATGGGTTAAGCTTATCAGGAGCTCATTTATCTTTCATTTGATCCTGCATACAGCTGGGATCTGTATCTATTACTACAATGGCTCTCTCACTTCAAGTGCAACTCCCATCACCTCCCAGATCCAACATACTGCTGCCTTCCAATCCCCCAGCAATGCGCCATTGTCAGTGCCTTTGTGTACTGAGGGCAAGAATTCCGGCTTGCCTTCTCTATCACATTGTTTTCTGGCCAATAGGCTGATTTTTTTCAACCTGAGTTTCATCCCCCAGTGGGCTCATCAGCTTTATTAATCAATTGACTTTGTAATTCAATGTGTTGTTAACTACAATAATTGGTTCAATAACACCATGTAGGCCCAACAAATCCCCGTTTCCTGAAGACAGAAAAGTTATTTTGCAATCTTACCCTTAACTTGATCACAGCACAAAAAAATTACTCCAGATTACTTGTCATTCATTTGCATGTTGCCACCTGAAGCAAAGAGTAAGGCGTACAGAGAGGTGAGCACAGAGTTATCAATACCATGCAGGAAAAGGCATGATGAGCAGATTTTGGATGTTCCAGAAGACAGTAAATCATTATGTCATTTTCATGTCTCAATTTTGCGTGTATCCCTGCCCAACCCTCCACCCCATCCCCACTTACCATGAAGCAGTCGTTGCAAGGATTTGTTCCACTGATTGCCATTTCCACCTTCTCTCCAGAGCACTCTCCATTGTGACAGGAAATCCATGCACACCCTTCCATGCACACCCTAGAAGGCAGTTGGGTAAATATATAAAAAAGTAGTTCTGAGGACCACAAAAGCATCCACAGGGCCCATGCAGCTCATGGACCACACTTTGCCCATGGCTGTTCTAAGTGGAAGGGAGGAGAGAGAGGACAATTGGGCTTTCCCCTCCCCAAAAAAGCCCAATATTGTCAGTTCAGTCAATATTGATTATCTATTACAAATGTGTACAACTGTAGAATTCAGCAAAACTCACTGGTATTTTATGTAAATAAAGATGTAAAACATAGTAGAAAGCTCTGTTCTGTTTTCCTACTGGAATTTCTGGACATTTCCTCCAAAACTCCAAGTCTTCTAAGAAATGTGTATTTTGTGGAATAAGAGAGGATGTATATCCTACATGTCAATGGAGATGACAGCTGATAAGCAAAACACAGAGTCAAACAATTATTTCATCAACCTTTAATGCATCCCCATCTTTTTAGGGAATTTGAAACTTTCAGTCAGACAGCCAATGATATCAAATCCTCCCTTGTCATTTAAAAATACATTCAAAATCAATGATCCTGAATACTTACAATAGGTTTGATTTAGTGAAGAGTGTAATTAATGAAAAAGGAGAGGGGACAATTGGTGCTGTTTTCCAAAGCATTCACTATAAATCTGCTGCAAGATGGAAACTTGCACAGGAAGACTACAGGGTATCAGGAAATTGATGAAAATATTCTTCCATTCTCTTGCATTGGTGTATGGGTGGGGATTCTTTGGAGATATTTTGGACTACTCTGTATCCACAGATTTTGTATCTACAGATTCAGCCATCCAAGACTTGGGGAAAAATAAACCCAAATGCAAACTTTAATTTCACACAATTTCTAAAACATGTGGTGTTTTAGAACACCATAAAAATTGAAATATTTTATTTTCATAATTTTGGAAATGCTACCTTATTTATTATTTGCAGTATTTGTATACCGCTTTTCTCACCTCGAGGGGGACTCAAAGCGGTTTACACATAAGTAATAGCAAAAATTCAATGTAGTACAAACAATTACAATTATACACTACAATTAGACATAAATCAAATTAAAAAATGCATCCATGAGCAATAAAACAATCATTAAAACAACAAAACAGTCTCGTCTGTCGAATTGCTATTCCAGTCATTTTCTGAAATGCTGCATACATTTATTTCTACTGCCTGAAGGCCTAGTCCCAAAACCATGATTTTAATTTTTTTTTTCTAAAAGCCAGGAGGGAGGGAGCGGATCTTATCTCATTTGGGAGTGTGTTTCATAGGCGGAGGGCCACAGCCGAGAAGGCCCTGTCTCTCATCCCCACCAGGCGCATCTGTGCTGTTGACGGGAGCGAGAGTAGGACCTCCCCAGATGATTTTAGATTACGAGGTGGGACATAAGGGTGGATGCGTTTGGACAAGTAAGCTGGGCCAGAACCATATAGAGCTTTATAGGTCAAAACCAGCACTTTGAATTGGGCTCGGAGATGGACCAGCAGCCAGTGGAGATGGCATAGCAGGGGGGTGGTATGCTCCCTGTATGCCTCCCCAGTTAGTAATCTGGCTGCAGCCCATTAAACTAGCTGAAGTTTCCAAACCATCTTCAAAGAAACACAAATAGAAACACAAATTCTGATTTATGTCATTATTATACATTGCACTGGTAGAGTACAAAGAATACTCCCCATCAATGGTGAAATATACTTTGTATGGTTTTTATTGTCTCTGTTTTTAAATCTTGGATGCAACTTTCTACAAGAAAGGTAGGAAATGAGTCACACAATTAGATACACTGATGAACACTGCCTCCACATCTTTTAAACAATAATTCATTCAAAATTTATAAACAATTCTGAAAAAAATGACACAATAACCCTTTTATCTTGAAAGTAAAAAATACAGATTTTGACACACAGGACAATTAAGAACATTAACAGCAGCCGCAAGCCAAGGACACTGTTGCACATAAGTATAAAATGGGTGTTGACTTTTCATGCACACTAAATAGAAGAGGGAATCAACATAAGACACAAGAGTTAGCCGGGTAAAACCTCAGTGGACAAGATAAAATCTTATTATAATCTTGGGGTCTTATTTCCTCCTGTTCAGTTTAACACTGTCTCAGAGAGTTCAGTCTTTGCGTGCATGCCATCCCCAAGGAATATGACCCATCTGCCCCCATCAATAGTACTTCTATATGTGGCTAAGTAGATGAATAATCGGGAAACCAGTGCATGAAAAATCACCCAAGACTGGGGACCTGGAATGACACTGGCTGCCATCTCCTTTCTACAAACCAAGATAATGTTTTCCCTGTAGCACAGTTTCTGTTGTTGTTTTTATGAAATATTTCTCTGTACACGAGTCAGACAGGCACTCATTGCACTTTTAAAAAAATCTCTGTGTTTGCTTATTTCATATGTACCTCTGGATGGAAATGCTGAACATTTTCAAATACACAACAATATTGAAGGGGGGCTTCTGTTTCTTTGTTTTGATTTTGTTGCTTGAGCCACATTGCATGTTCATTGGCCTTACTGCAAAGCAAGTGAACACTCTTCATAAGCACTTTTATTTATTTACTTACTTACTTACTAACTTATTTATTTATGGTATTTCTATCTTGTCTTTCTCAGCCCAAAGGCAACTCAAGGCAGCTTACAACTTGGCAGCAATTTGATGCCACAACAGCCATAAAATACAATTACAAAACATTTAGCACATTATAAAAATCCATCCAAAAAAACCATTAAAACATATAATCACCAGAGTCTTCCTGTTAAACTGATTTTTCCAGTAGCATCGTCTTGGTTTGGCCTACTGATCATGCACATCCAGGGTATCTGGATTCTGCTGCACATATTTTGTCACCTTTTAACAAATTGCCATTATCAATTAATGTTGCCAGTCAACAGCTGCTATGAAGGCTGAGGATGCATGGTTAAAAACTTGATTTCCATCACACTTACTCTGAAATCATCAGGAGAGGCCTATCACAAGTACAGCTGGTAGGGATATGAGAGAGAGCCTTCTCATTAGCTACCCCTGGACTCTGGAACTCTGTTGGGGTTCAGCCTCTGTGTGAACCTGAGCCCCAATCTCTGTGTGAACCTGATTCTCTGATTGTATTTCCAACTGAGCAAGTTACTGAACATGTATCTCTCCCTGATAGTGTTGAAACTGATGTTGATGCTGAGGTCAGTGGCAAGGAAAGTGAAACTAAACAGCCGGATGAAAATGTTTTGGAATCCAGCCATGATAGCTCTCCAGAGGAAATCACACCTGGGATTTTTAATGAGGACCGAAGGGAACAGATAGCTAGAAACAGAAGTGATTCACAGTTTCTATGAAGGTCAAATAGATTACAGGAGAGACAGGCCCAGGCTTCAAAGTCAAGGGGCGTTTCAAGGAATAGTTTCTTTGGTTTAAGGGGCCTTCCCCCGGTTGTCTCGTTAGATCAAGCAACGTTTTGGACTGCGGCTGTACCTTGGCAGAATTCCTGTGTTCCATGGCCGGTAATCCCAGAGGCTTCTAGTTTTCAAGTCCAGGGTTAGTGAGATGCTAACAGGTTCTTGGTTTTTGTATTGTGGTTTTTGGAATTTTGCTCAAGTTCAGAGATTTTCCTGACTGCTGTGTTTCTATTGTGGCTTTTTGACTTAGCATTTACCTTTCTTTTGTAACCAATTTTTCATCGATAAAAAAGGATTGTTTTTCCTACATTCCAATGTGGTGGATTTAATCTTATGGGCTCATTTCCTAATCTGGGATGCAACAAACTCCCTTCTCAGAAAGGGCAGAATGCCCCTTATATGTTGTCCTTCTGGCAATAGGCTAAAACCAATTTCTTCAGACAAGCTTTTGAAACAGAAATGGGCTGTCAAATTGTTTTTTAACATCTTTCTAAAATAGATTTTATAATTTCATTTTAATTGGTTTTAATAATGGAATTAGTTTAATTTTATTTTAATAGAAGAATAAAAGTAGGGGTAGGGGAAAGAAGAAGGGGAAGAAGAAAACTAAACTGGGTTTTACAGGCCAATGGATACTCCACCTCAGACATCAGAAGAGCTGCAAGACCGAAAACAAGCCACGAGAGTAAAAACAAAGATCCACCCAGAGGAAAAGTGTTCTTGCCATACATCAAGGGAATCACTGACGGTATAGGGAAGCTGATGAGGAAACACAACATACAATCTATCTACACACCCACTAAGAAAATCCAACAAAAGAAGAAAACTGCTTTAGTAAATTCTGATATTAACAGCCCTGCTAAGGTCTTGCAAACTCTCAATCCACATATCACATCTAGAGTATACTGAACTTGATGAAATATAATACCCACTGATGTTATAATAGAAATGAGTATTTCTACATGTTATGAAAACAAAGATGAAGAATCCAGCTTAAGGATATTATTTCCAAAGCACCCCTGTATGGATTGTAAACTTTGTAACAAACATTTTGATGTTATCATGAGTCTTGTGGGTACCATAATTGTGTTACTTTAAAGTCTAGGTACAGAAATCATGTGCTACTCATTTTGAAGCAAGAGAAGTCCATTGTTTGCTGAGAGAAAAATATTTATTCAGGCACATCTGCACAGTGCTGTTGTTGATACAAGATCCCCTCTCTTAATAGGATATGCAAGTCTCAACCCAAGAACTGTGGAAATTCTGTATTTTTCCTCAAAAGAATTACAATTGTTAGAATTTTTTACTTGACTTTGTTTCTAAATAGGAAAAAGAACAAGAAAAATAAATATTTCTCTCTTTTTTTACAAAGGTCAGTCAGTGACATACTAATTTTTTAAAAGAAATCAATTTAGCAATTTAACTGGTGTGAAAGACAGCATGGAATTTTAGAAAACAAATTATAGCCTCAAAATATGGTGCTAAAAGTTAATTATTTAGTCCCCACAGTTAAGAAAATGAAGCAATTCAGTCATGTTTTGCAATATAAAATAACCAGGCATATTGGAGCTGCTCTTTTATGGAATTACCCAAAGGTCTGTCACAGACAAAAGCAGAAGTAGTCCTGTTTAAGACATGGGTGGATAATCTTTGGGGCCCTGCTGACTGGATTGTCAGCTAATCTCAAGGGGTTGCACTCAAACTGCTCCATAGGATGTGGAAAGAAATATATATACAACAGAAGGGAGAAAATTAAGTAACACATTTATAAAAATGTAAATATATTTATATTTACAAATGTGTATAAATAAAACCATATTATGTGTTGCATTAGATGAGAAGAAAATGCATTTGAAAGGGGAAAGGGTCTCAGAAACCTGCTTTGCAGATGATGGAGCAGCTGAGAATACTTGACATGTTGAAAAGCACTTAGGCAGATTATATTTGATTTATGCATTGATGAATGCATAAATCTTTAAGGAAGGTTCCAAACTGTATCTAGACATCATGTCATGATTAGGAAGGCCAATACAAAATCACAATTAACACAATCCTGATGAGGAGTTACAAATGGATAACTTGTATAATTATGGTATTACACAGTGACTCCTTTCATGATCCCCCTAATCTCCATTTATGGGGAAGCAGCTGCTGAGACTGTTCGCCTATAGCCCAAGAAGCAACTGAACATTTCCACCCCTGTGAGCTACCTTCAGTGCAAAAGACAGAATCAGGCCCTCTTTTCAATTTGCTCTCATGCTTGAGGTCTGTCACAAAAGAAGAAGGAAATGTCAGTCTTCTACTTCCTGATCAATAGGGGAACAGACCCCACCGACTGCAGCTGCTTCTGCCCTGCAACTGGGGATTGGAGGATCTTCAAGTTTCTTATATCTTCCAGGCTCTAGATAACAATTGTGAATTCATAGCTGTCTGAAGTGTGGGAGCTTGATAACACATTTGCAACCACTCTACAACATTCCAGTCCTAATTTGAAGCCTGTTCCATGTGAAATATAGCAGATAATTATATCAGTATAGCAAAGCATTATCCTTGTTCAAAATATCTCCTTTCCCCCATTGGGCCAGTCACAAAGACCAGTTCCTCTTCATCAGAGTAGCTTTTTGTCCCTTCAATTCTGCTACTGCTTTTCAAAAACATTGGGGGGGGGGGGTCATAAAGATTCTGGAAAATACATCTTTCTTCCCCTTTTTAAAGAATCATTGGCAAAACCCAGCCAAAGAGAAGCACACTAAATTGCCATTGACTTCCAAATCATTGACTGGCCTTGAAGCATGCAAGGCACTCCTTCACAGAGAATCCAATTAGATTGAAAAGGGTTTCAGTTTGACTGGCTTTTGCCTCCTGTTTTCTTTATTATTATTTTTTTGCACCTCAGAGAAATCAAACTTTCTGTTGGCAAGTGAATTATAGAGAACTAAACAATGAAGAGTTCTCTGACATATGAAGGGATTTACCATAGCATATATTTTCACAGACTAGAAATCAATGTGACAATAAACCTATCAGTTCTGATGGTGTCTTGAGACTCTTTACCATTATTGTGGTTTTCAGCAACAGACTAACAAAACAAAAGCCTTTGGAGGTTGCTGCCCATAAAGACTCAAGTATCAAATGTAGGGTGAATACCTGCTATATTTTGTTTGGGAAGAATGGGAAGAAGGCCCTCCCTCACGTTTCCTTGTTCATCACCATGAATGTGCCCTTTGTTTCTGGTGGCCTAAGGAAACCAAAATTATTTAAATTCAATCTCTCACAGACACACAATGATGCAGTTACTAGCTTCATATAGTACCATTCTCTGCAACAATAGATCTTTACTATTTCATTGCCCATCACACTTGAATCCCAAGGTACATTGGTCCCCTGTGCTTTCAGTTTTCAAAAATTAGTTGCTAGCTACATTTAAGCAGTAATTTGAACATTGTGCACATTTGTACACTGTGTACATTTGTGCACATGCATCTAGATGCATACTTCACACATGGATCTGAAGATCCTATGTAGTACAAGCTTATATTTTCCTCCTCATATGTAAATCCAACAGAGTTCAATGGAGCTTTCTTCTATGTAAAAATACATATTACAGGTATTTTTACATCTGAGGAGGCGGATTAATGTATGAAAAAGGAAGATTGGGTGGAATATTATTAATAATAGTAGTAGTTGTGGTAGTAGTATCATCATCATTTCTATCCCACCTTTATTCCTAGTTCAGCACTGAAAGTGACTTACAGCAAATTAAAAAGCATATCATTAAAATCTACTAGATAGATTAAGATTAAAAAATCAGAAAAAATTAAAATATGTCATTAAAATGTGCATGAACACCAACACAACATTTAGCAAGATCCTGCATATTATCTGGTAAGATGGGCCATATATAGTCAATCATCAAACATTGTTGAAACAGAAAAGTCCGATGTGCCTTCCCAGATTAGGAATCTCCAATACCAAGTCCCAGAAGCACTTTAGTAGAACTAAGACTGCTGCACACCGCACACTGCACTTACTTTATAATCCTACATACCTCCTGCCATATCAGCACTTTTAATCTTGTACCCATTACTCTGGCTTGGCCCAGTTTTATAGTGTCTCGATGTTATTGTTTATTGTTTGTTGTTTATATTGCTTAATCTGTTTTTAATTTTGCTTTAGGTGTTGCATTGTTGTGTTTTGAGGCCTTGGCCTATGTAAGCCGCATCGAGTCCTTTGGGAGATGCTAGCGGGGTACAAATAAAGTTATAATAATAATAATAATAATAATAATAATAATAATAATAATAATAGGGAGGATGCCAGCCTAACTTCTCTGGGAAGGCAGTTTCAAAACCTGGGGGCAGCTACCAGAAGGAACCTCTTGAGTCCTATCAAGTTAGTCCCAGCTAGTATAGACCCACTTAATTATTTATTATATTGTGAGTCGACACATAGGTAAATTCTATTGATTTGATTAGTTTACTCTAGTCTGGAGCAACAATGTGATTTTGGCTAGGGTATGTGTGTGAATGAGTAAGTGAAAGAGAGAAAGGGGGATGCTGGGGAAACTATATGGTTTCTGCATAGGTTGTAATACCTGGTGTTGTGTATGATAGCAATATCTGCTTTTCACTCAGGAAGTTTTCCAAATTGCCAGTTAATCCCTGCTTCTTCCCTTTTCCCTAGACAGACTTACTTTTATTTGCACCAGCCAACTTCCCTAACCTGACACTGATAAGGATATCTCTCTGAAGTATCTTCTAATGAAAACAGTAACTAAATCATGGGCCTAACAAGAACCAGGGCAGCATGAATGCATTATTCATTTAGGAGATTTAAAATGGCAAATGACAAAAATCATTATTCAAAACAATGTTCTTGTGTTTGTAAAGAGAGAAAAATACGCTAGATAGGTGATAACTAAATAGATGCTAGATAGATGGATAGATGGTGAAGGTGATGGTGATGATTATGAGAGTCCTGTTATTGAAGGAATATGTGTTTGCATTGAAAATATTGCAGAAATTCTTTCAGTACAGATAGCTGTTGCCCTGGAATGTGGCAAAGCACTAAACCATTTCCATATGGTGATGAAAAAGTGTACAATTTGTGTAATATGTTCCAGAAAACAGAGCATACAACCCATCAGGGCAGATAAATAGTGGCCATGGCATCTCCAATGTGTTTTGAAACAAACTCTCTTGTCTTTGGACATATTCCAACCAAATCACTGTTACAGATGAAATATGAACACTGCCACCAGTTCACTGCAACCCTTTATGATTAATTGTTCCATGCATGTTATTTCCCTGCACTGTTAGTTAAATAGTATTTACAGTTAGACTTCTCTAGATGTGTGTTGTGAGTTTCCTGAAATTTCCATCATCTGTACAACAGAGTGAACCAGGTAAGTTAATGATCTGCCAGGTTATGATTAGTTAAGTCCATTAAAGCTGCATAGTTTCTACAGCACTTCGTGAAGATGAAAATGGACTATAAAACATCTTCTGAAATCAAGAAGTTTTATATCGGGTTTTCATCTTCAGGGTTTTCCATTCGATAACTGCAATGGAACAAAGAGAAATATTATATGTATGTGCATTTGAAAAGTTACTTTTTAAAAATTAATACTTTATCTAACTTATTGCAAACCACAATCCAAAGATTACTGTTAACATGATAACAGCAAATCATACTACTTGATACTTTTTCATTTTCACTTCATCTTATTTTTGAAAACTATAAAATGTGCTATTATTTATAAAGAAATGCTTTCAAAATGATCCCCAAAGCATTTTTATTCTTTAAAATACAAAGAGGAACATGTAATAAAGTGTGTTCATTGTATGACAGTAAAGTGACTAACTACCTCATCACACATGCCGCTGGAATCACTGCACATTGTAGTGATCCCTGCAGTGCCCGTCCAGGAGGCATGGGGACCCATCGCCCTGCACCTCACATTGTTCTGGCTTTCTTCCTCCCTCGTTGCATAGGAGGAAGTGTCTGCTGGCTGGCTTGTCCCACTGAGGGCAATGCAACACAGGAAGCCTCCCATGTTGCCGCTGGTGGCTTTTTTTTTTTTGGCAGTAACTCCAATAACTGCCACAATTTTGCCCTGAAGCTGCCCCAGAAGTACTTCTTCCATGTGTAGTAGGGGCTGGTGGGCTCTGTGGCAAAGCTGTGAGACAACTGGAGTTACAGCCAAAATTTGCCACATATGATGAGGTTGAATGTTACATGTTACTATTTAAAATGTTTGTTTGTGTGTGGAGGGGGTATCATTATGTTCTAATTAACTCAAAAGGCGATGTGGTAGAGGTATAGTTCCAAATTGTCTAAATAAAATGTGACTGTTTGCAAAAAACAGAGAAAAATGTTCAACAAAAATTCGTTATTCTCAACCAGATTGTCTCAAAATGTCAAGACATCCCAATGAGAAGTCACAAGGATTCCCATGAGTTTTGGCCTCCAGTGTGAACTAGACAAAGAACATACTTTTTTGTGGAGGATCCTTGAAATCTCCACTAAAATGTCTCCACAATACTACTTTCCTTTCATTTGGTGAAGCAAAGTGCTTATGCACACGTGCCAATTGTGCCACAAAAGCACACATTGAAGAATTACATGTCAAATAGAAAAGAAGCAAACAATCCATCCAATGCTTCTAATTTTTAAAACCTCATGCAACACTGTAGTTTTGCATACCTCCCCCAGTTTTATGCTGTTTGGTAATGTGTGTAAAATTTGTTCTTACAAATGCAAGAACAGCTATCAAAAAGAGCAGGAACCAAGCAAGGAAAAAGTGTGTAATTTCTCAATATCACATAGGAAAACGAGACAAGCAATTTTTGAATCCTTTACCAAACTTAATTATAGTAATCAATGAATTGGTTACATTCTTTTTGACACAATAAATGATCACAACCTAATTTCTACTGAACATAATCTGGGTGGATCTGTATGGGACTGTGCAATAAAATGCTAAAATTTCTCAGTTTTAACTCAAAGGAAAAGTCACCTTAAGGTGACTTTTATGCTTCTTTCAAAAATCCAGTGAATCATCTCTCAGCATCATCTGATACATGAAATATTTCAATGATAATTAGAGTATGGTGTCCACTCATGGCTGGTGCCTTTTGATCATTTCACAAGAGGTATGATTCATTGTTCAGAAGGTTAAGAGCACGATGCACTAATATGATGCTGCCTCTTTCAAGCGGCCTGCCAAATATAAGGTTTCTCTCAGGGGGTACAGTAAATGTATGCTCCCTTCTGGGAACACAATGTTCGTAACTGCATGAAGACTCTTTGATCTATGGCTTCCATTTTGGTACATTCCGACACCTGGTCCAGGCAAGGGTTTGAACTGGAAATGATCATCAAAACAGCTGTAAATGATCAGTGCTGAGAATAAACAGCCGTCGGTGGGGCATCCTCATATTTTACTTCCACTCAGCATGTACACATGAGAAAGCAGAATAAATCATTTGCATAAGGCTAGCAAATGGGAGTGGAAGTTGGAGACAGTGGAACATATTTTAAAGAATATGACAAATGTAAGGACAAATGGAGAAAAGATTCTCATTAGACTGTGTTTTGTGTATCCTTCGTTAAAATGGGGAAAGAGGGAGATCTATCAATTTTGCTTACTCTTACATTCATTGTTTTTGATGTAGTGTGGTGTAGTGATTTGAACATCGGACTATGATTTTGGAGGCCAGGATTGGCCATGAAAAAGCATTGGGTAACTTTGGGTAAGTCACACACTTTCACACAACCCTTCCACACAACCATATAAACCAGAATATCAAGGCAGGAAATCCCACAATATCTGCTTTGAACTGGAACATATGACAGTGTGGACTCGGATAACACAGTTCAAAGCAGATATGGTGGGATTTCCTGCCTTGATATTCTGGGTTATATGGCTGTGTGGAAGGGCTCTCAGTCCTCAGAGGAAGGCAAAGATAAATCACCTCTGAATAAATCTTGCCCAGAAAAGCCTATTAAAGGTTCACCTTAGGGTCACCATACGTTTGAAACTACATGAAGGCATACTAGAACAACAATACTTAACTGAGTCTCTGTATCTATCCTCACCACAGCAATAAACCTAAGCCTCCAGTGGCATTTTGACCAAAAAATATATAAGAAAGACTATCTCACTAGAAAAAGAAACTTGTGACACAGAGAACCCCTCTCTTGTCACGTATTTCAGATTTTAGTCCTCAGTCTAACTGTGTCCATCACCAATAATACAGTATGTAAACAGGACTCTCACAAAATATTTTACTACTCAGGTGAAGGCAAGAAGATGCTTCTGCTCACAACCCCTACCCCATGTATAAAACCCAACTGGAACAATAACTGAATCTTAAGCAACTCTGGTACTGGGAAAGGCATCTTTCGTTGTTCCTGAGGACAAGAGGTTCATATATTGGGCATGTTAGAATTGCCTGGCATGCACATAAATCTCCAATGGCTTCAGTGAAGTTTAGAGGTGAGGTCAAAGGTCCAAAAAAAATATTCCCAAATATTTATTTTATTTGTTTATTTACGACATTTCTACCCCACCTTTCTCCAACCCTGAGGCAACTCAAGGTGGCTTTACAGCCAGGCAGTCATTTGATGCCTTTGACAATATGGAACTAAAACAATATTTAAAATAGAGTTATAAAATACATACATTAGACCTTTAAAAAACATATAAAACCAATATCTTCACTGTTAGCTTCATTACCCAAAGTCATCTGAGCCATTCCTATATTATATTGCACCTAATTTTGTGTTTATCTATTGCACTAGCTTTCTGAAGGCTTGCTCAAAAGGTCACATTTTCACTTTTTTATGGAAGGTCACGAGGGAGGGGGCTGATCTAATATCCCTAGGGAGGGAATTCCACAGTTGAGGGCCCACCACTGAGAAGGACCTGTCTCATCCCCAAGTCATGCCTGTGAAGAAGGTGGGACCAAGAGCAGCCCCCCTCCAAGCTGATCTTAAACTCCTAGATGGTTCATAGGGAGAGATATGTTCAGACAGGCAAGCTGGGCCAGAACCATTTAGGGCTTTACAGGCTAAAACCAGCACTTTGAATTGTGCTTGTTGCAGACCTGCAGCCAGTGGAGCTGGCATAACAGGGGGTTTTTATGCTCCCTAAAAGTTGCTCCGGTGAGCCATCCGGTTGCCTCTCGTTGGGCTATTTGAAGCTTCTGAACAGTCTTCAAAGACAACCCCACATAGAGTATGTTGCTGTAGTCTGTATGGGATGTAACCAGAGTGTGGACTGCCATGACCAAGTCTGACTTCCCAAGTTACAGGCGCAGCTGGTGCACAAGTTTTAATTGTATGAATGCTCCCCTGGCCACTGCCAAAACTTGGGGTTCCAGGCTCAGCAATAAGTCCAGGAGAACTTCCAAGCTGCGAACCTACATCTTCAGGAGGACTGTAACCCTGTCCAACACTGGCTGTAAGCAGGCCTGTAGCCGGGGGTTAAAAAAAAACCTGGTTTACTCTTGAATTTTAACTGGTTAACCAAATCCCCATGCTAAGTCTATGAGATGCAAAAAATTAAGAGTTCCTCCAGAACTCAAGCACTATCTCAAGCAAATATTGACAATTTATTCACACTGTCATTACTTGTAGCAATAGCCGATGTAGCACAGCGACCATGTTTGGGGGGGGGGGGTATTGAATGCTCTCATTAAGGAGGCCAGACTTGGTGGAGTTGGTTGACAGGGGTGGAGCTGCAGGCTATTGAAGGCTACTCTGCTCCCTGCTGTGCTCTTTGCTTCAGCGTGACCCTAACCCCCCCCCCAATTTTCAAACCCCCCCCCCAAATTTTCAACCCTCCCCAAAAAAAATTCTGGCTACGGCCCTGGATGTAACCCTATGCCCTGTTCAGCCTTACGACTGACCAGGAGTTCCTCTGTCTTGTCTGGATTCAATTTTAATTTGTTTGCCCTCATCCAGACCATCAAAGGTGTTAAGCACCAGTTCAGGACCTGAACTGCCTCCTTAGTAGCAGGTGGGAAGGAGTGATAGAGTTGAACATCATCTGCATATCTCAGGTAAATATCTAGAGTAGAGTCACTGAGCCCTTGACATGAAAGCCACTTGCTTCTGCTGCACAGCTCTGGCCTGGAATGCCTTACTCTGATCTCCATATCTTCACTTCTGACTCTTTAGACAGGTGCCTTGCTGTGTCTAATGACAGGGCAACCCCTGCTAAAGTACATCGTTGTTAAATAAACAAATGGAGAGTGGAGACAACAAAGAAAAGGGAAAACAGCATTCATTGACACAAACTGAGAACTAATGGCTTCCACAGAGTACAATAATTGAGGTTTCCTACTGTTTGATTATACATGCCATTTTCTGCATTGATTTGGCTGTATGACAGTTTAAGTGTTCACCCATTTATGTGCAAGGCAAAAACACTCTGTCATTATACCTTGCTTTCCAAATGTACCTTTTCTCCTTTTGTTTGGTAAAAGTAGTAAAGCAAATAAGCTTTAAGGTGCTGGAATCTGAACATATAAGGTTGTCAATCAACAGCAGTTGCAGTCCTAAGCTGCCAATATGTGTAGCCTATCAGCAGCCCATGACACAGGAGGCAATCAATAAAACCAATTGTTAATTTTGTCTCAGATTCAACCGTTCATTTTTTTACTAAGCCAAGATCAGTAGGAGTGAGAAATAGATTCCTGACTTTTATTGGACAGTTAAACCACATATTACAGATTTTTATGGCACAGGGGTGAGATTTTAAAAACACAGTAAATCTGACACTTGGAGGCTCATCTGTCAGACTCAGAAGTAAATCAGCCTGGTGGAAATGTCTAAAATGGTACATAAAATCCAGAAATGTTACTGTGTCAGTATGAGCAACTTTTTTCAAGGCAAACCAATTATATCAAGTACTCATTCACCTGCATCCCCTACATTGTAGGGTACGTCTCCTCCAACATATTCTACTTCTTTATTTTAAATACAGAAATCATGCAACCTACCAGATTTACTGGATTGTAACTCCCATTATCCTTAATGGTGAGTACTACTGGTTATTGCAGTGCAACCACATTGTTCAGATTAAGTTTCCTGCAATCTATCATTAAACAAAAAGAAGATACAATGACAAAGAAAGCTGTGTGCAATTAGAAACAGACATCTTTCCATATTTGTAAGAATGTATCTTTTTCCCCAGGCTGGAATTCCAGCCCAAGTCAGTTGGCTCACAAATTGGAATATGTATTGACTATTGTCTGTTGATTCTCCAAGTCAGTTGGGACACGTCACACCCTGTAAAGCACATGCAGCCAGACTTATAAATCCAAACCATTTGTCTTCAGCATGAACCTCTCTCTTTCTGCTTCCTCAGATTACAACCTTTACTTATCCTTCTTGCCCTTTCCTAATTCTATTGCTGCATTTTAATCCAACTATCTACCTGTTTCTGATTTGCACTTGCCACTAGACTTTTGTTTCATATTTTCCTGATCAAACATCTGACTTCAAGTTGGTTTGGTCCTTGACCACCTCACCTTTATATGGACTTCAGAAATAGCTGAACCTAAGAAATAGATAAACATTGCTTTATTTAATTCTGCTGTTTTGTAAACAAAGTATAGCCAGTCCTCCACATTTGCTGGTTTAACATGTGAGGATTTGATTATTTGTGAATTTTATTAATATGTTCTCCTTAGTAATCTCTAGGTCCTACAAGGCAGCTCTCCTATTGGACGTTGACCAAAGCATTGCCCCAGAAGGCCTTGAGATTCCAAGAGAGATGTTCTTCAAGGTAAAATAAAAGTGGTTTCCCCGCCCCCACCCTTTTGCAGGAGTTCTGCACCCCAATTCTTGCAAAAGCGGAGAGTGTGCTGTATATAATGCAGTCTAAGTCTAATTTAAGGGCAAAATCATGTTCTTGAAACCTACAATCATTTCCAGCATAAGTTGTAGGAACATCTATTCTAATAGATCCAAGTTTGAGTTTCTCCTTAACTGACTGGGAGGATCATGATTTCTCCTTGTGCCATCTTCTGTCTCTCTGCTAACCTATTTCTCATCTTCTTGTAATATTTCCCATACACGCAAATATCAATTTGTGGGAAGAAACATAATGAGGAAATGTTAAAAAATGCTCAGCTCACTGTCGTACAAAAACAGCTGTGAGCTATGATTAGAGAAATTAGGGGCCACTTAAAGCGGGGAGGCTAACTTATGACACCATAAAAATGCCAGAGAGCAAGCAGGAAATACTACGATCAAGAAGGCTCGATGTCATAGTGGACGAAGCGACAGCTCCCACTGTGGCCGAATCGAGCAACCTCCAGGAGGATCCAAAGTGGAAGAACTGCTGAATGGCCTCTATCTGTCTGTATGTCTTGTATGTCAAAAAACAGCATTGAATGCTTGCCGTATATATGTACATTGTGATCCGCCCTGAGTCCCCTTCGGGGTGAGAAGGGTGAAATATAAATACTGTAAATAAATAAATAAATAAATAAATATCATGAGTAAATGGGGAGGTAGATAGATAGGAAAGAGCTTTTGAAAGAGCCCCCCTCAGTCCTTATATGCATTTTCCCAGATAGTGTTGGGAACCATAAGCACATTTGGAAGGTCAAGATTAATCCTATCTTGGGAGAACATGTTATAAATGAGTTAAATAAATAAACATGAAATTCTGGATGCAAATATTTACAAAGAATTCTCAACAGCACACTTTGTACGTGCCATTTCCCATCCAGTACAGAATGCATGCCTTTATGCTAGTCACATTACACCAAGTACATATATGTATATGGTTTCTTGCCAAGAGAGTGATGAAACAGTGGTATTCCCCATCCAAATATGAAAATAAAAAATTCTGTGTAATCACCCAGTAATTAACTCACAATGTTTCTATTTAGCCTAGCAGCTTTTTCCCCATCTATTCTTCATTTGTTTCCATTTGCATTGGAGACCTTGATTTTTCTCATCCATGTAAATCATCATGCATGAGAAAATGTGAAACAAATATATTTAAGGAAGTGCTTCACTTAGCACTGAACATTTATGTTGGTGTATTCAAATATTTAAGGAAAAACCTTAAAATGTCACCACATTTTTCAAATGAACATGCAAATGCATGCTAAATTTGAGTAAAATCATTTTAAAATTCTGCATTTTTTAAAAAAAATATTTCAATGCTGTGATATTTCTCATAGTGCTGTGACAGTCACATTTTAAAAAAATGAGAAGGAAGCTGGAAACAAGTTGGCCCAAGACCAACACAGAATCTTCATAACCTTTGTGGTCCACTTTCAGGGACTCATGCGATACCACAGGCTGTACTATGGCCACCCCTTCCTTAGAAAGGTGCAAAAGCATCCAGCTGTGTTTCTGCATCTGAGCATACAGTTAAGAGGCAGCCTCCTGGGCCCCGTACAGGCTGAGGTCTAACCAGAGGTCGCAGAAGATGATATCATTACTGGATTAAATTCATGTTAGGTGTGAGCATTATTATTTATTTATCTTGGCAGAAATCTTAGTTCTGGTTCTTAGGTCTGGTTGGAGTAAGTTCATTGAATTGATAGAACTGACCTATATATTGACTCACCAGTTATTATTTCAATGGGCCTTCTCCAGTTGGGATTAATATACAGGATTCCAGCCCAAATATGTTATTTATTTATTTATATTTTATTTATATCCTGCTTTTCTCCCAGCACAGAATTATATGCCACCTTTTTCCTAGAGCAGGTCTGAAAGTAGCACCTTTTTTTCTAATTCAGTGGCACTTGAAAGTACAGATTCAAAATAGCATAAAAATCAAATGGTATGATAAATCTTTTTATGCAAAAGTTATATATGCACATTACAGTGGCGGTGATAAAAAAAATTGAGCCTCCAAAGTTGATTTTGTGGCTTCCACAGTTTCACAATCTGTGCTTTTTTTCTGATGAAAGAAAAGTGTGAATTACCTCCTCTGTAAGCTTCTAGGAGTGACAGCTCATGTTTTCATTTCATCAGAGGATGCACTTCACTGATTAACATTAAAATATTTGTCTGTGCCTCCAAGTCACCTGTCAACTCGTGGCAACCCCAGGGATTCCATAGGGTTTTCTTAGGTGAAGAATACTCCAAGATGCCCTTGCCAATTCCTTACTCTGAAATATAGCCTAAAGCACCTATCCTTTATTTGCAGTCTCCTGTTCAAGTAATGACCGATCTTAATCCTGCTCCAAGAACAGACAGGATCTGATATCTTTAGGATATACAATTTTTCAAAACAAAAACCCAAAAAACAAGTTGACTTCCAGTAACTTCTAATGTTTGTCTTTGTTTTTACATATTGAGCAACTCTAAGCCCTCATTTGTTTAACTTGTACATTGAACATATTATATACAAAACTGAATTAGGCTGTGTAAAGGAGATGTGAAAATTGGAGAAAGGAACCACAATAATATAAGATATGCAAATAAAACCATATTACTAACTGACAATAACAAAGACTTGGAATGAGTAAAGTCAAGAAAGAAAATGTAAAGACAGGTTTATAATTGAACACTAAGAAAATAATGACTTTAAAGTAGACAGTGGAGACACTGAGTCCCTATGGGGGAGAAAGGTGGGATACAGATAAAGATTATTATTATTATTATTATTATTATTATTATTACTATTATTATTTTCTTATAGTTTGTCTCACTCATTAATCAGAATGAAGATTGCAGTCAATAAATCAGAAGGATACTAGAACTTGGAATGACAGCTATAAAGGAATTAGACAGGATCCTCAAGTGTACATATATATAACTGAATACCAAAGTCAGGTTTATCAGATTTCTATGTATGGTTGTGAAAGCTGGACAGTGAAGAAAGCTAATAGGAAGAAAATCAACTCATTTGAGATGTGGTACTGGAAAAATGTTCTGAGATTCCCTGAACTATCAAAAGAACTAATAAATTGGTACTAGAGTACAGTATATTCTGGCGTATAAGACTACTTTTTAACCCAAGAAAATCCTCTCAAAAGTCAGGGATCGTCTTATACGCGGGTGTAGTCTTATGCATGGGAGTCGTCTTAACTCTATATTTTAACTGGAAAAGTTGGGGGTCATCTTATACACCCAGTCGTCTTATATACCGGAATATACGGTAAATTAGATCTGAGCTCTCCCTGAAAACCAAGATAACTAAAATAATATTGTAGTATTTTGGAAGAAAGCACTATGAAAAGAGGAAGCGGTGATATTTAGTTATTCTCCCCGTTTCCCATAGCCCCCCCCCCCCCCACACACACACACACACCATATCAACTATATTTTGACAAAGGATACCCTAACAATACGTAGAAGATCTTTCATAGGAGTCCAAGGGAAAGGAAAAGTAATATTCTTATTTATCAAATAAGAACACTCATCACTGGAGTTCTTCTTATGGAAATTCCAGCTCCCAACCTACCAGAGAATGTGTGAGATAGCAGTAGTGTCTCACAATCAGATTAATTAATATTCAGTTTTATGGTGTGCAACAGGTAGTTCAAGACTAACAACTGAATATCCATGAGGTCTTTTGCAGAGAAATAAAACAGGATTCATCTTCTGTGGTAAAAACTCTGGGGAAAGATGCTTTGGTTACAACTGCTACAGGTTTCTGATGTCAGGCCCTGTAAAATGTACAATTAAATGTGGTGGAGAGATAGACAGGTGTAGGCTTCAAAATGGAGGACAAATAAATTCAAATTATCTGCAGACTAATAGATGCAGAAAAAGATCATAATCTTTTGACTAAACTCTCAGAGAAACATGCAAACTAGCTGCTTCTGAGTACAGATTGAACATTCCTTATCTAGAATTCTAAAACCTGAAATATTCCAAAATCCAAAATTATCCACATGGATAACAGTGATAGTGACATCTTATCATTCTCTTGGTTCAGTAACGCATTGCATGCAATCTTATGCAATCACCCCTCCCCTCATTTCTAAACACTTCTGAAACAGGATTGCTGTGAGTTTTTCAGGCTGTATGGCAATGTTCCAGTAGCATTCTCTCCTGACATTTCGCCTGCATCTTCAGAGGTTTGTTCAGAGGTCTGTTGGAGATAAGGCAAATGAAGTGTGTATGTGGAATGTCAAGGGTGGGAGAAATAACCCTTGTCTGTTTGTAGCAAGTGTGAATGATGCAATTAGCAAGCTTGACTAGCATTGAGTAGCCTTGCAGCTGCAAAGTCAGTGATTCTGGCCTTGAAAGCCTTTGGCAACACTTCTAAAACATTTCCCTAACAAATCATCACAGAGCCCATCACACGTCACAGACAGACTTCTACCTGTCCTCCATGATGCCCATGTTGAATTGCTTCAATGGCATGGTGTAATGGGCATTCTTATGGGTGGTATCCTACCAAACATGGGCATTTCTATCCCAAAATCTTGCTTCATGAGCCTAGTATAGTAACACTTTTTAGTTAATGTAATCATTAGAAGTGCCAAAATTTCAATATATCACCACTTTGTTTTTCCTGTCATTCCTCCTTCGTAGTAATCTTGGCTTTTGAAAATGTGCTACTTGTAGCTTTTTAACTTTGTTTTCCCTTCTTCTCCTTCTTCTCCTCCCCCTCCCACTCCTCCTCCACCACCTTTTTGGCCAACTACAATACGTTCTAGGGACTAGCAGGGTTTGGACTTCCATGACTGAGAATAATTGGTAGGGAAATGAAAAGAGCCCAGAGAAGGGGGGTCTGCCTTAAGACTGATACCTTCTGTCTCCTCAATAGTCAGGGGATTGGAGGGGGAAGTAGAGGAGCTCATGAAGAGAAATGATATAGAACTATGTATCCTGTCTTCTCTATGGATTGTTGAGTTAGAAGCGATAGGAGGTGATCCTGTGTGATAGGGGTAAGTAAATTCTCCATCTTTTTAAAGGATGGAGTCCCACACAAAGAATATTATTTTACAGACAAAGAAGATGATTTCCTCCACTTTCCCCAGCTCCGTCTGATGACATCTTTTGTTTCAGGCACAAAAATATTAAAATATTGTAGAAAATTGCCTCCAGGGTATAAGATGTGCATGAAACTCAAATGAACTTTGTGTTTAAACTTGGATCCCATTTCCAAAATATCTAATTATGTACATATACGCAAATATAGGTATTCCAAAATCCAAAACACTTCTGGTCTCCAAGCATTTTGAAGAATGGATCATCAACCTTTATAGGCTTATTGAAGTTGCTATCTCTAACATAGCAATTGTTCTTATCTAATTCATAAGAAACTATGAATTCAAGTTATTATATAAACATCCTCCCACTTTTCAAACATGTTATTAAATGCACTAGAAGCAACTCCGTAGAATGTAAATGCATAATTTTGTTGTTGTTCATTCGTTCAGTCGTCTCTGACTCTTCGTGACCTCATGGACCAGCCCACGCCAGAGCTCCCTGTCGGCCGTCACCACCCCCAGCTCCTTCAAGGTCAGTCCAGTCACTTCAAGGATGCCATCCATCCATCTTGCCCTTGGTCGGCCCCTCTTCCTTTTGCCTTCCACTTTCCCCAGCATCATTGTCTTCTCTAGGCTTTGCTGTCTCCTCATGATGTGGCCAAAGTACTTCAACTTTGTCTCTAGTATCCTTCCCTCCAATGAGCAGTCGGGCTTTATTTCCTGGAGGATGGACTGGTTGGATCTCCTCGCAGTCCAAGGCACTCTCAGCACTTTCCTCCAGCACCACAGTTCAAAGGCATCTATCTTCCTTCGCTCAGCCTTCCCTAAGGTCCAGCTCTCACATCCGTAGGTTACTACAGGGAATACCATGGCTTTGACTAGGCGGATCTTTGTTGCCAGTCTGATGTCTCTACTCTTTACTATTTTATCGAGACTGGACATTGCTCTCCTCCCAAGAAGTAAGCGTCTTCTGATTTCCTGGCTACAGTCTGCATCTGCAGTAATCTTTGTGCCTAGAAATACAAAGTCTGTCACGGCCTCCACATTTTCTCCCTCTATTTTCCCGTTGTCAGTCATTCTTGTTGCCATAATCTTGGTTTTTTTTATGTTTAGCTGCAACCCGGCTTTTGCACTTTCTTCTTTCACCTTGATTAGAAGGCTCCTCAGCTCCTCCTCGCTTTCGGCCATCAGAGTGGTGTCATCTGCATATCTGAGGTTGTTAATGTTTCTTCCAGCAATTTTCACCCCAGTCTTGCATTCATCAAGCCCCGCACATCGCATGATGTGTTCTGCATACAAGTTAAAAAGGTTGGGTGAGAGTAGACAACCCTGCCGTACGCCTTTCCCAATCTTGAACCAGTCTGTTGTTCCGTGGTTAGTTCTGACTGTTGCTTCTTGGTCCTTGTACAGATTCCTCAGGAGAGAGACAAGGTGGCTTGGGATGCCCATCCCACCAAGAACTTGCCACAATTTATTATGATCCACACAGTCAAAGGCTTTAGAATAGTCAATGAAGCAGAAGTAGATGTTTTTCTGAAACTCCCTGCCTTTCTCCATTATCCAGCGGATATTGGCAATCTGGTCTCTCGTTCCTCTGCCTTTTCTAAACCCAGCTTGAACATCTGGCAACTCTCACTCCATGTATTGCTGGAGTCTTCCTTGCAGGATCTTGAGCATTACCTTACTGGCATGAGAAATAAGGGCCACTGTACGGAAGTTGGCGCAGTCTTTCGCATTTCCCTTTTTTGGTATGGGGATATAAGTTGATTTTTTCCAGTCTGATGGCCATTCTTGTGTTTTCCATATTTGCTGGCATATGGCATCCATCACTTTGACAGCATCATCTTTTAAGATTTTAAACAGTTCAGCTGGGATCCCGTCGTCTCCTGCTGCCTTGTTGTTAGCAATGCTTCTTAAGGCCCATTCAACCTCACTCCTCAGGATGTCTGGTTCTAATTCATTCACCACACTGTCAAAACTATCCTCGATATTATTATCCTTCCTATACAGATGTTCTGTATAGTCTCGCCACCTTCTTTTGATCTCTTCAGCTTCTGTTAGGTCCCTGCCATCTTTGTTTCTTATCATACCAATTTTTGCCTGAAATTTACCTCCAATGTTTCTAATTTTCTGGAAGAGGTCTCTTGTCCTTCCTATTCTGTTGTCTTCTTCCGCTTCCATGCATTGCTTATTTAAAAATAGTTCCTTATCTCTTCTGGCTAACCTCTGGAATTGCGTATTTAACTGGGCATATCTCCCCTTATCACTGTTTCCTTTTGCTTTCCTCCTTTCTTGGGCTACCTCCAGTGTCTCAGCAGACAACCATTTTGCCTTCTTGGTTTTCTTTTTCTTTGGGACGTACTTTGTTGCCGCCTCCTGAACAATGTTGCGGACTTCTGTCCATAGTTCTTCTGGGACTCTGTTTACTAAATCTAGCCCTTCAAATCTGTTCTTCACTTCCACTGTATATTCGCTAGGAATGTTAGTGAGATCATATCTAACTGGTCTGTGTATTTTCCCCGATCTCTTTAGTTTTATTTTAAACTAGCTTGGGGACCCGGCGCTGCACGGGTTATTAGAGAAAGTGGCTAATGGCGGTTCTGTATGCCAAGTTTGTTCTTTATTGGTCATTGGATAACGGCTGGATTGTTTTCAGGAAGTAAGTGAAGGAACTTGAAGTCCCATCATCCATGGTCCACCCTCCTCCAAAACTGCAGCAATATGTAGAGTAGGTCATGGGGGCTCTGTGTGCCAAGTGTGGTCTTGATTGGTCATTAGATGAGGGTTGCAGCAGTCTTGGGAAGTGAGTACTACAAGTCCCACAATCCATGGTCAATCCTCCTCCAAAACTGCAGCAGGATGTAGAGTGGGTCATGGGGGGCTCTGTGTGCCAAGTTTGGTCTAGATTGGTCATTAATGAGGGTTGCAACAATCTTGGGAAGGGAGTGGAGGTACTTGATGTCCCATCATCCATGGTCTGTCCTCCTAGAAAGTGCACCAGGATGTAGAGTGGGGTCATGGAGACTCTGTGTGCCAAGTTTGGTCTTGATCAGTCATTGGCAAGGGTCTCAGTGGTCCCAGGAAGTGAGTGCAGTGACTGCAAGTCCCATCATGCAAGTTTGGTCTTTATTGGTCATTGGATAACGGCTGGATTGTTTTCAGGAAGTGAGTGAAGGAACTTGATGTCCCATCATCCATGGTCCACCCTCCTCCAAAACTGCAGCAATATGTAGAGTAGGTCATGGGGGCTCTGTGTGCCAAGTTTGGTCTTGATTGGTCATTAGATGAGGGTTGCAGCAGTCTTGGGAAGTGAGTGGAGGTACTTGAAGTCCCATCATCCATGGTCCATCCTCCTCAAAAGTGCACCAGGATGTAGAGTGGGTTATGGAGGCTTTGTGTGCCAATTTGGCCTGGATTGGTCATTGGGTGAGGGTCGCAGTGGTTTCAGTAAGTGAGTAAAGATACTGCAAATCCCATCATCCATGGTCCATCCCCCTTAGAACTGTATCAGGATGTAGAGTGGGCCATGAGTACTTTGTGTGCCAAGTTTGGGCCTGGTCTGTGATTTGTAGGGGCTACAATGTTCTGTGGGAAGTGAATCGGGTGAAGGTACTGCAAATCCCATCATTAGTGGCCCATCCTGCCCTGAACTGCACTGGAAGTCCCATCATCCATCGTCCGTCCTTCTCCAAACAGCATCGGGATGTAGAGTGGGTCAAGGTGGCTCTGTGTGCCAAGTTTGGTCTTGATCGGACATTAGTAAGGGATGCAGCAGTCTTGGGAAGGGAGTGGAGGTACTTGAAGTCCCATCATCCATGGTCTGTCCTCCTCGAAAGTGCACCAGGATGTAGAGTGGGTCATGGGGACCCTGTGTGCCAAGTTTGCTCTTGATCAGTCATTGGTGAGGGTCTCAGTGGTCTCAGGAAGTGAATGAAGTGACTGCAAGTCCCATCATCCATTGACAAATTCTTCCAATCCGCACCAGGATGTAGAGTGGGTCATGTGGGCTCACTGTGTAAATTGTGGTCCTGATCCATCATTGTTGGCAGTTGTAATGTTCATAGGAAGGGAGTGCAGGTATTGCAAGTTCCATCGTCCATGGTGCATCCTCCTCCAAACTGCACCAGGATGTAGAGTGTGTCATGGAGACTCAGTGTGCCAAGTTTGGTCTTTATTGGTAATTGGATTAGGATTGCAGTGGTCTCAAGAATTGAGTGAAGGTACTGCAAGTCCCATAATCCATGGTCCATCCCCGGCCAAACCACACCAGGACGTAAAGTGGGTCATGAGAGGTCTATGTGCCAAGTTTGGTCATGATCAGTCATTGAATGAGGTTATCAGCGGTCTCAGAATGTGAGTGATGGTACTGCAAGTCCCATCATCCATGGTTCATCCTCCTCCAAACTGCAGTAGGATGTCAAGTGGGTCATGGGTGCTCTGTATGCCAAGTCTGGTCTGTATTGGTAATTGTCTGACGCATCCCCCTCTGGCCTTTTCCTTTCCTCTCTTTGTCATCTCGGAATGTTGGAATTGAGGCTGGCCAATCAGAGACCATATGCAAATTTCCTTCTCATGTCCCTGTTTCTGCCATGAACTGTTTTCTCCACCAGGGGCTCCTACTGAAGCTGGCCAATCAGAGCCCATATGCAAATTTCCTTCTCATGTCCCCCTTTCTGCCATGAACTGTTTTCTCCACCAGGGGCTCCTATTGAAGCTGGTCAATCAGAGACCATATGCAAATTTCCTTCTCATGTCCCCGTTTCTGCCATGAACTGTTTTCTCCACCAGGGGCTCCTATTGAAGCTGGCCAATCAGAGACCATATGCAAATAGCACCACTGCGGCAGCCAATCCGAATGTTGGAACTTTCAGGCTGGCCAATCAGAACGCTGGCACATACACCGCCCTTCCGCCCTCCACAATTCCTCTGTCCGATACAAACACTCTTCTTTATTATATACTAGCTTGGGGACCCGGCGCTGCCCGGGTTATTAGAGAAAGTGGGTAATGGCGGTTCTGTATGCCAAGTTTGGTCTTTATTGGTCATTGGATAACGGCTGCATTGTTTTCAGGAAGTGAGTGAAGGTACTTGAAGTGCCATCATCCATGGTCCACCCTTCTCCAAACAGCAGCAGGATATAGAGTGGGTCATGGGGGCTCTGTGTGCCAAGTTTGGTCTTTATCAGCCATTGGATGAGGGTGGTAGTGGTTTCAGTAAGTGAGTGAAGGTAATGCAAGTCCCATCATCCAAAGTCCATCCTCCTTCAAACTGCAGCAGGATGTAGAGTGGGTCATGGGGGCTCTGTGTGCTAAGTTTGGTCTAGATTGGTCATTGGATGAGGGTTGCAGCAATCTTGGGAAGGGAGTGGAGGTACTTGAAGTCCCATCATCCACAGTCTGTCCTCCTCCAAACTGCACCAAGATGTAGAGTGGGTCATGGGGGCTCTGTGTGCTAAGTTTGGTCTTGATCAGTCATTGGATTAGGGAAGTGGTTTCAGTAAGTGAGTAAACGTATTACAAGTCCCATAATCCATGGTCAATCCTCCTCCAAAACTGCAGCAGGATGTAGAGTGGGTCATGGGGGGCTCTGTGTGCCAAGTTTGGTCTAGATTGGTCATTAATGAGGGTTGCAACAATCTTGGGAAGGGAGTGGAGGTACTTGATGTCCCATCATCCATGGTCTGTCCTCCTAGAAAGTGCACCAGGATGTAGAGTGGGGTCATGGAGACTCTGTGTGCCAAGTTTGGTCTTGATCAGTCATTGGCGAGGGTCTCAGTGGTCCCAGGAAGTGAGTGCAGTGACTGCAAGTCCCATCATGCATTGACAAATTCTTCCAAACCGCACCAGGATGTTGAATGGGTCATGCAGGCTCTCTGTGTAAATTGTGGTCCTGATCCATCATTGTTGGCAGTTGTAATGGTCGTAGGAAGGGAGTGCAGGTATTGCAAGCCCCATCGTCCATGGTGCATCCTCCTCCAAACTGCACCAGTATGTAGAGTGCATCATGGAGACTCAGTGTGCCAAGTTTGATCTTTATCGCTAATTGGATGAGGGTTGCAATGGTCTCAATAATTGAGCAAAGGTACTGCAAGTCCCATAATCCATGGTCCATCCCCAACCACACCAGGACGTAAAGTGGGTCATGAGAGGTCTATGTGCCAAGTTTGGTCCTGATCAGTCATTGGATGAGGTTAACAGCGGTCTCAGAATGTGAGTGATGGTACCGCAAGTCCCATCATCCATGGTTCATCCTCCTCCAAACTGCAGTAGGATGTAGAGTGGGTGATGGGGGCTCTGTGTGCCTATTTCGGTCTGTATTGGGACTGTTCTGACCCAGCCCCCGGCCTTTCCTTTCCTCTCTTTGTCATCTCGGAATGTTGGGTTTGAGGCTGGCCAATCAGAGACCATATGCAAATTTCCTTCTCATGTCCCCGTTTCTTCCATGAACTCTTTTCTCCACCAGGGGCTCCTCTTGAAGCTGGCCAATCAGAGACCATATGCAAATAGCACCACTGCGGCAGCCAATCCGAATGTTGGAACTTTCAGGCTGGCCAATCAAAACGCTGGCACATACTCCTCCCGCCACACCGCCACACATCCGCCACATACAAGTTTTGACTTTTATTATATGTATAGATAGATAGATATAGATATAGATTGAGCAATAAGAAGTTCGTGATCTGAGCTACAGTCAGCCCCAGGTCTTGTTTTCACCGACTGGATGGATGTCCGCCACCTTTGGCTACAAAGGATGTAGTCAATTTGATTTCGGTGTTGACCATCTGGTGAAGTCCATGTGTAAAGCCATCTTTTAGGTTGTTGGAAGAGAGTGTTTGTTATACACAGCGAGTTTTCCTGGCAAAATTCTATCAGCCTGCATCCCGCTTCATTTTGTTCTCCCAGACCATGCTTGCCTGTGATCCCAGTTGTCATTTGACTTCCCACCTTGGCATTCCAGTCTCCTGTAATGAAAATAATGTCTCTTTTTGGTGTATTATCCAATAGGTCCTGCAGATCCTCATAGAACTGATCTACTTCTGCTTCTTCAGCAGCTGTGGTTGGGGCGTGTATTTGGATCACTGTGATGTTGAAAGGCTTTCCTTGCACTCGAATTGAGATCATTCTGTCATTTTTTGGGTTGTATCCAAGCACTGCTTTAGCGAATTTCTTATTAATTATGAAGGCTACTCCATTTCTTCGATGTTCCTCTTGTCCGCAGTAGTAGATCTGGTGGTCATCTGATGTGAAGTGGCCCATTCCAGTCCATTTCAGTTCGCTGACTCCCAGAATGTCTATTTTTAGTCTTGACATCTCACCAATAACAACATCCAATTTGCCCTGGCTCATAGATCTTACATTCCAGGTTCCTATGGTGTGTTGATCTTTAGAGCATCGGATTCGTCGTTCACCTCCAGTACCGTTGGCCGCTAGCCTTCCTTTCGGCTTTGAGCTAGCTGCGTCATCACATCTGGGGCTAGTTGAACTTATCCTCTGCTCCTCCCCAGTAGCATTTTGGCCATCTTCTGACTTGGGAGTCCCATCTTCCAATGGCATACCGACATATCTCTGGTTGTACTGGTCCATTTAGTTTTCTTGGCAAGGATACTGGGGTGGTTTGCCGTTGCCTTCCCCAGGGATCACGCTTGGTCTGACCTCTCTGCCACAACCGTCCCGTCTTGGGTGGCCCTTCACGGTTTCGCTCATGACATCATTGAGGTGCTCAAGCTCCAGCGCCACAACAAGGCGGTGATCCTTTGCTGGAGAAATGCATAATTAAGGTGTTTATATTCTGTGTCCTATTCAGAAAATAAAGACATGTTCTCTTGTATTGAAATGGACTGTTAAATTCAATTCATCCACTTAATTGGTTGATGGATTTTGCTCTGTTGAGTGGAAACACCAAATTGATAATCTGATATTCTCAAATTAAGATGTTCACAATTTCCAGCAAAGGGGAAACTCTGTTAATAATGCTAACACACAGTAAAATGAATGTTCATGCTTTCACCAAATCTCCATCTAAATATGTCCATCACTAATGAGATTAAATTAGTAATTCTATTTCTGTAAAAGACATAATAATAAGCTATTAATGAGAAGTCTGCCCTTTTGCACTGTAAACTCAAGCATTTCATCTTTTCTCACAAGGGAGAAATAACGGGTTTCTGTAAAATTCTGCAATCTTCTTGGATCTACTGAAATTACTTCAGAACTTTAGTTCATATTGTCAATAGGACTTGAACCCAGAGTCCTGCCATTAGTTTCCAGATTCCTTCACCAGCACAATTATTAAAGAAAGGATGGCATTACTGCTTTGAAAAGTGAACTAGAGGCAGTCTGGTCCAGGACCATCAAGGAATCTTCACAGCCCCAGAGGCCAGCTAATCTCAGAGCCCATACCATACCAGTATTTGCTACAAAGCTCCCAGATCTGGGTCATTCCCTCTTTAGGACCTTGGAATAACAGTAAGAAAAAGAGATGCCTAACAGCAAATTGTGTGTAAGATGTCTTCATTGCACTGCCAGACTACTTGGACACATACCTGGCTGGTCCAAATGCTTGTCAACCCCTGCAAATTATTATTTAGAAGACTGAAGAACAAACTGGGGAGCAGGTTTTTTTATCCTTCCTGGAAATCCCTTTTCTCAGCCTCAGAGGACATCAAATCATCTGGGCGTCCCCTGGGCAACGTCCTTGCAGATGGCCAATTCTCTCATACCAGAAGCGACTTGCAGTTTCTCAAGTTGCTCCTGACACGACAAAAAAAAAGCCTCAGAGGAAAGCAAAGGCAAACCTTCTCTGAATCAATCTTGTCAAGAATACCCTGTAATGGGTTTGCTTTAGGGTCACCATAAGTCAGAAATGACTTGAAAGCAAATGACAACAACATGTCATCTTTCAGTGAATGCTGTGGATGTATTATATCTTGATTTCAGTAAGGCCTTTGACAAGGTCCTCCATGATATTCTTGCAAACAAACTAGTCAAATCTGGACTAGGCAATGTTACTGTTAGGTGGATCTGTAATTGGTTAAGCAACCAAACCCAAAGAGTGCTCACCAATGGTTCCTCTTCATCCTGGAAATTTGCAAATTATATGTTGTCCTGTCAATTGATGTTATTAATATTAACACTTCATTAAAACATAACATAAAACATTTGGGTTCTGTATCTAAAAATGAGAACAATATACATGCTCCTGATTCAAATGTCATTACAGATCTTATGCTAGTTTCCTACCTCCCCAAGTACAGAATTGCAAAAGTGAACTCTACACAAAAATAAACAAAAAAAGTATGCAGAAAAATAGCATTCTATAACCAAGAAGGTCCTTAGTCTTTTTGACACCAACTGTTTAAATTCTGCCAATTGGTCTCTGCAGTGATCTTCTATCATATAGCCAACAGTACCTCTGAACTTCCTTTCCCTCTGGCATTCTCAAACTGATTTCCATCTTTTACATACTCCTTTGCTTCCTCCTCTTCCCTTGAATGTCTATTCTGTTAGATTGTAAGCCTGAAACATAGCCTGTATCTTTTATTTTTAAGCACTCTAGACATTGTAGATAACAATGCTGTGGTTCAAAGCTTTTTCCTTTCCATGTTGTTGTTATCTAGGTATGTCTCCCAGATAACATTTATCATCCCCAAAGATTCTTCTTGAAACTTCTACATCCTTTAAATGTTGTGCTTAAAAGTGAACTGGGGACCATTTTCCAATTTATATTCTCCATTTTCATTGATTTGGATACTGGAGGGACTAGACCATGACCTGAGGAGAGACTGGAAAGGGAAAAAACACTATGAACCAAATACTTGCAGAAAGAAGGAAAGAAAGTTTCTGTTGCTTTTTTTTCAAGTAAACAGGTATCTATGGCTGATTTCTCCGGTTTTTCCTTCTAAATTGCCCGGTTTGATCTACCAAAGCAAATCTATATTGACAGAACAAGAGCCTTTATGTGTACAGAGGCATTGTTCTCTTCTTTGTATCCAAGGACATTCGGACATAAGATGTCTAAGTCAACGATTTAAAAGTGGTAGAAAGGTTGCATTCATTTGTGTTATAATTATGTCCATGCTCTGAGTGTGGGTGCACTTGACTAGAACAATAGTAACATACAGGGTGACATCTGCCTTGGAAGATGCATTGGATGGAAAGAGCCATCAACATTTGTAAGGCTTTATGAAGTGGATACATTTAAGTCAGGTCAGGAGGCTTTTCAACAAACTGTTTTGCAAGCAGTAGTTCAAGATGCAGGCATTCACTCCAACCCTTAGGTAACACAACTTGGGTATATCCCACTGGTTGCGGAGCTTCATGAGAATGAGAAGTTGATATTTACCATGAATGATCATTCTGTGAAGAACTATCTACCCCCAAGATCTGTTGAAATAATAATAATAATATACTTGATTTATATTCCACTCTATCTCCCCAAGGGGACTTAGAGCAGATTACAAAACACATATGTAACAAACATTCAATGCTGTTATACAATTAATAACAAAGACAGACACTACATAGGCAGAGGCAAAGGCTTCCCTCTTTTTGCATCTGGAGGCTGCGCTCAACTCTGGCCATGGATAGGTGCTGTTGTTCCTTTTTCCATACTGAGAAGCCTGTTGTCCATGGACACCTTCCTGATCAAATTACCGGCATGTCTTCCTGGGCACCTTTTCTCCCCCCATCAAAGTGGTACCTATTGATCTCCTCACATTACTGTTTTTGAACTGCTAGGTAAGCAGAAGCTAGGGCTAACCGTAGGAGCTCACCCCGACCCAGGGCTTTGAACCTTCTGGTTGGCAATGTGTCCTGCAGCTGGCAGTTTAATATGCTGTGCTACTACACAGCCTATGTCTAATTGGTTTTATTGTAAGGCAATATACCAGAATTGTAGGAGGGAGAAAAGGGAGCAACAGATGAATTTGTTTCAAATTTCAGTCTCCAGCAGGCGCAAAGGACTGACCCAGAACAATTACTGGTACATTCCTGCTAAACCAATATATATGTTCACTGAATTGCTATCAGATGGATAATCACTCTGAAAATATTTGTATACAACACACTTGTCCAGTTTGTACAAGTTTCATGAATACTTTGGAATATAGTCTCTAAAACAAAGTTCCATCCAAATAGCAAGTTTAATTACTTTAGAAAAATAAATGCCCATCTTTAAGTAATTTCACTCATTAAATGATTTGTCTCAAAGAAATGTTCAACCAGACAAAGGGTCTCTTAAACTTAGGTGGGTTTACTGTACTGAATGAGAGCCAAGCTGCCGCTTGCTTTATTGATTTCTTGATATGGACTGTGTGATTCATGGGCAATGAATCTCTGCCATATAAGCTTGAATAGATCTGACACAGATTAATTCATCAGCCTTAACTTTGGATGGGTATTGAAATAATGGGTCACAGAGCCTATATCATAAAAAATGTAAATAGGCTGTCATTACAAACCTGTCAAGAGATTAAACTGCTCGTGTACCTTTGGGATTACATCTAAATTCCAAAAGCTTGCAGCAATCCAGTTCTGAAGTGGTGAGGATCAATACATTCAGAATAAGACTCTCAGGTAAATCCCACCCACATAAATCAGATTAAATCACAATTCAGGATGGCAGCAAGCCGAATACCTATTAGGATTCATTTTATCTTGTATAATAACTTCAAGCAGCCACTAAGTCCTTTATTCATTAATGTTTCTGAGCACTAGTATATAAATTTATTCCTGGGAGAGGCTTTCCCCCACCAATCAAATGCAAGGGTTTTTTTAAATGGACATTAGATAAAATATATGCAAAAAACAAACACATTTCTCTAGAGACCTCTGGTATCTCTGCATTGAGGACAAGATTCTCAAACTTAAAGTGTTAAATCAAATTCACAATCCTGTTTTTGCCCAGCAAGCTGAGCCATTATTTATAGTGTAGGCCATTTTTTGTCTTCCAGAGGCCATTTCACACAACACAATTTTATTTATTTATTTATTTATTTATTTATTTATTTATTTATTTATTTATTTATTTATCTATCTATCTATCTATCTATTTATCTATTTATCTATTTATCTATTTATCTATTTATCTATTTATTTATTTAGAATATTTGTACCCCGCCTTTCTCCACATGCGGACTCAATACGGCTTACAACATAAAACATACAAATTCTAACCGTTAAAATGTGTAAACAAAAATAAAAACATGGTAAAAAACATACATCCATTAAAACAATTATAGCATTATTATTCCATCCTAACTGCCATGGCAATATCTATGGCAATCCTAGGATTTCCACTTTATGGATGCATTACAACTTTCTGGCTGAGAATCCTAAATCGCTTCCGTAAATCATAAATTCTATTATTCTATAGAATGGCGCCATGATAGTTTAAGTGGAATAATAGTGATATAATTATGTAATACAAAAGCTTTCAGATGTTATTGAGCTTCAGCTCTCATCATTCTTTATCAGTTGCAGGGACTGATGGAAACAACATCTTCCATGGCATTATTTGCCTATCACTCCTTTGGTGGGAAAGACAAAGTTAACTCCATCTAAAGTATAACCTAAACTATTTTTACCTTTGTTAAATACTAAAACCCAGGATGGGGTGTAAGTAAGTACAGGACAGCTCTAGTATCTGTGGAACCAGTATCACAGTTTAATTTATCTACACCTAACAAAAGTCAAATTTACTTGAATGTCAAATTTGTCTGAGAAATTGAGAACTCTGCTCTTTTGGAAAAGGCTTAGAATTCTCTTCAGACTGTCAGGTTCAGAAGAAAGTCATGGACTGAGGGCTGGGCACTTTGTTGCATGCATATGCATGGCCCATCTTCATTCTTAGCTACCACATGAGGCAACTGAAGACCTGCCTAAGGCTATTTATGTTATTCATGTCTTAGTTATATAAATCATTACTTTTCACACCTTCTAAAAGAAAGGAGCACAAATGAGCCCTGAACAATTTGTGATTTGTTCTGATTTGTTGCCATGTAACAAGAAGTTGTGTTTTCTGTTTTTGATAAGGCTTGGTTAATATCCATGGAGGAATGGCTGTTTACAAGTTGGCCAACATGCGGATACTTGCGTATGTTCCTTCTGGGGTTCGATCTATACAGTGCTCTGGCAACTTTTCGGAGCAGTTTTCTTTGCTCACTGAGATCCCACTGAATCAACTGTTTGTTTTTTAACAATTATACCGGAACTGGAAAAAATCAGGAAAATGACAAAGTTAATTTGTTTCAAGTGAGCATCGGATCCCTTATGTTTTCTCCACTATGAATTTTATCACTACATAAGAACTTGAGTTCACTTTCAGCTTCCTGTGTGGCAAAAGCACAGAGGAAAATCTGGCTACCTTAGCCATCCAAGAGCAGACATTCAAGATGTCTGAAGGAGGCTCTAGAAGTGATGTATGTGAGATAAGTTATTTGGAATGTAACATGGAGCCCATCACATGATGTAAGGCTACTTCCAGCAGAGCTCCATGCTGCCTCTGTATTGAAAGTGTGCTGGCAGGAAGAATTCAGAACATAGATGACTGTTGGTGTTCTGATTAGGGACCGTGTGGGGAGAAACCAGGCAGCAATGACTTTCCCTTGTGATGGGGAAGGGGCCAATGTAGAGCACAAAGTGACAGTTTTCTCTGCGGCCCTGTGCAGCAGATTTTATCTCAGTGCCAAAAAAGAGAAATTCAATAGGCTATGCATTCTCCATCTATTCATCTCCATGCTAAGGAGATACTTAACAATGCATTTTTATTTCAGATGCACTTGTTAAAGGCATGGGAGCTCAACCAAGGCAAAGATGGCAATAACAGACAGCATGATAGACATTTATCAGAGGAGTATGTAGTGTTTGTGTCATTTAGTCTGCAGTTTGAAAGACACTAATCCAATGGCACTGGCTTGATTTGTACTGTCTTCATCATGAAATAAAACATAAAACGTTGTACCCAAATAAATCTGCTTTTGAAGTGTTTTCCTCAAAAATGTTCCATCTCTCATAATGTAAGTAAGCCATTAATAAAGCTGCAAGCTTAAACCTGGGAGATTTGCTTGTACTCAATAAGATACTCATATATGTGTCTGCAATCTTCCATTTGACTGATGTAATCCCCCTTGAGTAGCTGTGCGGTTAAGGAGTCAATGGAGGTCTGTCAATTTCTGCCCATTGAAGGGCTGACTCATTAATACTTTTTCATCCTGCCCAAGATGTGCACATCTCTCAAACATCTTATGATAAAGAAAAGACAATGAAAGTAATAGCAAGCCAAGCTGTTAGACAAAACGCTATAATGTCTCCGCAGGTGTCAGTTTTACTGAATTCAATATGCTTCCATTCTTTTTATCCAGAATCTACCAGATGTAAAAATGAACTTATAAAATTATTTGTAGTCTTAGATCTTAAGTCCAGGCTTTCAAATTGGTCCGAAGATTGTATGAGCTCAGGATATTACAGTAAATAGGCTGCACAGAATACTCTCCAACACCATCAGCTGAGATTCAGGACCTTTCCACACTACACAATTAAAGCAGTTTGATTCCCCTTGAACTGCCATGGTACGATCCTGTGGAATCCTGGGATTTGTAGCTTGAAAAGATTCTTGAGCTTTCTGGCTGAAGACTCTCATAGGGTTTAGATATGGTAACTATAAAAGACAGGACCTGCTCTTAGGTTTGACAATAAGAGAAAGAAGAAGGAAACAGAATATGTAGGCAACACTTCTTAATGTTAAATCATAGCTGAATGAACGACCAAAGGAAGACTATTGAATGATAAAATAAATGCATTAAAATGATACAATTAGTGTTTTCAGCATTTTGATTAATGTGACCGTACAGTGCCCCACTATACCTTTAATTTCCACAAATTTGTTTAATCTATCTGACTATAGACATTATGTTGTTTTGGCAATAAAAACCTTCCCACAGAAACTGCAGCTTCAGCTGAATACCTCTGATAGGGCCTGACCCATACTTATCAGTTATTTCAAGAGACAGTACAGACACTCATAAAATGGATACATTTGATCTGGTCAGGCCAAAAAGATACCCCCTTCCTGTCAATTGGCAACCAAACTTGGCAATATCTATTGTAATGCTATTTGTCTGATTTATTTGACCACCCAGCCTTTGGTGTCCCTTTAGCAATGCCAGGCAAAGAACGTTACAGCCTAACAGTCTGCCTGTCTGAGTTTTCAGCTTCTTGATGGAAATGTTCTACTGCAAGCATCTTTTCAAATGGAATCATGTTATACCTCAGCAGTGTGGAGTGAAACCACAAGTGTTCCATCACTTCACAAAAACCACTAATATAATTAATTGCAGTGGTGTTATTTTGCACAGAACATAGAAATTGCAAGCCATGGGATCATTTGGCAATACAGTGTGTTTAACAGCTCCTTTTACAAAATAATTTTCTCTTTTTTTTTCGTTTATTTTTTAAAGAGCCATCTCATCTGGCTCCACTAATATGTTTTCTCCTTTGCAATGTGTATAGATGCCAATTATTAGTGTGATAAAAAGATTCTCCATCTCACTTCCTCACAGCAGAATTTCTGTTGTTTTAAAATCCTCTAGCTTAACTCTTTTAATAACCAAAGGGTCACAATGCTTGTTCTTTTACACTATTTTAATAATTTGAAATTACAATTATTTGAGGGTGATTATATTGTATCAGACATTTACCTCCACAGTCACTATAGATATTGGGGATATAAATTGTCACTTCTTTCATTCCTGCATATAAATGTGAACAATTTCATTTTTTTTCTCCATGCTGACAAAGATTCTACATTTTTAAGCATTTTCTCATACTGGGACTTATTTGAGGAAAAATGTGTAAAAATTATTTTGCATAAAACTCAATTTTGTGCAAAAAAAAAGCTGTATAGCTTGTGCATAAATTTGCACAAAAATACATCATTTTCTATATCAAAACATTTTTTGTGCAAATGAATGTTTTGTAATATATATCCAGATACACATAGATACATCAGTTTGTACCTGAAATATTGTTAGGTGCATTTGAATTCTCCTCACCACAGGAAATAGGAGGGATTGTTGTTGTTATGTACCTTCAAGTTATTTCCAACATATAGTGACCCTAAGGATATACACCTTATACTATTATAAAATCATAAACTGCATACTTTATCAATGTATCTTCATAGTTATACACACTAAAATGGAGCTAAGGTGATGCAAGGGGTTAAACCCTTGTGCCAGCTGAACTGCTGACCTGTAGGTCGGTGGTTTGAATCTGCAAGACGAGGTGGGCTCCTGTCTGTCAGCTCCAGCTTCCCATGTGGGGACCTGAGAGAAGCCTCCCACAGGATGGTAACATATCCAGACAACCTCTGGGCAACATCTCTACAGATAGCCAATTCTCTCACACCAGAAGTGACTTGCAGTTTCTCAAGTCGCCTCTGACACAATATATGTATGCATATCTTTAAACTACATAATTAAGAAGGAAAGTGTCAGGGCCATCATTCAATTGTAAAACACATAATGTACCACCAGATAACGTTCTATCCATTATTATTCCCCAGCAACTTATATTTAGAAACATGGTATCTAAATGCTATTGGTAACTATATATACTCCATGAAATTGTCTAATAAGCCTTTAAAGCCATCTATAAAAGCAGTCAGATAGTTATAGTTATTTGTAGTGACAGCATTTTTGTTTGAGGGATTTTGAAATGTGAGTCTGGAGAATTTGATTCCTAAGCCTACGACAAGTTTGAATCTGGTTCATATTAGGTTTGTTTTGATTTTATTTTCTGAGCCTTTCCCACAAACATGACTCCCTAAACGGTTCAATTTATGTCCCAAAGTGACAGAAGAAAGAAATTAACTTATAGTGTCTTATATTGAGCCGTAGAACCTTCTGAAGATGTTTTCCTTCCAGTGGCTCTTATGCATATTGAGAACTATGAGAAATTAATTTCCTATTATTCTATTTTGATTTCCCAACTCCAGCAACTTTGGAAAGTATTTGCCTACAATGAAGATTTGGGAAGATGACCATGATCGTAGAGTTGGAAGAGATCACAAGGGCCACCCAACCATCTAACATGCAGGAATACACAATCACAGCATTCCCAGCATAGATCACAAGGGCATAATTTAAGATTATGTTGAGGACAATTTTCTATGGGCATTGTTTGTATTAACCGCAATTATTTTGGGATTTTGTTTCAAATTATTTTGAAATACATTGTTTTGATTTGGTCTATTAATTTAAGCAGGAGAACCCATGCATTCATGTTTTGTTTTCCTGACATAACTTTTTTAATATCCCTAACTATATGTTGCCATAGCATAAATTCATGCACTTATAATAATGTATGTTCAATTCTACACATTACATTTAATAATGGCAAGCAAGTTTTACCCATATCTTGATTTTAATATGTGCCCAATTTTGGATTGATAGTTCTGAAGGCTCCAAATATGTTAGTTGAACTAGGAATGGCATGAAATGTTTTTTTTTTTCATTTTGATTCTTGGATATCATAAGAAAAACCACAGTCTTTTCTTAAATATAGGCATGTTATTGACAGAAAATTGCTAGGATGCTGTTTCAGAAAGCATTTGGACAAGAGCAGTCATTTTTCTGCTTCATTTGGTGTTTGTGTGGTTTTTTAGTATTGCCATTTGCATCATGTAGATTTTTTTCTGTTTATAATTTTTGGGCATTATATTATTTTTACACCATCTCGTGGTTTTTTTCTTGGTGTAAAGTTGGGAAATTGATTTCTGAGATTAATTAAATAGTATAACTTAGTTGTCTTTTTTTTTTTGCAAATAATTTTTTTATTAAAATATCATAAAACTACAACTGTTTCAGAAAGCATTTGGACAAGAGCAGTCATTTTTCTGCTTCATTTGGTGTTTGTGTGGTTTTTTAGTATTGCCATTTGCATCATGTAGATTTTTTTCTGTTTATAATTTTTGGGCATTATATTATTTTACGGCAAGGCTGCATCCTCTCACCCAACCTTTTTAACTTGTATGCAGAACACATCATGCGATGTGCGGGGCTGGATGAATGCAGGGCTGGGGTGAAAATTGCTGGAAGAAACATTAACAACCTCAGATATGCAGATGACACCACCCTGATGGCCGAAAGCGAGGAGGATCTGAGGAGCCTTCTAATCAAGGTGAAAGAAGAAAGCGCAAAAGCCGGGTTGCAGCTAAACGTCAAAAAAACCAAGATTATGGCAACAAGAATGATTGACAACTGGAAAATAGAGGGAGAAACCTTGGAGGCTGTGACAGACTTTGTATTTCTAGGGGCAAAGATTACTGCAGATGCAGACTGTAGCCAGGAAATCAGAAGACGCTTACTTCTTGGGAGGAGAGCAATGTCCAGTCTCGATAAAATAGTGAAGAGTAGAGACATCAGACTGGCAACAAAGATCCGCCTAGTCAAAGCCATGGTATTCCCTGTAGTAACCTACGGATGTGAGAGCTGGACCTTAGGGAAGGCTGAGCGAAGGAAGATCGATGCTTTTGAGCTGTGGTGTTGGAGGAAAGTGCTGAGAGTACCTTGGACTGCGAGAAGATCCAACCAGTCCATCCTCCAGGAAATAAAGCCCGACTGCTCACTGGAGGGAAAGATACTAGAGACAAAGTTGAAGTACTTTGGCCACATCATGAGGAGACAGGAAAGCCTAGAGAAGACAATTATGCTGGGGAAAGTGGAAGGCAAAAGGAAGAGGGGCCGACCAAGGGCAAGATGGATGGATGGCATCCTTGAAGTGACTGGACTGACCTTGAGGGAGCTGGGGGTGGTAACGGCCGACAGGGAGCTCTGGCGTGGGCTGGTCCATGAGGTCACGAAGAGTCGGAGACAACTGAACGAATGAACAACATATTATTTTTACACCATCTCGTGGTTTTTTTCTTGGTGTAAAGTTGGGAAATTGATTTCTGAGATTAATTATATAGTATAACTTAGTTGTCTTTTTTTTTTTTTTGCAAATAATTTTTTTATTAAAATATCATAAAACTACAACGAAAGAGGGGGAATAATTTGAAGAGGATAGAAAAGTAGGAAAATTTCAACCACCCACCATCAAGAAAGAAGAAAAATTAGTTGTCTTTTCTGTAAGTAATAAACACTCAAGTAAGAAATGCTCTTTAATTTCTTTTCTTTTTTCCAAAAAAGTAAAAATAGCACTGCTGAAAATCATATGGTAAAACCTGACATTTAAAAGAATGTAGGAAGCAAGGTCTTATGCTGTGACTTGAGGCTAAAGTATGACAAAGTGTATCTTTGTCTAATACCTGTAGCAAGTGACCTTCAGCCGCTACTGAAGCTAACGAACTTAAAGCAGCATGTACTTTGCACCTATGTTAGCAAAATACAGAGAACCATCAGATGCAGCATTTGAAAAGCTGTCTGGTCAGTCACCATTACCCTTTTCAAGACATGACCTATTATGTGAATTATCAAGGGGAAATTGTCCTTCCACAGTCCTGATACCACTTTTCTATTCATGAATGTAGGACCTTACCATATGAAGCTGTTATCCCATGGCAGTCCCGTAATCAGGGTTAGCAGAAACTTCCCAGTATTGTCACACTTCTTCTTGCCTCCTCCCTGTTGCTGGTTGTGTGGGTACCCTGTTCTGTCATCAGCAAAGGTGCCCGTGGTTGTCAGGAACTGGTATAGAGCTCTGAGGCCGGCTAGGAGTGGTGGAAGTGGCAACATGGAGGAGGTGACAGCAAGCTGTCTGGCTGGTAGGGTTTTGGGGTCTCACAGCCATGATCTCAGATGAATCCATCTCCCTCAGTGCAGGGAAGGGATGATGGCAATAGTGTTTGTCTGGACAGCAGCTCAGCCAAATCAGAGTTTCCAGCAAACTCTACAGTAATCCCCAACTTTGCCCAAAGCAGAGTTAATATAAAGAGGGGAAAGCTTCAGTACTCACTGGAAGATGCTATGCATTATGAAGACTGCCAGTGCTCCATTTGCAGTCAGTATGGGGTTTGGTGCCAGTGTAGACAAGCCTCTAAATAGCTGTCATACGCCTAGACACTTCCAATAATATATACTAGCATATATATTATCAGACTCACACAAATATCGATAATATTAAGCAATGTCCCATATGCCAATATGTTATGTAAACATAACGACCTGATTTCTGTTGGTAATTTCAGCCACAACAGAATCCACTGAATCGAGGGTTGAATGGTGAATCAACATACAGGTTAATTCCATTAATTCCATTGATTCAATTAATCTGCTCAAGTTAGAAGCTAAAAAAAGTAATCGAGTTACCAAATATAATGGCCAAACTCAAATGCTCATTCTTCATTAAAGGAGGCCATTGAATCAATGAAAGCTACATAAATGTTGACTTCAAACAAAATTCCCATTGATTCAGTGAATCTGTCCTGTTTCCTTTCCAAATTTGTTTTTTGAAAAAAAAATGTGATTTAAGCACACATATAATTAAGCACAGTCTGCATCATGCCATCACTTGGGTGAATTGTATCTTTGATTATTTAAATGCAGTTGTTAGTCCCAAACAAACAGTTAATCCTAGTGATGGCATTATGCAGAGTGTGTTTAATTATATGTGTATTTAAACCTGATTAAAAAAAATAAAGTATGGAAATATATCTTTTTCATTGCTTCAAGGTTCTCTTTTAAGCACCCAAGCAGGTGGGGGAACTCTTTGTTCACCTAATTGACGCTTCCCATCATTATGTATTTTGAACTGCATAGCTAAACACATCTTCGTAAACCTGCCCATCTGCTAGAATGCAGTAAACAAACACAACCTCTATTTGGTCTCTGGTTTGTGTGTTTTGATGTAGCTAATTTCTTTGTTTGTCTCTGCATTCGTCTTCTTTCTTCCTTTGGCCCATAAAATTTATATACAAGCAAACCAGGCAGGGAACACTTATAAAACCCAAGGAGGTGATGATCCAGAGAAGCCAGAATGACAGAGGAAGCATTGCGGGCTGATTTATGCACAAGCATGTAAATGAAGCCCCCCTTCCCTTCAAAGAGCTATGTGACTGGTAAAGCTCAAGCATTCAGTGCTTTTCATTCCATTTTACTCTTGCTTTTCCCTGCTCCCACATTGCCATAGCAACCTGATAGACTTTCAGCCCACAGAAGACGCTGCCATTGCAGGTGGTTTGTAGATATTATACTAAGGAAGGGGGCAGGGAAGGGAAAAATCACTGATCCGCATATCCGCCAAGCATACGGTCATGAAAAACCTGCATAGTTTCATACTTATGGTACAGTTTTCTTCAATTTTATTTCTTGGTCTATATAAAGCTTTCTGCATTTGATAGTGACACACACACCAGTTCTTTTTCCCTTAGTTCTCTCCCTTTCTCTTTCTCTCTCATTCTTTCTTTGCCTCTCTCTTCTTTCCTCCCTCCCTCTCTATGTATGTTTTAGTGAATTACTAAAATATTCATCAACATGAAGCAACTGGATTTAAATCAAAACAACCGGAAGTGCTGTAGGTTTTTGCACATAAAGCACCATGCATCTACCAGTACTTCTTTACACAAACACGTAAGACTAAACTGGAGAGAAAATGGGATTAATGCTTCCTTTGTATCATGTTTATGTAAAGACCTTGTTTATTAAAAGCAATTACAACCTTCACAATTTTTGATTATCACAAGAAATTCATTAAATATTAATTCATTATTTTTGTTAATAATTTAAAATGGTAATTTTCTTCAGTTCTCTTTTTTGCTGGTGCAAAACCTCCATTACAATGTTTAGAGTTGAAATTCAAGAAATTAAAAGATTTCCCAGCCATACATAATTATCTTGTTGTTATGCAAGGAAGACATGCATGTGTTTAGTCTGCACATTGCTCATGAAGTCCCTGGGGGAATATTGTAGAGGAAGAAGTATCAGAGCAAATGCTTGTAACATGTTAAATCGTCCTATCTTAGCTAAAGAAGCAATCAATTAGTCCTTCCATAAGTATTTCAGAAACATTTTGGCAGCAATAAGTCTGCAAAAGAATTGGGTGATTCAAATATTAGAAAGCAATGAACAGGGCATCAATTTCAGAACGGGAAAGCCATCAAGATTATGTTCCCCTGTTTCCTTGAAGAATTGTCAACAATGCAATATACAGTACTAATCTGACTCTAGATAATTTCATAGGTTATGTGCTTATCATATAAAATAAAACATAGCTCCCACCCCTAGCCCATTCATTTTTGCCCGTTGGAGTTTACTTACTCCCTGCCTCTTCCTCATATTTAGTCTTCATCCCATATATAAATCAGCTGTTGGCCTAAATTCAGGTACCAGAAGCAGACCTCAATATTTGTATACATCTCAATATTTGTATATATTTGTATACTGAGTCGTCAGTCACTAAATTAGATTTGGACTCGGCTATAAGATGAATAATAATGTTTTAACATATTTTAATCCAATGTATTTTAATGTAGTTTAATCTAATGCTTTTTCTCTTGTATAATGTTGTTGTAATGTGTTTGTATGTTGTCGGCATTGAATTGCTGCCATTGTAAGCCGCTCTGAGTCCCCCTTCAGGGGTTGAGAAGGACAGGGTAGAAATGTTGGAAATAAATACATAATAAATAAATCTCATTTATTAAATGAATTAAGATTAACAATTAGATTGAGGCCTGTCTTCTGATCTATTGTACAGTAGGCACTCCATTTTCATGGGGATTAGCGACCCAGGACTTCAACAAAAGTGGGACAACTAACTAAAATGCTTTTCAGCCTAATAGAACACCTCTCTAGGAACCTCTAGCTCCTCCAGTGCAATTCTAAGGTCAACTTCCAGCAGAATCAACAAAGAAGATCAACCGAGATGTGTCTGGCTATTTTCTGGTTACATTGGAACAAGCAGCCATCAGGATCTTGGAAGTCCTCCATTGATCATGTCCTAATCACACCCCTATGGGTCCTGTAGATTACATCCCGGTCACATCTGCTGCTGCTCTTACTCTCCCTGTGCTATGCAAGTCTCAGAAATTGTTTTAGGAAGCAGGTAGTTGGAATGCAAGAGCTGTTGAATAGTTATTCATCCCATGTCAGTCACAAGGTATCCAACAGGATGAAGAGAGAAGCAAGAGTGTGGTCATCATCCTGTCCAGAAACCATACAGCAAATCAGTAGTCCAGATAAACAAAGCAATGGGCAAGGTGTAAAACAAGAGCCATAAAGGTAAAAAAAAAAAAAAGAGCTTAAGAGTATTCAAGAAATAAGAGAAACAAAGCTGCCAGAGAGCCTGCTGGGGGATTTATAGGCAGCTGCCTCATGACCCGGGTGCTTGTTATGATTGCGCCTTCTGCTGGGATTGGCATAATCTCTCCTTGTCCCTTCTCTACAACCCTACAAAAAGTGGCAACATATCTACAGTGTCTACAATCCCCTGCAGAGGAGCAGGACCTCTACTGCCTCAGCTACCAGCTCCTTGGATTTGGAGAGACTACTGTTACCAGAAGCTGTAGGTTCCTTGTCTGCTTCCTTGTCTACATCTGACACTTCCAATTCCAGTTATACTCCAGTGACTATTCCAAGTAAGGTTCTGAATAAAGATGCCACAGTTCTCTTCCCCTGATTTACAAAACATTAGAACTAGAATATTTATTTATTTGTTTATTTATTATTTTATAGTTACATATTGGTCTTTATTATTGCAATCTTAGGACAGATTACAGTATATTCAACTTAAAGCAATACATAATTACAAATGTTTTAAAAGATTAAAAATACATTAAATAGTTTCTCTATTTTTAACTGTTTATTTGTTTAACAGTTTAAAAACTGTTAAAATAATATTGAATATTAGAGTAGTCTAATTGGGAAGGTACCAGTGGATAGATTACTGTGGTTAAGGGTGCATCAACACCACTTTCAGTGTCATGACTTAATTCTATAGAATCATGTGTGCTGTAGTCTTACAAGTTCTTTAGCCTTCTTTGCCAAAGAGTGTTAGAGCCTCACCAAACTACAGGTCCCTGGAGTCCATGTCTATAGTGGTGTCAAACTAAATTCATTCTGAAGTGTCCATCCCTAGTTATCCCTATTCAGGAAAGGCCATAGCTGGTGGACCAGTCAAGGCTGGCTGCAGGTTTTGAGAGTTACCAAGTATCTGGGTCTCCAGTGACAAAGATGGATCTAGGAGTGTTCCCAGACTATGCACCTGCTCCATCAGACTATACACCTGCAATAACTGTAGCATCATGTTCTGAACAAATACAAATGACTTTCTGCTTAAAATGCCTGGCACATTCATCACAGTAGGCAACCAATAATTCTAATCCTGGTCCTAAAAGTTTCTTTACTAATCAGAACAGCTCTGCTGGAGTATGTGCTCAAGATAGATAAAGAGATGGATATTCAATTTCTAATACATTGAATCTACCCAGTTCTTGTGGGTTTTTTCGGGCTATATGGCCATGTTCTAGAGGCATTTCAGTAGTAGACATTGAATCTAAGTAGACATTGAATCTACTTTGCAAACAAGCTTCAGAAACTAGCAATTTCAAAATCTAAGGTGAAACTTGAGTGAGGACTCTAGCCAGACTGAAAACTGGATGGGACTTGTATGCCTTTAATGATAGTGTTGAAGAGGGGGCTTCAGTAGATACTATTGCTTTTCAAGAAGCCAGGTAACAAACAGTACCTTCTCAGATCATAACCATTAAAAGTGCAGATGCCCCAGTTTTCTATCAGGCAACCCTAGAAGAATTCTGGACATCTCAGAGCCCTTCCAGACAGGCCAGAAATCCTGGAGGAACTGGATTATTTTAACACAGTTCCTCCCGGGTTTCTGTCCCCACTCCAACCCAAACCTCAAGCTTTTCCTAAGGGAGGAGGGCTAGATGCCATCCCACCCAGCCCTCCACCTATTGATGCATCATTTTAATGTATTAGGAGTACTCTGTAGAGGGGCCTGTGCTGCTGGCAGGCCCCTCTACAGAGTACTCTTAATGCATGAAAATTTTGCATCAGGAGGTGTGTGTGTGGGGGGGGGGGGAATTCCCTCCTTGTCCTCCAACCTCCTGATGCATCATTTTCACATGACAAAAATATTCTGCAAAAGGGCCTGTGCTGCCAGCAGGACCTCCAGGTAAGGTTTTTGGGGGGAATGGGGATGGGGGGGTGGGCCCCATCCCACTTCTTCAGGTTCCAGGAGCCCAAAGCACCAGGATAGGTGTGGGGATTGACCCCCCAGGACTGTGGAAGGGCCCTCACCTGGAAAGATCTGGACTTTAACTTAAGGTCCAGATCTTTCAGGTGTTTTATTAACCTGAAACAAATGGGGAATTCACAATTTTCACTAGATTAATTCAGTTTTACCTGACGTGTCATTTGAATGTCTCAGATAAAACCGAGACAGGTCCCAGGATATGAGCCTGTCTGGAAGGACCCACATTGTATTCTGTTCTTTCTACTACTGGGAGGTTTGACCAAAATGTTTTAGTTTTCTTACTGCCATGTACTCAAGAATTGTGATTTTTCTTGTGCATGGCAAGGAGGGATTCTGAATCCAAACCATATATATGTGTTAGGGCTGGGCGGTTTCGTTTCGTTAATTTGTAATTCGTTAATAATTCGTTAATTTTTTCAATTACAAAACGATAACGAACCATTCTGGAGCAATTATTAAAAAAACGAATTTTCAAAAACTTTTTGTAAATGCTTGGTATTTCAATATTGTATTTGTTTCGTTATTGTTTTGAGGTCGTTTCGTTATTATTTCCGCATGTCTGGGCCAGTTTTATGGTTTAATTAGTGAAAAAAAATTATAATATCACACCAACAGTCAACAACAGAGGGAGAGGGAAGCTTCAGAAGGTTTTGGAGGTTTTTTAGCGTATTTCGCGGTCGCGTCCGCCATTAACGAATCGATTCGTTATTGTTTCGGAAATCGATTCGTTAAATTTTTATCATTTACGAAATTTCGTAAATATCAAACTTTTTAAAAGGAAAATTTTGTAATTATTTTAAATATCGAAACAAAAAAAAAACCCAAATACAAATCGATTTTAGAAACAAATTTTTCCGTTGTTACCCAGGCCTAATATGTGTATATGTATATACATATACTTTCCATGTCTTCATAAACCCATTCAGTTTTGCTGTGGATAATTTCTTTTCAAAGCCAGTTAATCTTCTACTGAACAACTGCAAAGCAGAAATCCTTTCTTTTAGAATTTTTAGAAATTTAGTCCCAAATTCCTTCAGCTACCATGGTCTCCTGGTACTGTAGAATTCTAGGAGTTATAGTTTTCCAAACTCTGTTGCAAACTCAAATTGCCATGATCTGTAGGTTTGATTTTTAATTCCAAACTAATAGATTCTTTATGATATTGAGATAAGTGTTGAAATTATTGGCGGACATTTAATTTGCTGACCATGAAGAAAGTATATCCAGAATCTAAAGGGTTGTTTAAATTTATAGTAGCAATGAAAACAGCCCCACAGGTCAAAGTCAAACAGAAGTTCAAATAATGCACAATGGTTTAATCATTAGAGGTTAATTATTTGGTCACGTTTTTATCTCCAGAACAATAGTTCTTTCACAAACATGACTCTACTGACCTCTTTTGAGGTCACATCAGAAAGACCCAGGCAAACTATTACAGTTAGACCTTCTTGTTAACATTTTTTTTGTAAAAAAAAATGCTAGAGATATCCCATCTACAGCACACGTACTACAAAGAAGCACAAACCTGGAACTGTCTTGTGTTTCATTATTAAAATATCTCAATGACTTACTCACAGAATACTCCCACTCTATTCTCCCCCTCCTTTTTTTACTCCATTGTGTCCTTTGCCAACTCAGCATGATTTTTCCTGTGCTTAGTGCATATGCAGCCTCCGCTTCCTCACAAATTTGCTTCTGTTAACGGTGCCATTGTGCCTCTTACCTTAGGGTCTTACCACCCGATACAACAGCATGCACAAACAAAAAAAATGCCCTCTATTTTATGAAGAACTTAAAACATGGATGTTCCGCTGTGCCTTTGATTAGGCATTTCCAATGAATTGGCCAATGTTATCTAAGTTTCCTGCACTTTAGCATGGCCCTCCGGTCTATAATTCTAACATTTTAATGCCCAAGAACATTATTCACCCAGCCCTGCCTTTTTGAATTTTGCACTTTCTCATAGCTCTATCTAGGAATTTTGCACAAACTCAGAGCCCTCTGAACTCTGTACTTTATTGCTCAGCATGGTACTATTTTTATGATGTTATGGTTTATTGTGATATGTTTTGTTTTGGGCTTGTCCCTTTGCAAGCCGCTCCAAGTCCCCTAAGGGAGATGGAGGCAGGGTATAAAAAGAAAACTATATTATTATTTGAAACACAACAAGATGAGTCCACAGCAGACCAGATCACTCTGCTGGCTGTTGTATTGGATCACACGTCGGACACTTCCCAAGTGTCTAGGACCGTGTGATGTATCCGCGAATGATGTGTGCAGATCCCAGTAAGGTGGCCTTGTGCAGCTGGCAGATGGTAATTTTGTTAGCGTCAATTTTGTTTAAGTGCAAGCCAAGGTCTTTAGGCACTGCACCCAGTGTGCCGATCACCACTGGGACCACCTTTACTGGCTTGTGCCAGAGTCTTTGCAATTCGATCTTTAAATCCTCATATCATGCCAGTTTTTCCAGTTGTTTCTCTTCAATCCTGCTGTCACCCAGGATTGTGACATCAACAATCCATACTTTGTTTTTAACACAATTGTGAGATCAGGAGTATTGTGCTCCAGAACTCTCTCTGTCTGAATTTGGAAATTCCAGAGGAGTTTGACGTGCTCATTTTCTGTAACTTTTTCTGGCTTGTGGTCCCACCAGTTCTTTGTCACAGGCAGATGGTATTTGTAGCAGAAGTTCCAATGAATCATCTGAGCAACGGAGTTATGCCTCTGCTTGTAGTCTGTCTGCACGTTGTTGTTGTTGTTATTATTATTATTATTATTATTATTATTATTATTATTATTATGATTATTATTTCCTCCATACATAAAAGTATCAAGGGAAAACACTTAACAACAACTGATTATTTGTGCAACATGTTGAAATACTCCAAATCCAATAACAACATACTTTTTTACAGAACTTGGAAAAGTTGCTTTCAAGAGACAAGCTCCAATGTTCCCAAGCTTATAGTTTTGGCATGGGATATGTAGACTAAGAGGAATAGTGAGATTTGCGGAAATGGTCTTTCAGACTTGACCACCATTAATATAATGGGTGTGGTGATCTTCAGAGTGTGTTCAGAATCCCTCATACATTATTTTATATTTTACTTATCCATGGTGTTTATTTGTTTGTTTATTTATTTTATGTATGATTCCTGAACAATCTAATTCTCTGAGTGCAGCAAATCAAATTCTTGGTGAGCATTTCTCCAAGCAGGGATAAAGAAGGGATGCTCCCTTGGGAACCATAAAACTGAAGGTTGTGTAGCTCGAAAAGAATAATGGAAAATTACTTCAGTATATTGCTATGGTAGCAAGACTGTTGTATGATCAAAGATGGAAGAATTTAGCACTACCTACTTTGGAGAAACGGTTGATAAAACTGGTTGATTTAACAAAAAATGGCAAATTGACTAGATTGAGAAGGAAAAGGTCAGCAGAAACATTTCTCAAATCCTAGAAAAGTCTTATAGATTTCTTGCAAGAAAAAAGACTTTGCAATGTGGTTAGCATGGAGGTGGAAGCTGCGTGGCCAGAGCTCAGGCCCCATCTACACTGCCATGTAAAATCCAGATTATTTGCTTTGACCTGAATTCTATGGCAATGAAGACTCATATAATCTAGTTCAAAACTGATAATCTGGACTATATGGCAGTGTAGATCCAGACTCAGGAACCTCCCACTACTTTTTTATGGAACATCACCACTACAGAAGTCACAAGGCGGTTTGATTCCCTATTTAATTGCTCCTTCGCTACCACCACTATCCCTTGACCTGGGAAGAGGCAAAACCAAAATTATAGACAAGGGGCAGATCTAGACACCCCTTTATCCCAAAAGCATCCATGTTTTTTAAAAGTGGATGTAGTCCAGACACCAGAAATAGTGCATTTATCCCGTGCCTTCCAAGAAGGCATGAAATAAGTGCACTAACAAATTAATCTAACAAATTAATTTGCTAGGGTTTTCCTGGTTTGTAGTGAATTAATGTGGGACTGCCCAGAATGTCATCTGGATAGCCTCAACAAAGGGGCTGTCTGGACAGGCCCAAGAACATCCCAGACAGTTGGATTTGACCTGTAGGAGTCTGAGGCCCTTTCTACATTGCCATATACTCTAGATTATCAAATCGGATAATCCTCATTATCTGCTTTGAACTGGACATTGACATGATCTGAGAAAGGAGGATGATTGTGACTTGCCCAAGGTCATCAATTAGGTTTCCATGACCTAGCAAGGATTTGAATCCCAATTTTTTCCGAAGTCTACACTGCCATATAATCCAGTTCAAATCAGATAATCTGGATTTTATATGGCAGTGTAGAAAGGACCTTAGGACCCTTCCATACAGCCCTATTTCCCAGAATATCAAGGCAGAAAAATCCCACAATATCTGTTTTGAACTGGGTTATCTGAGTCCACACTGCCATACATTTCAGTTCAAAGCAGATTTTGTGGGTTATGTGGAAGGGCCCTGAGAGATCAAAAACTGGGACAACTTTGCTCTTCCTCAATACCCACTCCTGGTTTTGCATTTGAATAGCACTCATATCACCCAGTGGTAGTCTCTCCCCACCCATGCTGAGATGCATTGTGTTTACATTAAAATTACAGCAATAAATCTGTATGTACCCATACAAATTAATATTTGGATTTTTAATGTTTTTATTCTCTTTTGTGTGATGTATGTCATCCTTTTGGTGGTTTGTTAAGAGCTCATCCTAATCCTTCAGATATTTATGCAAAAATGAGTGCCACTTATGTTCAGAAGAACCACCAGCTAAGTACAGATAGCATTTTTGCCTCAAACTCAAATATATCCAAGAATTAGATTTTGTTTCTGTAGTGATCTCCTAAACTCAGGAAGTTCATCCAATCCTGCTAAAACTTTAAATTGTATAACCACTGAGTGGGCTAAGAGTAGAAAAGTAGCATCTGTCCCCTCTTTCAGACTGCAAAGGACCTCTTATTTATGGAAGTCTGCTCTGTCAGCCATGCATGATGTGATTCCTTCCCATACTGGTGACTCACAAGGGATCCCTTTTATTCAAGTGTTTCCTGCTTTCTTTGCATAGTTATTATACCTTATGAAAAAAGAATTGTGTGAAAGTACAAATTATGTTCCACAAATAACTATTATAGAATATGTACAACAATATATAATAAATTAAATATATGCTATAATAAGCAGATGTTACGTATGTTATAAACTTATTTTATAATAGGCTATAAGGCAAATGCAAAGGAAAACATTAATCTAATGATGAATGAGTTCAATGGGCTCTCATGGAAGGAGCAGATTCATAGATTTCTCTAGAGTAAGTGATTTGTCAGGTAGCATTGATGGGGAAGGTGAATAAAGTTATGCACACCTGGATGTTGCTAATCTACAGATTAAACAAAAATAAGTATTCTGCTGGTACCTGTCCACTTAAGTTATGCCAGAGAAACACATGGAACCATTTCATTTCAACTGCTTAGTAAATCTCACCCCCCTCCCCACATCACCACCCCTCAAATGTTTAGAATTCCATATATCTGGAGGAATAAATTTTTCAATAGTCCCATTGACATCTGGGTATGTCAATAATTCCGTGTATTAGTTGGATGCAAATACGGCACAATACGGTTCAGGGAGGGGGGTGAGGACTGAACTGTAATTGGGAATGCCAGAGCAAATGGAGCTCTGTCTTTTGACTGAGCCCATTGTTGAACTCCAGCCTGAACCTCCGACCTCTTACTTTGGAGGGACACAATAGGCTTTGATATGAGATGGTGGGAAAGGGAGTTAGAGGCTCATTCCACATTCAGCTGCAATTCATCAGCTTGGCTGGGTCCTCTAGCAGCTTTAATGACCACTGCAATTGATGGTTAAATCAATTTGTGACGGTGACAGCATGGCTGGCCTCTAGACTGTAACAATCCAGGATTACAACTGGCAGAAAGGCCCCTGTTATTCAGATGTGCGTGGTTTCTCCTCAGCTCTGAGTGGGAAGAACGGTGGGACAAAGTCTCTCACAAAATGAGGTTAGTGGAATGTACACATTCACCACACTTGACTACACATGGCCACTGACTCTTTACGAAATGACGGTGAGCATCTCCCCTCCCCAAAAAGACATTGTTAAAAGTAAAAATATACAGTGAGGAATAAAAGGATCTGATATTTAGCCATATCCTTTGGGAGAACTGGCAGAGCAGAAGAAAAAAAATATCATTCCGGACTGAGTGGGTGGTCCCTGTCTCCCCCTACCCTTCCTTGCCTCTTTTCCTCCCCACCCCCCACCCCCAACCTCCATTCAATAGTATGAGGATTATAATAAAATAGTCTTGAATTGAAAACAGGACAGCTGGGGGGAGGGAATTAACAGAAAGCAAATGAAAAACAAATATTCTTCTTTCACAGAGCTAACAGGACAAGGAAGGATTGCTCCCTCTTCTGTTTCTAGGGGAAAACACAATTTAAAAAGACAGATGCCAGTTCATTATCTGTTATGTGATTATGATTAGTTTATAACAGCAGAGAGAAGCTGTCTTGCTATATGACAAATCGTCGTATGCATTCTAGGTTTGTCATTGTAATGCAACATGAAAATATTTGTTCTGAAAAGTTTTCCCTAGACTGTGAGCACAGCACACTTACCAGAGAGTAAACTCACTGACACACATAGGATTCGGCTGTAGATAGATACATTTTCAAAAAACAAGATAGATTAATATAGAAGAAGAATAACCATGATGGTAATAAAAGGAAAGCTACATCATCAGTAAGTTTAACAAAACAATTCACAAAGCAAACAGTGCCTTTGGACAAGCTTTCAGCATGGTTTTTATATGGATTTTTTTAAAAAAAATTCTGCAGGTATTAGTTATACATTATTTAGGATTCAGGAATGCACTTCTGGAACTATCTCCACACATGAAAAACTCCTTGTCCCTAATGAATATAAAATTTGCATATCTCTTAATGTCACTGATGTCTAAAGATTCAAATCAAAGCTTATTTTGTTCTCACACATCCTAAAGCATTCTCCACCTTATGTGAGCTTTTGGAAATGTACATTTTTCAGAAATGTTTCAAAATTTTTGTTTTCGCAATAGCATTGTTTGCATCAAACACAATGGCCGGGCTCCTGTTGGCAAAATGTACCAGTGCAACTGCACTGTCATTGGCAGTAGCAGCAGTCAGAAATAGGCTGTAGAAGAAGCAGCAATAAAGGAGGTGAGGTAGTGGAGGAACAAGCTGCTGAGAGCCAGGATGGTTTGGTCCCCCTGCCTTTCTTCATCAGATAATGAAAAAAAATGGGAAGGAGGCACTTGTCTCTTCATTCTCACTAAAGGGTAGAAGATTTCACCTCACTACCTCTGAGGATGCTTGCGATGCAGGTGAAACGTCAGGAGAGAATGCCTCTAGACCATGGCCATACAGCCCGAAAAAAACCTACAACAACCCAGATTTCATGCTAAATGCAACTTTTTCTCTAAGGTGGACTCTTGTCATGTCAAGGTAACTTTACTCATCAATTGTGTTGATGAGAAAATTGTGAAGTGTTTTTGGTTTAGATACTGCAGCAAGCCCAAAATACTGTGGCTAGACTGTTGACTGGGCCTGGTTATAGGAAGCATGCAACTCCCTTGCTAAAAGAAACTGCAGTGGCTACCAGCCCATTTCTACGTGGAATTCAAAATGCTGATTATGATCTGTAAAGACCCATATGGCTTACGTCCAGGTTTCCTCTATTGCCAGCTCCATGCCAGCTCCATGGGGGAAGCCATGAGCACTGCGTGTGATCCCCACTTCCCTCCATGTGATTGCTCTGCCAGCTAGGGAGCCAAAGTAAGGCCAGGCAAGGGCTCCATGCCTCATCCTTAAGAAATGAGCTGCTAGAGGTGTGATGAGGTCCTTAGTAAATCTTCTGGTTATTTATTTATCATATGAGGAGTGAACCAAGGGTACAGTTGTAATGGATTTTTAAAAAAAACACTAATTTTAAAAACTTGGCATTGTATTAAATGTCTTTTGACCAGCAGCTGGCCACTTGGAGTGCCACTGGTGTTGCTATAAGAAGGTCCTCCATTGTGCATGTGGCAGGGCTCAGGTTGTACTGTAATAGGTGGTCTGTGGTTTGCTCTTCTCCACATTCTCATGTCGTGGACTCCACTTTGTGGCACCATTCCTTAAGGTTGGCTCTGCATCTCGTGGTGCCAGATTGGGGGGCCTTCCAAGTTGCCAAGTCTTCTATGTGCCCTGGAGGAAGTCTCTCATTTTGTATCAACCATGGGATGAGATTCTGGGTTTTAGCCTGACACTTTTGGACTCTTGCTTGCTGAGATGTTCCTGCGAGTATCTCTGTAGATCTCAGAAAACTATTTTTTGATTTAAGGCATTGATGTGCTGGCTGATGGCATCAGTTCTCCCCTGTCCACTTTGCTCCAAATAAGTCCCCAAAACTTTGTGTGTCCATTCCTAATACATAGAGGGATCAGTAGCCCTCTGGACATTCAGAATGGTAAATTTGCTCTAACCTTGAGTCATCTTGAACAGAACAATGCAAGGCATTTAGTTTTATCACTTAAATAGCTTCAGCATCTTGGATGGCTCCTTTAAAGTTCAGGATAGAATCCAGGAAGCATGACATAAAACCTACTAGTTACCAATGTTCTCGTTAGCCTTCATTAACCTTCCCCTTGACTGGCCTGATTCCCTTGCACTCAGGCCCGTAGCCAGGATTTTGATTCAGGGGGGGCTGAGTTTGATTGGGGGGGCTGAGTCTGAGTGAAAGAGGCTCTACCCTAGCAGACCTTTTGTATCATTACCCCAATACCCCCATGCACATGAGATATATTGAGCATGGTGATCAGATCATGATATGAATAAACATAACAATTTAAATAATGTACCAGTAAGGCTTTTTCGCAGACCACCATGAGAATTTTGGGGGGGGGGGGGGATGAAGCCCGCAACCCCCCCTCCCCCCGGCTACATGCCTGCTTGCACTCCTGCTATAATTCTGCCCAATACACACACATTTACATAGACACACGTTCCAATTCTCATGAGGTTCCTGAGAATCAATTCCTTGGCATGTCATATAAAAGTAGCAGCCGTCTCTGCTACACTGCAGTTTGACACTTCTCATTTGTTCCTTTATCTGATGTAAGAGAATGGGCATAGTATATGTAAAACTAAAAGTATTCAAAACATACTGCCAAGAATCCAAAAAGCTATCGAATAGCCAGCCCCACATATCATCCCCATAATCTACTTTTGCTTTTGTTTTTAAAAAGAAACAGTCCTGTCAAATCATTTGCCAAATAGCATCTGGAAAGAGGCTCTGCTTGAGAAACACAAGTTAAGACTATAGCTATAGTTGTGTAGTTCTTTGAATTCTAGCCAGTACAGCCTGATAAAGAAATGATATATTTTCTGCTCTGTAATGTTAAGTCATTACATTTTTCATTTGCAATCTTCTTTTCTTCCAGCTATTTATATGAGTTTCAAGGAGCAGGAAATGAGAGTGGGAGATATCCCAAGGGAAGGAGAAACAAAGAGATTCAACCTATTGACCTACTAACACTAAAACTTTTATTTACATCATTAGCTGAAATCTCTGATTGGTAACAAATTCTGCCACATGCCCCAATAAAGGTCACAGGCTAAACACTGTAGAGAAAAGAATGCATGGTCAACTTGGGGCTATATTATTATCTATTCAGAAAATAATTGTCTTCCTTATAACTTATATCTTCAAAGTGCAAACAGCAAGGAACAGAACAAAGAACTTGCACCCACATCCCTACACATACTCCCAAGTATATCACTGAGTATCCTTCCACACAGCCCTATATCCCAGAATATTAAGGCAGAAAATCCCACGACATCTGCTTTGAACTGGGTTATCTGAATCCACATACAGATAATGGGGGATTTTCTGTCTTGATATTATGGGAAATAGGGCTGTGTGGAAGGGCCCTAAATGATGGAAAGAGATCATTACTTCAAGGAAGACAGATTTGACACTAAGTTTAAACGTTGGTGGGAGATGAGGAAAGATCAGGGGAGCTTCTTTGTATTTATGCCTGCCTTACTAATGGTAAAAGAGCAGAAATAGGTGAGATGACTTAAAGAGGAACAAGGAGGCAACTTTAGCAACTATGGGAAAGTGACCAAGAAGGTCTTCTTCCATTTTCCCACCAAATGCACCTATGAGGGCAGTGAAATAGAGAAAATGGCCTCCCAGAAGATCTCAAAATATATTTATAAATTTATAAAGAAGAATACAATCTTTCAAATAACCTGGACCTGAGCCATATAGAACTTTATAGGTCAAAGTTAGTCCTTTGAGCTGAAAGTGGGAAACACCATTCTACTGCCAATGTTGAAGTAAAATTCAATAATCAACATACTCATATTTTCTATATGGTGAGAAAACTGCTTTGGCCATGCTTCAGACCGGAATGTGTACTTCAGTCATAAAAGCCCAAAATGCCCACAAGTTAGCTTTCATTTCAGAGGTGACCAGTAGCTTCATTGCTTTAGAGAAGTGGTTCTCAACCTGTGGGCCCCCAGGTGCTTTGGCCTACAACTCCCAGAAACCCCTGCCAGTATACCAGTTTTTAGGATTTCTGGGAGTTGAAGGCTAAAACATCTGGGGACCCACAGATTGAGAACCACTGCTTTAGAGTAATCAATCCACACTTGATGTTAAGGGAAAATCAAAGGTGCTAAAACTATTGGAAACTGGTTCAGTGCCTTGGACAGCTTACATAATACTCAGAGTAGTTCCTCTAAAACCTAGTGTGGATTCACTGACCTAAAGGTACATAAGATACTGGATACCACGACCACATTCATGTGAAATGATTCTTTCAAACTGACAGTGTTTGATGTCAGTGATATAACTGACACTTGGAGACCAGTGGGAGCCCTAGAATTTTTAAAGAAATTATTAAAATTGTCCATTTGGAGTAGCAGACCTTAAGAAAAGAAAGAAAGAAAGAAAGAAAGAAAGAAAGAAAGAAAGAATTTCTGTTGTTTTGTTGTTAAATCAATGTTGAAGGCAAGGAATGATCTAATATTGGAGTTTCAAAATATGATCTAATATGACATTGCAGTTCTTGAGAAAAATAACATGATCTATTTTTTAAATACACACAGAAAACTTTTTAGATTTGATTCACTATGCATATATTTAAGCTTAATTTTGTGCTATAAGCAGGGTCAACCAAATGGATTTTATTTAAAACAAACAAACAAACAGCAGGGAAATATGTGACCAGATTTTCTTGGATTACAACCTCCATCTCCTAGCTTTAGACAACATGACTGGAGGATTGATGGGAATTGCTCTCCAACAACCCCTGGAAAGCCCCTCATTCTCCATCCCTGTTCTATAATCTAATGGAATGCTCTCCAAATTCTTCACATACAATTTTTACCTCACTTTTTTAATTCCACTGTGAAATTACTAGGGACGTATTTCTAAAATGAAATCCAAACATTAAGAATTAAAAAAAATAAAATCTAAATTTTGTTCAGAATGCTATCAAGGTTTGAAATGTGCCACCACTTCCAGTTCCTTTGGTTAATGTCTTTTTTGTTCTTTCTCAACATTATTTATATAGTAAGTAAAATTATATTTAAATAGAAAGTAAAAATTATATACTTTTACATAATTTAATTTAATTCAGCACACAATGTGGGTACTGTTTTTACAACTATTCATATTAAACCTTCATCCCTCTGGTGTCTTCTCATATAATATTATAAATATACAGGGTAGCAGAAACTGGTAAGATATTCGAGAACCGCATTTAGATATCCCTGTGGCTATATCTGCTGCCATAAGTAGTGTTAAATAATACTTAATTGTGATTATTAGGTGAACAAGGCAGCCCATGTTTTCATTTTGAAGATTAAGGTTTATATCAGAGTTATAACAGTATAAAAGTGAATTGGTATGAAGTTGAACAAATGTGTTTTAAGTGTGGAAATGATGGAAAGGAAAAGATATCAAGTTTTCAGCTAATACCTGTACAGAAATAATGAAAGGCTCTGCCATGTCATACAATTATAGCACTATGTTTCCTATTAAATTGTGATGCTTCCATTCTATGGAATAAGTGGATTCGTGGTTTAGAAATCGGTCTTTAGAATACTCAGCCAAAAATATTTTTGACAAAAAAATCATCCTATTTACTAAAACAGGCCACAATCTTAGAAATCCAAAACATATCTGTTCTTGAAAAGGATTCATACAATAACTTAAGAAAAATGTATAGTCTATGAAGTTTGACTGTGTATATCTCCAACCATCCATTAATCCAAAAAGACAACTCTGCATGGATGTTTCAAACGTTTTGGGTAGTCTATCTTGGTCTTCCTTAATTTCTTTGCTAGATTTATCTTTATTGAGATAAATCTAGTTTTTAGTCTCCAATACAAATCAAATTTTGTAAATCCAATTCTGATGTATTTTTTAATAAGTTTTCAGAAAACTTTCCCAAACCATCTGTTTTAGTGGGAGGCTAAAAGTATAGCCTTCATACTAATTTATTTTCATTCACCCCCACCATCATAAACACATCTCGCTTTCTACAAATTTGTAATGACTTGTATTCTAACACATGGGCCAGATATATTTAGCAAACGGATGGAAAATTTTAGTTCTCATGCTCTGGATTATGACTTCTAAAATCCTTTACCCTTGGCCATACTAACTAGGATCACGGGGAGTTGGCATCCAAACACCTAGAAGCATGCAGATTGCTCATCCTAATTTGGACTCTTGATATAGTGCGGTGTATATATAGTGTGCTAATATAATATAGGGCAATAATATAATGTTGTTTGCTCTTGGTCTTGTACATGTCCAAGACCATAAGTGAAAGCCTGTAGGCCATATTCAGTTGAGAAGGCTTTTTATTACTACAGGAGGCCCACTCAGGCCCTTTGCCATAAAGGTCAGCCAAAAATTGAGAATTCTACTTCCAAAAGCCTCTAGAGAATGTTTTACCTATTCAATACAATTTTACAGATGAAAACTAGGACATATGTGGCAAAGCAACATCAGAGAGTAGTCAAGATCACAAAAGTTTTTGATAAAGAAGTCATGAGCTAGGAGGAGCTGCAACAGTTTTCTTTTTCCTAAAACTGCTGGAAAGGGTAAGACTCAGCCTCCTCATCTTGTCCACCTGTTGAGTGCAAGCTACTTTTGTACCTTGAATTCAGTTTACAGCAATTCAAGTGAGAGAAGGCGGATGAAGAGAACCGAGGGCTCATCTACACAGCACCTAAAACACGGGTTTTCCCAAGTTAAAAGGGGGAAGTGGCCACATGACACTACCTGTAAATCCGTGCTGATTCACTGAAACTGGTGAAAAACATGGGGTAAAAGTGGGTTGTTGTAGGTTTTTTCGGGCTAGATGGCCATGTTCTAGAGGCATTTCTCCTGACGTTTCACCTGCATCTATGGCAAGCATCCTCAGAGGTAGTGAGGTCTGTTGGAGCTAGGTGTGAATGTTTCAACTGACCACCTTGATTAGCATTTGTTTGCCTGGCAGTACCTGGAGCAATCCAGTTCACCATGGAAAAAGAAAATGAAGGAAGACTGCCTTTTCTAGATGTCCTAGTCATCCGTAAACCAGATCAACAATTGGGTCACACCGTTTAGAGAAAACCCACACACAGAGATAGATATCTAAATAAAAACTCCAACCATCACCCAAGTCAAAAAAAGAAGCACCATTAAAACCTTGGCAGACCGTGCAAAAGGAATCTGCGAACCCCACCTTCTCCAAGATGAACTGAACCACCTAAACTGGGCTCTACAGGCCAATGGATACTCCACCTCAGACATCAGAAGAGCTGCAAGACCAAGAACAAGCCACGAGAGTAAAGACAAAGATCCACCCAGAGGAAAAGTGTTCTTGCCATACATCAAGGGAATCACTGACGGTATAGGGAAGCTGATGAGGAAACACAATATACAATCTATCTACACACCCACTAAAAAAATCCAACAAAAGAAGAAAACTGCTTTAGTAAATTCTGATACTAACAGCCCTGCTAAGGTCTTGCAAACACTCAATCCACATATCACATCTAGAGTATACTGAACTTGATGAAATATAATCCCAATTCCATCTGAAAAGTGGGCATATTCACATCATTGTATATCCTTGCATTCACAAAAAACACATGATTTCCTTCCCTCTCTCCTATGGGGACTGCTCCAGCACACATCTGCTTTTCAAAAAACCTAAAACTGCTGATCAGCTGATTGGGCTCTGAAACAGACACACAGAAACAGATTTAAAGGAAGAACGAACAGAGAGCAATTGCAACTAACATAAACTTTTTGTTTGAAACTTTATAATATTAAAGAATTTGAGAAAGGGAGAAATCCAGCGGAAGTTTTTTTAAAAAATCACTCAATTATGTGCTGAATTTCATATGCACACATGGAAATCTGCAAATATTTATATCAAGATATTTGCATGTGTGCATATACAGTCCAGAACATAACTGAGTGATTTAAAAAACCTTTCACTGGATGTCCCCATCCGTCCTCCATCTTGTTCTAATATAGAGGAAGCCTGTGAGGACAACGGGGGCCATAATCATGGGACTAACAGGTCTGTGTAGGGACCTGCAATCAGGTCCTGGGATTTTTAACCCCTTTCAAAACTGCATTTTTTTTTTTTTTTGCTGTCTGGAAGTGCCCTGAGAGAGAAAAACTAGGACATTTTAAAAGCAGTTGAAAATGTGGGATAACAGAAGATTAATTGGGACTGTCCCTGCCTAATCAAGAGTACGCAATACCCCCCCCCAAAAAAAAACACCAATAATTGCATATATGCATATGTTGCATGACATTGATGGGTTGCTATTCAATATAAACATCTCCAGGAAAATTCACTAAGCTTGAAAGAAAAATGCATACCAATGAACTCGAAGGCCCCTTCTACACTGCCCTATATCCCAGGATATGATCCCAGATTATCTGCTTATCCCTGATTATCTGTCAGTATAGACTCATATAATCCAGTTTAAAGCAGATTATCTAGGATCAGATCCTGGGATATAGGGCAGTGTAGAACGGGCCTAACACAAAAAGTAAAGAAAAAAATAAAACTACAGATCAGCTGCAAATACTATCAGCCTTCCTTATCCATGGATCCTGCATCCATGCATTCAACCACCTGTGGCTTGGAAATGTTGCCTGTCAACTCCTGATTTTTCCATTTGATATAAGGAAGGCATTTTAATGCTACATTGTACACATTGAGCATCCAAAGATTTGGGGAATCATGGGGAAACCAGGAACCAAACCCCAGTAGATACCAAGGGCCAACTGTACTTTAGCAAGAAAAATCACTAAAACTAGATTACTGAGTTAGAACCTCACTTTGTTCAAATGACTCAGTCCTAAACCACATGGCCTGCCATTCTACTTTGCTCTGGATGAAATATCCTAACACACCACTTGCACAGTTTTGCATAACCCACTTGATTCAGAGGTGTGCAAGCCTGCTTCAAAGGGTAGCCACACACCTCTTCAGATAGTGTATGTGGGAACTCTTTGCAGGCACGAGCAAATCTGCCATCCTTTGCCACTAACTTTCCAGCAAGTATGTTAGAGATCTGAGAGGGAAACAGCTGCTCCTTTGCCTCAAATTCTGCCCAAGTTCCCAGCATTCTCCCCAGGCACCCACCTTTCACAGTAGGTTTCCCAAGAAGTCGGGTCATTGTGTAAGAAGTTACTCAATAGCTCCTTGCGCTATAAAAGACATGCATGTGAATTTATATGTACCTAAAAGTTACACATCAGACTGGATCTACAGTGCCATATAAAATCCAGATTATCTGTTTTGAACTAGATTATATGGCAGTGTAGACTCATATAATCCAGTACAAAGCAGATAATGTGGATTTTTTGTTTTGATAACCTGGATTATATGGCAGTGCAGATCCCGCCTCAGTGAATGGTGATCCCATGAATGTTATAAGGTTTTCTAAGCAGCAAATACTCAGAAGTGGTTTACCATTGCCTTCCTCTGAAATATAGCCCACAGCACCTGGTTACGCACATGCAAATTATGTCTGGGGTCCCTTTTACACTGCCATATAAAATCCAGGTAATCTGCTTTGAACTGGATTACATGGCAGTGTGGACTCATATAATCTAGTTCAAAGCAGATAATGTGGATTATCTGCTTTGATAATCTGGATTATAGGGCAGTGTAGAAGAGGCTTGACACAAACAAGATTTCAGCTTTCAATTAATAACAGATAAGGCAGTGCTGTTGAACATGTCCTGATGGACTTTTACTAGCAAATATCCAATGAGAGTATCTAATTTGTACCCCTCCCTGTACGAAATCTTTACAGAACTTACCTTTACAGAGACCAATTTCTGGCTATAAAAAGAACTGGGTTTTACACAGTAAAAGTGAAAATGTTTAAATGTTCTGTCTGCCACCAAAGTTGTAAAAAACAAATGTAGTATTTTCACAATATTCAGTCATGCCCTTTTGCCCACTAAAGTCTTGGAAGTTTGAAAAAATAAATATTGGAAGTGGTTACCATTATCTGAACCAGATGGTCTACTCTTTTAGCAGCATAATGGGATAATATAAGAACTTGGCATTTAAATATTGGCAAAACTTGAGAAACTGTTGCTTTCCAAGTGGTCCTATTATTTTTGATATTTGTGGCCCAATTTTCACTCAATTTATAAGGCAAATGCAGCATGGACCAGCCTTCTATTTGTGCTGTGTAAAAAAGAGCAAGCATTCTAAAAACCATAAAACAATGTAAAATGGAGTGAAGAAGGGAAGCCACTACATATGGCATGGAGGTGTTTTATCTCTTCACCTCTATCACCTTGTGACAAAATGTAAGAAATATCAGCTGACATTTACAAAAATATTGATGTTATCAAATGCCTTCGGGTCTTATCGTGCCCCATGAAGACCATCACTGTTTACCCCTAGTTAAGCCCTTTTAGTTAGAGGAATTAGTATTTGATGTACAGTTTCCGGGGATCAGTCTGGACAGCCTCTTTGCATTTGAAGCCTTCATCACTCTGCCCCTTTGAGAATCCCCTCAGGGGCAGAGCCTCAGGCAAGGCACTTCTGGTTCATGGAAGACTCAGCCTTTTTGTGACTGAAAGGTGAAGAGAGAGAGGGGCCGAAGGGTCTACAGAACATCGTGTCTAGTCAGAGCTGTGTTCAAGTCCTGCCAGAGCTGTATTCAAGTCCAGCCAGAGCTGTACTAAAGTCCATTTGGAGCTGTATTCAAGTCAATTCAGAGCTGTATTCAAGTCCAGTCAGAATTAAATATTGAGACCATCTTAGAGACATTTAAACAATATACAGGAAAGAGACAAGAAGAAGAAATAAAGACTCAAGAGCCTCATTTCAGCCAGAACTGTGCCTATATCTCAAAGACTTTACCTCTCCTCATAAAGACTTTGCAATGAGACTTGGGGGAAGAGATAGTCTAAAATTCTTGTCAGTTAATAAATTCATGTTTGATTCAACTACACAGTCTCCGATCCATTCCCTGTGTAACCAGTTCACCTTTCAAGTAGTTAAGATAGCATGGGGGCAGAACAGGCCTTCTACACTGCCATATAATCCAGTTCAAATCAAATAATATGGATTTTATATGGCAGTGTAGAAGGGACCTAAGTAGGGGATAATATTTTTAATGTTGTCTTACATTAGGGATTGGTAACTCCTAAAGGATTATAGGTCACATATGTTGTAGGGTTTTTCTCTCCTATATACGCTAACACTATTTTAAAATATTTTTACTTTAAAAGCCACAAGAGGCCAATATTTTGAAGGATTCATCTCCACATGCCACTAAATAACGCCATTCTGGAGTAGCAATATTCCAAACCAGCCCTGGTGGCAGCTACTAGGCATGGTTAGGTTCGGTTGGATTTTGAAGTTTTTAAGGAAACCGGAAGTCCCTTTGCCCTTCCGAAGCTTTTTCTGCCATTTCTGTTATGAATCAGTAAGTGAGTCGGATCCCCTAGAGAAGCCGCTTTAAACCAGAGTGGATGAATTCCCTCCCTCTCCCCCCCCCCCCAGCTTTTATCTTGAGCCAGAGAAGCATTTTAAACCAGAGTGGATGAATCAGCCCCCTTTCTTTGCCCCCGGCTTCTGTCTTAAACCAGAGCAGCATTTTAAAGCAGAGTGAATGAATTCCCCCCTTCCTTCCCCCCCCCCCCAGGTTTCTCTCTTAAACCAGAGAGGTGTTCTAAAGCAGAATGGATGAATCCTCCCTTCCTTTCCCCTGGCTTCTGTCTTAAACCAGAGAGGCGTTTTAAAGCAGAGTGGATGAATTCCCCCCCTTCCTTTCCCCCAGCTTCTATCTTAAACCAGAGAAGCATTTTAAAGCAGAGTGGATTAATTCCCCCCCTTCCTCCCCCCCCCCCTCTTCTGGAGTATAACAACTATTTTCAAAGTAAAGATCACCCAATGAAATAGGAAATAACACTTTCAAACCATGAAGAATTCGGAAGTCTCAGAAGTTTCAAAAAGATTTGAACATTTTTCTGTGAATATCAGAATTGACTTTAAAAATCGAACCACAAGCGCCCCCTACATCTGAAATGAGTTTTGAACCATTTCTTTTATCAAACATGCCTAACAGCTACATTGTTTCTATCCCACTGCAGTAGTGGAGTAGAATTCAGTTTGGGCCCACTGGACAGCCACCTTAACTTGGATTTCCCCATTATCGCCACCAGACCACCATAGAGTTCTGGAGTTTGTGGCCCTTGCCAGGTGCCTTTGCAGACATTAGCATAGGGCACCTAAGTGACCAGGGAAAGGGAGAAGTCACCTTCAGAGCTCCATGGCAACTTTCCATGGTGATAGGAAGGTGACATGGGCCTAATTTATCCCTTTTCACTTGTGCCATGAAGTACATGCCAGTTAAGATTAGAGCCAGTCAATTCACCAACCTTGTGTAATGTGGAACAAAACTGGGTTAACTGGTTTTACCTTGGGTTGTGGACCAGAGGTTCCTGGACATCCAGGTTCAACTTCTAGTTAAAATCAGGATTTGGGCAAATGTAGATGAGACCATAGGCAAACACTCTAGCACATTCTACATGCAATATGTATGCATGTACCTATTTCTAGGTAGAAGATCATTACCAATGTCATCTGCAGTTGTTGTGTGCTTTCAAGTCAATTCCAATTTATGTTGACTGATGAATGGTGACCCTAAGACATACCTACCACAGAGTCTATGCAAGATTTGTTCAAAAGAGCTTTCCCACTGCCTTCCGCTGATGCTGAGAAAGTGTGATTTGCTCAAGGTCATCCTGTGGGTTTTATGGCTAAGCACAGATTGAAACCTGGTCTATAGAGTCATAATCCTACACTCAAACCATTGCTGATTCATGTCATCTGAAGTAGGGCTGCCTTTTTCTCTATCTTAGGACCACATAACACTCCACTGTATGTGTAAACTAGATTTCCTAGTGTGCCAAATAGACCAATTTCAAATTTATTTCCCTGTAACTTGAAAATATCCAGCTGTGAGGAGATTTGGGGAAAAGGGGAAAGAAATCCTCTTTGTACACAGCTTTAAAGGAAATCTGTTCATTTATAAATCTGTAGTCTACACCATGATTAATCAGATTTAGGGACCTATAGTATATATGATGTTGAGGTTATGACCTAGGTGGGACCCCTTGTTAAAAAAAAGCAATTATTATTTTTAATATTTTCACAGGATTCTATTTTTACTGCCATATATGAGTAAAAAAAAGTGGGAGTGAATACACACAAACACATACGACGTCTGGCACTAGTTGCCATGGCAGCCAGCTGAAGTACGAGGAGAAGTGGAGAATCTGACTTCTGTGGCAAAGTAATGAATTTCGCATCTACAGGGACAGAAATGGATTTTCTGTCACAGCCTTTAAATCATGGAGAGGAAACTCCCATACTGTAGATCTTTGGGAATGCTTCAAATCCACTTCAGATGCAAGAAAAAATTGTATCAAACATCATCTTCTGGGATTGTGTTCCTCCTCCTCCCTTGCCCCCCCCCCTCTCTTTTCTCTCTCTCTCTTGCCTTTCTCTGCCCAACCACATCAACAGTCTTTCAAATTTTAATGAAGTGAGTATTTGCTGCTGATGAAGGGGGAAGAGGTTCAAATTTGTCTGTAGAATCTCTGACAAGGAGATACATTGCCTTAGCCTTGAGGAATGAATAAATATAACTTGGATGGAAGAAAAGGAGAATGTAACGGAAGGAAAGGAGCTGCTCTGCTCTGATCCACGACTCTGTGTCTACCAATAATCCAGATTCAGCAGTGACTTTAGAGCTGTTGTATGAACAATAAACATTAATGAGTCGAGAGATGAGATACAAGACACCAAGTGGTATGTGACCAAAGAATTGGCTTAGTGCCAGCCAGTATCATCCATGTCAAAGAAGCTGCAAATCTACTCCAGGTTTTAGCTTGAACTTTAAGTTGCTATCCATTATACTGAACCCTAGCCTCACCTTGGACAGTTCCTTTAAAGTTTGGACTAAAACCCAAAGCAAATACATCACTTAACTATTTAGAGAGATAATGATCACCACTAACAGTGTCCCAAGTGACAGTGTCCTAAGATTTTATGTAAAGTGGACCCTTAGTATCCACTGGGATCTGGATCCAGGATCTACTACAGATACCAAAATCCATGGATAATCACAGCCTATTATATATAATTGCATAGAAAAATAGTGTCCCTTATATAAAATATAGACTGCTTTGGGATCTTTAAAAAATATTTTCAAGTGATCAATGGTGGCATCTATCAATGCCGAATCTGTGGAAACAAAGGTCTGACTCTATCTAGAAATAAAAATACAGGACAAGTATGTCAAAGAATATGCAAAAACACATAGTACTGGAAATGCAGCATTATTGCAAAATCTAATGAGACGAAGATCCTCAAATGCATTTCCATACATTGAATGAATGTTGCTGTTCTTGTGTGCCTCCAAGTCATTTCTGACTTCTCAGAACCCTAAGGTGACGCGATCATGAGGGGTTTGAGAGCTTAGACTGGTTGACCAGTCCAAAGTCACCCAGTGAGTTTCCAAGACTGAGCAGGGAACTGAACCCTGGTCTCCAGAGTCATGATCCAACATTCAAATCACTACACCATGGAACAATTACTGAATATTTATTTAACACAAGAAAGCTTTTTCTGCCATCACATCAACATTTAGGAACATTGCTGTGTTTAGGGACTTCTAAAAGAGAAAAAGGTTAGCCAGGAGAATTGGATGTAACAGTGGGTAACCAAGTAGGATTCCAGGAAAAATTTGAGAAAGATGTAGGAGTGGAAAGAAATTTCACTGGTCTTGACAGGTTTTTTTTTTTTTTCAAAACGAGTATTTTACTTCTCCTGAGACCTGTTCAGAGAAAATACACAGTTCACCTTGACCATTCACAAATGTGCAAGGTTTAGAAGGTGTTTCCAAGATATAAAATACTCTGTACTGTCTTCAAACCCAAATCTCCTTCACTGATAAAATAGGGAACAATGTGCAGATCAGTCTGTTTAACTGTTTATGAGAATCAGCTGTAGGATTTATTCTTCCCCCATTGCAACACACATAAATTTGTTTCTGGTTGTAATTGTGAAAGGCAGCTCATCCATCTACCCCTAACACAACTGCTCCCAACTGCTCCTCATTAATAAAAAGAAGCATATAATTCTTGGTTTGTCAACATTGAAGTTGGTCAGTCAGAACAGTTCTTGGGTTCACTATGGGGGCGTCTTCCACACTCTCTGTAGAATAAATGCAATTTGATGCCACTTTAACTGCCATGATTCAATGCTATGGAATTATGAGAGTGGTAGTTTTACAAGGTCTCTAGCCTCCTCTGCAAAAAAAATAATAATGCCGATGCCTAATAATCCTAAGATTCCATGGCACTGAGATGTGGCAATTAAAGTGGTATCAAACTGCATTGATTCTACAGTGTACTTTAGTGTCAGAGTAACTGCAGCAAAAAAAAAAATCACCTTTTAAAGTACTGCTTGGAGGTCAGTGCTATGTAACAAACATGTAAATATAACAAAGATAAGTTAGGTACCCATTATTATAATCCCCCCCTTCCCCCAGTAACACAAATTGAACCCAAACTTCTATCCCAATTCTGGCCTGAATAAGTCATACTCTTCAGTTTTAATATTATGATAATTCCATTATTTTAACACTGATTATTTAATTCTTTTTTAACTTTTGTAAGATATGTGTTTTTAACAATGTTTGTTTGATCTGTTGTAAGCCTTCTTAAGATTAGAGAGAGTAGAGTCATCACACTAGCAATGAAGATCCACATAGTTAAAGCAATGGTATTCCACATAGTAACCTATGTAAGTGAGAGCTGGACCATAAGGAAGGCTGAGCAAAGGAAGATAGATGCTGTGGTGTTGGAGGAAAATTCTGAGAGTGCCTTGGACCACAAGGAGATCAAACCAGTCCATACTCCAGGAAATAATGCCCGGCTACCTACTGGAGGGAAGGAGATTAAAGGCAAAGATGAAGTACTTTGGACACATAAAGAGAAGACATGAAAGCTTGGAGAAGATAATTATGCTGGAGAAAATGGAAGGAAAAAGGAAGAGGGGCTGACCAAGGGCAAGATGGATGGATGGTATCCTTGAAGTGACTGGCTTGACCTTGAAGGAGCTGGGGTAGTGACAGCTGACAGGGAGCTCTAGAGTGGGCTGGTCCATGAGGTCACAAAGAGTTGGAAGCAACCAAACAAATAAACAACAACAACAAGTCTCCTTGAGTACCAAACTGGCAGAAAGTGGGATGCCAATAAACAGTATTGTCATTTCACTAAAAAATGATACAATAAGGTGAAATTGTTACAATTAATTATGCAGTTTTCTGAGGTGCATCAGGAAAGCATCTGAAAGGATGTTTAAAAGCAAAATTTCCACAAAAAGGTCAGCTTCTACTTTACTGGTGAAAGCTGTCGCAATTCCAAGGGTAATTTTGTATGCAAAGCTATTGAGAGCTTGGTGTATTTCTGCCTCTTTGAAAATTATCTTCGTTTTGCCTTAGAGTGATTCCATGATAGGATCAGCCTATTATTTCAAATATCACTCCTGCTGTGGAGATATAGGGTCTATCTAGAAAGGAAACAATGAATAACTTTGGTTTATGTGACATTTTAAAAAGAAAAATGGGTTGAAATACATTAAAGCTTTCTTTTATATTAATAAATGACCCTTTCTAGCCCTAGAAAAGTCTCTATCAGAAGCATGCTTGAAAAAAAAGAAAAGAAAAGGGCATCCCTATTTTGCATCCCTACTTTGCATCTTACTATAGAGGCAGTTCGCATAATTTGCATAAAATCTAATTTAATATTATAGAGAGCATGCTATGATTTCTGCAAATCCACACAATTTATGTTTATCTGATATTGTTCCTGTTTGGATGAAATCTTGTTTTCAAGGCGATATATTGGAAACTGTTACAAGATGGGGTTTTGTTTTGTTTTTTAATCCTTTCAGGCACTAGAGGAAAGGAACGAGTACAACTAAATTTTCTAAAATATTGCTCAATTATTTGAAAGCCTGAAATGAAAATAGAAATAATAAAGTGACACAACACATTTGACAAGGTGTTTAAATATTCCACTGGGATTTTCATGTTTATGCCACAATAAAATTCAATTCTTTTTATTTATCTGTTGCTTTATATTTTGCCACAGGAAATATGTTTATGTTTAGCATGTCATGAGATTTGTTGTTGTTATTAACAGCCTTGAAGTCAACTGTGACTTGTGACAGTCCCATAAATGGGAGACCTACCAGCCGACCTAATTTTCCATGTCATCAACAGTCCTGTTCAAGTCTTGCAGACTCAGGACCATGTTTTCCTTAACTGAGCCTATCCATCTGGAATGCAGCGTTCCCTTATTTCTACTGCTTTCTACCTGACTGTTCACCTGCCTTCGCACTTTCTTCTTTTTTGACTTTCATCAGAAATGATTCCATGATGATGTTCCTTCTTCTGATTTTCATGCCTCCTGAGTCCAATCCAATGCATTCAGCATACAATTGCAAGTCGGTGCAAGTTGCTTCTAGTGTGAGAGAATTGGCCGTCTGCAAGAATATTGCCCAGGGGACACCCAGATGTTTTGATGTTTTACCATCCTTGTGGGAGGCTTCTCTCACATCCCTGAATGGGGAGCCAGAGCTGACAGAGGGAGCTCATCCATGCTGTCCTCAGATTCGAACCTGCGGCCTGTAAGTCTTCAGTCCCACCAGCACAAAAGTTTAACCCACTGCACCTCCAGGGGCTCCTTGCAGTCTCTCAAGTCACTCCTAACAAGGAAAAAGTGTACAATTTAAACAGGTAGAGTGATAAAATGCAGTCTTGCCTGGGCAATTAGAAACCATTCCATTTCTCCATATTTTTTCCTGGTGGTAGCTTTTTGTCCTTAGTACAAGTTACATATCAGGGCAATTATGTTGTGGCACAGCCATTCATTTCAGATCATCAAGCTGACAGACTTCCAAGAGGGCAGTGTAATTCTTCCCTTCTGCTGAGCCGCTTCCCCTCCTTGGGTTTTTTTGTAATTGTTTTTACAATGAAAGGAGCATGCCAAACACTGCCACATTGTATAATAATAATAATAATAATAATAATAATAATAATAATAATAATACTTTATTTGTACCCTGCCACCATCTCCCCAATGGGGACTCGGTGCGGCCATGAGGCCAAGCCCAAAACAACAATTACATAAACTAAAACCGAAAACGCAAATAATGAACAATAATAATGCAATTACATAAAACAAATGACAACATAGCAATATAAGATTACAATAAGCACAATCACAATAACATGGGCAAGCTACATGTAATGGATAAAAGAAAAACTGGTTAAAACAGATTAAAAACTAAGGGAAGATAAAACAAAGACAGATTATTTGCGGAGGAGATGCAGTTTGACACCTTTTTAACAGCCATGCTTCAGTGTCATGGAATCATGGTAGTTATACTTTTACAAGGTCTTCAGCTTTCTGTGCCAAAATGTTGATGTCTTACAAACCTACAAATGCCAAGATTCCATGGCACTGAGGCATTGCAACTAAATTGGTATGAAACTACATTAATTATACAGTGTTAATGCAGCCTGCACTCATGGCATAAAGTAAGTCCCAGGATCAAAAGTGTAATCAGAGACTATTTATAGGCAAAGTCCTGACAGCTATATTGCAGGGAAGTGGTGAATCAGCAAAGGATATTGCTCAGTATCATGGAATAGGGACTGTTTGCCACCTCGATGCAATAAAGTCAGTAATTACATTTTCTGCCAATTTATGTGTCCTAAGCCCAGTTCCTAGTCCCAGCTACACCTGATCATGGAATAAATGGGACTTAATAGAAGTATTGACGTACCAACTTCCCATAAATTCAATAGGTCTACTCCAACTGGGACTTGCAGATTTAAGACCTTTGTGGCTACAGTGCTGTTAATGCCATACACATGAATAACCTCGGGTTGCACATGCATAGGACCTTTCTTATTAATGTTATGAATAAGTTATTCACTACATGCTTGTACAATATTATTTCCCACCCATAACAGTTTTGAAAAGCTCTGTAATTTGGGGGGGGGGGGGGAGGAATTCAGTGAGGTAACCTCAGCTTTCTTCTCCCAGTCATAAATGGGTACTGTCTTGTCACTTCCCCCTCCATTTCACCCAGCCAGTAAAAGTTGTCTTCCAGAAATGAGCCCCTTATTTATATGTGTATAGATGCATCTGGATTTTTATTTGCATTGCACCTGTCAATATCAACCAGGCTATGACATTGGACTACCAGACTCTTCTTCTATTCTCACCTAGACATATTCAAAGGTTTTCCTGTTGTCATCTTTGAAGTGTTGTGTTGAGAGGAATGTAGAACATGATTTTTTTAAAGCAATTCATTTCCTGGTCTTTACAAGCCTCAAAGTGACTTGTTACTTTTAACATTACAAGGGTGTCTGTGATTTTAAGCAATGTATCTAATTTCTTCCTATATTACTCATTCCATTATCAGTTGGGTTGTGTTTTCTCTACTCCTTTCCTTAAAACTACTATCCCATATCACCAGAGCAGTGCAAATCCTTGTTCTGCTCTTAATAGTGTAGTAATCTTGTTTAAAAAATGAAAAGTGGGGGGAAAGCAACCCCAAATTCATATGTCACAACAAATGTTATTTATTGTGCCAACATAAACAATTCTTTACCAGTTCTTATACTGTCACAAATGAAGCAGTAAAGGTAACTCAAGTAATATTGTTACTTACAATGTGTTACTGCCATGTTCTGGGGTAATGAGAGATACCTGTTACCAATTCACTTTGAATAACCATTAAGTGTTCCAAATTCCTTCTCAGCCTACCCCCAAAAAATGGAAATTAGTATTTTCATGATTAATGGAAAAGTGAGAAACCCTGATTGACTTTCCAAAAGCTCTGCTTTTTACCATTTCTATAGATGTGAGATGTCACAGGCTTGATACTCCCCTGTCAAAAGGGTTGTCCATCACTTGCCTTATTTTGACAGTTTTCCTTATTAAAAGGCAGGGCACTTGTTTCCCAGGAGATTTTATGAATATTCAGATTCAATTTGAAGTTGACTTGTGAGTTGGAGACTCTGTGTTTTTTGGAAATGAACTCATGTTCCTGCTTCTTTTTTTCTCTGCTACTGTATTCTTAGAGGACATTGGTGCTTGCCTTCTGCCATCTAGCTTCTTGGATGCAGCCTGTAAGGGGAAAAACTCTTACAAAATGGTTCACACGAACATGCATGTGCCTAACCACCCCATCACCATCACAGGATAGAAAGCACTTTAAGATAGTGATGATAATGATAATTTCATTTCCCTAAGTGTGTGGGGCAGATTGTATGGGAGAAGGCAATCCTGTAGGTAACCTGAACCCAAACTGTGTAGGGCTTTAAAGGTCAAAACCAACATCTTGTATTTTGCCTGGAAACTAATTGGCAGCCATATTAATTGACTTTAATATGGGTGCAAAATGCTCAGTCCTGGATGTTCCTCCAACCAATTTGGCTACCATATTTTGAACCAACTGGAGTTTCCAAACTTGCTACAAAAGTAGCCCAATATAAAGCGCATTGCAGAAGTCCAACCTTGAGATTACCAATACGTGCATTATCATGTTAAGCTCCTCCAAATCTAGGAAGGGGCACAGCTGGAAGGTCAACCAAAGCTGATAATAAGCACTCCTAACACTCATATCTACCTAAGCGAACACTTGAAGAGACAGATTCAGAAGCACTCCAAAGCTGTGGACACAGTATTTTAGGGGAAGTGTAATCCCATGCAGGACTGATTGACATACCTCCATCCCCACATACTTGATGGCAAGCACCTCTATTTTGTCTGGATTCAGTTTCAATTTGTTTTTCCTCATCCAGCTGATTACCTCCTCCAGTGTCAGGGTCTGCAGCCTTTCTTCCAATGCATGGTCAGAAGCAATCAGAAATTCAAGCCATAATCTGTCCAAGAAAAAGGGGTAAGCAAAGCAAATTCCAATGTCCATTCCAAAAGGTCAAATACACCAAAAAGTCCAAGTCTGAAATCCAAAGAGAGTGGTCTGAGGTTCATGGTATGAAGGTCACCAATAAAACTACCCACTGTAGCATCAATACAACAATCGCTTCCAGCAATGCTCTTTCTCCAACAGAGCCTCAGGGTCCTGCTCAGCAGTAGCAATCTCTACAGCAGTGTTTCTCAACCTGGGGTCCCCAGATGTTTCTGGCCTACAATTCCCAGAAATCCCAGCCAGTTTACCAGCTGTTAGGATTTCTGGGAGTTGAAAGCCAAAAACATCTGGGGACCCCAGGTTGAGAACCACTGCTCTACAGTATCAGGCTGCTCATCCACCTTGGGCTCAGATTCTGTTATTGGGAGGAATCCTCCTCCTCCTCCTCATCATCATCATCTGCATCCTGCCGCAAGATCCTGATATCCAGACATTTGTTCAGAGGAGGCATGCTATCCTTAACTAAAGCAGTTTTTGAAGGCATGGAGAAATATATTTGGGTATCATCATCATACTAATAAACTCCACCCCATGCCTCTGGATGATCTCTCCCAGTGGTTTTGTGTAAATACAGCTAAACCTTGACTTAAGGCTTAATTTGTTCCATGCCCGAACTCTTAACTCAAAACAATTTTATATCAAAGTGAATGTTCCCACTGGAATACTATTAATCCATTCCAGGCCCCTGAAAACCCTCTCATTTTTTTCATTACATGTTTTAAAATAAGAAAAAGTACTTTATAACTAACAAATAATATATAAATGCACATTCACATGGAACAATTTTTTAAAAGAAAGTTCCGCTTTAAAATGGTAAAAGCAAAGTTATTACAAGGAAACACATTGTTGAGGCAAAAAATGTGTATAGTCCAATGCAACAGCAAGGTGAAACCTACATATTCACATGGAACAATAAAAAAGAGACAAACTTTAAAATGGTAAAAGGACAAAGTTGTTGCAAAGAAGAACAAAGCCCAAAGTGAAGAGGCAGAAGCATCATTTTCTTCATACTGCATTCATTGCAGCCTCCCTCTCTTCTTGCTTTCTCTCCCTCTTCATGAGGTCAAACATACCAGGAATAAAAACCACACAAAATCAATTAACACAAAGTTAACTCAAAACGGACAACAATCTCCCAAAGTAGACAAGAGCATGAGGCATGGAAGCACAAGGAACGGAGCCTGCTCCCTTGAAGCCTGAAAGCCCTGTGCTCTCACACTAGTTCTCGCTCTGGCACTAGCTCTCCTTCTGGTACTAGGTCTTAACTCAAAATGCTGCTCTTATGTCAAAGCAAAGCCTGGGCTGAGTGACAGCTCTTTATTCAAAACACTCTGAAGTTGGGATGCTCTTAAGAAGAGGTTCCACTGTATTAAAAAGCATTGGGGATAGAATGACATCTTGTGGGATGCCATATAACAGCTCCCTTTTTGAGGAGCAGCTATCCCCAAGCACCACCATCTGGAACCCACCTGAGAAGTATGACCGGAACCGCTGCAACACAATGCCTCCGATTCCCAAACCCACCAAGCATTCCAGAAGGATACCATGGTTGATGGTATTTATAGCCTCTGAGAGGTCTAAAAGCACCAACAGGGACACATGACCCTTGTCAGTGTTAAAATGGAGATCATCTCAAGGTGATCATAACAGTCTCAACTTTGTATCCTGCTCTAAAGCCAGTTTGAATTGGGTCAAGGAAATGTTTGTCATCCAAGACAACCTGGAGTTGGAGGGCAACTGCCTTCTCAATCACCTTGCCTCATAAAGGAAGGTTAGACACTGGTCTGTAATTCTTAAGGTCCAAGAGATCCAGAGAGGGCTTTTTCAGCAACAGTCCAACTACTGCTTCTTTTAAACAGGGTGGAAAGTTCCTCTCCCTGAGATATGCATTAATGATTTGTTGTATTTGTGATCGAATTGCATCTCCTCCATGGATGACCAGCCAAGAGGGGCAGGGGTCAAGAAAGCAGGTTGTCCTCCTTACTAGCCCCAGCAGCTTGTCTACATCAAAAGTACTCACCAATTAAAACTGATCCAGTGTAATCCCACTCAGTTGCTGGACACTATATTGTTGACCTTTGTTCCAATGAGAGCATCTAAGTCATCTCTTCAAGAAATTTTATCTGCAAAATGTTAAAAGCATCATAGTGAGCTACTGAAGGTTCTAGCAGTGGGTTCAGAGGAGAAGGTACCTAAGTTAAACCGTTTACCATTCTGAATAATTCAGCTGGACAAGAATCTGTAAACGCAATGCATGAAGAGAAGAAAGCTTTCTTTACTGCCTGTATTGCCGCCTTATAGGAGCAAAGGTGCCCCTTATACCATGTCTTGGCACCTAAAAGTAAAGTTTTCCACCACCTGCACTCTAGTCATCATCCTTCCCATTTTATTTCCCTGAGGGTCTCTATATACCAGGGAGCCTAATTTGTCAGAGGGGACATTTAGGAGTAATTGTGTCAATAGCCCTGACTATATTTTGATTCTGTTTCTTGACCAGGGATTCAACAGGATCATCGGTGATGACAGCCATAGAATCCTCTAAGGCAGTGGTTCTCAACCAGTGGGCCCCCGGGTGTTTTGACCTACAACTCCCAGGAATCCCAGCTGTTAGGATTTCTGGGAGGTGAAGGCCAAAACATCTGGGGACCCACACATTGAGAACCACTGTTCCAAGGCCTCCTGGAATCTCAAAGGAACCATTAGCCTTTGAGGGCTGACCAAAAGAAAACTCTTCAAAAGTGCCTTGCTTCCTAAGTCAGCACTTGCAAAAAACTTAAATTATATTTTCGCTTTCTCAGCTTATATCCCTTCTCCCCTCTTTTTTATTTTGCATAATAAAGTGAACCTCCTTGGGTCAACAGAAACCACTGTAGGGCCACTGCATTACACTATCACATTCAATTCAAAAAGCCATAGGCTTTTTTAAAAGAAAAGTTATAGCTTTATTTAATCAATTTTCTCTGGTGAGAATAATTTTCCTACTCTAGAGATATGATTAAATAAAGACCTAATTTCTTTTTCTCATTGGCACCACTACACTGCTGCCTGGGTCAAGATTTATAATGAAAATGTACACAATTTCTTTTCTCATATAGTATCCTATTCCAGAACTGTTTTTCATGTTAGATTTGGAGACTTCTTATATGTATTTTAATTCAAGTCCTCTAATATAATAAAGGCAAAATTTAGAAATTCCCAGATGAAATTTTGGGACATAATCATTGGCATATTGATATAGCTGTAGTCTAGGAAAAGATTAAGGATTCTCCAGATGGCTTTTGTTAGCTCAAATGATAGACATGTATGCATTGATATACATTTGATTCATATCAAAACACATTTTCCTTAGTTCATAGACTCATAGAATTGGAAGAGACCATCCAACACAAGTTAATTATAATAGGCAATAGATGGAGCAAATTCAGCTAGTAAGGTCTATATCATTATGAGAAAGGACTGCATACAATCTAGTGAGAAGGGCATGAATCCAGTTATTAGTTTGATTAGATAAAATATTTTCAATCAACGTAAAGGAGATGTGCTCTGCTTACCAAATTCCCATTGATTCAGAGAGTGTCATCTGGTTGGGACTAGAGTTAGTCCACTACCTCCTATACAATTTCAATGGAAATGAACAGAAGCTCTGTGACAAATCTTTCACTGTTGTAAACCTAGTAGGTCATGTTTCTTATACTGTATTTAGAATTAAAAAGTGACAAGAATTTCTTGTCTTTCTTTTTTTCGTGTCGGGAGTGACTTGAGAAACTGCAAGAATTTCTATCCAACACATGTACGAGCACAACTGTACCTTGCAATTTAGGAATAAGTATGTATTTTACTGTTGTTTCTTTGACAACCTTCTTTGACAGAAGCCATGGCTGAAACAGTATTTTTATCTCTGAATTTGTATTTCAGACTCTATTTCTACCTGCATTCAGGCTTCAAAATACCAGACAACCACATTTCAGTTAAAAGGGATCTTGACCAAATTGCAGTTATTTGAACTCTAAAAGCAGTTTCTATGTCTCTGTTTCTGTTTGTCTGTGATACATTCAGAATTCTCAGTATTTTAGCCTTCGCTGGAACTGCTGAACTGCATTGCTTCCTAAAACATCAGTAAAATCCAATTTTCCCCCTCAATGTATAGTAGAGTCTTGCTTATCCAACATTAACAGGCTGGCAGAATGTTGGATAAGCAAAAATGTTGGATAATAAGGAGAGATTAAGGAAAAGCCTATTAAATGTCAAATTACATTGTGATTTTACAAATTATCATGTTTTACAAAACATCATATTTTACAACAAATGATTTTACAAAACATCATGTTTTACAACAAATAGACAGAAAAGGCAGTTCAGTACATGGGAACTGTCATGCGCTAGCATGAGAAGCATGCGGATTGACTCTAGCCCAGTTAACAGTGTGTGATGAATTGGCTCATAAAAGAAAAAATACATGAGACGTTGACTTCAAGTAGAAAAGAAAATATTGTTGTATTGGCAGCATACAAAATAAAGTAGCAGGATTACTGTTTCCACAAATGTAACATAAAACAATATCTTCTGAGAGATATCACCACTCAGCTGAGATAAGCAGGAATCCTTGTCCTCTTCTCAAGGCTGTGTCTTCACAGGACATCTGCAGCATAGTCCCCGACAGAACGGCACAGAGGCAAACACGCACAATGGCATTAAGGCACAATGGCATTAAGGCACAACGGCAAAAAACTAAACACACAGTAGCTATCTTTATACACATGAAAATAATACTCTCAATTAACTCTTCAATTAACTGAAACAGCTGTAGGACAAACAGCCTTGAACCTTACAGTAAGTTAAAGGTATAGCACAAACAACATTGATCCTTACAACAACTTAGATAAAGTACATTGCAACCTCTTAGTAGCAACATGCCCCTTCACTTTATCTAAGTTACATTATTTACAAATTTTGTTTTAATTCTACTAGGCCTAACTTTCTGGTTGCTTCACCATGCTTAGCTGCCGTTAGAGGTTTTGTAAAAATATCTGCCAAGTTATCTTCAGACCTACAATAAACCATTTTGATAAATCCTTCCTTGATTAAGGTTCTTATATTTTGATACTTCACTGCTATGTATTTTGTTGTATTCTTTAAACTTTCGCTTTCTGACATGGCTATACACGTTTGAGAATCGTCATACACAGTAATAGGCAATTTACATTCTACACCTAAATCATCAAATAACTGTTTAATCCAAAGTAACTCATTTGCAGCTTGAGACAACGCCGCATATTCTGCTTCAGCCGTAGAAACTGCAACAGTTGTTTGCTTTCTGGACCTCCAGCAGATAGGAGCTTTTCCATGTAGAACTATGTAACCACTTATAGATTTTCTATCTTTTTCATCAGCAAAAGAACTGTCGGCGTACATTACCAGTTCTTTGTCAGCCTCTTTAGAAAAACACAAACAATAATTAGCAGTTCCTTTTAAATACCTAATCAACCTTTTTAATGCTAGCCAGTCACTTATAGTTGGTTTTGATACTTTCCTACTAAGTAAACTCACTGCATATGCAATATCTGGACGAGACCAATTTGCAATGTGCAAAAGACTTCCAACAAAAGAATGAAATAACTTTGTGTTTTTTAGTTCTCTTGTGTCTTCCATTCTTAAGAAATCTCCTGTTAAAGGAGTTTTAATAGCATTAGCATCTTGTAAACCTGCTTTGGTTACAAGGTCTAAAATCTTCCTTGTTTGATTTAGAAATATCACCCCTTCATTGTTTACTACTTCGATGCCTAAATAATGTTTCAAACATCCCAAGTCTTTTAGCCTAAAATGTTTTGACAAATACGTATATACAGTTTGTATTTTAGAGTCAGTTTGTGCGGCTATACATAGATCATCTACATAAATTAACACAATTATCTTATCTTTGCCTTCACCTAGCGTATAAACACATGCATCGGCCACACTTTGTTTAAATCCTAATTTCACCAATACTTCATGTATACACTGGTTCCACCTCCGGGCCGATTGTTTCAATCCATACAATGCTTTCCGAAGCCGACAAACCTTTCCTGCTTGAATTTCGTATCCAGGCGCTTGCCTCATATATATCTCCTCATTAATTGTGGCATTTAAATACGCTGTTTCAAAGTCAAAATGTTTTAACTTAAATCCTTCTTGCTCAGCTAAAGCAATTATAATTCTCATTGATTCAGCTTTTGCTGTAGGGGCAAAGGTGTTATCATAATTTACGAATTGCTTTTGTGCAAATCCTTGAGCTACTAGCCTAGCTTTATATTTACAACTTCCATCAGGTAATAGTTTCTTCCTAAAAACCCATCTGCACCCAATCACTGGCTTATCTATTGGAACATCAACAATATCAAACACTTCTAAATTTAGCAAAGAATCAAATTCATCGTCCATTGCCTTTTTCCAATTTCTTTGTTCTTCTGGACTACAATTATTTAAATCCTGAAAGGTTTCAGGTTCCATTTCAGGCTGACTAGTCATTACCCCCTGAATCACGAACCTATCTGGAGGTACACCTTTGTTAGATCTTTGTGACCTTCTTGGTATTACAATTTGCTCCTCAGCATCAGCTTCCTGTAAACTTAATTCAGGCTCTTCTTTTATAACATCCTCACTTTGTTCCTCAATGTGTTCATCAGACTCAGATTTTAAATCTATCTTTGATGGCGTATGTTCCTTTAAATGAAAAAACACTTCACTATTCTGATGAACATGTTCCCAACCTGTATTCTTTTCAAAGTTTGCACTTCTTGAAATCACAATTTTATTATTGTCTTTAATAAAACGATACCCCTTGGTATCATCCTGGTAACCGAGAAAACGAAGTCTCTGCCATTTTTTCTGACCTTTTGTTCTAGTTTGTCTAGGTACTAGCACGTTAGCATAGCTTCCAAATATTCTAAGATGTTTTAGAACTGGCCTTTTCTTATGCAACAAATAATATGGAGTATTATTTACACATGAACTCCAACTTCTATTTAAGATATATGTAGCAGTGGAAATTGCTTCTGCCCAATACCTATTAGACATTTTCGCATCTACTAACATGCAGTCTTTCATAGTTTTCAAAATGCCTATTTTTCTTTCTGCCACACCATTCTCAGCAGGTGAATATGGGTTTGTTTTATGGTGTCTAATTCCTCTCTTTCTTAACCAGTCTTGAAATTGTGTCCCCATAAATTCTCCACCACGATCAGTCCTTAAACATGATACCTTAAAAGGAAATCTTCTCTCAACCATGGCTACCCACTCTTTGAATTTACTGAAAGCTTGAAACTTTGATTTCAAAATAATACAATAAGTGAATCGTGAAAAATCATCCACTAACACAAATATAAATTTTGCATTTCCAAGTGAAAGAGGAAATGGTCCTGCTAAATCAGCGTGAACTAATTCAAATGGTCTGGTAGTTGTGTTTAAACTTTTCTTAGGTATTGGATGTGCCTTTACTTTTGCTTTAGAGCACACAGCACAGTCTAAATACTTTTGACATGGCTTTACCTCTAAATCAGTCACTTTTGATAGCTTTTGTAGATAATTAAAGTTCACATGACCAAAAACTCTATGCAAGTAATGAATACAATCATTATGTATAGGTTTGTTATTTACACAGGAAACATTTGGTGAACTATCTTTGTTACTCATCACATATACTTTGTTAACTAATTTACCTTTGGCACATAACTTATTTTCTTTCCATACAGTACACCCAGAACTATTAAGTTTGATGTCATATCCTTGCAGACACAAACTTGATGCACTTAATAAACAAAAATCAAGTTTTTCAACCAACATAACATTATCTAAATATCTTCCTAAACTAGGAACAAATGCTGAGCCTACAAGCTTGCACTCAGCTAATGATCCATCTGCTAAAGTAACATGATTAATATCTGGCTTTTTAGTGTCCTTTAACAATTTTAAGTTATTAACACAATGCTCTGCACACCCAGAGTCAAGTAACCATGTGGCCTCATCATACTTAGCCTTTGATAACACAGTCATTACATCAGCATTTCTTCCCCTTGCATTTCTGTCATGCCACCCAGGGTTCCTCTTCATTTCTTCTTTCTTCTTCTTCTTCTTGGGACAGGCCTTGACAAGATGATTCACATCTCCACAACTGAAGCACCGCCTTACGTTACACACAGCAGGGTTCTTTCTGCATCCAACCCCTTCACAAGCTGCATTTTCTGAAATGGTGTTTGTTTCTTTAAGAAACTGCTTTCTTCTTTCTTCCTCAAGAAGCCTTGCAGAAACCAAATCCAAGGTTAACTGTGCTTCAGGCACACTCTGCATACTGAACACAAAATTGTCCCAACTAGAGTCCAAAGAAGATAACAAAATGAAAGCTTTATGTGTTTCGGTAAACACCATTTGTCTATTTTCCAACTCCATCAACAAATGCCTGAGCTTTTGCAAATGCTCAGTTATGTTGTCACCTCTTTTTAGCTTCAAATTATAAAGCTGCCGGGTCAAAATAATTTTTATGCCAGAAGTTTCAGTTTGATAAACTTCCTTTAACTTCTGCCAACAGTCTGCTGCAGATATAGTGTCCCTTAAGTAAATTAATTGCCCGTCCTCAACAGCGAGAAAAATGCTCGCCCTGGCAATTCGGTCTTGCTTTTTTACCTCTTCACTCGAAGCTTCTGTGGGTGGGGTTTCAACCACAGTCCACAAATTTTCTCTTATGAGAAAACTCTTCATTTTCACATTCCAAGCCATGTAATTGTCAGCATTTAAACGCTCAAATGGTAAGCTTGCCATATGATGAGCCATAGCTGCTTACTTTTCTATTTAAGCACAAAAACACACACAAAAAAAACTCTCCCAAAGTCTCAGAGTTATGGGCTTTGGAGTCTTTATGCCGCTATGCTGGGCCCATAACCTATGTCATGCGCTAGCATGAGAAGCATGCGGATTGACTCTAGCCCAGTTAACAGTGTGTGATGAATTGGCTCATAAAAGAAAAAATACATGAGACGTTGACTTCAAGTAGAAAAGAAAATATTGTTGTATTGGCAGCATACAAAATAAAGTAGCAGGATTACTGTTTCCACAAATGTAACATAAAACAATATCTTCTGAGAGATATCACCACTCAGCTGAGATAAGCAGGAATCCTTGTCCTCTTCTCAAGGCTGTGTCTTCACAGGACATCTGCAGCATAGTCCCCGACAGAACGGCACAGAGGCAAACACGCACAATGGCATTAAGGCACAATGGCATTAAGGCACAACGGCAAAAAACTAAACACACAGTAGCTATCTTTATACACATGAAAATAATACTCTCAATTAACTCTTCAATTAACTGAAACAGCTGTAGGACAAACAGCCTTGAACCTTACAGTAAGTTAAAGGTATAGCACAAACAACATTGATCCTTACAACAACTTAGATAAAGTACATTGCAACCTCTTAGTAGCAACAGGAACATTATGTAGTAATTACTGAATTTACAAATTTAGCACCCAAACATCACAATGTATTGGAATAGCTATGGATTCAGGCAGGAGGCAGACTGCGTTGGATAATACAGAACATTGGATGAGCAAAGGTTGGATAAGCAAGACTCTACTGTACTTTCAAACGTAACATGACCAGAGTCTAGCCAAGAAGGTAGGTGTGTTATAGGAGTATAAGGTTTCTCTTTCTGCTAAATTATTTATTAATTCACAATATTAAGACAACAAGAGAGAGAGATAACATCTCATTTCCTTACAGATACTTATTAACCTCTGTGCAAAATAATAAAACCTCTTGATGTACTTCTGTCTTACTTTTTGCATAATAAGATCAAACAGCTACTTGTTCCTTGGGGATATTAGGGCCCTCCAGTTATATTTTAATGGGGTTTTTTTTCAATGTCTGTAACATGTCTCTTGCCTATTTATAATTATCAGTTTACGAAGGGGTTTGTGAACAGAGATATTTTGATGTTGGTAAGTTCCCTCTCTATTCCAACAATGTTAGTTTTCTGTTTCAAAATAAAGTTGCCTTTTGAAATCAGGAACGGTTTGTGTATCTTGTTTTGTTTAATATTAACATGTACTCTTTTTCCTCCTAGAATAACAAACACTACATATAGATGTTAATCTCATCCAAATGTAACCTTTTCCTCCCAATTTTTAACAAGTATGAAATCCTCCATAACATATAGGTGTTGGTTGATACTTGTAGTTGAAGAATTTGCCTCTAGACTCCCTTTAGATAGCTGCACTGACCATAAGCAAATAGAGTGTTACCATCTGAGATTGAATAGACTATTGCTAAGGGCACTGATTAAAGACTGAACAATAACTGGTGAACTGTAAGAATGCTGCTGTAACATGCAGTGAAGAAGAAATGCAAGAATTTTCTCTTTTTCCCTACACCTCCCCCTTTTTTTCTAATCTTTGATTTCATTCCAAGGTTTGACAGGCTTGTCTCTATCTGCATTTCCTGTACTGTGAAATCTGCACATTCCTGGTGGCTGTGGGTATCTCTGGGGTCCAAATGTACACATTTGAAAAGTATATATAGAAAAAGGAACTCATTTCAAAGGAGGAGAAAATACTGTTTAAATATCTTCTGTGCAATAATCGAAGTGCATTTAAACAATATACTCAACATAAAATATGTACTCAAACATGCAGCCTTTTTTAATCATCAAAGAAAAAGATGGGCATCATTGTATTAAAAAGCTTCAAGAAAGGAACCAAACAGCCCCACTGCACATGGAAGCAGAAAGAAAAAGAGTTAATTCATCAATTCAGCCTTTCCAGATAGGCTATTTATTCCCAATTCGTTGCTTGGATTTATTTATTTATTTATTTAAAGCCGTTTGTTTATTTATTTATTTATTTATTATTTCGAGGTTTTATATACCGATCCTCTCACCTTCAAAGAGGGATTCGGACCGGTTCACAACATGTGTTAACATACAAAGAATATACAATAACAACACAATGCCACTTCATTACACGATTAAAATATCAGCACCATACACATTAAAACATTATCATCACAGTTAAAAGAGCCAAATCGTCCAACACCATCACAAGTCCATTCATCATCCTCCTTTCATGTGGGCAAAGAATTAAATCAGTTGTCAAATGCCGCGTTCCACAACCAGGTCTTTGTTAGTTTCCTGAACGTCATTTCTGATCTCTAATGGCAGTTCTGATCTCTAATGGCAGGGAGTTCCAAAGTCGAGGAGCCACCATCGAGAAGGCCCTGTCCCTCGTCCCCACCAGCCGTGCTTGTGCAGGCGGTGGGACCGAGAGCAGGGTCCCTCCAGACGATCTTAGTGGTCTTGATGGTTCGTAGGGGAGAATACGTTCGGAGAGGTAAACAGGGCCGGAGTCGTTTAGGGCTTTATAGGTTAACACCAGCACTTTGAATTGTGCTCGGAAGCTAATCGGCAGCCAGTGGAGTTCAAGTAACAGCGGAGTGGTATGCTCCCTGTACCCAGCACCCGTTAGTAATCTGGCTGCCGCGCGTTGTACTTGCTGCAGCTTCCGGGCAGTCTTCAGAGGCAACCCCACGTAGAGAGCGTTGCAGTAATCTAAGCGGGATGTAACCAAAGCGTGTACTACCGTGGCCAAGTCAACCTTCCCAAGGTACAGACGCAGCTGGCGCATAAGTTTTAATTGTGCGAATGCTCCCCTGACCACCGCTGAAACCTGGGGTTCCAAGCTCAGTGATGAATCCAGGAGAACTCCCAGACTGTGTACCTGTGCTTTTAGGGGGAGTGTGACCCCGTCCAGCACAGGCTGTAACCCCGTACCCTGTTCGGTCTTACGACTGACCAGGAGTACCTCTGTCTTGTCTGGATTTAGTTTCAATCTGTTATTCCTCATCCAGTCCGTGACAGCGGCCAAGCACCGGTTCATGACCTGAACAGCCTCCTTAGTGGCAGGTGAAAAAGACTCAGGGTGGAGCACAACATATATATGGCAAGCATTCCATGCCAGGACATAAAATAACTATAAATATACAGTTTTCTGGTGACGCAGGTTCGCAGCTTGGGTGTGATCCTGGACTCTTCGCTAAGCTTGGAACCCCAAGTTTCGGCGGTGTCCAGGGGAGCATTTGCACAACTCAAACTTGTGCGCCAGTTGCGCCCATACCTTGGGAAGTCTGACTTGGCCACGGTAGTCCACGCTCTGGTTACATCCCGGATTGATTACTGCAACGTGCTCTACGTGGGGTTGCCCTTGAAGACTGCCCGGAAGCTTCAGATGGTCCAGTGCTCGGCGGCCAGGTTGCTAACGGGAGCGGCACTCAGGGAGCATACCACTCCTCTGCTGAACCAGCTTCACTAGCTGCCAATCCGCTACCGGGCACAATTCAAGGTGCTGGCTTTAGCCTATAAAGCCCTAAACGGTTCTGGCCCTGCTTACCTCTCCGAACGCATCTCCACCTATGAACTGACCAGAACATTACGATCGTCTGGGGAGGCCCTGCTCTCGATCCCGCCTGCGTCACAGGCGCGCTTGGCGGGGACGAGGGACAGGGCCTTCTCAGTGGTGGCCCCTCGGCTATGGAATGCCCTACCGGCAGACATCAGACAGGCACCTTCGCTGCTAACGTTTCGGAGAATGGTTAAGACCTGGCTTTATGAACAAGCGTTTGGTTAAGCAGTGCAACCAATCATAGGAAGGCGGTAAATGGAACATAGGAATGGCACAAGAATTATGAAAACGGATCTGATTTCAACTGAGGCGTTATGTTATGTCTGTTTTGTCGTTCTGTCTTGTTGATTGTTAACTGTTGTGGATTGATGCTGTTGATCCTGTTTGTTGCATTGTTATGTTTTAATTGCACTGACACTGTTTGATAATTGTACCATGTAAACCGCATTGAGTCGCCTGTTAAGGGCTGAAAAATGCGGTATAGAAATAAAGCAAATAAATAAAAATAAATAAATGGTTACTGGCTTCCTTGTCGATTGAATGAGGAACCCATTGAAAGTTTTAGTCTGAACTTTAAAAAACTCTCCCAGCTGTTAAACAAAATAGGAAATGTTTTAGTTCAGACTAAAGCCCAGTTGCCATCATTGGCCACACAACCAACCCACATAACTTTGTGAACTTTAGTCGGCATTTGTAAATCAATGTGGATATTTTATGTCATTATATACTTTTTGTTTGATTACATTTTGTTTCATTTAGTAATGTTAGGCTCTAACATTGTTTTCATACGTGGGGTTTTTCTGGGGTTATTTTGTTTCTTCTATGGTGGCATTGAATGTTTGTCTTTGTATATTGAAATCCACCCTGAGTCCCCCTGGGAAATATAAATAAATGGGTTGTTGTAGGTTTTTTGGGCTGTATGGCCATGTTCTAGAAGCATTCTCTCCTGATGTTTCATCTGCAACTGTGGCAAGAATATCAGAGGTTGTGAAGTCTGTTGGAAACTAGGAAAATTGGGTTTATATATCTATGGAAAGTCCAGGGTGGGAGAAAGAACTCTTGTCTGTTGGAGCTAGGTGTAAATGTTTCAGTTGGCCACTTTGCTTAGCATTTGATGGCCTGACAGTTTTTAGGTGTGGCTTGTTACTGCCTGGGAGAATCCTTTGTTGAGAGGTAATTAGGTGTTCCTGATTGTTTTTTGTCTGGAGTCCCCCTGTGTTTGAGTTTTGTTCTTTATTTACTGCTATAATTTTAGAGTTTTTTAATACTGGTAGCCAGATTTTGTCCATTTTCAATGTTTCTTCCATTCTGTTGAAAGGACCAACCTGGTCGTAGCATATTATTTGAGAACGCAGAAATGCTGGACCACTCTAACAACTACCATGTCAGGTGACACAGAGAAGCCATTGAAATCCACAAGCATGTGGACAATTTCAACAGAAAGGAAAAAACCATGAAAATTAAAGAGGTGGCCAATTGAAACATTTACACCTAGTTCCAACAGACAAGAGTTATTTCTCCCACCCTGGACTTTCCACAGATATATAAACCCAATTTTTCTAGTTTCCAATAGACCTCACAACCTCTGAGGATGCCTGCCACAGATGCAGGCTAAATGTCAGGAGAGAATGCTTCTAGAACATGGCCATAAAGCCCAAAAAACCTAAAACAACCCACTTATTTATATTTCCCAGGGGGACTCAGGATGGATTCCAATATACAAAGACAAACATTCAATGCCACCATACAGCCCGAAAAACCTAAAACCCAGTGATTCTGGCCATGTTCGACAATACAATATAAAGATTATTATTATTATTATTATTATTATTATTATTATTATTACTCCTAGTGACATAGAAGCCATCACTGGCCATGGATTCACCACATAACAGACAAGGAGAAGGCAAATGCCAATGTTTGGGGGACTTCATTGGCCTCCCCAGGAACTTGGAGTCTGTACCTCCTTCCGTATATCTACCCTAACTTTTTAACCTTTACTAAGGAGGCAGGGATACTCCCCCCTTGTCCCCCTTGATGTTGTGGGGAAAATCATCATGTTCTTGATACCCCCACACTTACCCCTTTGGCTCTTTTCCAGTTCAGTAGAGACCTTTTTGTACTGATAGTCAAGTTTTGAACAGACACCCAACCAGTGTTTTGACCTGTAATGGCTAAATCGACAAATATTATTTTAAATCACCTGGCCAAGATACACAGGATTACCAGTCTCTTTATAATACCAGAACAAATGTACTCATTTTAACTAACCTGAAGTTATATTTGTCCCCAGATATGGTTTTATCTGAATATTCTTATATGACAGCTGAAAGGTTTAGTCCACCACCACCACCACCACCACCACCACCACCACCCCCCCCAAAAAGAAATACACCTGCAAGTTTTAGTGATCTGATACAACAGCCCTTAGCATGGTCAAAGTTTCTCTTATATCTGCTCCTTTAGGAAGGATAAAACAAACATCCCTTCAAATATCTAACTGCCACCAATTAGCTTTCCATTTCAGGCCTGTTTTTCCTCAAATATTTGAGTAATAGCTCTTTTATTTAGGGGACTATCTAAAGATACTTGGCAACCCTTTGGCTCCAAAGAACATAGATAAAAGTGGGAAGAGGAGAAACTAGAGAAGTGCATTAAAAATAAGCATGAGAAAATAGTATTCCATTCTCTTTTTGGTTCATGCAACATGCTATTATTTTACTGTTCAGTAGATAAGCTATACAGGAGCGACAATTTCTTATGATGGAACTTTGCAGAAAAGGTAGGCAAGAAATTATTATTTCTGCTCTTCAGCCAGCATTTTGCTATCTGTTTTTGGATTCACATCCTTCCCAGACTTCTGTGACTTTTTTCTAGTGGTATCAAGATACCAGACTCTGGAGGAGGAGGTGATTTGTGTAATATCTTCAGCAAAAAGAACTTTCTCCTTATCACTGTTCTGCAGCTCTCTGTGTGATTATCTTCCGACCTTATCTAGTCATCAAATATTGGTCCTATCTTTATAGGAGGGTGGATAAGAGCAGAATTAACCATAAACAGTTATATGAACAGACTCTGAGCTACCATGATACAGAAAGTTTTAAATTACTACAGCACCAGTCATCATGATTTATTATAGGGAAACAAATAAATCATGATGACTGGTGCTGTCTCTCTCATGATGACTCTCAGGTTTATATGCAAGTACTTGTGTATAATAGAAATAATACAGTAACATGGTTATCTGTTTTTGAATCAAGTTTTTTTCCTATAGATTTTTCCTATATAACTATGATTGGCTACCATGGGGCTTTGGGGAAGAGACTGAACCTCTGGAAGATGGGAGAGGGAAGGTGTAGGGTGTCAGTCATTGTGCTTCTATGAAGGAGAAGCAGTCTGTTATAACACACAGGTCTAACTACTAATGAAAACATTTGCCATTAGAAAGGACTACTCATTAGGTTAGATTATTTTATCAAGATGAATTGTATTTAATTATGAAATCATAGCCAGACAGCATTTTCCTAAATTTTGTTTGACTGTTCAAGTGGGAGAAAAGAAGCAGTTTAGGAGGTGTAGTTACCAAAGCTTGGGCGTTGCCATAGAAAGAAAAACGACAGTAATAATAATAATAATAATAATAATAATAATAATAATAATCTTTATAGCCCACCACCATCTCCCCAAAGGGGACTCGGGACGGCTTACATGAGGCCAAGCCCGATAATCCCATTACAATAAAATGAATACAAAACAGCAAAAATAACACAATAAAATAAGGCAATAACATAAGTGAACATAAGAACAACAGAGCAGTGCAAGATACAGTAACAAACACACACAATGGGCGGGCCAATTGTACACATAAAGTGATAAAACCCTGGATGAGATGACAATGAAAATGATGTATTTGTAAGGGAGGAGTGCGTGGAGGATGGAACAGTGGAGTCAGGCCTTTAAAAAAAGGTGAGGGGAAGGGCAGTATGAGGACAACTTGAGGGAGAAGACAACAGGAAAGAAATATGTGGTCACTCTCCAAAGGCACACCGGAAGAGCCAAGGTTTTAGATTCTTCTTAAAGGCTGCTAGGGTGGGGGCTTGCCTAATCTCACCAGGCAGTGAGTTCCACAGTAAGGGGGGGGGGGCACAGCAGAGAAGGCTCTCTCCCTAGTACCCACAAGTCGTACCTGTGATGAAGGAAGGGGCGAAAGGAGGGCCTCCCCTGAAGATCGAAGAGGTCATGTGGGTTTATGGAAGGAGATGTGGTCACGAATGTAGGCGGGTCCCAAACCGTTCAGGGCTTTGTAGGTCAAAACCTGCACCTTGAATTGGGACCGGAAAATGAATGGCAGCCAATCAAGCTCCTTAAACAGGGGGGTTGACCACTCCCTGTAATTCACCCTCGTTAGTAATCTGGACCAATTGAAGTTTCTGGGCCGTCTTCAAGGGAAGCCCCACGTAGAGTGCATTGCAATAATCCAGTCTAGAGGTAACTAAGGCATAGGCCACAGTGGTCAGGTCAGACTTCATGAGGTATGGTCGCAGCTGGCACACAAGTTTTAATTGTGGAAAGGCCCTCCCAGCTACCGCCGACAGTACCAACTCATGGGTTTGTATCTCACTCTACCTAAAATGGTTTTCCCCCAAAGACTTTGGAAACTTGCAAACTCTCTGTATTTCTTTGCTTCCACTGTAAGAATATAGCTGTCAGGGCTGCTTGGGAAGAACTGATGACTCCTGCAAAATTAATCCATTTTATGACTGTGATGTAGGCATGGGCAATCCATGGTTCTAAATGGTTCTAAAGTACTTACAAAACTAAAGTTCTAGTGGTGAGAACTAGAGAGTGCTGGTGCTTTGCTTCTACAGTGTTGCTAAAGTTTTGGTGGTGAAAGTTTCAGAACTCTAACAAAACTTTCAAAATTTCATTATAAATGGCAGTTCCTACTTGGTTCTCTCATAAAATTCACCAATAACAAAATAATAATGAAATTTTGAAAGTTTTGTTAGAGTTCTGAAATTTTTACCACCAGAACTTTAGCAATGCTGTAGAAGCAAAGCACCAGCACTCCCTAGTTTTCACCACCAGACAGGGGCGGCTCAACCCATTACGGAAAGTAAGCATTTGCAGTATAGTTGATTTTGCCCAGGGGCGCTCTTGAGGTGCTCTTGGGGGAAAATAGACCTTGACATATGCGAGTTGTAGTTACTGGGATGCATAGTTCACCTACAATCAAAGAGCATTCTGAACTCCACCAATTGAACCAAAGATGGCACACAGAACTCCCACAACGAACAGAAAATATCAGTGATTGGTGGGGGCAAAATACTGTTTGCTTACCATTGAAAATTACCTAGGGCCGCTTCTGCCACCAGAACTTTAATTTTTTAAGTATTTTAGAATCATTTAGAACCATGGATTGCCCATGCCTACCATGGATAAGCATGTTTTCATTCCTATCAAACCCTTCCACACCAATACCATATTACCATGCGTCCATTACACAATCAGTATTATTTCCAAATGCATTTTCTTAAAATCACTCATCTACTCATTTTCCACAAGCGATTATGATTAGCAGCTAAAATTGTGGCATTGTAATACCCAAGGGAAATCTGCAGATCTAAGGACTGTTCCAGCTCCAACAGATGTTTGCTTTGAAATTAAAACTGTGGAGGAATAATAGCATAATAATTTTCTTTCCTAAATGTCAACATGGAGCTATGTGGAGCTTAAGAGCACTTAATCGTTCTTATGGACTTCATTAATGCCACTGAACCTGAAAGGCCTTCTACCCTTACAGCAATGGTAGCAGGGAGGTAGCAGTACCGCTTGCATAGCTTCCATTCTAGGACTGCCACAAAAACATTCTTGCCTCCTTTTTAAATGTAAGAATCAGTACTTGTGTATCCAAGCACACATTTATTTAGGGGAAAGTTCAACTGAACTCATTGGGGCTTTCTTCTGAATAGACATGTGCATAGTTCCAACGATAAACTGAATATTTATATTATTTATTTGTTTGTTTGTTTGTTTGTTTACTGTATTTGTATACCACCTTTCTCAGCCCGTAGGCGAATCAAGGCAGTTAACAGGGTAAAATTCAATGCTTACAGTATCATAAATACAATTTAAAATATAACATATAATAAAAATTAAACATATCAATAAAATATAAATTCATAGTGCCACCTTTTTAAAAACGTTGTCTGGTCTTATTGTCGTCGATCTGTTTTCCTATGTCAGTTACTCTGCATTTAGAAACGCTTGTTCAAAAATTAATATTATTAGCAGGCAAGGCTAAACTTTGACCTTCCAGATGTTTTGGACTTCAACTCGCACAATTCGTAACAGCTGGTAAACTGGCTGAGATTTCTGGGAGTTGAAGTCCAAAACCCAAAACACCTGGAGGACTGAGGTTTGCCCATATCTGTACAGAGGCAGACTCTAATCTTCCCTCCCACATATGGAAATATGAACACACTTTCCCATTCCTCTTCTTCCTCTGTCCCTTTCTCTCATTCCCTTTTTCAGACACACAAGCACACATATACTGTCTGTTCTTCTCACACATGGCAACACATACTCTACCCGTCTCCATGCCCCCCCTTTCTGTCTCCACATGAAATTTCAGAGTTTCTACAATGAGCATATCAGCTTCTCCATCATTTCTTTGAGCTAGCATAGTGTCTTACCTCCTTCCATAACAGCTCCCAAGCTAAACCCTTTTTCTTTCTTTCTTTCTTTCTTTCTTTCTTTCTTTCTTTCTTTTTCTTTCATTCTTTTCTCTTTTTTCCCCTTCCTTCCTTCCAGCTACAGTTCCCCCAAAGGCTCTTAAAAACACACAGTGCAAACATACATGAACACATGAGATAACACACATTTACAGACAACACCACACAATTTTCAGCTTTCTAATAAATCTGAAACACACACACTGAAACACACAAGCTTTCAGTGGCATTCCCAGAAAAAAGCTTTACTATTGCAGGATACTATATAATACTCTTTACTGGAGAAGCCCGTCTTGTAAGAAGACCAATAACATTTTCTTTGAGGAGAAGATACAGTTTTTATTTATTTTTATCTTATATTTTAGGAAGCTATCAAATCTGCATCTCAGCTCAGAATGAAGACTTCAGTGAACTGAACTAGGATGTAGTGGAATATGCTTGGTAGCACTGAGTTGGTACCCAGATGAGACCAGAGAACATTTCATTTTGGCTGTCTAGAGTTATCAGGCCAGCAGCATCCCATTCCTTGAGAATTCACAGTCAAAATCATTAGGGTGAGGTTTTATGATTTCCCTGAAATTAGTTTTTTTCGCACAAGAGCTAGTAGACACTACAGCAACGCTTCAGCAGATTAAAGACACCAGTGTGAATTCTGGGAGGAAAGAACTGGCTAAACCAAATAATATGACAACTCAGAGACAGGGGAAAGTCAAAACATTTTTGGGTGCCCAGCAGCTTCAGCAGTTGCTGCCATTTCGGTTTGGAAATAGTTCCCATATGACTCAGTCTACAATACGTGGTGGAGTTTTCCCACATCCTACACATCTACAGAGGCTTGTAAAATATTTGCCACCAACTCTTAAGAAGTTGGTGAAGCCCTGAATGCAACTGGTCTGGCACAGTTGCAGTCAGGGCTTCTACAAGAAGAATGTCCATGACTTCCACTCTTGATCCCGGAAACATTGTCCTCAGTCTGATTTCCACAAGCCCACCTTCAACACATAAACTAAAAAGGAGGTGCCATTTATAGGCAGGGATTGGGTAAAAACTAGTGTGTAAAGTATTCCTTAATAATTGGAATTATCAAAAAAAACTTCAGCTTCCAATCATCCCTATGTGCTCTCGATTTCTTATTCAACCACACCTAGTGTCCTCTGTGTAAATCTCTGTTCCATGTTTATCTGAGCTTTTCATGAAGGCAGATGAGTGCTTTTCACATGTAGCTTCATCATTTTACCCCAATTTTAAAATGTTTGTTTTATATCTAGGAATATATTTGTGAAAGTGGACCTAATAATTTTTCACTATAGCATAGTATTACCAAAAAAAAAAAAAAAGACCTGAAACCCTGTGGATAAGAAACCTCTTACACTAACACTGAGGGAAAGAAGCACAAGAATTTTAAGCAAACATTTCAAGCACTGCAGACTGCACCTCATCTCATCAAGGATGAATATTCCGTCCTGAGTGAGAGGAGATTGGTTGGGGAATTATAGCTTTCCTTGTTCACAAATAACTGTATTCAGTCATCTGGAACAATCAGCTAACATTGACTTGTAGATGGAATCTGGAGGGGTAGCTTCAGCAGTGTAGAGGCATTTCATTAGTCATTTTTTTGTATGTACAGTAGTTATCTGAATATTTGGAACCTAGTTGCCAATATATGTGCATTCATTTCCTCAACATTCTAATCTCCAAAAAAGTGAAACTCATTTTCTATGACAGAAATTGCATCAGTTCTCCATGTACAGTCCAAAAGACTGTGACTGGATTGCTATCATCTGGGTACCAACTGTATAAATGAAACAGAATCAGAATGGTACAGAATTTTATTACATACATCCAGGAAGGATGTTTTTGTTGTCTTGCATCAGTTTAATTTTTAAACCTCCCAGAGCTTCCATTTTCATTTTCCCATGGAAGAAACAATGAAGAGAAATATGAAAGGTCTCTTGCAGACAGAATGCATGTGACATCCTGAAAATCCAAATAAGGGGATGCCTTCTGTGAATTAATGGATCAATGGGGCCCAGTAAGCAATATGAAATAGACCCCAGACGTACACAACTACGCATGTAAATGGGAAATTGTTAAATTACCAGTTACCCTGCACAAAGATCCAATCTACTCAAAGATTTGTTCCTGTTCATAATGGACCATCATTTTCACATTCTGGATTCTGTGCTTGCTATGGGTATGACAAATACTAGGAACTGCCTGTCACTGAAGACTGCTATTTCCAAAAGAATGGCATGCTGCTTCTAATCCTAGTGATACGTACCAAACTAGGCTTTTCTGCCTAGCTCCTTTTTTAATACACACAGAGACATATATATTACGGCTGAAATGCCATTGGGGATTTCAGCTGGGTTTGATATTCTTTGGCTGCTCAACAATATACTTTAGTGGGAAGGTCCCAAATTCTATCTTGATCACTTCTCTCTGTGAAACAAAATCAAACAAACAAAAGATGAGAACATTAAGTATAGCCTTTCCGATCCTGTGTGAATTTTATAACCATGAATGTTTTATATGCACTTTGACAAAATACAGGGCAATGGAGCTGTTCTGCATTACAGTTCAATATGGGCAGGATCACATAACCATTTTCCTTTTTTTCCTCCCGTTTTTGTAGGAAAGGACTATGGAGAGAGATTTTAGAGGCTTTCCCCATCCTGTGATGCTCATTAGATCTCCTTTTGCATTTTATACTTGCCAGAAAACCACCCTCATCTGAGCCTCTGGCAAAGCCGATAGGAATCTGATACTTCACAAATGTGGCATGCATATATATATGCATTCATGGCAACAAGGGGGAAAACTCCCATATACCTCTGCACTCATGTAGATTTGGAAAAAATTCTGAGGGGAGGCAAAAAAACTGCAGTTATATTTCTTCCAGTAAACAAATGTGAAATGGGTTGCTGAGAATGCTATAATTAGGTCTACTGCAAAATGAGAGCCTGAGGGGGATGCAGCAGTACATTAGAGCCCACCATTCTGTGAACCTCCCAAGCATTTTCCAATAATCATTCATGGATTGCAAGAAATCTATAGCTCAGCTAGCATAAAAATACTCCCTTCTCCATATGTAAGAGTAAACAGAATTCCAAAGCAATACCTGTACAGCAATAGTATTTTTTATCTTCTGCAACATCATCCTTATGATAGTTTCTCCTTCCCACCCTTCACAAGCCTTGACTTAAACTTTCTTAGATTTGCTCATGGTTCACTTAACATTAAAAATACTACTCCCCCAGTAAGTATCCTGGGCCTCCCAAGAGCAACCTAGCTCAATCATGAAGGGGCAATTAGCCTATGTCTTTGGAACCAGCTCTAAAAGACAGCTGGTCAACCTGGCTTCTACGGATTCCCTCGGTGCTTCCCCCACACATGCACCCCTTGTCACTGCTAAGCTTTCTAGGCAGTGATGAGCAATGGCACTCAGCCAAGCAAAATTGAGAAGAAGTTATACCAGCAATGTCCCTCTTATATTTCTCTAGAATACCCCTGGACTCTGCCATGGCAAAGTCTTTTAGGAAATGATAACATCACCTAAAGCCTTGCCTGTTACCTTTCTTTACAGAGCTGGGCAGAATACCACCTCCCTACAAATATTTTTCACTTTTTCTAAAGGATGACAGTGGCCACCATTGTCCATGCTGGGTCTTGCATTTGACCTGCCCTGCAGAATCCCTGTGATAGGTAAGGGCCTCTAGGCTGCTCAATCCAACCATCTGTTTTCCATTAAATGCCCTTTAAAAGAGAGAGAGCAAGACAGAGATTTAAAAAGAGCTTTAAATAAATTGAATTTTAATCTAAAAAGGACTGGTTAAAACATATTGGCTGGAATGTTGTAGGTGTCCTATCCATGTATAAGTTGCCCTATAAAAACAGCTCAACATATTCATCTGACATGGAATGTCTGTATTCAGTACAAGTTTGCCGAATTGGAGTTGCCGTCTAGTGCCAAATGCAGATGGGTGTTTGGTTGTGTGTTCATTTGCACATTTTGGTGTGAACTGAATTGACTAATGTTCAATTCAACACAAGATTTTCTTCTAGCAGAAAGAAAATTGCTAAAACTATTAACTGGTTTCTTCAGGATGAAAATTACCCCTCTACTCTTTTTTCCTAAATGTATGCAAAGGTATGTTGTGTTCTTTTCCTGTGAAATGCAAATCTTTTTTGGAGGGGGTGATCTTCAGAAATGTTTGGGAAGATGAACTGTCTTTCCATCTGTTTTCATTTTCAAGTAGTGGGGATCTAGTTAATTCACCTTGAAATGTGATTAAATTCCTTGCCCTAAGAAGGAGATCTGAGGAATCTTGAACAATATGAGTGTACAGCTTTTTCTGAAGAAATCTTTCCTGAACCTAGGACATATTTTTCAAACTGTTGATTGCATGCTGACCTTCCATTCCTGAGCAAGCTGCCTGTTCATCTCTATCTATTTCCATCCAGTTTCAGGCTTAGCTGTGGCATGAAAGCTGTGGTCCTCCGTATGAACACAGGATGGGTCCATTCTTACTCTTAAGAAATCTCTCATTTAAAGCAAACTATTTCTACAGAAAGCACAATATACTTACTTTTCACACACCCAGCTTAATTTATTTAAGCCATATACAGACAAAACATCGTGTTAATGGGTTTGAGCAACAAAGGGTGTTTGTAGAATCCTTGCCACAGCTTGAAATAGTATTTCTATTTGACACTTCTTAATGCCGAATGCAACATCCATTCATCATACAGAGGTAGAACAAATGCATGACTGAAAGCAGAAAAAGCTGCTATCATTTCTGAATGTGTTCCACATTTCTACACTCTATTGGAGTGCATGTTTGACAATTTACATTTGCTATGCCAGAACTGGAATTTCTCAAGGTAAATTAGGAGCAAGACTAGGATTCATATTTCAGACTCTCCCATGTGAAAGCAGAAAATAAGTGTCTCTTGGGTGCTGATCATTTCCACCACCACTGTTCTACATTTCAATTCTCTTCCTATCCAGCTGACAAAATATTTTGCTGTGAAGCATTCAACCGAGACATGTAAGCACTCACAAAGATCTGGTACATCTTCTGAAATTGACTTATTCTATGCAGAGTAAAATAAAACATCTAACAATTCAGGTATTTGGACTAAATCCAAAGCAGGAAAAAGGTAAACAAAGCAATCTGCAACCAAAGCAAAATATTGTGGAGAGTGGAATTATTATGACTGGATTATTGGCATTCTTTGCCCATTGTTAAGATCTTCCAAATTCCTCCAGGTTTGAACAAAGGCCTTTGAGGAAGGTCCTACTCACCTTGAATCTGCTTACAAGGAGTCTCAGGCAGTAGATTCTGTGAGTGCCCTTATTCCATTTCTCACAACATCCCCAGATGAAATTGTGCTCACAGTGGCCTTTTCTTAGAGCAAATCCCTTTCTTAGTTGTGTACTCCAGGAATCCTTTCTCACTAAACAATTATAGCACTATAATTCCATTTTAATTGCTATGGCAACATTGTATGAAATATTTTGAGTTTTAGGAAAGAGGATTCAGAATTTTCAGTCAGAATGCTTTTCTACTGACTCAGTAAACTACAAAATTCCATAGGATGCAGTCATGGTAGTTAAAGTGCAATCATGGTGCCATGATGCATATGGTGCAATTCTGTCAGCCTAATTAGAATCAAAGTGCTATAATTACATAGTATAGAAGAGTTTCAGTTCATCTTAAGTCTCAACCTCTTCTCTCAACAGCTTCAGATAGCCCTGAGATGTTTCTTATGCAAACACACACTGCTTGATATTAATGCCTCACGCATGAGATTGTTCCCTGCAATTTGTTGTTTATGGCAGCAACAAGGGCACAATTATGTTTTTTAATTAATAAAACAATTGGTAACTTTATTATACAGTAAGACATCCCAACCCCATCCTCAATAACTGTGAAACCTATATCTCTAGTTTCATTTACTCATGCTTGGGGGGGCAATGGTCTGTCTACATAAAGTTCTGCAGTGCAATTCTATGCTGTGCTTCCTTGGAAGTTACAATACAGTCACACTGGAAGAGCTGGCATGGGAGATCTTTACTATGATGTAGTATAACAACAGGGATCCTAGGTTGTTGTGAGTTTTTCAGGCTGTATGGCCATGTTCCAGCAGCATTCTCCCCTGAGAATGCTGCTGGAAGAGGTTATGCAGCCTAAAAGACTCACAACAGCCCAGTGGTTCCGGCCATGAAAGCCTTCGACAACACAACAGAGATCCTGTTTCTACCTGTTATACTCAAGATTGCTTACAAGAGGATATAGAAATGGCAGCCAGCTGTTTCACAATCAATAGACCTGAGCAAGCCTGTTGATGACCAAGGGGAACAGACTTCTTCCCAGTAAGTGGATGTTGGGGTTATTGGGGCAGGAGTCACTGTGTACTGATGTAACTGTGGTGTTTGTGTGTGTGTAAATCCCATGTAGGATTCCAGACATTGTTAACTGCCATCAGGTCAATTTTCACTGATGGTGAACCCCTGAAGAAGGGGCCTCTTATTTATTTGGTCATCAACAGGCTTGCTCAGGCCTTACAGACTCAAAGCCATGGTTGAGTCTATCCATCTGGGATGTGCTTTTCCTCTTTTCCTACTGCCTTCTACATTACCAACCATCATTTTCTAATTAGTTGTGTCTTCTCATATGTCCAAAGTATAACAATCTCAGTATAGTCATCTTGATTTCTAGACAGAATCCTGGCTTGATTTGCTCTTCAACTCATTCATTTGTCTTTTATGACCTTTTACATTGTCTAGCATTCACAACCATACATAGAAACCAGAAATATGGTGGCATGGACAGTCCTGACTTGTGTATTCAGTGATGTCTTTACACTCAAAGAATGGTTAAAAAGAACAAAATGCAACACAGTCAATGAAATAATCAATATCAGAGTCAATTTAGTTCATTTTAGTTCATTACCAATAGTCAGTTCCACAGCCGACACATTAGCATTCATTTAAGTACATTTAATGTTCATTTATACAGTAACCTAAAGTTAATAATACTTAATCAAGTATGAGAGGTGGCATCTGGGGGTTTTCTCCATGCAGCTAAAAATGGCATGAAATCTTAGAGCATATTTTGGCAGCATTTTGGGGCTTTGGGGAATTGTTGTTTGTTCTTCATCCAGTTCTGGCTTGCTTTGTTTCTGATTGTAGTTGAGGTTAATTTTACAGTACATTTTCACAATCAGGATTCCTTGGAATAGTAAAGTTTTTACCACTACAGTGTGTGTGTGGGGGGGGGGGGGATAATGCCTTCAAGTCACCTATTGATTTATGGTCAATAGGTGACATGGGGCTATTACTCATGGCAGAGTATGATTGTTTTCCAGAAAAAGAGTCTTGGCGATGGATCTGTAAGTGACTATAGAGACTTGTTCTGGATCTGCATGGTCTATCACAATGAGGGCATCGATTTCCAAATGAAAGGCAGTCCTGACAAGGGTTTCCTTAATGCATCTTCTTCTTGGCACATGTCTCCCTTTTACCCTCCATTCCTGCCTCTTCAAACTCCACCACACTGTTGGTAACGGCTGACCTCCAATTAGATCCAAGCTACCTAGCTCAAAAACCAGAAGAATCACAATTGCATTTTACAAATTCCTTTGTGGCAGTACTAAACATTTTATTGGTACAACCAACTTTCCAAAAGAGTATCTATTCATAAGACAAATGCTGAGGCATAGTATATTTGTGGGGGGAAATTAGCTGATAAAAGATCATGCTTGGTCTACCCGTGCAGACCTATTCCCTGTTGCTAATGACTCTCCTTGGACTTTCTTCACCTCACCACACTAGTTAGCTTATCTCTAGTTTTAGAGCAAAAGGGAAGAGGAACTAGTATAAAAAACAATTTTGACTATCAGTAGATTCATTTGAGTTTTAGATAGAAACATAATCCAATTGGAACTACAGACCTTTCCACAACTTTGCAAACATTTTAAATAGGTTTTAGAGGGAGCAGCATCCAGCCATTTGAAAGAAACTATATAAGGAGATAATATTCCTTCATATAATGGTGAAATTAGTGCTGACAGGCCTAAAACATCTGATTTTTATTTAAGCTTGTGCTTTTTTATTTAAAAGGCGCATTTCTGCAGAGCAAGAAAAATACACACTTAGAATAGGTCACAAACTTGAAATGGAGCCGCAAATGCTTAGAGGTTCATTTTCACACTGCAGGCATTCTCTTTTGAAACCCATGGATTTCTTCTTTCTGTTTATTTATTTAAAGTCAGATTAATACTGATAAACGAAGCTTGATGGGCAGCTGGAAAAAAAGAGGAGCTTGGGTATACAAATTCAACATAAGTAACCATTATAACCTCTTTGGGGGGGGGGGCTTGTGGCGCAGCAGGTTAAACCACTGAGCTTACAGAACTTGCTGACCAAAAGACTGGCAGTTCAAATCCAGGGAGTGGGTTGAGCTCCTGCTATTAGGCTCAGCTTCTGTCAATCTAGCAGTTCGAAAACATGCAAATGTGAGTAGATCAATAGGTACTGCTTCTGCGGAAAGGTAACGGTGCTCCATGCAATCATGCTGGCCACATGACCTTGGAGGCGTCTACGGACAACGTTGACTCTTCAGCTTAGAAAAGGAGATGAGCATGACCCCCCAAAATCAGACATGACTATTGACTAGGCTTAATGTCAAGGGGAAACCTTTACCTTTATACACCTATACACACACTATAGTCTATCTGACTAATACTATGCCCATTCTGTCTGTGGCTGGCTGTAAACTGGCAAGAAAAGAGCTTGCCTTAACTTTTAATTTTACAGATTTGATTTGATTATTTTCATTTCTTGCACAAAGCCCATTTGAAGCCAGGAGGAGATGGTAGTTTATAAACGAAAGCAAATGTTTTTCATAGAGAAAAGGCTAAACTTTAGTGATCATAAACTAATGTAACACCAAGTGATGATGAGAGTTATCCAGTCTAAAAGAAAAAGCCATTGGTATAGTACACCACAAAAGAGGCTGGGGAGCCAATTTAGCCACATCGGTTCTACTCATATAATCATACTTCATATGAATTATTCGTTTTCTGAATTTTGGGGATAGTGGAAAGGGAAAAGGGACCCAAACAGCCAAATTCTCATGGACTTTCAAGTGGGTTTTTAAAATATTTTTAGCCGACTTATGAGATGGGGAGGAAGAGTTTGGAGACCTCAAATTGTGCTTTTAGCCATTCATGTGACCCACAGACTGCCTTTCCCCCATCCCTGTTCCTAAGATAGAAACAATCCCAATGTGTAATTATCAAAATGTCACATTTCCCCCCTCCCCAACTTAAAAAAAACAACACTAACATCACCCTGCAAAGGTAGCCATGTTGATGACAAAACAAAGTCTAAAAGGAAAGGTATACATTACATTGATACCTTTTTTAGGCCAACCAAAAGTTGCAAAATTTATCACAGCTATTTTTGAAGGTGACGCGATTCCCCAGCAGACAAAGATGGTTAATAAAAATGCAAGTATCACAGATTTCCATCTTGATGTCTTTGCTTGATGTGTTGATGACAAAAAAATCTATACAGATATGAAGTCTAATTGATACACTATGGACTATGAAGTAACTACAGTAGGAGAATTTGTTCTTTGTTTACAGTTTCAAAGGGGCTTCCATTGTGATCTGGGTCTGTCTTTGTCATGTTTTTATTTTAGACAGGAATTTAATCATACAAGAAATAGAACTATTTCAAACACTGGTGCATATAAGGAATGACATCAATATGCATACAATATGTTGAATTTACATACTTTTCATCATTTCTGGCAGCATGTTGCCTCTAAATATACAGAGTCCATCAAGCATAACAGAATACCTCACAGGTGGCTGCAGAATTTTGTGTCAGAATTTCTGGATTTTTATCCAGCAGAGGTCTTTTTGGTTCTGCGCAGCATTAAATCATTCGGGTATTTTCCTGTCATTGCAATTAGCTCTGCCTATAGATGATAAAATGGCAGCTGACAGACAAATCAGGACAGCCCAGTCAGCAGGTTCTATGAAGAAGAAAACAGAATGGCATTTCCACAAAAAGGCCAGGGAATTCACTCAAGCTTACTAGGGGCAGGAATGCAGAAGCATTAATGTTAAGAAGCCATGAAATGTATGGAAGTTGCTAATGTTCTATGGCAGGGACACAATTATTGCTATACTATTTGATTTTTATGTAATTCAATTCATGAGCAGCCCAGTTGTAAAACAAAAATGTTCTACATGCCAGGCTGTGCTCATCATTTACTTTCCAATAGCTGCTTAGACAATACTCACTTGTTTTCTTCCTTTTCCCAATGGACTAAATTGGAACTTTAGTCTAACTATCATGTTAGAAACTCTAGTTAAATATTCTAATGGCATTTCTAAAGAGCTCCATCTTTTTTCCTACGTCAGTTTCTGCAAATGAACACAGTGCTGTCAACTAAGAAACAGAGAAGACTTTGCTTTCTGAGGAATAATCATAAATCAACACATTTTATGCTATTATAAATCTTTTGTCCTAACCTCTGGCTTTTATTATGTAGGCCAGTTTTGGTTAGAATGCAATTTTATGTTTCCTTTTAATGGAGCTGAATTTATATGACACTGTCTTTTACCCATTTGTTCCCTCCTCTTTCATTTGGCCTTAGGTTAGTCAGCATTCTTGCCAACCATACAACCTCAGCCAGAAGTTAGAATCATATGCTTGATAGAATATATAGGAGAAAGAGGCAGTAGGCTGAAATGCTTCTTGATGCTTGACTGTAAACTTGTATAATTCTATGCTTCATTAAATGGAAGGAGTCCGACTGTAGTTGCTCTGTATGGAGAAACAGATATTAGGATTACCTACATACTGGTTGCCTGAAATAATTACATCAGTGATTCTGGACCCTTCCAGAAAGGCCCTATATCTCAGGATCTGATCCCAAGTTTTCTTCTTTAAACTGGGTTATATAAGTCCACACTGTCAGTTAATCTGGGATAAACAGAAAACCTGGGATCAGATCCTGAGACATAGGGCCTGTCTGCAAGGGCCCTCTGTCTGGAAGATGGTGAGGCTTGCGTGTTCAGATTATTGGATCTATACATCGTTTTGATCAGAGCATAAAGTGATAGTTAGAAATCCTCACGGTGTGGCAATTTACATAAGAAAATTTAGCACAAAAAGGATGAAAGATTGTATTGACCAACACACATTTTAGTGCCTCAAATGTTAGACCTGTTTCTTGCTATATCTGACCTGCCGATTCCATAAATGGCACCGGTTTCCACCTATCAGCTCTAGTTTTTGAGATACACAATTTTTATGCATAAAAATTGCAGATGCTGCAACATGTAAGTCTAGAAATATTATTCAAAAATGATCCCCAAAGATTGGGACAAATTATCCACATGTCAATATAAGTACTGTACCTTAACGCTTATAAAAAATGTGCCCATCACTTCTCTGAATAGAGTGGTGAAAAGTGACAGTTCAGTCTGTTCTGAGAGCTGTAAAGTCTTGCAAGCATCCCTTATCCCCTTTCTGTAAGGGAGTATTCCAAGAACATTGAGATCCTGGGTAGGACTGGTTCAGAAATAATTTAACTTCTTTGGGAGGAGCAGTGTCAGAAATGAAGTGCAACAATGGTTGCAATAATGGCTATGTTTCTATGAAGTGGTATTGGTAGAGAGAAAAAGATGGGGCCACTTGGATATTTCTCTCTAGTTTTTCTGTTCCATCACCTCTTGAGAACTCTAGAGGAGATAGGGTGGAATACAAATAAAGTATTATTATTATTATATTAATATGAACATATGAACACCTCAAGAGAGGTGAGAAGGTCGGTATACAAAACTTTTAAATAAAAATAAAAATAAACAGATATATCTTCCTCTTCACTCCCATTTCCTCCCACTTCTAGGCCTTGCCATTAAGTAATAGCACCCCAAGCTTGTCTTCCTGTTTCTAGATTACTTCTAGGTGCTAAATTTCCTTATGTAAATTGCCACACCATCATAATAATTTTTTTTTATTCTCAACCATCTTTGCGCTTATTTAAATGACTGCACTACATGAACACCCAACAAGAGGTATAGTCTTCAAAGCCAAAACCATTCAAAAAAATTGTAAGGACACTTCTTGCTTTTTTGCTTTGGTCATGTCAGTGACAGGTGCTACCAGATCAATGGGGTATGCTATGGCAGTGCTTCTTAACCCATTGATTATATTGGGTTCAATCAGCAGGAGGGAATCCGTGAGCCTATCCTAGCCAAGCAGGTTTTCAGTGAGAACAAGTATCACTCTGGAGTCCAATTCTGTCTGACTTTCTTTGGAAAGCTAAACGAGACTATAACAAGATCACAGTAGGACATACCCTGAGGGAAGAGCATAGAGATCCTTCCCAGTGCATATCCATAATGTTATTTTGCTTCAGACATCTCCATCCCCTACTGCTTGCTTTCCATGTGATAAAGTACAAAGCCACCCAGGGTTCTGCATGTGTAACAGCCAATGCCACTCTTTCAATAGAAAGGGAGTCCAGCTGGCACAATCAAGGCACTTATTCACTTTTCTCTGCAAAGCATTTCAGACTGCTGTTCTTTTTTCCCCTATCTCATACCCAGCTGCAGGGTAATGCTGGCTTTTAAAAATAAAATAAAATCATTTTGTGAATATGATGTAGTTGATGAAATTAAAGCATTTCACCAAAATGTCTCCAAGAATTAAAGATAGCAAAAGGAGAACCAAACAGTTTTTCTCCAAAGGGATTGTAAGTTATTACTGTGACCAGGGGAGCACAGGGTTAGCAAGGCAGAAGGTGAATCAAAGCAATCATGCAAAGGCCAGCCCTGTGCATGCTTCCTAATCAAGGTACACATGGCAGGTCAGGTATTCAGCAAATTGCTTGCAATGCAAATCTAAAGAAGGCAAAAGAGAAAAGCAAAGGCCAAAGGCAGAAATGAATGAAGTTATCAGACCTTGGGAAAAGCAGATTAGTCTAGCTATGATCTACAGAGTGGGTAACAATGATGTTTTGGCTGTTCAGAGCAAGATATATATGATGGGGTGACCCTGGATAATTTAAAATAGCAGAAAGCTTTAAAAAGTTATTATAGGTATTGATTTATGTAGCATCATTCATTTATATGATCTTTTACATAATTAAATAACCATACATCCATCCTTCAATGAGCTTACACTCTATGGGGCAAAGCTTTTTGGTGGGATAACAGGGGGATGTTCCAACAAGGTTAATTTTTTTCTCACATTGCATAAGGAGGCATTTACTCTAATATCTGTTTATGGAATGAACACTTTTGATAGACTATGCAATGGTTGCCTCAGGTTGCCACTCAGCAGGCTGGATGTGCCTTCCCTCTTTGCCACCCTCTGTTGACTTTTGACCTCTTGGACTTCAGCAGAAGTATACTCATAGAACTTTATACTCCCCCAGCTACAAATAGGACCTCATCTTATATTTGATTTGAATAGAGAGGAGTACACAGGCGGGGCAAAGCAAGAGAAAACATAACCAACAGAGAGGAGGATAGAAAGAAATAAGTCTAACAAAGAATAGGTATATGGAAACACAGACATAGTAAGACATTGTCTACCTGGCAATGACTACATGCAGAGGCTGCCCTAGGTAACTTTCAATAGTAAGCAAACAGTATTTTGCCCCCCCCCCCCACCAACCAATCACTGATATATATTTTCTGTTTGTCTTGGGAGTTCTGTGTGCCATATTTGGTTCAATTCCATCATTGGTGTAGTTCAGAATGATCTTTGATTGTAGGTGAACTATACATCCCAATAACGACAACTTGCATATGTCAAGGTCTACTTTCCCCCAAGAGTGCCTCAAGAGCACCCCTGGGAAAATCAACTATACTGCGAATGCTTACTTTGCGTAATGGCTTGAGCTGCCCCTGACTACATGTAAATAGATTGTCTAGTCCAGCCCTGCAACTAAAAATAAGATTATTTACAGGTACTGACCTAATTGAAAATGCTTCTGGAAATAGCAAAAGAAGAAATGGATGACCAAAGTCCCAAACCCATGTATCAAATCTTCATCTCACTAGGTAATAAAAATATACTTTAATTTATCTTTAGCTTTTCCAATGCTTTCTTAACAACTCTTAGACAAGCTTTGCCCTACTTTGCACTGTTGGCATTGCTAGCCTTAGTCCAAGTGGAATACATTCATATTGTCTTGAAAGTGAACAGAGAGTTTATATGAAAAGCACTTATTCATGTGTACTTCTTTCTGGATTATATGAAGCCAACTATGACTGGTATTAAAAACACAACTGGATTTTAAATCTCAACATATATTTTAACAAAAATATAGCAAATTATATATTAAATCTGGCACACATTGGTTGTTGTTGCTGTGTGTCTTCTAGTCATTTTCACCTTATGGTGATGCTAGGGTGAACTTATTATGAGCTTTTCTTAGCAAGATTTGTTGCCAAGAAAAGTAGTTTGACTTTGTCTTTGTATGAGACTAGGGACTTCATCAAACGCAAGTCCACTCCCATTTGTACACACTTCTAAGACATTTTAAGGACAAAGTGCCACGGACCCCTTCACACAACATAAAAATACTTCTGGTTGTCATCTGTTGCCTTTCATTCCTGAAATGTAGTAGAAGTATAGAGAAACAGGGAGCCAAAGGAGATGTGGAGAAATTGTCTTCTGAGCTTCCAATGTGAGTGGAAATGGGAGAAAAAGGGGGAAATTGAAAGAAGTGTTTTAAAAGGATTCCTTAACCCTGCTTCAGTGTGGTTAAGGCAAACGAGCCCAGGGAAAGTGGTACCTTAAGAAAGGTACCTTAACTCTGCTTCACTGGAAGAGTCTTGAGGAAAAACAATCCCAGGGAAAGTGATATCTCAAAAAGGATGCCTGTTTTAAGAAGTGTGCTGGTATTCTTGAAATGGGAGATATCGCCTGCCTGTGTGATGGGAATTAAATGGATGGTTGAGTTAGAAGCCAGAGGAGGCAATCTTGTGAGATGGGAGTGAGTAAATTCTTCACCTTCTTTATAAACAGAACCAATGAAACTCCACACAAAGAAAACCCATTTCCCCTGACTTTCCCCAGCTCTGTCTGATGAAGTCCTTAGATGATGTGACCCAATGGTTTTCAATGGCACAGCAGGGATTTGAGCCCTGGTCTCCATAGTCATAGTACAGGTAATCCCCAAGTTATAAACAAGATAGATTATGTAGGTTTGCAAAGTGTAACTCCATCTATCTATCTATCTATCTATCTATCTATCTATCTATCTATAAATCCTCAAATAGCATAGGGAAGGGTTAACACCCCAGTAGTGTTTGTTTTGCTGTTTGTTGCCCTATTAAGAACATTTCATCTCATTTTCTGACCCTGTGACAATTTAATTTTGAAAAAAAAATGAATTGTTGTGGAAGCAAGATTGGCGATAAAGCTTCAGTGGAAACACTTTTCCCCATGATAACTCTTCCAGGAGTGAATTTCCCTTCTTAAGTGTAGATTAGATTTCTCTCATTTCTGTTGTCTCACCCCCGTTCTTAACTATGAGTCATTTGTAAGTTTGCAGCTATGTACATAGTACATTCAAATCAGTCTATCACCCTGGCTCTCTCCAGAACTGAAATTACTATGAATCCAATGAAATGCCAGTGCAGGACTTGATAACAAAACTCTTTTACCCATACTGCTCAATATTAGTGCAACATCTAGTGTAACCTTAAAATCTTGACCAAAAAACAATATAGAATCAAATCCAATATAGAAATTACACTGCAAAATTTACCCTTTTTCTATCCTAAACACACAAATGAAAATGCCAAGATTCAAGGAGAAAACAGCCTACTCCTTAGCCTTGGCAACTGCAACTCATATCTAGTTCTGTGCAAAATTAGCAAGTACAAAGCCTTCCTTGGGGTTTCCCCACCCACTAGGCCAAATCAGCTGTGGGGGATACATTCCAAGATCCTCAGTAGATATTTGAAGCCACAGATAATAGCAAATCCTATATTTTAATGATACTTAGGTTGGAAGCATTCCACAGATTACCACTGGACCAAGAGAGATCTGCAAATGTTTCAGGAGCACTTTTTTGGAACACAGGTATGTGAAACTATGGCTGTTGATTTTGTGGATAAGAGGTTCATGATGTACTCACAAAAGTTATACATGCATATAATAAGCAATGAATTAGGTATCCAGAGAAACCTGTTATACAGGTGCTCATGAACAACTCTGATTAATATCATTGTTTTAACCAAGTTTAAACGTGGGTCAATGATCTTCAGCTACACAAAGACCTGCTGAAGACTGGCCAATGTGGCCACCACAGAGGCCCAATTTAAAGATCTACCTGACAATATACCTGACCATGTACTAAATGAATGGAAATCTCTGGAGTGTTAGAATCAAAGATGATAGTGCTAGTGTGAACATGTACACCAAAACAAATGTTTAAGAACATTTCAAAATTTGGATTTTAAACATTTGAAACCTGACCTCTCTTGTACGTTCTGGGAATTTGGTTATAAGTAAAAGCCCAAAAATGTATAAAGCTAAGGATTTTTTAAAAATAAATTTAATTGTAAGAAAATATAAATGGAACTCTAGACCTAGAAATGTTAGAACAATTTCGTTAACACACACGTACAGACACAATTCATTCCAGCTGTTTTTTGCACTGATGGACAATTTTATGAAAAGCTTTTAGGAGAGGGTGATGAAATGATTCCATGTTGGAGGGAAAACAAATGACCCAATTATCCAAAACAAGACTTGAGGAGAGCATCTGGCTCTGCTTAGTAATACAATAGCATATAGTCCTTATATAAACAGATACAAACTGGCTTTCATTTTACTAGATAGTTGTGTGGCTGTGTTAACCTGCCCCCCACCCCAGTGACTGCACATATTTAAACATTGTTGCCAATAACATCAGGTCACATCAGTTTTCCCAAATGAGATCCATAAGATGACATTCTTCACAAAAACAATGGTCAATTTAAAAATATTTATAACTTAACAAAATGAAAAGCATACCTCCTCCAGTTTGAATGAGCAGAAAGGCAGAAATACCAAGACAGAACCAGTGATTCCAAGATTGAAGCTGTCTTGGATCTACTATTCTGATCTTTTTCTTGATACGTTTTCAAAGCTAGTAGTTCCCATGTCAGTGAATCCATGCCAAACTAAAATGTAAGGGAGTTATCCAAGGTGCTGAACCTTTCAGGGGAATAAAGTTCAAAATCACAGATGCGTCCCAATTAAAATTTGGACCCAAACTCAAAGGAAATTCACTGCCTCACTGACAAAAAAGTAACCAACTGCCATTGTTTTATGGGAAATTATATGTATTATCTACTTGGGATACAGTGGCCCCTCCAGATCCACATGTTCTAGATTAATTATTTCAACCAACCACAGACTGCCATGCTCCATATTACATGGCAGTGATCTGAATATAGACAATGAAATGCTCACATCACCGCCATTTTATAATATTAGATGCGATCATCCACATTTTTTCATATCTGTACGGAGGCCTAGTACTGCATGATTGGAGATATGATGGGCTCACTGTAAAGCACATGCTGGGAGGTGAAGCCCCAAAAATGATATTTATATTTAGAGGGAGGAGGAGGCAGAAAGAAAAAGAGAGAAGGTCCACAGCAGAAATGGAAAAGATCTTGGCTTCGGACCATGCACCAAAGCAGGCGACATGCTGGACATGATAAAATAAAGGAGCCATTCAGTGAAAGGAAGTTCCATATATCAAACTTCAACATTGAAAGTCTTTTATCTAAAGTAATGCTAGAATATAGGTGCCCCTACAGAACCTGTTTTGAGTTGGCGAAACACATCCAAAGATCAAATCAGTCTTGCCTGACTTCTTGGAGCGTCTGTTTAAATCTGCTCATCTGTCCCTTGTTGCTGCTTCCCCTTTCACCAACCTAATACTGTCAGCCAGATTTATGTTGCTGAAAGCAAAGCAAAGCAAACCGATTTGTCGGCTAGTTTGTTTTGTGTGTGTGCGCGCACCCGCACATGTATGTAAGTGGCTTTGCTGTTACAATTCCTTCCATCCCCTTTACGTGTTTTTAGTGTTATCTTTCTCCTCTCCTAGTATGTCAGGTGCCCCCCCCCCCCCAATTCGGGAAACCCATGGGGTTTTTAAAATAAGATTCTTGCTTTACACAATGGTTTGCAGATTGCCATCGGTTCAAACAAGCATTTTTTTCCAGATGGCACTCTGTATGCTACACTAACCTTTATCTGTGGACTCCAATTTGTTGCCAATAATGTAGAAGATTCCCCCACCCAAAAAAACACCTCCTCTGCTGTCACCTCCTTTGGATATCTTCCTCTAATGTAAGACTGCAGACACTGCTTCATCTGGGGAAATGTAAAGTTTGGTGGAAAGCTGAAAAAGAAGAAGACTGCTTTCTGTACCAATAGCTTCTTGTTGCTATAGCAATTGGGATTAAATCCACATCTCCCATTAGAATTATCCTGTCAGGCCACTTCTTTCCTCAATTCGCATGTTGGGAGGGAGGGGCAAAAGGGGAGATTACAGGCCTTAAGTAATAATCTTTATAAAATTCATCACTGATAGGAGATAGATAAACAGACATACAGAGACATACTCAACAAAAACAGCTTTAGAATAAGGACTGGAGTACTTGGGTAGCCCTGGTTGCATCTACACTGTAGAACTAATGTAAGTTGAAACCACTTGAATTGTCATTTTCTGTAGTTTCTGTAGTTAATACTCAAAAGATGTCCTTTTGTCACCTGACCATGGTTATCATCTTTAGTCTTGGAGAAATGGAATCAGAAACTCAGGCAGACAGAAGAGAAACTGAAGCAAGGCCTGCAGCAATATTCCAGTATATCTTATCTAGTTAATAACAATATCAAGGGCTTGTACCTTTCTCAGACAAATAATAACTAAAGTCAGTGCCATTATCAATCCCAGATTGTCAATAAAGATAGATCCTAAGACTCAGTAACTTGCTTGTTATCCCTAATGCCCTCCCCAATGAGGTGAAAATGTGATGCACTCCAGAACTAGATTTGACCTTTTTGGCATCTTTATTTTCATTTCAATATTTTGTTGTGTTTAAAGAAATAAGAAAAATGTAAATATGCATAATACAAATAACAAATAATGCAAAAGAAGTTGCAAGGATATGATATTAACTGAAAATGGCTTTTGACTGTGCCATTGGAAGCAGCAGCATAAGAAGGGCTGAAAGCCTAACTCAGGTCATTCTCATGGATTGAAGGATAAAGACATGTAACCTGTCATAATATGAAAGGTTATTTTGTTGGTGGGATCAGATGTTATACCTTTCAGGGGGGAAATGCCATATTGCATAGATTACTAAAAATATGTTCAGATGCATTGGGTTTGGGGCCGGGGGGGGGGGGGTAAGCCATGACTGAGTTTTCTTTGTGCGTGCAGGTGTGCATGTTTAGCTTCAGAAAGGGGAAAATCATCCATCTATCTCAATTTTGCAGGGACAGTTCCGATTAATTCTTTGCTATCCCATTTTTTCGGGTGTTTCAAAAATGGCCTAGTTTCTGTTTCTTCCTCTCAATTTTCCCTTTTTTTCTTTTCTTTTCATCGTGTCAGGAGTGACTTGAGAAACTGCAAGTCACCTCTGGTGTGAGAGAATTGGCTGTCTGCAAGGACGTTGCCCACGGGATGCCTGGATGTTTTTTGATGTTTTACCATGCTAGTGAGAGGCTTCTCTCATGTTCCCACATGGGGAGCTGCAGCTGACAGAGGGAGCTCATTCACACTCTCCCCAAATTTGAACCTCAGACCTGTCAGTCTTCAGTCCTGCTGGCACAAGGGTATAACCCACTGCGCCACTCAAGGTCATCATCTGTCTACATCAAAGTTGATTCAATGCTTTAAAATATCACTGATCATAAGTCAATGTTTATTTGAAATTCATGATCAGCATATAACATGCTCCCAAGTATACAGCTTCATATGTGACTGATATTTCCAAGGGATGAAAAGACATACAAATAATTCTTGGAAAAGCAGATAATGCTTAGATATGAGTGGATTGTACAGATGACTAAGACTTTCAGCTATTCAGCTTCTGATTCAGACCTTGAAGTTGAAATGGAAACCTAATGATGCCTTTCACATGCAGTCACATCAAAAGCATCTTCCCTGTTAACGCAAAACAATTTTTCATTAAACAAACTAGCGATTGCTCTTAAAACCACCAACCAGTTCTAGAGAAAAGCTAGTCTTATGAAATTAAATGTCTCCATGCAGTAATGTGACACTAATGAGAAGAGCTCCACTAATTGCTAAAGGATGCAAAGAGCCACCGGAGAAAGGAACACTCTGATGAGCACTGGATCTGCTGAGACAAAGGGAAATGAGTGGTCACCATTAAATGCCTTGCAGCCACTGTTTTCACCTTTCCCTGAAAATTTGTTCACTGTCTCTAGGCAGTAGAGTTGTGGATGATTGTGTACAGTAGGTCAGTAAACCTGCCCACCCCAGAGGAAAGGGAGAGCCATGCCACTGCTAGATTGGGCCACCGTGGGGCCTAATCTCTCAAGAGGCCTACAGCTTCTGGCGAGCCTACCTTGTTCGGCGAGACTGTCTTGTTGCAACTTCCTGCTGCTACTCCTGATTGCTCCTGATTGCAAGGGCTGTTTTGACAGGAGTGCCACTGCTCTGCTGTCCCACTGTGTATGTAGGCGCAGCTTGGTTGCTGCCTGGTGGCCCACCAAGACCTGATTTGCTCTTGCTGCTGTGCCATCGCTTCGTTTGCCAACCTGGGCGCCCCGGGACTGCTGCTGCTTGCCATCCATTGTGGACTATTGTTTGCTGCTGGCTGATGTTGGCTGCTCATTGCTCCATCTGGTTAGGGAAGGACTGGAGGACCTGCTCCCACACAACCACTCGGATCATCGGAGCTGCTGCATCAGGGTCTCTGGGACTTACACGTCCACTGCAGTGCTGTCTCTCCTGTTGGCACTGTCCTCATCCTTGCACTGTGCTTTGAGGAGGTGGCAGAACTGCTGTGTGCCACCGGGCTCTCAAGGCTCTCAGAGCTGGAGGTTGGAGGTGGCAGCTGTGAGGCTTCTATCATTGCTTCAATCGGCACTGATCAATTTGTCACCACTGCCTATAATAGAACTAAGATTAAGACTAAGAACAGTAAGACTCTCAATTGTGAATTCAATTTTAAAGAGACTTACAGATGCCGCTGCTCCCCATTGGAGTGCCATGTTATTGACCAGAAATAGACCATAAAAACTGGACCTCGCTAAATAAGCACTTTGCAACATTGCATGTCACAACTTTAATATTGCATATTTGCACTTCAAAAGAGGTCTAACCTTCCATCATTAGCTCTCTGGGGGAAGGTGGTGGATGCGGTTCACAAATATAGAGCTGAACTGTATCATCATAGAGTGGCTATAGTGGAGTGGCACAGTGACCATCAGTTTAACCACCATGCTAAGCTCAAGGACTATGTGTATTTTGGTCTAAATTACTATCTATGTATCTATGTACCTGGGTGACCCGGAGTGAATAATTTGTGGGCTTATACTCCAAACTAAGACCCCAATGGGCCAGTTAGGTCTATAGAAATAACTGTGTTTTGCACTTAGCACTTATGGAATAAGGGGGATGTACTTTATAGAAGGGGAGGGGTCTCCTGAGGCAGGGGGCACCCATCAGGGTGATTATTGACAGAAGATGCAGGATGTGGGGACACTGGAAACATCAGTGCCCTAGGGATCATGGGAGAGTAATTTCTGTCTTTAGACTGTCCCCCACAAATAGTTCAGGTAACTGAGCTGGTGCCCCCCAACCCCCGGGTTGAAAATGCTGTTTTTTTATTATTATATATCTTTATTAAATTTTTAGCTTACAGTTAAAATACGAGGTGTGTAGCCGAGGCTACTAGAATGTGTGCAATGTGATATGAAACGGAAACCGTGAAAAGTGAATTGTGTGACCTAATATAGAGAGAAGAAAGATAGTAATTTAAAAAGAGGGGGAGAGAGATAGGATAGAGCCCAAAGCCTGTTTAAAAGCCAGAGTAATAGATGTTGTCGACTTCCTGGAGGTCTTCTCAAGGTCTGCTCTACCTTCTTTCTTCACTTTCCTTTTCTTTCTCCTTTCTTCTCAACTTCTTACTCCTTTTCTTCCTTCTGTCTTTCTCTTCCTTAATTGGATTAGAATCTTCTTATTTCTGTGTCTGAAATAGTCCATCACCTCTTTCCAGTTCGTTTCTTTCATATTCATCCCTTTACCTCTTGATATTAGGAAGGTAAGTCTGTCCATATTTTTAATTTCTAAAATTTTTGTTAATCTTTCATTTTCGTCCGGTATTTCCTTTTGTTTCCATCTTCTCGCATAGCAGATCCTTGCTGCCGTTGTTATCAAGAAGATAATTTTGTCTGTATTTTTTTCTATCTTTAAGTCGTGCATCCCCAATAAAAAGAGTTCTGCCTTCCATGGTATTTTGATTTTTAATATTTCTTGTAATTCTTTTTGTACCTCTCTCCAGTATTCTTTTGCCCTTTTACAAGTCCACCAAATATGGAAATATGACCCTTCTTCTTCCTTACATTTCGAGCAATCTGTATTAGAATTTCTGTTGCATTTCCCTAATTTCTTCGGTGTCATGTACCAGCGATGAGCTGTTTTTAACCAATTCTCTTTCAGGTCTATGGCATAGCAATATTTTAGTTTTTCCCTCCAGATTCTTTCCCATTCCTCTTCTTTTATATTCCTTCTGATATTTTCATTTCATCTTTTTTTAATAGTTTCTATCTTCTTTAGTTTCTAATTTCCACTCTAGCAATTTTTTATATATCTTTGTTATTAAATTCCTTCTTGAATCCATTATGCTATCCCAAATTTTTTTCTCCTGATTAAAGCCAATCTTCTTATCATTTTTATACTTCTCCTTTATAGCCCAATATTCCAGCCATGACACTTTCTGGTCTACTGTATTTAGTTCTTCCTGTGATTTCAAGACTATATCGCCTCCTTCTTTTTTTAGTAGATCTTTATACTTTATCCATCCATGCCATCCTGTACATCGTCTATGTCCTGCCTCCAGGGGGGAGACCCACATAGGAGTTTTGTTATACAACTTATTTTTATACTTTTCCCATATATTCAGCACCGTAGACCTTATAAAATGATTTCCGAAATTCTTCTCATTTTTTCCCTTTATACCATATATAGGTATGCCAGCCTTCTCTTAAATCTGAACCTTCCAAAATTAATAACTTTTTCTTTTCTAATTTCGCCCAGTCTTTAGCCCAAATTAATGCGCTTGCTTCTAAATATAATTCAAAGTCTGGCGCCGCTAAGCCTCCATTTTCCTTTCTTTCTGTCATATTATCAAAACTGATCCTCGTTTTTTTGTTTCTCCAAATAAATTTTTTGATATCCTTGTTCCAGTCCTTTAATATTTTTTTGTTCCGAATAATTGGTAAATTTTGAAATAGAAATAAAAGTTTTGGGAGTATACTCATCTTAACTGTTGCGATTCGCCCCATCAATGATAAATTCATATTTTTCCACCTTTCCAGATCTTTCCTTATCAGTTGAAAATGCTGTTGCTAAATAACAGGTCTGTGAATGGTAAAACAACTATCATCCAGGACCTAATCCAGGATGGACATGCAGACCTGGCATGTATTATGGCCAGCCTGTTTAGATGAAGCTGGGAGAGTTAATCTTAACCAGCTTTGTCCACCAGGTTTCTTGGTGCAGCAGCAAGCTAAACCCAGGGGGCATGGAGGCAAAGTCGTGGTAGTCTGTCAAGATTCCATCTCTCTGACTAGGTGCCTCATATCCCACAACTGACCACATTCGAATATATCTACCTCAGGGTGCGTGACTGGGACATAATTGGGATACTGTTGGTGCACTGTCCACCCTGCTGTTCAACAGTATGCCTCCCTGAGCAAGCAGGGGGAGATCTCAGGCCTGGCATTGGTGTCCCAGCGGCTAATAGTGCTGAGGAACTTCAGTGTGCTTGCAGAGACCACCCTGTCACCCTAAGGACAATAGAATGACTCCCTCCCTGCTTTCCTTAAGAAAGCAAATAAAAATTCAGGAAGGAAGCTTTGGGGGGAAAATAACGAGCAAGCATGTCAAATAGCAATGGATGCCAACTATGGCAAGAAGATGGAGCTGGTTCTTAATATAACTGGTTTGTAATACTGTTTTAATCTTGTACTTTTGTTTTATATGAGGTGTTACAATTTCTGTGTGTTTGATTTATATGTATTTTGAGTTTGTATTGTCTTGGGTTCGAACAGCATCAAATTGCTGCCAAGTGTTAGCCAATCTAAGTCCCTCAATGAGGGAGAGAGGGTTGGGTATAAAACAAAGTAAACAAATGAATAAAAAAGAATGTGCCTGGCTACTTTTATAACTATAGCAGGGGATGTTAACTCCTGGATGATCTAGATGCATAGCTGTAATATTTCAAGGCATGATTGGGAAGCTGTATAAAATAAAGTGACAATTGCTACAAAAGCCAGAATGTTAACCTGAAAGTTCCCAGCTGGCTTTATTGTCTTCAGAATTTAAAGTACACCATTATATTATATATAATAATTGTACGTTCCTCGTTCAATCCTAAATCCTGGTGTACTCTAAATGTCAGATCACATGCAAGATGGTTGCATCAAAGACTTTCATGAATCATGATTTTGCAGGATGGGCGCAAAATCCTTAAAACTGGGACAAGGGGGCAGAATGCAGCACCCTGGGAAAGGATTTTGATTGGCTAGCCTGGAATCCAGATCATTTAAACTTCCATCACTTTCCTACAGATCCAACTTGCAAAGAATTTAAACATTCAAAATAATCATTTTAGTTATCCTTGCTATTTATCTACAATTGCAGTTTATCTACATATGGAACATGCCAGGATGGGAGCTGAAAAGTGGCTTTCTAAGGTGACATAGTGAGTTCACAGCCATGGAAAAGTTATTTGAACCTGGGGTTTCCTAACTTACAGTTTTGCTGCAACACCGTGCCATCCAGCAGCACCTCAGCTGGAACTGTGAGAAAGTGGTTTGCAGATTTCAACTTCATGCAGTGATTGATCAAAATCTTTGGCCTGGCATTGCCCACTTCACCTCAGAGGGCCATGGCCTTAAGCAACAATGTGTTCATTTACATGAAATGTGGTAAGCATTAGAAGAAAGGTCCCTAGGAATGTTCTGTTTATTGCACAATTACTAAACAATTACTAAATTCAGAGTTCAGACTTCAAAGTTCAGAGACTGCATCACTGAAATCATCAGAGCTATATAAATCCATTAATTATATACTGTACGAACAAGTAATATGATATTAGCAGCAGGACCACAGTAGATGTCTGAAAAAGGGATAAGTCAGATTGGATGGAGAAGGCTAGCTAAATTATAACATGAGGGTACCATTAAGACTCATTGCTCTAAATAGATATAAAGCAGCAGAATAAACTGCATTCTGTTGAGCTAAATAAATACTGTATGCATGATGTTGTTGTTACCCCACTTTTCTCTCAGGACAGAGCCAGTTACAACCTTAACATTTAATACATTTTAATAACCTACAATATATATATATATATATATATATATATATATATATAGTGTTACAATTATTAAAACAATTCAATGAAAATGAAAAAATAAATAACATGTTAAAAACAATTGAAAAACCATACAGCAATCCCCAGACCATTCTTACAAGATTAACAAAATCTAAATGAATGTAAAGTGTTGAAAGGCAAAAAAAAAAGTAATATTTTAAAACGGGGCCAGCTAAAAACTTGAAGGTGATCTGTGATCATGAGCAGATTTCTCTATACTTCTTTTTTTTAAAGTAGCCATGAATATTCCCAAAAAGAAGTAGTGCAAGACACCGTGGGAAAGTGATGTAATCCCTTTCTCTCAATACTGTTGCCTAATGCGGTAGAGCAGTGTTTCTCAACTTGGGGGTAGGGAAACACTGGGGGGGGGGGAGGTTGTGAGGAGGTTTCAGAGCAGTTGCCAAAGACCATCACAAAACACATATTTCTGATGGTCTTAGGAACCCCTTTGGCAGAGAAGGCTGAAGACCTCTCTGCCTGTCCTTCTCTTCCTTTTAGGAAATGGCGAGCCTCCAGTGTTGCATACTCTCCCTCACACCATGCTGCCACGTGCCAAGCACACCTGCTGTCCGCTCCCTGTCTGGCATATCAGAAACAGAACTCTCCTTGACTGAGGAGGAGGGCTTTTGGTGGAAGGATTTGCCATTTCCAAAAAGTTCACAGTGCTCTCTAGATGTAGGTGAACTACAACTCCAAAACTCAAGGTCAATGCCCACCAAACCCTTCCAATATTTTCTGTTGGTCATGGGAGTTCTGTGTGCCAGGTTTGGCTCAATTCCATCATTGGTGGAGTTCAAAATGATCTTTGATTATAGGTGAAGTATACATCCCAACAACTGCAACTCCCAAATGACAAAATCATCCCCCCAACCCCACCAGTATTCAAATGTGGACATATCAGGTATTTGTGCCAAATTTGGTCCAGTGAATGGAAATGCATCCTGGATATCAGATACTTACATTACCATTTATAACAGTAGCAAAAATACCGTTATGAAATAGCAACGAAAATAATTTTATGGTTGGGGTTTACCACAACATGAGGAACTGTATTAAGGGGTCGAGGCGTTAGGAAAGTTGGGAAACACTGTGGTGGAGGCTCCTTCGTTGGAAACTTTTAAACAGAGGCTAGATGGCCATCTGTCAGAAATGCTTTGAATGTGATTTTCCTGCTTCTTGGCAGAGTGTTAGACTGGATGGCCCATGAGCTCTCTGCCAACTCTATGATTCTAATCTAAATTAACACAAACCGCTGTTTGATCTACTGGGGAAAACATATAAGCATTCTGGAGGATGACAATTGTAATTTAGGGCTCAACATTAATTCTCCATCTGACCACTCTGACAAACAGAATATAGCACACAGCAAGCATTTCATCTAATGGAGTGGGACCCTTACTATGCTCTAAGCCAAGCTTCCCTAACCTGCTGCCCTCAAGACATTTTGGACTAGCATTTCCACCAGTGCCAGTATGGGTAGCTAATGGCCAGCAATTGTGGGAACTATTGAGGACATCAAGTTGAGGAAGGCCATTCAAGCTCCCATCAGTATTTATTAAAGTTTTCTGTTATTATTTCTGTTGCAACAAGGTCTATTCATTCATATGCTTATAAAAAGGGGAGTTTTAGGCTTTTGCCTTCGTCATTTGGTTGTTTTAAAATACTTTAAGGAAAGAACCGCTTCCATCCTCTGCCTACAAATTTCCAAAGCAATTTAAACCAATCACTCTGTGGCTTTCAGTTCCATGACCTATTAAAAAGGGACAAGGCTTGTAAAAACCTTGCACTGCAAAGCATTAGGGACAACCATAAAGAGGGATAATAAACTAGTTTATAAGACCAGAAAAGGTAAGTGGTTTTCAACTGTATCAAACAGAAATCTTGACCCGTTACATTACATGTCAGCTTTGTTCATTCAAGTGTCCCTTTGGAAGGATTCCAAGCTATGCCATGAAAGCAGACCAATTCACACTGGAGTTTTACCAATTGAATTCTTTCACACCCCACCCACAATTCCCAATTCAATTAGTTCGCTAAAAGATCTATGAAGAGAAGCAAAGGATACAGGAGACACTTAAGGATGCTTTTATAAGAAAGAGAGATTTTAGTACAGTACCAGCAATGTTCAAGGTAGAAGTTGATTCTTATGAAATGGCAACAAATAAATCTAGAAAGTGGGGCAATCACTTACATTTCCAACAATCACATTCACATCCTGAAGTTGCCAAACTGATAGAAAATTCTAGCAGAAGAGTAAAAAAAAAAGGCAATGGTTTAATTTATTTGTGTTATTTATAAACCAGCCAAACAGATAAAGTCTGCTGTCTCACAGTTTACAAGTAAAAAATCAAGTTTAAATAACCACAATTACAAAAGCATACACATACACAACAAAATGCAGCAATGGGGGGTCAGAAAGACCCCTTCAAAACTCTATCACAGAGAAATATCCATTTTTAACATGAAATCAATACAATTTGGAAAATGGAAGGGTAAATGTCCAGAGAGTGTTAAAAAGCAATACTAAACTGTCCCATGAGTTTAAAGGCCTGAGAAAATGTAAAGATCGTTTAGTACTAGAAAAGCGGTGAGTTAGCACCCGGTAGACCTGTCTCAAGAACATATTCAACAACTGTCCCAATCTGGCACCAATTCTTCAACTCCTTTTGAAATGCTCCCAGTTTTTTTCACTTCCTCTGAACTTCCTGCTTTATATCGAGCTTATTTTAATTGCTGCAAACTAAGATCAAAATCCAAAAATAGCCTACACTAAATAAATTCAGAGAGGAAGAGGATAAGAAAGGAAAGGTAAGTATGTTTCTTTCCCAGTAAATTCAATCAAAAGCAAACTGCTGCAGCCACTCCCAGCTTAAGCTGTGCTCTTCATAATAACTTTTCCCGTCTTGACCGCACTCTACGTTGAACTGGGTTTAGAAATGGAGCTGGAGCTGAAGACTAAAGCTATTGAGGATGATAAAGTGCCAACATCATATGTTTGCAACATGCACTCCTGTACAGAAATCTTGTAGGTATAGTCTTATCCACCCAAAGTTTCAAAAACATTTTGAAGACAGAACAATTTTTACTGTGCAGCCACACATAGTAGCTGTAGTCATGATATAGCCATGACTATACCATGGTAGTCATGATACGACTACCAGCAGTACAAGAAGCATATATGGAATATGTGCAGTTGACATTTGGAATGGCCCAGTCTACATACTTGGGTCATGTGATTTTAATGGGTTTTTAAAGGTGTTTAATTCTTATATTTCATGTTTTAAATATCTTTTTATTGTATCTTATGAGGAATTATTCCATTCATTTTATACTTTGTTATGGTGTTGATTGTAATTTGGTTTATGTTTGTAAGGCATTGAATTTTGCTACTATTTCTCACCCAGGGGTGAGAAAAGCAGTGTGTGTGTGTGTGTGTGTGTGTCAAGGAAAACAAGACCATTGCATTTGTACACTGAAAAATGCAACGTGTTGGAAGCAATTCTCAGTAGTCCTGATTTTTGGCTATGTTAGCTAGGGCCATTGTGGGTGGAAATCCAATAGGACTGAATGATACCTGAAGTAGATTAATATCATCCAGATTAACTTCGAGTCCTCCTTAACAAATGAATATCTTCTGAAGCACAACAAGAATGAGGAAATTACTATTAAGATCAGACTTGAGCATTGCTAGATGAAAGACTGCTTGGGTATGTCATCTACAGTTGCTTGTGTTCCATGAAGGAAAAAAATAGAATTCATATGTAATAAATCAGTCTAGTTGAAATGTAAAGGCTAACCAATTGATTTTACTATAAAATTTCAGAGTTTACAATTCATTTCCCCTATGGATTGTAATCCATGGAAGTTCATGCTGAAATAAATCTACTCAAAGTCCTGCAATGCCTTTCAAGTTTGTATGAACTAGCATATCTGCACATTCAAGAGTTGTTACTTGAAATTAATGCACCCCTTTTGTTGCCTGTATCTTCCTTCCTCCATTTTTCTTCTGTTCTGTGCAGCTGGAAACAAAATGTGCAACTGGGAAAAATAATGAGCAATCTGAAAACAGATCATGAGCAGTTGGTAAAGATAAAACAGAAATGAGATATATGAAGTGTTTAATAAACAATGGACAGTGTTTAGCAGACAGCCTCGGTGAAAATAGGGGCAGCGCTGTTTCAGAAAGTCTGTAAGACTGGCAGTATAGATTTAATAGGCAATAGGAATGGTCTTTAGCAGGCCCGTAGCCAGGATTTCATTTCGGGGGGGGGCTAAAAAAATTTCAGGGGGGGTTTCGGGGGGGGCTGAGTTTCGGGGGGGGCTGAGTCTGAGTGAAAGAGGGTCTAGCCTAGCAAACCTTTTGTATCATTACCCCAATACCCCCATACATATGGGATATATTGAGAATGGTGATCAAATCATGATATTAATAAACATAACAGTTTAAATAATGCACCAGTAAGGCCTTTTCGCGAACCACCATGAGAATTTCGGGGGGGGGCTGAAGCCCCCCGAGCCCCCCCCCCCCTGGCTACATGCCTGGTCTTTAGTCTAAATGCCAGGTTACTTTTGTGTATGAGTCACATAATTTAATGAATATTTCTAGAGGATGTTTGGAAACTTTTGGTTTTTTATTTATTTACTTACTTACTTTTGCAGGAACAGGTGCAAGGGGTGTGCAACCCTTTGAAGTCTCCTGGATGCCTAATATGCCCCTCTAGCCTTCCACAGTTGCCCTTTTCTGCTGGAATAGATAAGAGTTATTGATTCCTGTAGAGAAACTGCCACTGAAACAGCGTGGAAGCAAGGAGCAAAGCATTTCCTTTCCCCCTATTAATTCTGTAAAACACTAAGTTCTTATCTGATACAAGAATAACAAAATATGTGTTGTTTTAGCTTTCCTGTTTATCGTAAAGCTGATATTCTGTTTGACTTTAACAGCATTGCTAAAGGGATAGATTTAAGAGATAGCACTGTTTAGTTTTGCTTTTAAAAGTGTTTTCCCCCATATTCTTTTTTCTTCTCTTTACATTTTTTTTCCTGTGCAGCCCAAAGCATCACACACCAGGGGGGAAGTTAAATAAAACTCTTCACTGAATTATAATTTGTCCTAGGGAATCTAATTTCTCAATCACACCATCTGCATCTGGTAGGGGTGCTACAGATTTGTTTATGAGGACACTTGAATCTCTCTCCTGCCACGTCACCTTCACTGTCAATTTCTCCTTTATCTGTTGATAGTATTACATTATATCAGAGAAAGAGGGAGAAGTAGAAGGGAGAGAAGAATAAGAAAGGTTTTTGTTTCTGGCCTGCCAACATTTCTTGATCACATCTATATTTTCAGATAAAAAATATAAAGAAAGAAAAAACAGAAAAACACGAGAGTCTTTAAATAGAACATGCCGATATTCACACATCAGTGCTTTTTAAAGAACTGTGCTAAAATTCACAACAGGAGTTGCTTATTGTCACTTTCTTGGGTCCCGGAGTAGTTGAGCTAATGCAGAATGTCATGGCTGTATTTTTCTATTCAATAACAGTAAATAAGAAAAAATACACACAAACTCACTTTTTTTTGCAGAGAATGGATAAAAAACACAAACAAATGTGCAGTGACCCAATTCCTGTCTATTACAAGGAACAGATAAGACAGAAGTTTGATTCTCAAGAGAAGATTTTTAATAATAAACTATTTTACTCTAAATAGACATCATAACTCAATCTCATCTTCAGAGAGCTTACCTTTTTAAACCAGAGTTTGCATTGTCAATCTGACATGCTTTCCATCTTTTGAGGGGGAACTACTGTTTACAGTGCTGATTTGCTGGACACCATCAATACCCCAAACAAGACAGAAAGGGGGAAGACATTGTTTTGTTTAAAAGATGTCTGAAATGAACGAAAGTGCAAAATACTTGGAAAAGCACTAAAATCCCATCTAACATACATGGTTTAAGAAGAAAACAGTCTTCACAGAATTCAGTCTGAAGATTTTCAGATGAATTTATCACATGAAACTAGTAAGCATAGTTACAGCAGGATAAAAGCACCTTTAGGTGGAGCTTATTGCATGGCATTGTGCTGCTCCCATAGTCAGTTTGGGCTTAAATTATAACTGGATCACCTCTTTCCACTGATGGGAACACCTGTCAATGTGTCCAGTGTTGCTGTTCTTCCATCTCTTTTCCTTGAACAATAATGTCCTTCACTGCAGTCTAGAATGAAGCGGAGGAAGGTGTTATGAAAAAACCAAAACTGCACTACTGCCAGTTGAGACAAAATAGGAAAGGAAAAATAGAGGGGAAAACCCACAGCACACATGTGCTGAGTAGGGCAAATACAAATAGGAAATAAAGCTTTGTGGAAGACTAATAATGGGAATTCTCATTTTAAAAAAATGCCAGCATTACAAAATCGCAGTGAGTTGTGAAAGTGATGGTTCCATCAACAGTCTGTTTCTGTTTGTTTAAAGGACACCATTGTGAAGAGACAATAGACTGGTGTAATAAAGGGAGAAGAAGGAAACCTCACTCCAGGGACCTCATCACACTAGAGCATGGATCCACTTTAAATCCAATTTCTGCATCCTGCAGAATTCTGGGGCTTGTAGTTCAGGGAGGAGTCTTTAAACTGCTCAGCTAGATTCATGAGTCCTGTGCCTCACGAATCTACAAACCCCAGAATGTTTTAGCAAGTAGAAACCAGATTTAAAGTAGATCCATGCTCTGGTGTGATGAGGCTACAGGATAGCAAAATGCACTCCTGCCCAAACTGTAGCAACTTTCTGAGCATTTAGAAGAACAAGATCTTCCACTCATGTTCAGCAGAACTTCATTTTCTGCACACCTTCTTGTCTCTGAGTATCCTTACACTATTGTCACTTACCCAGAAGGCTGCTTTAGCAACAGAAATGGTAGAACAGAGAGACTTCCTCCTTCTTCCCTACAACTTTAAACCAGCACACTAGGGGTGCTATCAATTGTGGCACTGGTAAAATAGCATTTTCTTATGTTTCTCGTCCTCACTTTTAAGATGTAGCAAACAACTGAAGCTACAAAAGTGCCAGAATGCTATCCACCAGAATACTACCAACAAAGATGCTGCAAGCTAAATCATAATCTACATGCCAAAGTCATGGTCCAGTCAGTAGTTCAAGAGTTCACCAGCAGAGATCCAGGCTGTAGTCATTGTACTAACATGCCTCCCAGTATCTAGCTGATCCAGTCTTCAGCTACTTATGCTACTTTCCCAAATGATCCCACCTGCTGGCCCTCCTCTCAGCCAACCAACTAGATCCCCTCTATTGAATGACACCAAATCTTAATTGCCACCTAGCTGGAATACTTAGTTCCTGGTCTGCTTCCAAAAGCTCCTGGTCTGCTTCCAAAAGCTGACAATGTGTCCCATCGTGACATGGGGCTAGTGCTCCTGCTCCGGCTCCCTCAGGGCCCTTCCATACTTTGAACTAGATTATCTGAGTCCACACTGCCATATATTTCAGTTCAAAGCAGATAATGGAGATTTTATTCAGCTGTGTGGAAGGGGCCTCAGTGTCAGATTGTTCATTCTGCTGATCTATATTTGTCCCTGACTATCACACTGGGCAAAGAATCCCTTCTCCCTCATCCTCAGCACAAGCCATGACAAAAAGGAAGGAAGTGAGACCTTGTTTATTTTCTCCATTCCAGTCGCATTAAAGCAAGAAGGCAGGGAAAACAATGGGCAGGGAGAAGGGAAGTGATTTGATGGCAGATCTCTGGGTGGAAAGGTAGTAGGAAAAGGATTTTAAACTTACTCCTATGCTGGACAGAAGAAATAACAGGGCCGAAATTTAAATATATTGAAATTCAAAATTTAAAGCCATGAATTGCAAGCATTTGCAACATCCTACCCTTCCTAAAAATGTTTTTTTTAATTAAATAAAGTTATACTCATATAGTAAAAGATTAGGTCCCATATAATCAATGATCTAGAAAGAAAGTACTGCAATCACCTTTGTAACAACATGGGATTTATATCTGACAGTCTAGATCTACAGAGAATAAAAAACACTAGTGTTCCTGAGTCACCGCATCAAGCCTCCATTACCTTCCAAATATGGAGGAAGAAGGAACCATACTTTAAATCCTCTTGAGAGTCTTCTAATGGATGTTCAGTGTTTATGGGAATTGAAGAAATAAAACCTGTATTGGTAATATTGTTTGGAAAACTATGCAGAGAAATGTAACTAGGTTAAATGCTTAGCATGGGCATGTAGATCTATATAAGATTGCTTCCAAAATAGAAATGATATCTCAACTGAGCCAAAGTCCATGGAATTAAGTAGAAGAGGAAGTTCAAGGGAGATTTATAAATTCAGATGAGGAAGTCTCAGTAAAAAGATAAATGCAAAATTGGCCTCTAAAGGTCAATACAGTGAGGCAAGACAACATTTATAAAATCTTATATTAATGGAAAACATATTCCTATAAAGATTTATATGATATCTGTCAATATTTCCAGAAAATGTTGGATAAGACAAAAAGATCAGACAGATTTTATGTAGGTGTTGGGAGAAAATGAAATTGGAAGGGTAAGAGACAGTACTAACAAAATAGTAGGTTCGAGTATCCCAATAATTCAGATGTTGTGCTAATTTCTACTCTTTCATTTCCATTTCTTTGATTATATTATTAAACCAAGCACAGGAAACAAATGGGTAATGTATTAGTAAGGTGAACAGGTCTTCTGCTGTGAAATGTAATATTTTGATGAAAACCACCAGTACTATTTGGTGATGAGGCCCCTTCCACTCAGCTATATAAAATCCACATTGAACTGGAACATATGGCAGTGTGGACTCAGATAACCCAGTTCAAAGCCGATATTGTGGATTATCTGCCTTGATATTCTCTGTTATGTGGATGTGTGGAAGGGTTCCAGAAATCTCAGGAAAAACCAATAATCCTGGGCAAATGACAATCTTAGGCCCCTTCCACACCGCTGAATAATATCCCACATTTTCTACTTTGAACTGGAATATATGACAGATAACCCAGCTCAAAGCAGATATTGTGGGATTTTGTGCCTTGATACTCTGGGTCATATGGCTGTGTGGAAGAGCCCTTAGTCATTTTATATGCTGAATATTTGGAGTTAATTGTGGTTAAGACTGTAAATAAATATTTATTAAGAAAGCTTGCACCTTAGACACCTTTCAAAGGGAAAATCAAGCAGATTTTCAGCAATTTCTAAATCAGATTACATCAATGTAATAATGGCTAGGAAAGTGCAGTTGGTTGAACATTTAATCAACAAAAATGGAAAGAGGTGAAGAATGGTTCTCACAAAGTTCAAAGGCCTTGACATCAAGAATTTTCAGAAAAAATAAAAAATGTTAAAAGACCCAGAAACTGAATTAACATGGCCCAGCAGCTCTTATGGCGTTAGACTGGAACTGTAGCTTGTTTCATGCCCACTGATGAAAGAATACCAATCACTATGAATTAATGAAGATGGACAACTAAATTTTGCAGAACAGAGCAGGGAAATAATGTACACAGAATTAAGCCCTTCAATAAATAATTATCCAGGGTTAAATCTATGTATCAACACAATTGTTGAAACTAATACCCATTCCCTAAACACAGAGAGTGGACATTTTTACCTTGATCTTCTGTAATCACAGTGGCAGAAAATATTGCAGTTTTCAGTGGGATTCACTAATGTAGTAAATGCCAAATACTTCAAAAGCAAGGAGTCAACATGGAAAAATGATAGGGGGAAATGACATTGGTGTGACTAATTAGAAATATAAATATTTGATAATTATGGGCAAGAATGAATAACTTTAGAATTTTTTGAATGTTTCTTCTACTGTGAGAAAGTAATAAGAAAAGAAAAGAAATAGTCTTCAAAAACTATTGCAGTTCATAACTTCCGCTGTGTAAAAAAAATGCTATTTCATTTGGAAAACTGCATTTTCTACACAAAAAATCACAATTTCTGCAAAGAAAATACTTTTTATATGCAGAAAATGCCATTTTATGTGGAAAAAATCCATATGACAAACCACACATATCTGCTCTCCTCGTCAGGGTTACCTGAAATCCAATAACCCAGTTTTCCAACTGCTTTCATCACTATTACTATCCTAGTCTAAAATAAGAGTTTTATTGGTCCTTGAGAAACTTTGTCAGAAAAAATAATACAGCAAAACTTTTGCATAGTTTTACCAAAATTCACGCATCCTTAATTGCTCTGACTAATAGATCTTTACAGAGACATGTAGGATTTCTCTGTGCAGAAAATTTGCATTTGTATAGTATGCATTGTTTTCCACCAAATATAGAAAAATAGTAAGCCAAGACTATTTCACCAAGATTGAGAAAAAATTAAATTTTAAAAAAATAACTCTTTGGGTGTGTGTGCATTTGGTATCATCATATGGCAATATATAAATACATTTACTAAGATTTATAACATTTTTAACAAACTCACCTTGGGATTGTTTATTTATTTCAATGTCCTATGTATTATTTATGGTTATCTACAGGAAAGTGATAAAAGAAGGTACTGATGACACTTCTGGAAAATGAGTGAAATGAGCTTCGGGGGGAAAGTCAAATTCAACCCCATAAATATGCTTCCCGGAACATATCTCTAAAATGAAAGGTTGAAGCAGGGCAGTAAAATATGTTAGAAAGAATAATGAAATATTCAAGATATAAATCTGAGGGCCTAAAAATGTTCTTTCTATTTGACAGAGAGGCCAAAGTTCATGCCTTGTGAATGTCATTGTTAAGCCTAATCCTATGGCATATTTTAAAACAGTTTGAACAAATTTAAATTAAGGGAATTCACACAAGGTATGTGCTAAATACATTTTGCTGCTATGGTTGTTATAGAAAATAGTTCACAAAGTTTATTCCTGAAATGGTAATCTCAGGACCACAGAATTACAGTAAGCAATAAGTAGAAAAATCCACTCTTTCTATTTGGCATTACCATTTCATTAAAACTAAACCAGAGTAAATATTTGAAAAGTCATCATTAAACTTTGAGCCAAAAATAGTCCAACTAAAAATCCTATTTCCTTGTTGAAGAGGAGGTTTGTAGGAAAACAGCAATAAATCGTTTATAAAAGACAAATATTGATAAAGCCAATGACTCTTTCACCAAAGTATGCACTGAGCAGTAAAGAAGATACAGCAATAAATAAAATTGTATTAATAACGCTAAATGGCAATGAAATGTGCAAACAGTGGCTAATTTCCATCTTGACATTGAATTCAGCTTGTATTCAACAATATTCTCAGAAAAATAAAAGGATAAGTCACATTTCTATATTATGTTTGAGCAAGAATGGCCAGTGGATCCATAAGTTTAGGGTTTCTGTGTGAAGGGGACCCCTGTATCTTTAATGATTGTGCAAAAAGCATGATGAACAGCACTTGTAGAAATTGCCTCTTCTAGATAATTATTGACCACAAGAGTTCTGTCTGCTTTATACTTGGCAGCCCCAAGCTAGTGGAAAGTTAACCCACTTTGGGTTTTATAGCCTTTTCCCCCAATACCTGCTTCAGGTGATATGAGAGCCATTTTTAGAGAAATCTGCAGAAGACATGATAAGACCAAGAGACCATCCGCACTGCAAAATTATAGCAGTTTGACACCAGTTTAACTGCCATGGCTCCATCCTATGGAATAATGGTACTTGTAGTGCATTGTGGCACCAGAGCTCTCTGGCAGAGAAGAGTAAATATCTCACAAAACTATAAATGTCAGAATTCCATAACATTGAGCCATGGCAGTCAATGTGATGGCAAAATGCTGTAAGCCTACAGTGTAGATACAACCCAGGAATACATTCACCAAACCCATGGAAATATTTGCTAGCTGCTACAAACATGCACACACTGAGAAAGACTTGGAAAGGTTATGGAAAAGCTGTAGTAAGCCCAATAGCTGAGAAATTGTTTAATTATATTTGCTTCCTCCTGGTAAGTTTGGCAAAATAATCATTTCTTTGCCTACCAATAGGATGGAAACATTCAAGAAACAATATCTACAGACCACTTTAGTTAAAAAAATGTTCATAGAATATGTCCTCTCCTTTTTCAATACTGTTTCCAAATTGCTATGCTATTTATTTAAAAGCCGCAGTTTATTTATTTATTTATTTATTTATTTATTTGGGGTCCTTTTACCCCGCCCTTCTCACCCTGAAGGGGACTCAGGGCGGCTTACAAAAGCAAGGCACAATTTGATGCCTGCGTCATAAAAACAATCAAACACAAAATTACATCAATACACAGTTAACACCAAATATACATTATAACCATAAAATCAATAAAATCAATAAAACCAAATACAAACCCAGTTTCTCCTCTTACATGGACAGCGTTCACTACTCATAGATCTAGTTTTACGTTCCACTTCATCAATCCTGCTGGTCTTACTCGCCTGGTTGCCTGATTTAATTGCTGGAGTGCCCAAAGGCCTGGTCAATTTTACCGTCTTCCTATGTTCGGTTGCACTGTTTAGCCAAACGCTTGTTCATAAAGCCAAGTTTTGACCTTTCTCCGAAACGCCAGCAACGAAGGTTATATATATCAGTGATTGGTTGGGGGGGGGGGAATACTGTTTGCTTACTTTGAAAATTACCTAGGGCCGCCTCTGAACACCCCCCCCCCGTGAAATTTTCAAACCCACCCCCCCCCCCAAATTTCAACCCCTCCCGAAATTTTTTTCTGGCTACGGCCCTGCTAAGAAGTAAACCCTGCTAAGTCCAGTTAGACTAATCTGCTCTGTGTTACCTGTACCATGTAAACCGCATTGAGTTGCCTGTTTGGGCTGAAAAAATGCGGTATAGAAATAAAGCAAATAAATAAATAAATAAATAAATAAATAAATTTTTTGTTCGTTGTGGGAGTTCTGTGTGCCATATTTGATTCAGTTCCATCATTGGTGGAGGTCAGGATGCTCTTTGATTGTAGGTGAGCTATACATCCCAGTAAGTACAACTCGCATATGTCAAGGTCTATTTTCCCCCAAGAGCGCCTCAAGAGTGCCCCTGGGCTAAATCAACTATACTGCAAATGCTTACTTTGCGTAATGGGTGAGCCGCCCCTGGAGGTGTTGAAACCTGCCTCCTAGCTCATGCTGAAGCCAAGAGCACAGCAGGGGGCAGAGCAACCTTCAATAGCCCGCAGCTCCGCCCCTGTCAACCACCTCCACCAAGTCTGGCCTCCTTAATGAGAGCATTCAACATACACACACCCAACTTGGTTGCTTCACTGCATCGGCTATTGCTGCAGGTAATGACAGTGTGAATAAATTGTCAATATTTGCTTCAGATAGTGCTTACAGTTCTGGAGGGACTCTTAATTTTTTGCATCTCATAGACTTAGCATGGGGATTTGGTTAACCAGTCAAAATTCATGAGTAAACCAGGTTTTTTTAAAAAAAAATCTGAAACATTTCAGGGGGGGGGTTGAACCCCTAAAACCACCCCCTCGCTACAGGCCTGCTTCTTAGTAGATCTGCAGAGGTACAGAACCAGGCATAACATTAAGTTGTGTGCTTCTGTTGCTGAGAAGGAATAAAGCTTTCCCCATTCAAATGAAATCTAAATATTATGTACATCGTGGTTTTCTAAAGCCACTGTTGACTATGTCTTATTGGATTGTTTCATTTTATTTTTCATCACAATGTTTAATTCTTTGTCCTAAGCTCACAGTTATTACTGTTGCTTTATTGTGTATAATTTTGACATTTTTGTACTCACCTGAGGCATTGAATGCTTGTCTTTTTGTGTGTGTAAACCACCCTAAATTCCTTCAGGGAGACAGGGCAGTCTATAAATAAAGTTTTGTTGTTATTATTATTAAAAGGTAAGAGACAGGAGACAAAAGGTGTACCGGGCGATCTATCACACCATGGCAGACAATCCAAGCACATCACTCCTTTAAAAAAACATTCCAATATTGTAGCATATAATCAAATCTTCACATTTGCCCTTGTTCTTTCTGCCTCCATGGTTTCCAAGAGACTTATTCTTCCAAAATCCATCAAAGAAAGACATTACCAATGCCAGTTTATCATATAAATTGTCCCACCTGTCCTTTCACTGTAATTGCTGACTTGGCAATTTTAATTACCCTTTCTCTGCTATACCATAATCAATTGATTTTTGAGGTGTAATGAGGGAAGACTAATTGATCTATATCACTTTATGACAAACGTTATGTGATAAGGCACAAGTTCTTTTTTTCTAGAACGGAGAGTACCTGAACACTCCCTGGTGTACATATATCAATGTATGTTTTTCCAGTGACCTGTTATTTTTAAATATTAGTACTTGGAAACATTTTGTTGCATTCTAATTAGAATTCGAGCTGATTAGTTAGAACAAATACAGATATCTTTCAAATGCCATGTACTATTGATGTTCAAATTTTAATCAGATTCTCTATAACATATTGAATGCCAAATAAGCTTGAAATAGCTGATTAGGGAAAATGTAGACACATATTCTCAACACTGGATCAAAATTACTTCTTTAAGCACAGAACTTATTAAAAGACATAATTTATCCTATCCATGGAATCTACATTTTATCTGCTGGAGACTTCTCAATTAGCATTTTGCCCAACCATTTCATTCATTGTACGGCACAGATCTATAGTGTGGCTCAACTTTTATAAGCAAGTGGAAAACCATGCTGCATTTGCAAAATATTGCCCTTCTGAACTTAAAAATTATTGAGTGGATCTGGATCATAACATAAATATTACCATGAATTAGACAAGTTTGAGGGTCCAAGCCTGTTCCAAGTCTCACTATTCGTGACACTCATCCCACTTGCCAACAGGAATTTAGTGGCATGATAACAACGAGGCAGGAACTTGTCCATGTCAACTTCAAGGAGAAGTACATTTTTACAACAAGATTATGAGGCACATGAACCTTGTAGTAGAATTTAATTGCTTTTTGCAGTAGCTTTCAAATGTGGGGTTACCTTCTCAAAAGGAATAAATATGTTATTTTGTTGCCATGCCACTGGAGGTGATAGCATCCAGTGGCATGTTCCACTGAAACACAGAACTGTCATGGAAATACATTACCCGTATAGTATTCACCTATTTGTAGTGCTGCCTTTCATTTTATATTCTTAAATTTCATGCTGTTATTTTAAACATTACTTAACTACGTAATGCATTTGATAAACCCATAGTTTATTTGCTTGTCAAGGGTTGTGTTTATCTGTTTTTTAACTTTATTTAAGTTTTATGGGGAATTGAATGTCTGCCTTTGTTTGGAAGCTCCCCTGAGTCCCTTTGGGGAGAGAGGGTGGGTTAGAAATGAAGTTGTTGTTGTTGTTGTTGTTGTTGTTGTTGTTGTTGTTGTTAAATACAGCCTTTCACCCACATGTCCTCCATTTGTGCGTTGACAGGAAAAGAAAGAGACAAGTCTTCACATGTGTATTGATGCTATTTATTTTATTCTTTTAAAAGTCTTTAGCATTATCCTATTTTGTACAAAAAAAACCCACCATATTTTGCGTTTATGTTGCAATTCAGTGGATCCATAAATATAAGTTAAATGCCTAGTCCCTATGGAAAGTTATTTGGAGATAATTTTTGTCAATTCCAGACATTTCTTCTGTTGATATATTGAATGGTATATAAACATTTGGGTTTTTTTTCCAATAACAAACGTATAATAAATGTGAACCATTAGGGTATTTTATATGGATGTAGCTAGAAATACATGTTGTCCTTTTCTAAATGTTGATATTTATTATTGATATTTATCCTTGTTTCTAGTGTGTTCCCTGAGGAAGGCCATTCAGTGCAACATAAAGGCCAAACTGTGTTGGATTTTTTACAAAATAGGACAATAATATATTTAGTTTATTTAAAGAATAAACTATGGAGCATCACTAAGCACATGAAGACTTCTCTCTTAATTTGCCTGTCAATCCATTCATTGGCCTGCCATGGTCATGGAATAAACAAATATGCCTTCTCGATTTTGAGTTATATGCCCTCTTGATCTTTCAGCGCCTTGAGGTGGAATTGCTTCTACAAGCCTCGTGTTCATCTGAATCCAAAGCTGTGGCTGTATGATGCATACAAATTTCATTTCCACACCTCCCAGCATTCTGCAATATACTGCTTATACATGATAACTACACTGACTAGTGCTCCCGCTGTGGCCCTTTTTATTGTTCAAAAACCCTCCTTGATGTTCATTCCCATTCATTTGGTAATGCAAACTGTAAGCAACAGAGTGAGCCTCCTAATTCCAGGCTGTGAGGGATAGTAATTCCAATGCCTCACATAAGGGTCTGGAGGTATCACGGTGGTTTGATCTGGATCTATTTCATCTTAGGACCTCAACAGATGGGGCTTGGGAAGCATCCTAAGACACTTTCCTGCCAGTCCAATGATCGATAGGCAAGCTGCCCATCCCATGACATTTCTTGATCTCCAGCTGAGACCCTGCCTAATACTGAAGTGGAAATGTTGTACAGCAGTTCCCTCCCAACACGGGAGCCTGCCCATGTTGTGCTGGCACCAATGAAGCCAGCACAGATCCTTGCCATTCAAGCAATGCTTCCCATGTGTGATGGGGGAAGCATCGCCACTATGGAGCAGCACATGAGGTAACAGGTTCACCCTGCTGCCCCTCTCTTCAGCGGTGGGGCCAAGTGAAGTGGGACACTTTGTCTGGCTCATGTGATAAGGTTGTTAGACATAAGGAACATCTACACTGTAGAATTGATGCAGTATATTATAAGTTTAGCTGCCATGACTCAATGCTATGGAACCCTGGGAGTCATAATTTTAGTCTTCTCTGCTAAAGCATGCTGGTACCTCACCAAACTACAGCTCCCCATTTTTCCAAAGTACCAAGCTATGGCAGATAAAGTGGCTGCATTAATTCTACAATAAAGATGTGCCCAAAGACCAAGGCAAAGTAGACATAGAGAACGTGGACTGCCAAGAATTCATTTTGGAAGAGTCTGGGACGTATATGTATAAAAACTGACATCTGACAGCCTGATATTGTTCCTTGACCTTTATTACGGCAATGTTCACCCTGCTTTCAATTTAATACAAAAAATAAAATGTAAAAAACAAGTCTGTACTCCCTTCTTGGAATTCCAATTGCATGAAAGCACCCCAGCCTTTATACATATTCCACTGGTGTCCATTTAAGAATACATGCATGTATTACACATTGAGATGAGGACATTAACAAATCTCTCATGTATTGTTTGAGGGAAGATGTATTGAATATACTGGAAGAACATTTCAGTGTTTTGAAATGTACTGATCTGACATGCCCTTTTCAATGTTTACTCTAAGAATTAGAGCAAAAGGGAACAATTAGAAGAGAAGAGAATCCGAGGGCCCTGTAACTATAAGCACCTTTGCTTAACCATGTGACTTTCAATTTCACATACATTTCATGCACACTGTACAACTTACTGATGCATTAGCATGCAGGTGTTCTGGGATTTTGAAGACTCATGAATAAAATCAGGATGTCTGTTATGAATTACATTGACTGTGAGAGAAACTTCTGTTCAGGTTTGGCTATTTCTGTCCTTCACAAATACAACTGAGAAATGGGAGTGCGGGCACACTGGCATATGACAAAGCAAATTCTCCAATTCTCTGACCCATAACACAAATAATATGTGTGTCCATTTTTCCTTCATATTTACAACATTGTCTTAGATCTTGAGGCACAGTGGGTTAAACCACTGAGCTCCTGAACTTGCTGACCGAAAGGTCACAGGTTCGAATCTGGGGAGCAGCGTGAGCTCCCACCATTAGCCCCACCTTCTGCCAACCTAGCAGTTCGGAAACATGCAAATGTGAGTAGATCATAGATACCACTCCGGCAGGAAGGTGACGGCACTCCATGCAGGCATTCAAGCCACATGACCTTGGAGGTGTCTATGGACAATGCTAGCTCTTCGGCTTAGAAATTGAGGTGAGCACCTGTTGGTCTTCAGTCCTGCCAGCACAGGAGTTTAACACACTGTACCACCGGGGGCTCCAGAATAATGAAATAAAATAATGAAATAAAAGCATATTAATAAAACAGTTTTGATATTACATTCCCCATTTCAAGTCATATTCTTGGTTTTTTTTTCTTTTCATTTTTACATGGTTATCAATGTCTAAAATGCAGTGGTTCCTATCTCTCCTAAACACAAGGTTGTTAAAAATTACATTCCCGCCACACTCAGCTTTACACACCTTCAGCATCCCTGCTGGATCTCTCATTAGGAAAAAATGTTTCACAGCATCAGTAATCAAATGCACTCTTTGTCTGCCTCTAGCAATTAATCCAGTCAAAACCATTCAGTAGCATGTTCTTTGTTACGATCTATAGAATCTGTTGTTGATCTTATCAAATCAAAATATAATAAGACATTAGGCACTGGAAAGATATGCTGAAATGTTGGCTGTTGGCAAAATGAGTTTTTGCACTTCATCAGACAGAGCTGTGGAAATTGTCTTCTTGGGCATAGAATCATCTTATTTGTGTGGGATTCCATCTTTAAAGAAAACAAAGAATTTCCACATCACACAGAACAGCCTCCTCCTCCCTCAATCATCCCTTTAGGAGACCTGCGGCACCATTCTTAAGACAAACACCTCTTCTGGGATACTTGATTTTCCCCTCCAGTCCTGTTACTCTAGAACAGTTGTTCTCAACCTGTAGGTTCCCAGGTGTTTTGGCCTACTACTCTCAGAAATCCCAGCCAGTTTACCAGTTGTTGGGATTTCTGGGAGCTGAAGGCCAAAACATCTGAGAAACCACAGGTTGAGAACCACTGCTCTAGAAGAGACCCTTATTGGGATCTTCTCCTTTCCTCCCAATCTCCTTACTCTTAATCTCAGAAGTCCAAAATCTTTCTTAGGCCTCGTTTACACTGCCATATAATTCAGTATGTGATCCCAGATTATCTGCTTTGAACTGGATTCTATGGCAGTGTAGACTCAAATAATCCAATTCAAACCAGATAATCTGGGATCAGATCCTGGATTATATGGCAGTGTAGATCCAACTGCAAAGCATCTTGCACTTAACATGAATTCAAATATTAAAATTTATTCCATATTCCTGGTAAACTGGGGCAGCAGATTAGAGAAAAAAGTGAAAACTACAGATTAGCCATTCAAATGTTATAAAGGCTCGAAAGGTCCTTTGGAATGTCACAATGGGTGGCCTGATTAATAACATTTGCAAACCAGACACCACACTTTTTTGACTCAAGCACTGATACAACTGCCAAGAGAAAATGTAAATTTAGCGGTAAGGTTGTTTTTAAAAAGTTTTAACTGTGTGTCTTTGGGGAAGCATTAGAGTTTAATAGTCTGCCTGAGGCACCTCGCCAGAACATTGGCAAGGAGAGAGAAAATTGTGCTAAACTTGAAAAGTTTAGATGTGTCCTTGTAGAGACTAGCAGAAAGAGAGTTTTTAAAGAAGCCATTTCTTTCCCATATTTTACCAAATATGTTGCAATCCTATACACCAGTGCAAGCCTGTAGCCAGGATTTCGATTCAGCGGGGGGGGGGGGGTGAGTCTGAGTGAAAGAGGGTCTACCCTAGCAATATGGGATATATTGAGTATGGTGATTAGATCATGATATGAATAAACATAACAGTTTAAATAATGCACCAGTAAGGCCTTTTCATGAACCACCATGAGAATTTCGGGAGGGCTGAAGCCCCTCAAGCCCCACCCCCCTGGCTACATGCCTGCACCAGTGTGAGGACTCACATCAGCTCTAAGGTTTATTTTCTTGGATCCTACCTTTGATGTTGACCAATTTTTGGGGCTGGACTGTGCCTTCAAGTCTCCTGTTTACTTATAGTGGCCCCATGGATTTCATATTATTTTCTTAGGCAAGGACTACTCAAAGGTAACTAGACATGTACTGAAATCAGTAAGATGTACTCCTGATTACATATCAGGAGGTATATGGGTATAACCTCTTTCACAGAAACCGAACAAAGGGGAGAGGAGGCGGAGTAGCCTTATATGTCAAAAACTCTTATGCTGCAGAAGAAATTCAAGACAGCAATCTGGGAAACCAGCTTGAAATCATCTGGATAAGAATCAAGGGAACTGGGACTCAAAAAGATGCCGTTGTAGGCGTCTACTACAGACCCCCAAGCCAGGAGGAAGATCTTGATGAAGTCTTCTGCCAACAGTTGACCAAACAGGCACAGAAAAGAGATGTAGTAGTCATGGGCGATTTCAACTATCCCGATATTTGCTGGAAAACAAACTCGGCCAAGAGTACAAGGTCCAACAAATTCCTCGCTTGCCTTGCAGACAATTTCATGGTCCAGAAGGTAGAAGAGGCAACAAGGGGATTGGCTACTCTTGATCTCATCCTAACAAATGCGGAGGACCTGATCGATGCGGTCGAAGTGGTAGGATCCTTAGGGGCAAGTGACCATGTGCTCCTGCAATTTGAGGTACAAAGGAAGGCCAAAACTAAGACAAGTCAAACCCGCATTTTGGACTTTAGGAGAGCTGATTTCCAAAAAATGAAGGAAACGCTGAGCAGCATTCCGTGGACACAGATACTAAAAGACAAGGGAGCTACGGATGGATGGGAATTTCTCAAGAGTGAAATACTCAAGGCGCAATTGCAAACCGTGCCAACAAAGAGAAAAAATAGGACAAGTGCAAAGAAGCCAGAATGGATGTCCAAAGAACTTCTAACTGTGCTAAGACACAAAAGGGACATGCACAAGAAGTGGAAAAAGGGAGAAATCACCAAAGAAGAATTCAAACAAATAGCCAACACCTGTAGGGAAAAGGTCCGCAAGGCTAAAGCAAAAAACGAGCTCAGACTTGCCAGGGACATTAAAAACAATAAAAAGGGCTTCTATTCTTATGTCAGTAGAAAAAGGAAAAACAAGGAGGCGATAGGACCTCTTCGAGGAGAAGATGGGGCAATGCTGACAGGGGATAGGGAAAAGGCAGAACTACTTAATGCCTTCTTTGCCTCGGTCTTCTCACAAAAAGAGAGTCTTCAACCTCAGCAAGATGGAGTGGGTGAGGGATTGGAGGACATCCAACCCCAAATTGGGAAAGAAGTCGTCCAGGAATACCTGGCCGCTCTTAATGAGTTCAAGTCCCCAGGGCCAGATCAACTACACCCAAGAGTATTGAAGGAACTAGCGGAAGTCATTTCGGAACCATTGGCAACCATCTTTGAGAGTTCTTGGAGAACTGGAGAAGTTCCAGCAGATTGGAGGAGGGCCAATGTGGTCCCAATCTTCAAGAAGGGAAAAAAAGACGACCCAAACAACTACCGTCCGGTCAGCCTCACGTCGATACCGGGCAAAATTCTGGAAAAGATTGTTAAGGAAGCGGTCTGCAAACACTTAGAAACAAATGCAGTCATCGCTAATAGTCAACATGGATTTATCAAAAACAAGTCATGCCAGACTAATCTGATCTCTTTCTTCGATAGAGCTACAAGCTGGGTAGATGCGGGGAATGCCGTGGATGTAGCGTACCTGGATTTCAGTAAGGCCTTCGACAAGGTCCCCCATGACCTTCTGGCAAGGAAACTAGTCCAATGTGGGCTAGGCAAAACTACAGTGAGGTGGATCTGTAATTGGTTAAGTGGACGAACACAGAGAGTGCTCACTAATGCTTCCTCTTCATCTTGGAAAGAAGTGACGAGCGGAGTGCCACAGGGTTCCGTCCTGGGCCCGGTCCTGTTCAACATCTTTATTAATGACTTAGATGAAGGGCTAGAAGGCATGATCATCAAGTTTGCAGATGACACCAAATTGGGAGGGATAGCCAATAGTCCAGAGGACAGGAGCAGAATTCAAAACGATCTTGACAGATTAGAGAGATGGGCCAAAACTAACAAAATGAAGTTCAACAGTGACAAATGCAAGATACTCCACTTTGGCAGAAAAAATGAAATGCAAAGATACAGAATGGGGGACGCCTGGCTCGAGAGCAGTACGTGTGAAAAAGATCTTGGAGTCCTCGTGGACAACAAGTTAAACATGAGCCAACAATGTGATGTGGCGGCAAAAATAAGCCAATGGGATTTTGGCCTGCATCAATAGGAGCATAGTGTCTAGATCTAAGGAAGTAATGCTACCCCTCTATTCTGCTTTGGTTAGACCACATCTGGAATATTGTGTCCAATTCTGGGCACCACAATTCAAGAGAGATATTGACAAGCTGGAATGTGTCCAGAGGAGGGCGACTAAAATGATCAAGGGTCTGGAGAACAAGCCCTATGAGGAGCGGCTTAGGGAACTGGGCATGTTTAGCCTGAAGAAGAGAAGGCTGAGAGGAGATATGATAGCCATGTATAAATATGTGAGAGGAAGCCACAGGGAGGAGGGAGCAAGCTTGTTTTCTGCTTCCTTGGAGACTAGGACGCGGAACAATGGCTTCAAACTACAAGAGAGGAGATTCCATCTGAACATTAGGAAGAACTTCCTGACTGTGAGAGCCGTTCAGCAGTGGAACTCTCTGCCCCGAAGTGTGGTGGAGGCTCCTTCTTTGGAAGCTTTTAAGCAGAGGCTGGATGGCCATTTGTCAGGGGTGATTTGAATGCAATATTCCTGCTTCTTGGCAGGGGGTTGGACTGGATGGCCCTTGAGGTCTCTTCCAACTCTTTGATTCTATGATTCTATGATTAGACATGTGTAAAAGCAATTCTGATAATATTCTTAAGATTTCAGATTAGAGTACAGATGCAATGGATATTAGGCTAGATCTACACTGGTTTATAATCCAGTATTTCTGCTGCCCTGAAATCTAGGACTTGGATCAGTGGGTTCACATTACAGGAAAGGAGATTCCACCTGAACATTAGGAAGAACTTCCTGACTGTAAGAACTGTTCAGCAGTGGATTGTGGTGGAAGCTACTTCCTTGGAAGCTTCTTAAAAAGGATGGATTAAATGCCTATCTCTCAGGGGTACTTTGATTATGCTTTTCCTGCATGGCAGGGGGTTGGACTATATGGCCCATGTTGTCTCTTCGAACTCTATTATTCTATGATTCTATGATCTGATTCCAGATTATCTGCTTTGAACTGGATTAAATGAGCCTACACAGCCATATAATCCAGTTCAAAGCAGATAATCTGGATTTTATATGGCAGTGTAAATGGAACCTTAACAGAAGAAACTAGATCAGGAGCTTATAGTTTTCAGATTTGAAGAGCGTTTCAATCTGCGTTAGTCCTGTACAGAAGCGGGTGAAAAGTTCCCTCATATTCCCACATTTCTGCATGGAAATACATTCAAATTGTCCTCTGTGGCCCCTTGCACACAGATGTATAAGATCCACATTGAACTGGATTATATGGCAGTGTGTGTATTATATGGCAGCTGTATGGTGCCCAATAGCAACTGACTGGCCAGAGGAAGCCCCCCAGTACCTTCAGGTGCATAAGAGTGGCTATTTTATGAGAAGGTACTATTTAATTCCACATTCTGAAATAAATTTTCAAGAATACAAAAATGCAAAACTTAAAAAAAAAAAACACTGGCATAACATAAGTCTGTGCTAACATATATCACCAACAGGATTCCTGTAATACTTACTTTTCTATAGTATGATTTTAACTGAACCAGAAGAGAATTCCCTTCAACTAGTCAACTAAAATTGACTTCTTTTTGGAAATCACCTTTGAATACAAGACCCCCAGAATTGTACACCTTGCTGTTTCTCATGCTTTTTCTCATAAGATCTCATCCCATGGGGTGGGGGAGCGGGGGTAACGGTCTTGTTTCATTCCTTATCCGTGCCTTTCCGTATTCAGGAATGGTAGTCACCTCATGTCCTTTCTCTGCTTCAATTTGTTTTTTCTGGTTGGGAGTCGGGTATCACCCAGCTCCAGAACATGTAGTCTTTGCTCTGTTTCCCTGCACTGCCACAACAAAGTCATAAAGGTAAACACTGGAAGTAGCTTTACGTCATGTGATGGCCTCTATGGGACTCAGTTTCGGCAGCACAGAAAAACAGAGCAAAGACTGCATGGGATGAAGTCCATAGACACACACAGATTCCTACACACACTCACACACAACTTTAATAAAATGGGATCAATCATGCATTTATGCACTTGCTATTCCTAGCACCGATGCAGGCATTTCACATCACCACCAAATAAAGGGCAGCCATGTTTAAGATAGAAAGTGAGAAAATGACTTTTTGATCCATGAAACACATATTGATTTTTTTGAATATGATAATAAAGTATGGGGGAAAGCTATGTATTTTGCGACATGGACACCAGACCGCCAGAGAGTAATTGCGATTGATAAGACTCTCACCTAAGCAAGCATACATCAAGATGAAAAGAGCAGCTGCAAGTCTCGGTGTTAAAAGAAACATAGTTTATGACATTAAAATCCACAGCAGAGAGAACCAGGACATATTTCATGGCTTTCCCTGGGAAGGAGTCAATATCCTTGCCACACTGCTGAAACTCATTCAGCGAGGTCACAGAAAGGACAGCCTGAACGAGAAACATGAAAAGAATAAATACGGTTTTGTGAAAAGGACTGTTTTGCTGGAAGATATAATAGTAATTCACTGACTGATTTTCCCTTCCACAGGGGGGTGGGAAATACTCCTCTTGTTGTAGAAGAACAGATTAAAAATGCTTTTGTGCTTTAAGTCGTTTTTTGAAAAGCTGTTCTACAGCTGAGAAACTGACCCTCAGGAACTGGCCTGATCCGTTGCATAGTAACAAAGAGCATTTCTGCAACCTCCAATCCAAAATCAGCACGTTCCCCCCACCACCACCAAACACACCGTTCATGCCCAATGAGCCATTGAGAACAATAATCATTATTATTATGGGATGCCACTGACTGATTCATACGAGAGGTTGGTATATATTTGTGTAAAACATGGAGTGTTATTTTTCCAAGGTAGAAACTGCAGCTCTATGATTTTTTTCCACCTGCTTTTGTTTTCATGTCACAAAACTGACAGGTGCTTTGGTTAACAGGTTTCCACATTTTTCCACCATGTTTAATATTCCCATCATTGTATTTGATCAGTATGAATATGAATGGGGAGTAAGCCTGTGAATCAGAAGATTCATGTAAATTGCTGACTTTTCGTATGTGTTTTTCCACAGCTTACCAGTGGTTGTTATATGCAACAGCGCTAAATACAATGCAGTAGTTTCAAATCTAGATTTTTTTTAAAGATACAAAAACAAATTGCATCATGTCTCAAAATTATTTCAGAATGAATACATTTAGAAATGTACTACTTCCAGTGAATCCAGCCTCCTGATTCAGCCAGTAACATGGGATATGTGAGCACACATATTGCTGTTTTACTCTTGCATTATATTGAAGGAAGATTAAATGAAGTCCTGATTTTGAGGAGTTGATATCCCTATTTCTTTCCTCTCCTTCAATCCTTGGGTTCACTCTACCCTGCATTCCATCCCCTCTGAATTTTGTAATGCCCTGGAATTGGACTATGCGATGACATGCCTTCAAGTCTTTTCCAACTTATCCTAGGGCTTTCTTGGAAAATTTGTTCAGGGATGACTTGCCTTTGCATTCCTCATGTTGAAAGAATGTGATTTGACCAAGGAGTCCCCAGTGACATAATGGGTTAAACCCTTGAGCTGGCAGGATTGCTAACCAATAGGTCAGCAGTTCGAATCTGGAGAGAGTGGGTTGAACTTCCTCTGTCAGTTCCAGCTCCCCATGTGCAGACATGAGAGAAGCCTCCCACAAGGATGGTAAAACATCAAATCTTTGGGCGTCCCATGGGGAATGTCTTTGCAAATGGGCAATTCTCTCACACCAGAAGTTAGTTGCAGTTTCTGAAGTCGCCCTAAGACAGGAAAAAAATGGTTTTCCGTGGCAGAGGCAGAGTTGCAAGGCATTCTGGATTTGAAGGGATAGTCCCATATTTGAAAGAAATGTCCCACATCCCATTACATTACGTCAATTGTCCCGTATTTCCGCCAGCCTCTCCCCCTTCCCCTCACTCCCTCCCTAGCTTCTCAGAGTGGAAAAGGTACAAGCTAAACCCAAAACCATCATCCATTGACTTGAAGGAGAATTTGTAGTGGGGCTAGTTGAGCAGGGCCTTGAAGTCACACAGCTGGGATGGGCACCTTCACCAGGTATGGCATAGATGATCTTGGTCTCCACTATGGCTTACTAGTTAAGGAAAAGGAGGCAAAAGAGGCCCATGCTGAGGGGAAAGCCATCTTCATCACACTGTAGTGGCTGGGTTGAGCTGAACCAAATACCAGGCTTGCTAGGGCTTGCTCCCACTTGGGCACCCATCTCATGCCAGCAGACAGCTGTGGGGGGACTCCTGTGCTACAGCACCACCTCTTTCCTCTCTCCAGATTATCTCCTCCAGTGGCACTGTCACACATTTCCTGATTCGAGGCTGAGCATCTTTTTTATCCAAAATAACTCCAAAATTGTCACCAGAAGTGACCCCTTTGCTTTCTGATAGTTCAATGCATGAAAAACTAAATTGAGGGATTAAAACAACTCCATAAAAATATTGTGCCACACAGAGATTTTGTAGCTAGCAGTTGAGCATTCCTTATCCTAAATACTTCCCATCCCAGACTTGTCAGGCAAAATATATTTTTCCCTAATATTGTTTTTCACATTTTTTGAAGGAAGATGAATTTGGATGAGAATAACACCACCATAAGAATGTTGTGCCATGAAACCATTCCATAAAGATCCCAATTATATCAGAAATCCTCCAAAATTGTCCCCTGAAAAGGAACTCCCTTGGTTTCTGACAGTTCAATGTATATAAACTAAATGCATAGATTAAAACATTGCCATAAAAGCATTGCACCACATGCAAAGGTTTCATAAATTTTGTTTGCAGTTCCAATTTCTGGTTCCATTCCGTGCCAGTTCCTTATTTTCACCTGACACCTGGCAATTCTGGACAGAGAGGAAATCTGAACTCTGTACTCCAGAGTCACAGTCTAATGAACAAACCATTACACCACACTGGTTTACTACAGGCATCATTTTTCTTTCTATCATTCCATCCTTTTGTCCTGCTGATGCACATTGGCAAAGCACTGGGAATCAATCTTGGCATAATTGAATACATGCTAACATAAAGGTTTGTACATGGGTCAAATGCAACCCACGTAGGCCCAATTTTTTGGTCCCTAACAACTACCAAAGTCCATAGACTACCAAACCCAAAGTGAATCCTGGCATATCTCATTCCATATATCCGCAATCTTTAAAAATAATCCTACAGAAATGTTTGAAAATTATAATGAAAGTGAATGATGTGTCTGCATCAGGCATGCCTTTGTGGGCTAACAGGAGATGTATGAGTGAAAAATGATCTTGATCATCCACAGTTGTATAGGAATTTTACACAGAAGCACATGTGAGCAAAAATTCATAAAATCCCCCACAATCCCATAAAGAAATTACAGTGGTGTCTTTCACACTACACAGTATGGTACTGTAGTTTCATTTCAACTGGCCTGGCTGCATGTGATTGAATTCCTGGGGTTTGTAGTCAGAAGCATGAAGGAAGCTTCTCTGATTATTCTAAAGAGCCCTCTTTTAACTGCAAAACCCAGTATGCCATAGGATGTTGTGTTGGCATGGGAGTTAAAATGGAATAATGGTGCTATATATTTGTAGTGTGAAGCGTGGTGTGAAAAAGCCCTTGATATATGTACATTCATATGGGCAATCCAGTGTTTGCATGGGTATGGGAGACGCAAAAGAACCAAAACCTGTGAAAAATGTATGCATGCACCATATGCATGCACCATGAGTACCTGAGCAAATGAGAGAAATAAATAACAGAACAGACGGTTCTTGTGCCATTAATTACATTTCAGAAACAAGATTTCTCTTTCCAGCCTCTCATTTTTAAATTCATATTTCCCTCTTGTACTGGTTTTCAATCTGTTGCTGGTTCTAATTTCCTTGACTTTACCTTTCCTTCGTGATTAGATAAATATCTGCAATTTTGAAAGAAAAAAATTGTAAGTAAGTAAATCTTTTTATTATTTCTTTCAAATTAATTAACCAATAAAAACAAGTCCAGAAAGCAACAACATTGGAGGATTCCCAAGATTTCAACTGCAATGCAATTTACAAAAATTTATATACCACATATATTCACGTCTAATTCCCACTTGTACTGGAGATTGCTCATGTGAACTGGGGTATAATTATCAGCCAACTGCATTCAATTGAAAGGGAAATAGACTCCCATCAATCTCATTTACCAGGCTCCTGCCTGGTAAATGGGGATTGTGTGACTTTCACAGTCCTTATGTATCCCCTAAACTAGGGAATGACTAGAATCAGCCATGAATGTGCATCGGTAGCTTATGTATGTGTAACTGCTTTACTAAATTCCAGCCATAGATATATAGAAATAGGTTTGCTTCTTGCTGGGAGGTCTTTTTGATGTTGGATTTTATGTTTTGCTTTTCTTGTTATCTTGATGTTTTTATTTTTGGAAGTGGTATTCTAAGGAACGGTTATTGGGCAATGACTGTAAAATATTGTAGTAGTTCATCCTTGGGTTTTGTTTACATCTATTTTTATAAGGAACAGAATTCATATGGGATCTTTGATGACTAAGGCTGGAAGCCTGATGAGGCATTAAGTTGGCATCATTCAATTGTACTTTTCACATGCTTGCATAAGAAAGTATCTACTGCCTCCACACGAAACACCTTTTTTTCATTGGTAGCACAATGGACAGGCTTAAAGCTCAGTACTGTACATGGGCACAATTCCACTCCCACTACAATCAAGAAGAGACATCAGAATAGCTGACTAAAATGTCTTGAAATGGCCATGGGAATATCAGTCAAAATAAGTATATCTGTGAAGCTTTATACTTAGACAATGCTGAACAGGCCTAAAAGTGTAATTCCACTTCTGTCAATGAGTGCACAAGAACATGTGCAAAAGCTCCAGAAGAAGACAATACAAAATTCAAAGCATACAAGTGGTGGCAATATCTTCATCAGGATGAACTGTATATCTGTGTGAGCATGTGCCCTCAAATTGCCTATTGATTTATGATACCCCATTCATTAGGAAATAAATGCTCAGTTGTTTGTTTATTTTTTTGGTCAGCTCCTTCCTCTGAAATATAGCCTAAAGCACCTGATATACATTGGTGGGCTCCCACTTAACTATTAATCAGGGCTGACCTTGCTCAGACAGGATCTGGTAGTTTTAGGGTATTTGGGCCCTGATATTATTAACTGTAATTTCACAAGGTTCTCCAGAATGTTTCATCAGTCTAGTTAGTTAAAATATATAGTAAGGAAAAGAGAAAGAGCAAGGCAATTAGAAATATTGACTATATAGTTATGGTATAATGAGCTCTGGAGTTAACCTGAGTTGCAAGATGGAGAACACAGATTTGGTAAGTCTTTGGCATGAGTGCAGGTATCACCAAATTTCTAGCAATGTCTACTATGATGAAAATAAATAGTGAGCCCACATTTTGGAAAACGAATGACTGATAGCAGCTCAAACATCAACCTCTCACCTTACACAAAGTACATGGGTTTTTAAGTGATCAACAGCATATGAACCATCTTTGTTTTGGTTCAAGTGTTTGACTATGGCCCCATATATACTGCCTATAATTCAGTTCTGAATCCAGATTATCTGCTTTGAACTGGATTGTATGGCCATGTAGACTCATATAATCCAGTTCAAAGCATGTGATCTGGATTCAGAAACTAGATTATATGGCAGTGTAGATTCAGCCTAGGACTTCAGGAATTTGGGATTCAAATCCCTGCTAAGCCATAGAAACCTAATTGATATCCTTGAGCAAGTCACTATCATCCTGTGTTTTGACTGCATTGCTTTGATTCAGTGCGGATTTATTGATAACATCATCTAGCTACCCCCGCAATTAACCCATTATCTCTCATTTCTTTTGTGCTGTGTGGAAGGGCTCTGAGATACTACCTCATCAGATGGGCAGTTTCCCTGCTGGCATGCTGCCAGGATGGAGTCCACTGGAGCACATCAAATGACACAGGGCTACCTCCAGTGGGGCAGTGTGCCAGCAATGTGCTAAGAAAGAGCCCTGAGGAGTCCGGTAACTACCTATCTCTTAACTGAAAAAATCGGGGACAACACAGAAGAAAGCCAGGTACAGGACGGAAATGTCATGGGATGGCATCCCATGATGTATAATGGTAAGAGGATGAAGTAGGGCACTGACCCACAGTTTCCCCCACTGTCCCCAGGCTTCTTGACCTCCATGTGATGAGGTCCATGATGACAATTTTGCTTTCTGGTAGTTCAGTGTACACAAAATTTGTTTACTGTGTGAAATTGTTTTATGTGTATAAAATGAACAGCGAACATAAATGGTTTTATGTATAGAGTCAGCTCTCATGTACAAGATATTTCATTATGAACATATATGCCAATATGGGTATCCCAAAATCCAAAATGCTTCTGATCTCTAGCATTTTAAATAAGTGCACAACATTTTTAATTTAATTTTTTTTGTCATGTCAGGAGCGACTTGAGAAACTGCAAGTTGCTTCTGGTGTGAGAAATATTTTTAAAATATTGTACAGTAAATAAAATCACCTTCAGAATAAAAAGTAAAAGGTGTATATGAAACATCACTGAATTTCATCCCATCTCCAAAATATCTAATTGTGTGTGTGTGTGCAAAGACAGATATGCCAATATCTGAGCAGAGGGGGTTCCAAATCCAAAATGCTTCTGGTCCCAAGTATTTTGGATAAGGAATATTCAACCTCTACCTAAGATTTTGTAGTAAATGATCACTGGTCAGAGTCCTAGCAGGCAATTGTTTTTTTCCCAGTTATTCTAAATTATGGTCAAAATCCAATGCAATCTTCACAGTAGCACCTGAATTTTGGCTCACCCCTTGCAATGTTGCTTTAAAAAATATGTTCCAGAAGGCTTCCCAACTTCCTGAATATCATGACATCCAGATTTCTTTGTCTGGGAATGATCAGCCAATTCATTTGATGTTTTTAAAAGCTTCATGCTGCTTACATGTCATCAGCATGGATCTTGGTACTGGCAAGCCAGACATCTTGTGCCTGCACAAAGACAAGCAGTGTGAGAAGCATGCCACGTAATCCAAGTTGTATGCATTTTCGAATGTTTGTGTCTTTCCAAATTGCAATGCATTTTTAACTTATGCCAAATTAAAATGTATCTGATTAATGTATAAATAAACACTGAAGGAAAAAATCCTCAAAATTGGTCTCTGCCATGGACTTATTAGTGACTATAGGAAGCCAATATAGATGTATCGACATACATGGTGAAGGCAGCTTAATGCCAATTTAGCTATCATTGTTCCATTTTATGGAATCCTGAGATTTATAGTTTGGTGAAGAACTTAGAATCTGCTGCTTCCCTGAACTATCCCTCTAGTGCTTTCAGATCAAAATTTTAAGTCCAGTATCAAACGACAAATCTCTAAAGTGGCTCCATGACAGTTAAAATGGTATTTTAATTACTGTATAATATACATGTACTTTTTTTCAAACCCACCCCCACACATAGATCTGCCATCTAGACTGGATCTATGTTGTCATATAATGAATTCAGAATGCAGATAAATGCACTTGACTGGATTGTGTGGCACTGCAGATTTATATAATCCAGTTCAGAGCAGTTAATCTGCATTCTGAAACTACATTATATGGCAGTGTAGATCCAGCTCTAGAGACAAAATAGTAATTTACTAGGTCCCAGGGCTCTTGGCCATATTACACTATTATACTTACAGACTTGTAAGTATTTGGGTTGTTGTAGGTTTTTCGGGCTATATGGCCATGTTCTAGAAGCATTCTCTTCTGACATTTTGCCTGCATCTATGGCAAGCATCCTCAGAGGTTGTAAGTATTTGAGCTGTTTTGTTATTCATCATTCACCCTCAGGGTCAAACTACTGTATACCCAGATTGCTGTGAGTTTTCCAGGCTGTACGGCCACGTTCCAGAACATGGCCATACAACTCTGAAAACGCAGAGTATCCCAGTGATTCTGGTCATGAAAGCCTTTGACAACATATTGTATACCTGTTGTTAAACAAGTAACATTTAGATTCGTATCTACCTCTTTCTTATAGCTTCCAGAACACACAAGGTAAGGTTTATGCTAATGATTTTTAAAGAAATAAGCATTTTTTTAAATAAATACATGGGGAAATGTTTGGTCTTCCTCCATCTATGCATTGTGGTCCAAGTCCAGAACAGGGATGTAGTGTTAGTGTAGCATTAGGAAAAATAGGTTCAGAATCAAACCTTCCCATTTAACAATGTGTACAAATTAGGCTCTGTCGTGAAAAAAATGAAACAAGCAGGTTTCATTAAAAAAAAAACAATAGCAGCAGCCACCACAATTGTGCACGAGAATGTTGTGTGGCAGTCATAGTACAAAACTGCTGAAATCAGAAGCAATTCATGTTGCTGATTTAGCACTCCTGGTTTCCTAAATGCAATCTATATTTGAACACTCTCTGTTTCATGCAAGACTTCTCCTTTGCTGTTTTGCTTTGAGTAGTCAAGGGAAACCATTAAGTGAGCCCCGCTGATATGATCTTGCTCCTTCCCATCCATTACGGTTGAGAAGAGAATTGCTAGCACACTACTTTACGTTATGCAGTGCCATCTGCTGTGTCTCCTGGCAAACTGCAACCTGAAATGCGGCCCCCATAATGTCTGCAGCAACCCCATTTTTAAAATGTAATTGCAATGCAATTATCACTGAGTGTTACTCTCATTTAGATGGATGGGGGATTATTTTCTGTTAGGAATAGTTCTGCGAGAATAGAATAGTCAAATAAAATGGGTACACACAATGAAATCTCATTATTTGCACCCAATGACACTAAACAGATAATCGGCATTTTATTTCTTATATGAATACTGTCTTGTAAACAATGGGTTTATAGAGCCATTCATTTCCATCAATAGGCAAAAGAGCTTGTAAAAAAGAAGTGGGGATCTTAAATCACCTTCAGCCAGTGCAGCAAAATAGACCTAAACCAGACTACTTAAAGCTATATATATAGTATTACAATCTGCGACCTATTTCCTCCACAAATTTAGTGGATTGTAACAACTCTTGTTTGTTTTCTGATAGTTAAATATAGGATAAAAGAACCATTATGACACTCTACAGCACAAAATTTCACTGCATCTTTCCTCTCATCCTTCCAAACTGAAAACAGAGCATCCTAAGGAACATATTAGGAATCTATGATAATTTGTCTGTACATATAATTATTGAGAGAGCTATTGTTCCATGCATTGTGCCAACAAACTATAATCTTGACTGAGTATGGATTAGAACCCTGAAAGATTAATAACAACAACAACAACAATAGAAACAACAAGGTAGGGAGGCTTTAAACCTTTGTCTTCCATTGCAATCGTAAACAGTGGCAGCAAATAAAGCAGTGAAGGCTAGAGATAGTCTTCCACAATCCTATTTAAAGCTTACAGTAAACAAAGTGATTATCCACAACAGAAGGAATTGGTTACAATACAATCAAAACACCACTGTTAATGAACACTTACAGTGAGAGTAGAGTTTCTTATCTCAGTTCAGGCCTACATTGACAAGAGCAAATTATTATTATGGTACTCCAAATGGCTGTTTACCTGTACATAGGGCTGTCTCAAACTATATCATTTGCACAACAATTTTTCTCTAGTCTTGGTGGGGGTGACTTGTTTTTCCTCTTTAGGACTCTCAGGGCCCTTCCACACAGCCCTATATCCCAGAATATCAAGGCAGACAATCCCACATTATCCAAGTGTGGACTCAGATAACCCACTTCAAAGCAGATATTGTGGGATTTTCTGTCTTGATATTCTGGAATATAGGGCTATGTGGAAGGGCCCCAAGTCTAATTGTTTGTGGGGGAAGTATCAAAATGCAATGCTGTTCCAGGATGGAAGTGAAGAATTATGAATCCTTTCATAGCAGAAAATGTAAGTGCTCTCCTGCTTTTGGTTTTCTTAGTCTAAATATGTGACCGCTTCAGTGATACACTCCTACTCCTTTTCACTTTTTTCTTTTGGGTAGAAAACTGATGGCATCCAACCACTAGTGTCATTCAAGAACTTAGCAACACTAGTGTGTGCACTGCCCAAAACAAGCAAAGATGCCACTACCTCAATCAGGTAGTGGGGACAATTTTGGGTATATTTTGGATTTCAGAATGTTGTAAGCTGGCCTAAAACTAGCAAAATGAATTTCAAAAGGGAGAAATGTACAGTACTACATTTAGGCAGAAAAAATAAAATGCTCAGACATAGCATGTCTGACACTTTGTTTGACAACAGTACATGTGAAAGGGATCTAGGAATGTTAGGAGACCATAAGATGAACATGAGTTAGCACTGTGATGTGGTAGTTAAAAAGGGCAATCTAGGCTGCATCAATAGGAGTATGGTGTCACTATCAATGGAAGTAATAGTCCCACCATGTTCTGTTTTGGTCAGACTTCACCTGGAATACTGGGTCCACTTCTGGGCACCACAGTTCAAGAAGGGCATTGACTTCTTGGTAAAAGGCCTGGAAGCCAAGCCATATGAAGAGTGGCTCAAGGCACTGTTTCTTAAACTATGTTTCTTAACCCAAATGGGATCACCTTAACTCAATGTTGGGGTCACAAAAAATTGACAACAGTAAAGGGTTTCTGAACACCACCCATTTACACAAACATGGAGTGTTTACAGCAACAACATGAACTGTTTACAGCAGACTCTGCAGAAAATCCTTAAGTTGTACTCCACATAAAGATAATCAGTCTGTTTATCAAATGTTGGAAATGCTGATTTATTAGCGGTAAATGTTTTATTTATTTATTTACTTTATTTGTATACCGCTCTTCTCAGCCCTTAGGCGACTCAGAGTGGTTTACAACAATTTAGGTATACACAATACAAAATCATTAAGCATTTAAAAGCAATAGCACCACAAATCATTAAACATCAATATCAATACATCACTACATCAGTATAACAAATCCATCAGGTCTCATCAATGAAATCAGAATCCAAACTCGTTATCCGATATTCCATGTTCCGATAGTCAGTCAATCAATCACATTGCTTAGTCGAATGCCTGTTTTATATACCTACATAGCTGAGGTCATATTAAAATTTCTCAGGTGGAAAGGGCTTGTGAGTGGAAAGAAATAGCCCTGGCCTAGGAAAGCTGAGTCACCTTTTACCTTTAGAGAAAATATTAAGAGGTGACATGATAGCCATGTCAAAATAATTGAAAGAACGTTGTACTGAAGGATCAAGATTGTTTTCTACTGCTCCAAAGAGTAAGACAATGGATCTAAACTCCAGCAAAAGAGGTTCTAGCTAAACATTAGGAAAACCTTCCTGTTGATAAGAGCTGTTCAGCAGTAGAACATGCTGACTCAGAATGTAATGGAGTCTCCTTCTTGGGAGGTTTTTAAAGAGATTTTGGATAACCATTTGCTGAGAGTGCTTTTGGCTGTACATTCCTGGATAGCAGGGGGGTTGAACTGTTCCAACTCTGATTCTAGTGGTCTCATCCAACTCTATGATTCTGACAGCATGAGTGGTTTGGGAATTGAACCAATTGCCTAGAGAGGTAGAAAGGTCTCCTTTTCTGGGTATCTTCAAAAAGAACTTGGACAGATACCTGCTGAGATTGCTGTGCTGACCAGGGGATTGGACTCAATTGCCATGAGGCCCTATCCAACCCTAGAATCCTGTGATTCGATGAATCCAGATGGGTCTTCTGACAACCCAACTAATGGACAACATGAAGCAGCAATGGGCAGCTGAAATCAGTAACGTATCATCCAACAGTGGAAATCTGGACCTTGCACGTATCTCACACACATTCATACTCTCACACAAACGTTTTTATGGGGTGATTGAAGCAAAAGGCAGACAGCATTGTATGCCTTTATGAATATTTCAGTGAGTTCACTGTTAAGATGTTGTGAAGGGATTCTTCCCTGACATTTCACAGGACAAAGTTTGCACAATTCCCAAAGATTCTTCCCATCGGGAGTCAAAACCAAGAGACTTCACCAGAAATCAAAGGCATTTCATTGGCTATTGTGAAGAACTAACATTTAAACTATGTATATTGGTTCTCAAGGGAAATCAACAATTTATGTGTTTCAATTAGCATCATCTGGGCACAGGAAATGAAGGATGTTTTACTGGTTACAATAGACATTGCATTTTTTAAAAAAATATGCTGTAGTGTGGGAAACAGAAAGTGCTGTACGTACACATGCATACATGTGGGCGTGTGAATGAATTCTTCCAGCATTTGTTGGCTGGCTACAGGCCTTGAGGGAAAACATACATAACATATTACATCAGGTAGTGATTACTACCATTGCCATCCGCCTTAAAGATTTCATTAGATTACTATTCCATCATGTAGGACTATACCTTAATTCAGAAATAAAAAGTATCCCATTTCTGTGCATATCATGTGCCTCCCTGCTCTCTGAAGAGATACTGGTCAAGTTTTTCAACAAAAACAACAAAGCAAGAAACTTTTGGTCAGTTTCCAAACTAGAGTATCAGGCTTACTGGGAAAGGATCCCAGTTCTTCTCTTGGCCCAGCCTCAAGTCTGTCTTGACTCTTTGTTCCAGAATTTTTCTCTCATTCTCACTTGGTTGTCTAACATCCTAATTGCCTAGGCAGGGAACCATGAATTGTTTCCCAATATCCTTTGGGCAATGGACAGTTTACAGTACGCTCAGAAGGAGCTCAGACAAACACACTTCGTGGTGTCTGCTGTACCAAACCCACAAAATCAAAATGGTAGTAATTTGTTCATTAGGACATCCAGAAGGCATTAAAGCAGTATAATAATAATAATAATAATAATAATAATAATAATAATAACAACAACAACAATAATAATAACAACAACAACAACAACAACAAAACAACTTTATTTTGTACCCTACCTCCATCTCCCTGAAGTGACTTAGGGCAGCTTACATATGACATCAAGTGCCTAAAAACAACGCATAAAATGAATACACAGTACAATACAAAAAAAGTAAACCATGGTGTTTACACATATGCAAATCCCCAACAAAATTCATCCAGTATCTTTATGTATAAGATGAATGGCAGATGCCATTTTATGAGCACAAATTGCAGCCAATACATCTATATAAAAGAAAGAGAAGCAAATGATAACTATGAAAAGCAGATCAGTGGCTTGGTGTTTATGCTCAGTATGAAACGTGTAATCACTGCAACATTACAATCTAGTTACCATGTATCCAAAATACGCCAAATGAATAAAAATGCAGAACATACTGACCTATTTATTTTTTGAGAGCATTGGGGTTATGTCATTGTCAGCCACCTTCTGATATTTTAGGTTTTTTACTTAGATGTGGTAGTGTTTATTATCCCCATGGCTAATTGGTTAATGGTCCACAGATGATTAGTATACCTTATTTTCCCCATTGTTTTATTCCTATTTATTATGTGATTTTTTAAAATGCTGTGTTCTTGCTCCTGTTCATACCACTCTAGGGAACCATTGCCCCCACTCATTGCTCTGAAATGGATAACTGAGTCACTCCTGGTATTTTCTGAACTGTAGCTTTTATCAGGCCTAAACATCCCAGTCAATGTTAAGGGAATGTTGAAGTTGCCATCCGAAAACATCTGAAGAGTCATAGTAGCCCTCCCCCCCACCCAATAGATTTTTCCCAGAAGTGTGAGAAGAGCAGCATAAGGGGCACAAAATGCCCTCCCTAAATACTCTGTCACCACCAAATGATTTTTTCCCTTCCATCTCCAAATTTGTATCATTGCAGAGTATGAGGCATCAAAAATCATATTGAAGGGAGGGAGGCAAAATTCTTACTGGAGGCAATGCTTTCAGTCCTCCCACTATAGTTATAGCCCTGAAGGACATCAGGGTGAAGATGAAATAAAAAGCAGATTTTAGACTTCTAGAAAGCCATAGGCACAGGTCTACCATTAAATAAATACTGGATAGACTGGAGCACTAGGCCAGCACTAAGAAGAGGAATTTCAACAGGTATAAATCTAGAGTATTGCATTTAGGATGGAAAAAATCAGATTACACTAATATATGATGGGGATTTTATGATCAGATATGCTAATATATGATGGGGGCTTTATGAATTGCCTTTCCATTTTTATATGTCTTGTTCTATCTTTCAGTCTCTCACCAGACCACATGCATGTATACACACAAAACTGCCATATCCCTGGAAATAAAAATATATTCAATTCTGAAGCAAATGGAGATGGAGATTATAACATCATGTATCTGCTGAATTTTATTCTGTATGTTATCTCTTTTCCTTGAACGCTCCATCATTTATTACTTCTCTTTGGCAGTCTTTGTCATTTTGAAATGATTTTCCGTGTACCTGAGGGGCTGCTATTCAACCTTTATTAATGATATACATTGTGCCATAGCACCATTCTAAACAGAAAGATCCGGTGTCCTTTCAAAGGACACATCTTGAAAGACATGACTTCTATTTCCAAATAAACATATAAGTATTTTTCCCATGGCTTCTTTCTATTAATTTGGAGATGCCAAGACTAAACTTTGAATCATCTGCCCAGGAACTGGTACTTTGCCACCATCTATTTTTCTCCAGCCTAATGTGAGGAGTAAATCTTTAATTCAGCAGAGTTTACTTCCAGTTGACATAGAGGGATGAATAAATAAATCACAAAGTATCTTCTCATCTGTGGATAAAATCTTGTGTAGCCTGAGAGTTACATGAAAATATATGCTTTTATACTGATTGGGCAAAAAGATATTCAGTATCTCCTTGATCAACTCTACAAAGGCTATATTTTCATTATCCATGCCCTAAGTCAAAGGAAGGAATCAAGTAGTCCTCCAGATGCTGTTGGAATAGAAATCCAAGTATTGGGAATTTCAGTTCATCACTTCTGAATATGTGGCTAGGACTGCTAGAAATTGCAGTCAAACAATATTTGAAGAGCTGCACAACATCCACCCTTACGTTAAATAGTGAAGACTCTGGGGAAACGAGTGTAGCTTAGTAATGGAGTGTGCATGCTTAGTGGAGTGACCTGACTTAGTATAAGACTTTTAATATTCTTTATTTTCTCCCACAATTTGCCTAAACAAACCAATGGCATTACCTGAGGCACTCTCCATGGGCCCTTCCAGACAAACCAAAATTCTGAGAGGGACCAGGATTTAAAATCCCGATTCCTCCCAGGATTTAGGTGGGCCAAATCCTGGGATTTTGGGGGAGGGGTGCCTAGATGCCCACCTGGGTTGAGCAGAGATTTCCCCCCTCCCTTCTCCAAAGCATCATTGTGACAGGAGCACTGTTGAACAGTCCTGTATCTGTTTTTGCAGGCCTGTCTGATAAGTTTTAAAAAGAAACAGTGAGCTGGGAGGGGAGGGAGGAAGTGCTATCCTGCTTCCTCGGGCTATTATTATTATTATTATTATTATTATTATCCTGCTTTTTCTCTCCACAAAACTCAAAGTGGCCCAAAGAACTGAGATGGCAATGAGGATTGGCAATCCTGAGATTCAGGACCCCACAGGCCCAAAACATTGAAAGCTCAAGATTTTTGCAGGTTTTTTAAAAAAATCTGGAAGAAACCTGGAAATTGGATTTATTCTGAAATTAATCCAGATAATTTGGACATTCCAGGCTAATCCAGAACCATCGCGGTTTTTTGCCCTGTCTGAAAGGGCTCTTAGATGTCCTCACCAAATAGATTTCAAATAGGAATGCCCTCCCTAGCAAGCCTCAAACTTGTCCCTAAATTGTGAGCAAAATACCTGGTTTCGGATATTTTAGAAAAGCATTTTGATGCTTTAGAGTTCCATACTTGACTGGTCTCATCCTTGCTGTAAGTTGGTTTTGTGTGTTGATTTATTGTCATGTTTTATTATCACCTTAAAGTTTATGTTTTTGGATTACTCTGAAGTGCACAGATAACTTTTTTTGCTCGTTGACCTAAATATGTAATAACCACCAAGGAGCTTATGGTGATGAATACCAGACAGGCCCTAATAAGCAAAATGTGGGACATGGAAAACACTGCAAGAACTCATAAACATTGCCAAATACACAGAAAACTATTTGGTTACAGAAATGCCATTGAACTCTGCATTTGTAATAATAACTTGTGGCTAAGGCCAACTTCAAATTATACTTCTGTCATAGAGATTAATCTCTATGTGGAGCAAGCTGCGTATCTGAGTTATAGGGAGAAAAGGTACAAGAAAGGTTGGAAATCTTAAAACAGTCGCCTGACATGAAGAAATATAGCAGGTGAATTTTCTTTGAGGCATGGATGATTGATGAAAAAAGTGTATATGGCTTAATTCCACCTTGGATGAAGTTTTTAAAGAAACAGGAGCAGGACTTGTTTTTGGTTTTGTTTCAAGAACATATCAAGAGAGATGAGAGAGTCACTTCTCACACATTTTGGAATATGAAGATAAGTGAAATTCAAGCACTATGGTATAGATGGTATATATGTGGCGTATATATAGTATATTTGCTATATATTCTTCAAAAAGAATTAATGAAAGGAACACCAGAGGGCACTCTTCTATTTTTGGGTAGTCTACATCCCATCCTATTCTTGTTTAAAGAAACCTTTTTTTTTTTTCAAATCATCACTGAATGGCAATTTTATTTTCTAATTTAAAAAATCACATAGAATTTCTGCAGATCTGGAAACATTAATTTTATTTATTAGGTCTCCCAGAAACCTCCACACTGTCTGGAAGAGCCTGAGAATTGTAGTACAAATATTCATTTTTAGAAGCTGTGGGTAATCCGGGCCAGAACTGTTCAGAGTGGAAGGGAGAGTAAAATAATAATGAGGCCAATTGCATTTAAAACAATCCAATTTTACAAAAGAGTACAAAACCTCATGGAAACTATTTTGTTGTATTTTTATTTGTATAATCCACTGTTAAGAAATTACCGCCTGGAAAATTATTCTGTTCTGACACATAGATCATGAGAGGATATTACTGTCTCACCCTCTGCTAGGGTACATCTATACTGTAGAATTAATGCCGTTTCACACCACTTTAACTAGTGCTGGTGCCTCATTTAATTACAACTCCCACGATTCTATAGCATTCAGCCATGGCACTTAAAGTTGTGTCACATTGCACTAATTCTACAGTGTGGATTTAAACTAAGTTAGGGCACTTCCAGACATTTTTCTCATGCCAGGAAGGTGTGAGGGGGGCTGTACTGGTGGCCAGGTAAGAGTTTTGTTTTGTTTTGTTTTTACTTTTTGGAGCTGAGGGGAGGACTTGGGCACCATCCTGAACCTTTGGGCTCCAGAAGCCCAAAAGATTCAGGATAGCAAAGGGGGACTCACCTCCAGAACTACCTGGAAGTGAGTCCCCACAGGCCCACAGGCCCAATGTCCCATTAGGCCCAGGCCTTTCAGGCCCAGATCCAATGGAGTTTTTAATTAATTCAGAATTATGTTATTCTGAATTAATTCATTTTTACCAGGGGCACTGTTTGGACATCCCTGGCAATAACCAATACAGTCCCACGTACTGGGACTGTCTGGATGGGCCCTGATTTAGTCCCAACTGCAGTAGACCTAATCAATATATTCCTGAATGATAAGTCAACACATAAGTAAATCTCATCAATTTAACTGGCCTCTTCTAGCCAAGACTAACATTAACTAACCACATGATCTAGATCAGTGTTTGATGATTTTTGATAATTGTTATCTAAATTCACAAAGATTTGGCAATTTCAATAGAAATTTGGACTTGAATTGCATGAGGTTGTTTCTGAATTAACTACTCAAAGCCAAAATATTGAATCAGGCTTCAGACTGAATCTTGTGCTCCTGTCACACCCTTCATTGTTCCTCTGTTTACATTAATAATGTACAAATAAAGTAGAAGCCGAATTTCTTATATCTTTGACATTTTGGGTTGTTCTTCAAAAGCAAAAGAATTTTATGTGCCATCATGTCTCAGATTTTGGGCAGCAGAGAAAGTGAATGCTGTGGGAGAGAACATTGTTTTTTAAAGGACAATAGGTAGATTTAAATCTGACAATATTTGGCTTCTAGAAACTTGAATGAGGATCTGTATTACTTCCTACTCTTGTAAAGTATTTCAGAGTGTTTCAATAGCCCCTTTAACCCAGATATATCTATATATCTTTGAATGCCATCTATTTTTCCTATAATCTTCATGCAAGATATTTTTCAGACACTTCAGCCTTTGAACATGTTTTCACTTGTCCAATAAATGGTTTGAGAATTTCTGGTCCACAAATGTGAACTTTGATTCCATATGCAATAGGGGAATGTAATTATGGTTTGCTGTAATGTGAGATCATGTTTTTATGTGTTGTTCTTTTAAGCACCCAAAGAAAGCCTGGGGGATATATGATGGCTGAAACACATTGGGATATTTTACTGTTTCCAGTCTCTTCTTTGAAGACAACCAACAGCTTCTACTAAAATTCAATAGCACCATCTGCTTGTGTTTGTCTATCGGCTACATTGAAATGGGGGAACATCATTTCTGGACCATCATAAAGTATGAGAAAAATACCTTTTGATTAAACTCCAGCCAGCCAAGGACAATGGCATGGTTTATGACGTCTTCATGGGCACAGGACAGGTGCAGTGATTATTAGAAAACTTCTCTAGGGAAGAATGTGTGACTGGTGGCAGCTGCACAGATTGCCATAAACCCTTGAGGGAAAAAGCAGAAATACTGTACTCCAGGGAAGGAATATATGTGTAACCTTGATGAGAGGTTGGGAGTAAAACTTATCTGGTTCAAGCAATTGTTATTAAGTTCTATGCTGGATGACGTCCATGTGTACATTGAACAACTATCTCCTGCACTTATTTTACTCCTTTTAGAAACTGGTGCACCTTTTTAAGACCTGATTTCCTGCTGTAAGACCTATGGTGCATCTACACTGTAGAATTAATGCAGTTTGCCAGCACTTTAATTGCCATGACTTAATGCTACAGGATGTAACCATCAAGCTTTAGCTGTGTAAACCCCCCCACCCCCCAGTCACCATTGACACCTGGGCTTCCATAACAGTTGGAGTAACTAACTTCCTATTAATTGAAGAAGTGCAATTTGGACTATATCCAGTCTAGACTATGTACCAGTGAAAAAGAGAAGGAGGAGGAAGGGGAGGGAATGTTAATGCGAAACTGACATGCTTCAATCCTTGGGATTTTATAGTAAATATTCCAAAGCGACTGGAGTGGATGGGTGGGGGGGGGCGGTCTCCATGTCTTCAAGTTCTTTGCGGTAAACTCTTCCACCACTTTTGACGCTTCCTGTTGAATTTATCATTTATCTTGTCTGAGGTCACTGCAACATCCTTTCTAGGAGCCTGCTCCAGTTGTTCTCAAAGGCAAGGAAATGTAACATGAAGGGAATAATCATCAAATCTTTCAGCTGTAGTCAGATTGAACACATTTATTACCTCCATTGTTGAAGGAATGTCTATATGTGAGAGAGGCACATCTAGGGAGCCCTAAATGATTTGTGGCCTGCAATACCCATCAGCCCCAGCCAGCATAACCAGCAGTGAAGGATGGTGGGAGTTGTAATCCAAAAACTTCTGGAAGAGCAGTGAGACTGGAAATGTATACCTGCCAATATTTGTGCATGTATTAGTAAAAGATTTTTTACCTATTTCTGTATGCTATTTTCACATTTCCCCAGTGAACATATGTCATTGTTTGACATGAGACATGCTGTATCTATATGGGAGAGGAGAAAGGGGGAAATAGCTTGTAACACATGCTAAAACAGCGTGCATTTATTGTGCAAAAATATATAGTCTGTAGAGGTACAAACAAAACCGAGAAGTTATTATACCCTAGGGCAGCATTCTTAAATAAAAAATAGCATACATCAGTCATGCTCAAATTTATACCCAAGATTATGGAGTTAAATAGTCTTCCTGTAAAGTTGACTGTCTATAACCTTGGGTGGAGTGTGGGATAGCAGGTGTTCCTAGCCCTAGCCTTGGAAAGGGCTGACCTTAATATTCATTATTACTCCCACAGTGGAAACAAACATACATGCATGCTCTGTCCAAAGAATCTGCTATTGTTGTTAACTAACCAACAAACTATTTTTGGCCTCTGGGATTTTTTTATGTATAAATTCTTCCTGTGGGGAGGCAGGAGAAATAAATAACACAATTGACATTTTTAACAGTGCTGTTGCAGAAAAGTTCAGTTATTTGAGGAATGAAATTCCTTTTTTTTCCCCTTTCATGTTAAAAGCTAGATCTGGGCATTACAATACATATTTGTTTGTTTCTAAATGCTGAAAGTAATCCAATGTAATAAAAATGGCCAGCACACCTGATAGAAGTACAAGGAGATGCTCTTCAAGTTATTTTAAATGCAAGAAAAATGAATTAGGCAGAAACATTGCAAAGTAATTACTTCCTATTTTTTTTTCTGTACTGTCAAAATTGTTGTATGTCTTCAAGTTGTTTCTGACTTATGGCAATCCTCAGGTGAACCCATCATAATGTTTACCGAGTAAACTATTGCCTTCCTCTGAGGTTGAGAATGTAAAATGTCCAAGGTCATCCAGTAGATTCATGGTGAAGCATGAGCCATAGTATAACAGTCAAACCACTACACTACACTGGCTCTTATATAATTAAAATACATTACTAATATTCTGTTGGCAAAAGGGCTGTCACTAAGGCTGATAGCAGTCAGGTACATGCACAGGTATAAGGTAAGTCATTCAGTCCTCACATTAATGGTTGAATCTGATTCTTCCACTCTGCTAATGGAAATTCTGTCATCAGAAGAACCAGGAGTGGTATGATTTCTTTTTCTGGAGTACTTTTGGAGTGGAGAAGGGGGCACATGGGCATCAAGTATTATTTATTTATTTGTTTGTTTGTTTGTTTGTTTAGAGTATTTGTATCCCGTCCTTCTCAACCCCTGAAGGGGGACTCAGGACAGCTTACAATTGGCAACCATTAGATGCCGACAAAGAAACAGAGCACAACAATTAACCTGAACAGGTCAACAGCAATAAAAATACATTTAAAAAGCGATTAAAATACATTAAAAATATCGGCCCTTAAATATTAACAGTAGGGAGGAGAAAGGAAATGTAATTCTCCCAGCACAATTAATTTACCTAATGTGTCTAACCAAGAAATACCATCTTGCTGTCGTAACGACAATCAGTTAATTGTCCTATAAAAGTCAAAACAGTTTAATTTGATTAGGGAATAAGCACTCATGGTTCCTCTTATCAAAACTTGACCAAACTTTTACTCTCCCTAAAAACAAAAGAATAGCCCTCAAAAAGAGAGGACAAAATTCTCCAAACATGGTGACATGCCAACACTAATCTCCCAATTGACAATTTGAGACATTTTTTTTATTTTCACCTATCAAAGGTTTGAATTGTAAGGAGACCTCAGGATATGTCAAGGGATATGTGACTCTCCAGGAGCCAATGGGGAAACAATATGGCACCCCTCAACCCAAGACAGCTACCTGCTCCCAACATGAAATATTATAATCATTTCCCCTAAATGTAGTGAGCATTGATGGTCATCTTCATAGAGTGGTCCACATTCAATAATGTCTCTCTAAACATCCAAGTACTAAACAAAGGGAATACTATATACTGTTTTCAAACATTAACAGCTGCTATCCAACATTTATGTGAGAATATCAATTCACTGTAATTGGACAGATAAAAATTTCTGCACCTTCTTTCATCAGCCCATGTCAGTCCAAAAAAAATTATCATCTTCCTTGTCTCCTATATCCTAGATATTTTTCAGCTATGAACACAGATGACTGGTAAAGACAGCCTTATTTCCTGACAGTACAAAGGCAATTAAACAAGCGATTCCTATTCAGAGATTTCACTAGCAGACAAGCAGCCAACAGTCATTTAATCACTTCACCGTTACACAGTTAGGGGTGGGAGAAAGGCAAGTCTCCCAGATGAATAACTGAGTGGCAATCAGCCAACTAAGAAATTCTTATGGTCTTATGTTTTGGAAAAAAATCCAGTCCACAGGTGGTTTGGATGTCTGCAATTGTCATCAGCTTCTGCTGCCTCTCCATCTCACACTGGAAATGCAAAATTAAGAAAGAATATAAAAGCCATCCCGCAGGAGTTTTCAGCGAACAAGTTCTTCCCATTGATAGGATTTGGGGTTTTTTTGTTTCCATTGTAAGCAGACCACACTAATTCTAATATGCTAGCACTTTCCTTTAAATATTTTTATACTAACACTACTTAATAAGATGGCCCTTTTACCTTTTTAGCAGATAGTGAACCTTTAGGTCTTTTTCTAAAAGATATATTACAATTTTATTTATTGTATGACTTTAGGTCCATTTTTTCTAAAATTGCTGTTACTAGCAAGAATATTATTTAGGATGTTGCACAAGGGGCTATTCAATACCTCCTTACACAACAACCAAAATCTCCCTTCCCTAGGACAACTTTAAAGCCCCTGACTAGGGAGAGGAAGAGAAGGGAGGAAAGAGAAATCTCCAGGTCAGCAATCTCATTTTTCTTTTGTTGGCTATTGCTGCATTTGCTGGTCAACTTCCCAGTTATAGTAAAAGCCAGTTTAAAAAAATCCCCCCTTAACAAAAATGTTGGTAAAAGAGGCAGAAATAACATGGCAAGAAAGGGGATACATTCCTACACCTCTAAAAAAAGTTCAACATGTTTCAACAAATGCTTCATTTCAAAATGAATATTAGGACACATGTGAAATGAAACAACCAGTACAGGGAAGCTTTGCATAAGTAAACGAAAAATATTGAATCCCCCCGAAACATGTTTCCAAAATATATCCCAGAATGTTTTCCTTTCAGCAGCCTACACTTTTATCATTTTGATTGTAAAATTTGCAGATCTATGCTTTTTCAACATGCCAGTGTTGACCCACCAGCTGGTGTGTGTGTCAGGAGCACTTGAGAAACTTCAAGTCGCTTATGGTGTGAGAGAATTGACCGTCTGCAAAGCTGTTGTCCAGGGGACACCCAGATGTTTGATGTTTTACCATCCTTGTGGGAGGCTCCTATCATGTCCCCGCATGCAGAGTTGGAACTGACAGAGGGAGCTCAACCCGCTCTCCCCTGATTCAAACCACGGACCTGTCGGTCATCAGTCCTGACGGCTAATGACCAACAGTGGCTCTAGGGTAGCTGGTGAGTCAGGCTCATCTGCTCTCTGTCTCCTTTCAACATTGCTCTTCACACATGTTCAAGAGGTGATTCTGGAGGCAACTTTGTCTATTTTACATAAGAACATGCAGGTAAAGGTTTACCTAGAGAAGAATCCCTTTATTTTCCAAGTCAAGCTTTGTTACATTGTTTACTACAGAAAAATGCTGCGACCTAACACTGAAAGGCTCATTCTTTTGTCCTTTTTCATCTTCCTCCCAGTGCCAATGCTGGTGGAGGCAGAAAAAGCAGGACTGGGCGCTCATAAAAACACTTTATATTAAGGACTCCCTCTTTATTTAACTGATATATTTTAGTATGTCCACTCAGAAGTGCACAAGATACAAATGCCTCTTTTTAGGAACATTTTCACTTTCTTCCAGTGCTTATCACAACAAATAGACCTGCAATATATATTGCACTAGTTTTCCAAATGAACGCACTCCAGAAACTTTGGTTAAACATCAATTATGCACATTTTGCCAGATGCAAACCAGTTATTTAGAAGCTCCACTAATTTGTCAAGGAACAGTATACTATACATGCTGTTAACTGACTGCCCTAGTTACAGTCCTTCTACATCATGAGATTGTACTATAGTTCCTCTACATTCCCAGGTAGTATTCTTACTATCATACTCAAGCTAGAATTCCGTTAAGGATATCCGCACACTTAAGCAGTGTACCACTTATAAATAAGTATTCCCTTTTATGGACACAGTGGGAGCGGGCATTTTCTTCCTCCCTGCTCAGAGCCCAAAGTCTACGACTCATTGTAAAGCACTGAAAACAATCAGCTATTCCACACTTCATGGAGAGCAGGCAGGATCAGAAAAGTGGTTGCTTTCCTATAGCCAGATGCACAACAATGTCATCTGTGGGGTCTTACAAAGTCTCAGCACTTCTGAAATCATTGTTTGACTGTTTATGATGCAGTGGGTCAGACATTTTTTCTATTCCCGCCTGCTTGCTACAAAGTATGGGACAATTTAACAGTAAACAGATGGCAGGGGTAGTACATGGCTCAGCACAGCCCAGGTCTGCACACAAATATTGAGGCCAATGGTTCTCAACCTGTGACTCCCCAGGTGTTTTGGCCTACAACTCCCAGAAATCCCAGCCAGTTTACCAGGTATTAGGATTTCTGGGAGTTGAAGGCCAAAACATCTGGGGACCCACAGGTTGAAAAACACTGATTTAGGCTATGCTGAGGAGACACTGGACTGAGGCCTCACCTCACTATTCCATTTAATTCTTTTGTTGAATCCTGAATCAAGCCAATGAGGTGCACTATCCCTGCTAATTTAAAAAAATCATCCATGAAGTCTCTAGAAGTCGACAGGTGATGTGAAGGCATATACATACATCTATTGCATTGGAGAAGGGGGGGGAAGAGATTTGGGTTAAATGTTTCTTCAGCCATGGGCATGTTCTTAGGTTTTTCACAGATTTCCAAGCACAATCTACTTCACCAGGATATTTTGGTAATAAAATAAGGTTGAAGGCCTGAATTTCTTGAAGAAATGTAACCATGAAAATATTGTGAATATATAATACAGGTTTCCAAAATTTGATTTCTGACAACATTTTTGCTTTTCTGAATTGTGAGCCTCCAAACACCACTATGTTAGTAATAATGAAGAGGTTGTGCTATTGAGCAATTCCTTGAAGCAAAATATACTGACAAAGTGAGCTCTTTTAGTTATAACCTTGCAGCAACTGTCAAACCCTATAGAGAAGTCTTATTTCCATGGAGCCCCAGAAACCATGGAAGTATTACTTTTCTTGAACAATCTGAGAAAAAGTCTAATGGATCTTGGAGCTTGTGTGTTCAGAAACTAGCAAATTACTTCTTCTGTTATGCCTCGCTTCCTCTATTATCAGTAAACATTATGGTCAAGTGCCCATCTGCTGATCCTTTGGAGTCTCTCTCTCCCTCTTCCATTTTATCTGTGCTATACTAAAAGCAACAATAATATTGTAAGCAATCCACTATACACACAGAAGGGGCAAACCAGCTGATAAAAAAGCATGACTGACCCCACAGAATATATTTGGGCTTGGATGCAAGAGAACTGCAATTGCTAACCCTTTTCTAATTTATTTTTAGTATGTTGTTGTTCATTCGTTCAGTCGTCTCCGACTCTTCATGACCTCATGGACCAGTCCACGCCAGAGCTCCCTGTCGGCCGTTACCACCCCCAGCTCCCTCAAGGTCAGTCCAGTCACTTCAAGGATGCCATCCATCCATCTTGCCCTTGGTCGGCCCCTCTTCCTTTTGCCTTCCACTTTCCCCAGCATAATTGTCTTCTCTAGGCTTTCCTGTCTCCTCATGATGTGGCCAAAGTACTTCAACTTTGTCTCTAGTATCTTTCCTTCCAGTGAGCAGTCGGGCTTTATTTCCTGGAGGATGGACTGGTTGGATCTTCTCGCAGTCCAAGGCACTCTCAGCACTTTCCTCCAACACCACAGCTCAAAAGCATCGATCTTCCTTCGCTCAGCCTTCCCTAAGGTCCAGCTCTCACATCCGTAGGTTACTACAGGGAATACCATGGCTTTGACTAGGCGGATCTTTGTTGCCAGTCTGATGTCTCTACTCTTCACTATTTTATCGAGACTGGACATTGCTCTCCTCCCAAGAAGTAAGCGTCTTCTGATTTCCCGGCCACAGTCTGCATCTGCAGTAATCTTTGCCCCTAGAAATACAAAGTCTGTCACAGCCTCCACGGTTTCTCCCTCTATTTTCCAGTTGTCAATCATTCTTGTTGCCATAATCTTGGTTTTTTTGACATTTAGCTGCAACCCGGCTTTTGCGCTTTCTTCTTTCACCTTGATTAGAAGGCTCCTCAGATCCTCCTCGCTTTCGGCCATCAGGGTGGTGTCATCTGCATATCTGAGGTTGTTAATGTTTCTTCCAGCAATTTTCACCCCAGCCTTGCATTCATCCAGCCCCGCACATCGCATGATGTGTTCTGCATACAAGTTAAAAAGGTTGGGTGAGAGGATGCAGCCTTGCCGTACGCCTTTCCCAATCTTGAACCAGTCTGTTGTTCCGTGGTCAGTTCTGACTGTTGCTACTTGGTCCTTGTACAGATTCCTCAGGAGAGAGACAAGGTGGCTTGGGATGCCCATCCCACCCAGAACTTGCCACAATTTATTATGATCCACACAGTCAAAGGCTTTAGAATAGTCAATGAAGCAGAAGTAGATGTTTTTCTGAAACTCCCTGCCTTTCTCCATTATCCAGCGGATATTGGCAATCTGGTCTCTCGTTCCTCTGCCTTTTCTAAACCCAGCTTGGACATCTGGCAACTCTCGCTCCATGTATTGCTGGAGTCTTCCTTGCAGGATCTTGAGCATTACCTTACTGGCATGAGAAATAAGGGCCACTGTACGGAAGTTGGAGCAGTCTTTCGCATTTCCCTTTTTTGGTATGGGGATATAAGTTGATTTTTTCCAGTCTGATGGCCATTCTTGTGTTTTCCATATTTGCTGGCAAATGGCATGCATCACCTTGACAGCATCATCTTTTAAGATTTTTAGTATAGACAAGCCAAAATACACACAGCAGCAGAGAGAATAGCAGCATTGCTCTTTCCTTTGTAATGAATTCTTGCTTGCAGCATTGTTATCTCTCTCCTGGAATCTCTTATCTTATTTTTTTAGATGGAAAAAGGCCTCATTCTAGACCCCCGGTTGTCAAAGACTAAGAACAAACAACAAGAGGAGGCCATTCACTTCAGGCTCTGTTTTGTGACCTTAGAAAAAGCACCAGTCTGACTGTTTTTCAAAACAGAAAAGTGAATTGGACGGCCTTTGCCTGATTTAACAAGACAGTTTGCATATTATTGTGCTTATTACCATATTTGCAGAGAAGTGGTAAAGAATGTGGTGCCAATTCATTTTTTCCTATCCTTTCTTCACTCTGGGAACACTCTGGCCGCACAAAAGTCTTAAGATCTGTGTAAGATTATCAAGATAAACTACAGCTGCTTTAGGGTGAACACACTAGAACAGGGAAAGGTTACCTTTTAGATAACTTGGCAGGGAGTCTCAAAGCCTGAAAGCAGCTTCCAAGGATGTCTATTCATATGGGGAAGGAAGAAAAAGCCCGTTTCCCAAAGATCTTAAAACTCAGCAGGCTCAGATGGTAGGATTCAGCTCTTGTATCTGGATCAAAACCAACACTTCTCTCAAAACCATGCAATTCTCTTTCAAAACATTTGATAAAGAGAAGCTGTTGTATTCTGGCTTCAGTATTCTGGCTTCAGCATCTGAAAAGTGTTACTTAAAACTTTTCAAAATAATTGGAACGAATTGCAATAATCAGGATAATATGTCCCAAAGGCATATGTCACAACACACAAATCTGACAACTTCAGAAATGGGTCACCTGATATACTATGATTAGATGTGCTAACATGCTCTGAAGTCTGAGCATTCTGACTTGGAGCTGAAACCAACCTTCCAACCCAAGTATTCATAAGGAACATGACTTATTCTGGCACTGACTGATCTGCTTGATTAACCATCTCTATCTTGTCCCAATCTATAAAAGCCAATCTCATCCAATCACCAAGTGATATAATCAAACAACTTCCTTGAATTTAGATGGAAATGGATGGTGTAAGTGTGTCATCAGCATATTAGTGGGACCAAGCCTACAGAATCAAGACAACTTCATCCAGCAGTTCCATGTATATCAGACCAGAGTGTTGAACAGGAAACTCTTTAGTGAACCCTCTCCTTTCATTTTCCCATCTGTGTTATATGGAATGCTAATGGCACCCCATCCATTTCTAGCAAAGGGGGAAAATTTCACTGCTTCACTGTTTTGAAATTTATTTGTCAGCACCTTTGCTGTTTCTGACTTCTTGGAGATAAGATATTACCCAAGCTAAAAAAGGAAGATATGTATATATTTGTGTTTCCTTGTTATTTCAAGCTCTGATGCCATGTGATTTGGTGGAAGCCTGATATGTTTGTAACTCAATAAAGTTTCAATGTGGTAAGAAACCTTTTGACAGTTTTTGACAAGTTAAAGAGAAATTACATGAATGAAGAACATATAGTATAACCATCTCTTTGAGTGTCAGTCTAATATGAACATTATATTTATGTGTTTACATTCCATTTGAATTAATAATCCCTTAGTTTAACCTGAGGGAAGGGAGGGAATGAAAAGGTCGTTGTATCTGTGGTCTCTGTACTGTACTACAGAAAGCTCATAATTTCTAGCTAACTGTCATAGAAGGTAAACAATTACCCAAGTCATGCAACATTATCATGCATCGTTAAACCAAATACCAGGTCATGATCAAGACTGAATATATAAAGATCTGCAATGCAGAATGAATCTATAAAAGCTAATTGTAGAGATGTGTTTATTATAAATTGTTATTTATAATGTGTTTAAACTGTATTTATAATGTTTATTATAAAGTGTTATCTATAATGTGTTTGAATCTGTATTTATGTATTACATTAGTTGCTATGGCCTAACTGTAAGAGATAGGTTGCCATGGTAACAAGGCCTCAGAGGAGGTGGGCGGAGTTTAAGGAATAAAAGGTTTGAAAGCGACAGTTAATATTCAGTCCGGTGGATGAGACCCGGAGAAGAGGAGCAGAGCCAGTTAAGGGCTCTGGGAGATGTAGCAGAGTCGGGAAAGGACTCTGGGAAAAGTAGTTTAGTCAGGAGGATGAGACCCTGAGAGGAAGAGCAGAGTCAAGAAAGGACTCTGGGAAAGTAGCAGAGTCAAATAGGACTCTGGAATAATAGTTTAGTCCGGTGGATGAGACCCGGGGAAGAGGTTCAGAGTCAGTTAAGGCTCTGGGTTGTGAAGCTGTGAGAATTCAGTTAGTTCCTAGGACTTGTGAATATTTCTTCAGCAAGAGAGCTGAAGGTGTTACCTTGTTAGATTGCTTAGGTTAAAAGAATCTAACAGAAGGGGTTTTAAGGATCGCCAGTAAGGAAAGACTGGTGATCAGTGGTTTGATCCGAGTATAGGACAAACAGTGTGGGATATTCACAATAGGGAACTCTGAAGTAATAAAAGCACTTCACTAAAGAAGGAGTTTATAGAATTGTAACATCAGAAGCTTGAATGTATCTCAAACTAGCCATTTTGTAACATCAAGCCTTGTGCCAAGTTCAAATTCTCAAAACTGCAACAATTACGTTCTGTTAACAATAAAACTTGTTCTCTTTGTATTTCAAACCTGTCTCCTCTATTGCTTTAATGCTTGGTGCGTTCCACACTACCAGCGTCACCTCACAACACAACTAAGGATAAACAGAGACACAAACCAGCGTCTCTAAACATATTGGTGGCAGCTTATTTGATATCTAAAGGAAGTTCCTTACAAATATTATGGGCATCAAGGAAAATTAGTACTTCCTCACATTCAGTGGAAATAGTATTTCTTTACATAATTTGGTGCTAGCAGTTGGGAGGCTTCGTTACATTTTTGGTGGCATCTAGTGGGATTAGCGTTTCAGAGATTTAAACGCGTCTTTACACTAATAAAGTGGAATAGACACTTCTTCCATTATATTTCCTGCAATTATTTATAGATATCATCCTTATTCCAAGACAGCCATCCCTTAGTAGCTGTCATCTTGGAAGGCAGGCAGAGACAGGAGGAGGAGTCAAGCCGACTCCTGATTGGGTATAGCAATTGGGGGAGGAGTCGGTTGAGAGAGGGAAATAAGCTGTCAGCTTTTGACAGAGAGGGAGAAGTGTCTTGACCTGAGACGCAGAAAGTTGTGATTTTAAGAGAGGAAGCTACAGTAGGAATCTGACAGGGAAAGATTCCTGCCAGTCGGGCCACCAGGATTGCCCCAGTCCCACCTTGACTCACCATGGAAGCTGGTGAATCACAACTCTGTACTTTATCCATGAGATGAGGTCTATACGCCTTACTTCCTTGACATAATGTTCCATTGTTCTTCTTGGCTGTGAAACAGAGAAAACATGCTGTCCCTTCATATAGACCACCTGTTGTGTCAGAAGATGCACTTTACACACAGTTTCAGACTGGCTTGCATCACTCCCCCATGGTCAAGTAGGGTGTAATGGAGTGCAGGCCAAAGGGATCTCATCCAAGCCATTGTTTTTGTGATCAAATAAGTTCTCAGAGAGATAAAGCATCCTGCCACAGAGCCTTTGGATCATCCTCTCATTTTACTTTTAAGGCTGCCAGGTATAAGGCAGGTGAGCTTGTACAATATGGAAATCCCCCCCTTATAAAAAGTACCTCCCTCTTCTAGGGATAATTCTTTACTTGTGTTTCTACAAATCACATTCAACCAAGACAACAAGTCTTGCTTCAGGCATTGAAAATGATTTGCTCTTAATTACAGTTCCGAACATCACAGTTTATTTCAGGCTTATTCCTGTATGTCATATACCCTGGGTTATTTCTTTTTCTTAATTCTGTGTGTCTAGTTGTATAAATCAAATCAAATATCTCTTCATACAGTGAATCCTTTTGACAAAGCCATCTTTAATAGAAGTTTGAAAAGCACACTACTACAACAATGATGAACATCAAAATTAGTAGATTAGTGGGTTGCTTTGGGTGTGCATACTGTTTTACCTACTTCTAGTTTAAACCATCACCAGTTTCTTTGGATGTTTCATAAAATAATCCAATTCATGTTTAATCAAAAACAAGTAACTTCCAGTTTTCCCAAAAACACTTGTACATGTTATCAGCTGGGGAAGCTGTAAGTATACACACATCCTCTGTGCATATTTCCTGTGGCACATGTGAATAGAAGTCATGAAATTCTCTCCCCTTCCGCCTTCCCTCTACATGCTTGAGTTGCACCTCACATATTGCGCCATAGTGGAAAATGACACATTTCAATTTGCAACTTCTGCAGGAAGTGCCCCTCCAAACAAAGAAGTGTGGTCATGTTTATTTCATTCAAAGGCATCATTCTCAATAGTGGGAGTGATTAAAGCTGTGCTATAATTGACTAAAACTGTAGTAGCCTAGCATCTCTTAACATCTTTGAACTCCCTTCTGCTTAATGAAGCATGGTATTGTTGAAACACTGTCTGTTGTTTGCATTTCAGGCTAATTTTATTTCTGGAGAGCGTGTGCTTTGATCAAGTGTAAAACTCATGTGTAATTAATCACTGTCACCAAATAAAATGTACCAATTTATTTAAAGGTTTCCTTCTCTCCAAACCAGAGTAAAAAGAGTGTGTAATTCAGGATACTGAAATGTGTATTTGTTTTATTCCTAGATAAGACTATTTTGACTCGGACTTCAACTGAGAACAGATATTTTATTGATGATTTATGCCCTTTTCAATTGTTTTATACCATTAAGGACTTATCCAGACTGACTGAAAAATCCCACACTTTGCTCCTGTTCTGTTCTTTCTGATTTTATACCGACTTAAAATAAACTGACCTGGGGAATTGGTATAACAAGTCACTGATGTTACAGAGCTGACAAAAATATTATGGGAGACTTAAACATGCATAAGCTCATTCATGCTGATGGGAAAATCCCCAAAGCCTCTGATTTTGTTCTTGTTTATTCCATTTTATTTTTCAGATCCACACTAAGTCCAGAATATTTTCTATCAGTCCAAGAGGAAAGAAGAGCGGAACAGTGGTCATTATGGTTCATCAATATCTGAAAAGCCAAAGGTATCGTACCTCTCTTCTACAATTTTTAGATTGTGAGCAAAGCAACCAAATTCAGATTGCATCAGATTTCCATATATGGGCCAGGACTGGCCAGTAAGTTTTCTGAACTGCTTCATAAAAGGGAGGGGGGGAAACCACTTCAGTTTTCAAGCTGTGCAAAGAGCTGATACTCTCAAATATATACAATTATCCATAAAATGTATGTTTGATAAGTTGACTGTGTTTTCCCACTTCCTTCCATTTCAAGAGAATAAGGTTAAATATTTAAGAAGGGAAATGAGCTCATCTGGGTGGAGAGGGAAAGACACACTTTTACTGTACATTTAATATATTGTATGTGAAAAACAGCTGCACTAAACATTTGGAAAGCCTCATAAAATGCCAATGTCTTGTTTTGGAATGAATTTATTATAAGGGGGTTCAGGGATCTGGGTAAAGCCAACAGTAATTCTAACTTTTTCCTGCTAATGTTGAACTTTTTTTTCTTATGCTGAAACTCATTTAACCCTGAAAAGGAGTGGGGTTTTTTTCCAAAGGAGTGGTTTTCCTTGAGCTTGCATTACAAATCACTTGGAACCCCCTTTGCAAAATTCACAGAAGAAACTAATAATAAATTTCCCTCCGACTTAATGGAAAAAAGAAGGTAGAACCAGTGTAGATTGCTTCTTAAATACCATTACAGAACTGTAAAAGCAAAAGTCAGGCCAAAAACAAAACCCTCTCAGAAGAAGAAATATTCCATCATGACCCAAAGCAGACAGTTTTTCTGTAAATGTTATACAACAGCCAAGTTTAATGTTAATAGTACAAGAGATTTCTTGATTTCTCCCTCGCACATACACATGCACACAGAGGAATAAGTTTGAACATTAGCTGCTATGGTTACCAGAAAAATAAAGCCACTGCAGCTGCTATAACTGCTTGGGTGAATTGTTCTGTGCTTCTAAGGGAAAAAATGTAATGTCCCCTGTGCCATCCAATCTGAGCATTTCATTTACCCTAACAAGCTCTGGAGCTGTGTGGACTGCAGAGCAAGAGATTATCACAGCAAGACAGGATATAACTCCACCACCACCCCACCCCAGCTAATTTTGTGCTTCTCGACTGGTTAAAAAGGAATGCAGAAAATAAAAAACATGAGGAAAGCATTTGGAAGCTCTTGGTAAGACTGAACTTTAATGATGAGGTGTGAAGACCTTTCTGGCAGAAGGCAATAATTTACCAAGATAAGCTAACAGTGGTTACTAAGAAAATAAGCTTTTACATTTCTCCTTTCTTCAGTTTTATTTTATTTTTAATTTATTTATGATTGGGTTATTGTAGGTTTTTCGGGTTGTACGGTCATGTTCTAGAAGCATTCTCTCCTGACGTTTCACCTCAGGAGGATGCTTGCCACAGATGCAAGTGAAACATCAGGAGAGAATGCTTCTAGAACATGGCCATACAACCTGAAAAACCTACAACAACCCAGTGATTCCAGCAATGAAAGCCTTCAACAATATATTTATGATTGCGGGTTTTTTTAACAGGAGAAATCTAATTCACAAATAAATATACATACAGAAAGGAAAAGACAGAAGGAAGGGAAGAGAAGAAAAAGAAAAAAACACATACAACTAAAACACCCTACCCCTCATCCTAGAAAAACAAAAAAGAATATAAATATATTATTACAGGTCCATCTAAATTAATTACTAATAATCATAACCACAAAATATTGATGTTTCTCCTGCAGCTGTGGCAGGCATACTCAGAAGTTGTGACCTCACAACGTCTGAGGATGCCTGCCACAGATGCAGGCGAAACATCAGGAAAGAATGCTTCTAGAACATGGCCAGAGCCCGAAAAACCTACAACAACCCAGTGATTCTGGCCATAAAAGCCTTCAACAATACAATATTCTTTGTGCTGCTGTCATATATCAAAAATGTAGCCCATATTTACTATCCAGTTGTTCATCCATAATGCCAAACAGGAACATTTCTGCCTTTAAAAATATAACATAAATTTTAGACCAGTAACAAATCTGCTACTTGTGAGAAAAGGAGTCCTCCTTATCTTTGTGTGTGTGTGTTTAGTTTTTTTTATTTTCAAAATTATACAAACATTCAAAACATGTTCTATTGGTAACACATGTTTACAACATTTCCCCTTTCTCCCTCCCTCCCCTCCTGGGAACAGTTTAAAAATTTTGCTGTACTTATTAAGGATGTCCTTATCTTGGCACCCCCAACATATGGTAAACATTCTGGGATATTTTCCCCCCCAAAAAATGGAGTTATCTATAAATTAGCTAATGCAGGTTTTCTTTCAAATTACTGCATAAAGTAAATTTTATATCTATGAGCCAAATTTTCTCTATATAGCCATATGAACATCATGCCCATAATTTGGACTCACTTTATAATAGATTCTTTTACAGGTTATTCTTACTTAGGCGCTTAGACTATCCATTTCTCAGCTTTCGTGCGGATGTTCCAAACATTTTTTTTTTCCTGAAAGAGACTTCATTGATTCCAATGGATTTTGCGTCATTACAAGATCATCCACATAAGATCTCAATGTTCTTTTTTTAACCAGGTCCAAAATATTCTGTTACCTTGTCTGATTTTTTCTCAGCAGGATCTCCAGTGCCAAAATAAAAAGTATATGTGAATAGTGACAACCTTGTCTAGTCTGAAATGGATAGAATGGGAACTCCTAGAGGACTGTTTGTCACCTTGAACTATCACCGTTCTGCAATATTGGTTAAGAACATGAATACAGAAGCATAGCTGCTGGTTCAAAAAAAATTCAAAGATAAAATAGGTGTTAATCCAGAGATTCTCAACCAGTTTTCCTGAAACCTGAGCGTTCCACATGATATTACAATGGATTTCAGGAGAGATCAAGACTGAAACACTGATATGCAAAGTTTATATAAGACCTGAAAACTATTTCAATTATTCTGACAGGTTAAAAAGATTGAGAAGAGTTGTGTTAGGTAGGTAAAGATTCTCCCTTGACATTAAGTCCAGTCGTGTTCGACTCTGGGGATTGGTGCTCATCTCATTTCTAAGCCGAAGAGCCATCATTGTCCGTAGACTCCTACAAGGTCATGTGGCCAGCATGACTGCATGGATCGCCGTTACCTTCCCGTCGAAGCAGTACCTATTGATCTACTCACATTGGCATGTTTTTGAACTGCTAATTTGGCAGAAGCTGGAGCTAACAGCGGGAGCTCATGCCGCTCCCCGGATTTGAACCACTGACCTTTTTGTTAGCAAGTTCATCAGCTCAGCGGTTTAACCCACTGCACCACTGGGGCCAGTTGTATTAATCAGTAGCATTTATAAGCTACAGTCATTGTGCTGTGAGAGGACTTCCACTTGTACAGCAGGATGGGCCTTTATTTCCTCACTGCTGTTCCTCAGTGTATGCCAATCTTCAAATCTGTCCTAATAGATCCCCTGTTCATCTGAGCAGATTGCAGGGAGTCTTGCACATAAGGCTTAAAGATAAAGAACAAAATAATTCCACCACTTGTATCCATTTTGCAATCACATTGATGCATTTGGATACAGCCTTCACTATAGCCCAAGTGGAAGGAATAATTTACTGGTGTGGTGAGTGATTGGAAAGAATGTCTTTTAACTGGAAACCCTGTCCAACACTTGCATCCATAATCCAGCTGCTACTTCCACATCAGGTGCCAAACCGTTAATGATCCAAGTCACTGTGAATGTAAAACCACAAATTCAATTTATAAACATGTCTTCATGAGATGGTTAATATACACAGACCAGCCTTTGCTTCCTTCTCAAATGTTGTTGATTTGAATCTCTTCAAGTCAACAAGTTATTTATGTTCTTCCTTGAGATTCCAGCTCCAGATGCTATCTGTCACAGAATGAAAAACACTGGGATTTATCTATAGAGAGTAGTCTGAAAACTAGTTAGTAGTGCTCAATTTTTTTAAAAAATCCAGAGGTGAGAGGAGAAAAATCCCTCGTCCACAAAAGCAAAAAACCATTTTTATAAAAATATTATTATTATTATCATTCTTTACCCAACTTTCACATCTGTCATGAAAAGCTCAAGAAGGAGAGGGTAGAAACAATCAAGGTTCAGCAGACACAAAAAAAAATGAAAACATTTGAGAAAAGCCACTGAGATGACTCCATAAGGGAGGAACCTCCCCCGTTTTACAGGGCAAGGCAAAAACAAATCCCAGGTTCACTGATCAGGTAGGGGAAATTTTTACTCCAGCCCTGCAAAGGCAATCAAATGAGCCATTTCCACAGTGCAAATGTCGACATTCCTAGCTGCAGTCCCCAATGTATTATTCGTCTCTTCCAATTTCAAGCAGAGCTGGGTAGCATTTATGCACTTCATTAGGCAGCAAGATGTACTGCAGAGCAGGTTAACAGATGAGCGGTGTGGCTGTTGTTGTCAGCGCTTCCCACCAATGGAATTGGAGCCAGCTGCCCAGCCAGCCTTGCTGCTAACAGACAAGCAAAATGAGCCTTAACCTTCTGTCACATTCTGTTGCTCAGCTCTCTGTTGGTATTTAAGGATTTGGAGCATAATGTTCGAGAAATTGAGTAAAATATGAATGCCTCCACCACCTGCAAAACTGCTCTTGCTGTTGCTCAGTACATTTGTATTGGAACCGTGACTCTTGCTGTTCATTCAATACATCTGTCTGTTGCTTTTATCCCCACATTTCCACCAAGATGCTTGAGATCCAGTTTTATCCTCATATTAACCCTGTGAGGTAAAGAAGGCTGTGGAAGGCTCATCACTAAATAAAGACTAGAAGCATTTTCCCTAATTTTAAAAATGCAAATGTTACTTTCTGTAGATGGGTTCCTTGAAGTTGCAAGGTGTCATAGTTTTATGCGTATGTTAGAATTTGGCATATGTTTGATATATCCCCACCTCCACACACAGCAGTGCCCCAGCCCAGGTTTAGTTAATTTGATTTCCCTCTGCAGTTTTCTTCTGCTGATTGACAGGGAACAGGATGTCCATCTTGTGAAACTTCTCTAATCAGCTATATGCCTGATATTGGCAAATCAAGATCTGGTTTTTGCTTTTATGTAAATGACTCAAAATCACCATTGCCTATCAACCCATGTCTTTCAAATGAATATTTGAAGCAACAACAAAGGCCTTTAAGGCCAAATTAACACTAACATGCATTCCCTCCTATAATCCTGAGGGTGGGGGATGCAGCAGATACGAATATTTCTTTAAAAGCACACAGTATATTTGGCTACATACTCTGACTTCGGTAGTTAAGATCTGCCATGTTCTGGAGAGGGCTTTCAGCCTATCCTACCAACCACTCAAGATCATTTACAACCTCATCACAAAGGCCTGTAGATTAGCAATGCATTGTGGTGAATCTATGGGCTCCTGGCAGGGGCTGTGGAGAACCCGTTGCTCCATGCCCCACATTGCCCGCCTTACCATTACTCCCATCCCATGGGAGGAAGTGTTGCCACACAGCTTCCTCACATTGCTGGCAAGGCAACATGGAAAGGTTCCTGTGTTGCCATGGTGGAAATATGTACTACTTCCTTTTCTCCTTTGGCATGGAGTCCATCTGGAAGTCCCTGTGCATCATCTAATGGGCTCCATGCTGAAAGTAGAGAGAAAGCAGTGTATGACAAACAAATCAGCCCATCTGCTGAGTTAGTTAATGGAAACAAGGGAGAGGGCATTTTCAGTGGCTGCTCCCAGACTCTGGAAATCTCTACTTAAGAGAGCCAAGATCTCTGCTTGCTTTTCACAGGCAGGTGAAAATGTGCCCCTGCCATCAAACATTTAGAGAATGATGAGAAGCAGACTGCTGGGGATGGTGTGATTTGGATTTTGGAGACTATTTTGGACAACCAATAGAAGTTTTAAATGTATTTAATAGCATTTTAATTGCATTTTATTGTTTTTATGCTTTGTGACATGGAAGATTTAATTGCTTTAAATTTTTGTTTTTGATGCATTGCCCTGTTTTTAGGGAAAGGATAGGGGCTTAATCCACATGAGCACTATATGAAAGGTCTGGTGAGCATTATCCTGCCCCGGCATAACATCACAACTACTCATTCAAATCTATATGCAAATTGGGCTTGAAAGTTCCACAGTTCTCCTACCCTGAAGTCACCTTGGTTACAAAAACATATTTCTGGCATGTTCATGTATTCACTATATTGGATTGCCATAGGTCTCACGGCTGCAGCAGCTTCTGTTGATAGCATAAACCTATCAACCAATAGCCTCTCTTGTCTTCCAATCTGTCTTTGATTCTACCTTGTACTCCTATTGGATGGCTCTCCTGCCCCCATCCTCTCCCACCTGAGTGAGTGCAGGAACATTTAATGCCATGGTCTAGACCAGTGGTTCTCAACCTGGGGTCCCCAGATGTTTTTGGCCTTCAACTCCCAGAAATCCCAGATGGCCCGTGAATCTCCAGGATGGATGGATAGAGCAAGATGGGGAAATGTATTTGGAGAGAGCCAACACCATAGAAGCAGCTGCCCCATCTCTTTCCACTTCCCTTGTAGCTTTGGCCTCAATTGGTCTCAGTTTAAGAAGGGCTCATACAGTCCTATTAAACTTAGATCATTAAAGACACTGCCATATGGGCAGCCATCTCTTTGACTTTGGGGTCATGAAAGGCATAGTCTAGTCAGAAGCTGGCAGAGAGAGTCCTAGTCCACCATGACCATTTCCTCCAATTGTAAATCTCCAATGGGCTCCAATTGGATGACCTCAATTCTGAATGGGCCAAGACCATGAACTATTACCATCAAATGGTAATAGTGACCGGCCATCTCCCCCCTCCCCCCCCCCATCCTCTAGTTACTGAAGGGGTTGGATTTTTTTTTATTTTACTGGACAAATTTGTGTCAAAGTTTGGATTACAGCAGCAGAGGATGGTGCCAAGTTTATGTGTCTGTGTGTGTGTGTCAGGAGCAACTTGAGAAACTACAAGTCGCTTCTATAATACAGTGCCAAGTATACTGCAGAGAGAGAGGAGTCATACCAGCGAAATGTGATTCAATCTGATCCCTGTGTTTCCTATCCCAGCAACCTTTTTGACCAAAAACCTAACTATGCAATTAATTTGAAATACCCTGAGAACACCCTCACACAAATATTGGATATTTGATTTTATCCTCTTTCCATTCTGTGATTATTCAATGTTTATCATTTATCGCATGACAACAGTTTTAGCAACTTAAAATGCATTCTGTCCTTGAATACCATTCTAGTAAAACAGATGCAGCTACCAATTATCCACTTTTCTCTAGGCTGCTACTTCTACTGATCCCATAATGTGTACCTATGGGGATCTGTGTCTTATCACTGACTTTCCACCCACCCTTCAGATTCTGTAACACAACAGATGTGCTACATCAGCCACATCATTGTTCCTGCTTCCTTTCAGACTCCTGAGGTCATGACCTGAGAAATCCTGCCAGCCCCAAACATATCTTCTTAACCAAAGTAATAAAACTGCCCATGTTTAATTGAAATTGGCACAGAAGAAGAAAGAAATAGAGCATTAAGGAAACCCAGATTCTTCCAACTTACTACATAATAAGACTATGATTGCCCTTTAATTGCCATGGTTTTTGTGTTCAAACCTGAGACCAAAAGATTTCTTCTGGTGATGTCATTGTGTTATTTTAAGTATAAACCAGTTATTCACAACCTTTTAGTTCAAACACAGAAAGTAAGAGGTGCCGGACTACACTGCCCCAAAACCTCTGTCTGTATTTATAATGCACAGTGATGCTCGGTACATATTCTCAGCTTTCCAGCTTTAATCCAATTTTGGGAGATACTACAGAGTTGATTGGAATCTCTGGATTATCCTAGAGTTTCATGGCAGTTTGGACACCTGGATTAGGTCCATTTCAACCCATTTTAGTTGCAGCCCAGGGAATAAAGTGATAAATGTGTTAAAAGTGGGAGCCCCTCCCCCCAGCGCCAACTACTGCTCTGGGATCAGAGTGAAGAGAGGGGGCCAGGAAGACAGTTCTGCATTGTCTCCTGCACTGTGCTAATAATATAATATAATATATTGTATATATCAAGATTCCCACCCCAGATCTAGCACATATATGCTGGATCCAGGGCTGATGCAAGGCTGACACCCCAAGACTATTCTTCCTGGTTTTAGACATATTTGGATATTGACAGAAATCTTTGATAAAGGGATTGTTCCCAAATCAAGATGAAATGAGGGGAATATTTCTTCTCACTCACTTGGAGAGATGAAAAAAGCAACAGTTAATCTACCCTACTTGCTTCTCTAGTCAGAAGGTGAATAGATACAGAGACGAGCCAAAGGTGGGCATTAGCACAACAAGGACTGGGAAGGAACCTACTTACTGCACATGTCCCTGCGAGAATCTTTGCATGTTGCAGCAACAAATCAACAAGTTCTGCAAATTGTAGCCAATTGTCTCCTAGCAGAGTTAAGCTGAAGATTTGCTTACAGCTTTTTTTCTTGTGTCCAGAGCTGGGCTCACCAAAACTGGAAAAAAATGTGCCTTCATCTTTCACCTGGAAATGACCTGCAAAAGGTTCCGTGGTCTGGCAACCCTTGGCAGAACTCTGGCAGTTAAAGTGGAGTATATTACTATAATTGTGTAATGTGGAATGGCTACAGGTATAATGAGGTGGCAGCTGGGAATGTACTAGTTCAAATATTGTGGGCACACAACACTGATGATGACATTATTTCTATGTGCCCAGAAACAGTGTACCATCATTCCACCAACACTCCACTGGTAAGTAATGAGCTATGTTCTGAAGGAGAGAAGGCAACAGCTAAAATGTAGATTGAGGGAGAGGGAGGAAATACGCCAGCTATCTAAATTTCACAGTGCCTCTCCTTGATCAGGATCTGTTAAAATTATAACTGCAGAACCCCCACTGTCATATGCACAAAGGCATATAAAATAGAAGAAGTATGTTAGATGAAACCATAGGCACCCTATCCCCAAAGTGGCGAACCACATGTCTTGGGGAAACTCATAACCAGGATATGTGCCATAGCTACTTGCCTCCCCCAGCAATGATTATCCCAAGGCACACTGCCTCTGATGTTAGAATCAATATATACACATTATGACTCAGGTATTTAAAATGTCATAAATCTGTATGTGCTATTTATTTATTTATTCATTCATTCATTTTTACTATACTTATATTCTGCTCTTCTCACCTTGAAGGGAACTCAGAACAGCTTACAAATTATGGCAATATTCAATGCCTTATTATACATACAAATAATAAATATAACATCTCAAATTATATTGTTCTCCAACTCAAGGACTAACATATACATGTCAGTAAGTTACACAATCCAGCTTGTGTGTCCTAAACTCACTTTTTTGCCTGTTACAGAAGTTGGAATCCTCTGACTAACTTCCAAAAGTACACCTTTTTAGCTGCACTCCAACATGGCAACATGACACTTTACTGGCCAGAAAAGAGTGGGGCAGAGGGGACAGCATTATCCAGCTATGTTACCATAGCAGAACAAACAACAATGACAATGTCCTCTGGGGCCTTTGACAAGTTCCCAAGAGGTCTCCGGGGGATATGTGCTGCCATGAGCCTATCTATGGAAACATAATACGATGTTGTTCTGCTGTCATCTTCTATCCAACAGACAGTAAACAACCATGCCGGAGGGGTTAGGTCATGAGGGGGAAATATACAGTAATGCAATAATGTAGGGTGTTAGTGTGTATCTTGTATAGTAAATTCCATGGTTCAAGTATGCGCTGTGTGAAATACTTTCTTTTATTACAATGAATCTCCCAAAGTTTGACTATACTGATTGATTTTGGGTTGTGAGGGGGGAAAAATCCTTCCCATCTATTACCTTCATACCATGAATACATTCTAGACTTCCCTCATATCATTCATTACACATCTTTGTTCTAAGCTAAAAGGTCCCTGACATTACAAGCTCATACTTTCCCTTGACTATTTGGGCAGAATTTTTGTACATATTTTTTTCAGCTCTATAGTATGGTGTTTTTTACAGTCCTGTGCTCAGTAATCTCATTATGTTCACCACAGATTGGTATAAAGGCTTAATGAGACTAGAAGCTTTAATTCCAATTACTTTTTAATTTTGGATATGTGTGAAAGAGGCAAAGGAGTTTCCCAACGCACACCGCTTTGCACTTACTTACATTCACTAGTTTAATGTCTGGGGGAGATCCTTTTAGTTCTATTTACTTTTCCACTCTAAATAATATGTTTGTAGCAAAAGTAGGCACCTCATAGTTCACCCCTGAATCCACACGACAAAACTTCCAAGAGAATATCAGAACAAAATAACAAAACACATCCCCATGCTTGTTTATTTGCTTGCTGCTTGAGAATTACATTAACTTCAAATATTGAACTCCCCATTAGAGGGATATTTATAGCACCCAGCTGGATCATTCCAGGTCACTAATCAGCATCTCCCACAGCGAAGCCAAATGAAATGGTGAGAGTAATGCAACCATTATGAAAGAATAATGGTGACAGGAGAGGAAAGTCATTAAGTAACATTATTTCTTAAGAATGTTTTGGCTTGGGCTGTTGAGCACATTCCACCCCAAGTTTACTTGAGGACATCACAAATGCTATAAGAAAAGATTCCTAACAAAATGTTGCAAAATATATCCCCAGGCTACTACAGGAATACTCATGTTTATGGTACCATTATATGTGGAAGATGGACTATGTGACAGAGCATCTCTTTCTAAAAAGGAGTTAGATCAGGTTCCCAATACATTTATATAGAAATCTAGAGATTTTAGACAATAATTAACTTAAATAAAACTGGGTTGACTTATCCACAGGCCAATGTGCCTATTGTATCTCCACTTTTATCAGAAGAATATTGTACCTTAACCACGTTATCACATTGAGAAATTTCCCAGTCTTGGAACATGTCAGCCTCTTTTCAAGCATGGAGAGGCACTGAGCTCATCACATGAGTTATACAACTTCTGGCTGTCATGCATAGCCCTCCGTGGTTGAAACAGCCTTGGTTGCCTTAGTGGATGATCTATACCAGGAAGTGGATGGGGGAGCATGGACCTCTCAGCAGTCTTCAATATTATAAACCATGGTATCCTTCTGGGATGCCTTGTGGGAATGGGTCTCAGAGGTACTGTTTTACAGTGGCTCCAGTCCTTCCTGGAGGACTACTCCCAGAAGGTGTTGTTAAGAGACACCCACTCAGCCCTGCAACCATTGTCTTGTGTAGTCCCGCAAGACTCAGTATTTCCCCCCACATTGTTTAACATTTACATGAAGCCATTGGGAGAGGTCATCTGGAGTTTTGAAGTTTGTTGTCATTTATATGCAGATGCTACTGAAGAGGCTGTTCAGGTCCTGAACCAAGGCTTGGCAGCTGTGACAATCTGGATGAGGACGAACAAATTGGAATTGAATCCAAACAAGAGAGAGGTCCTTCTGATCAGTTGAAAGGCGGAACAGGGTATAGGGCTACAGCCTGTGCTGGATGGAGTTACACTTCCCCTGAAGGGGCAGGTTCGCAGCTTGGAAGTGATCTTAGACTCATTCCTGAGCCTGGAATCCCAGATTTTAGAGGTAGCCAGGGAGCTTTTGCACAATTAAAGCTTGTGCACCAGTTGCATCTGTACCTTGGGAAGTCAGACTTACCATAGTGGTCCACGCTCTTGTTACATCAAGAATAGACCACTGCAATGTGCTCTATGTGGGATTGCCTTTGGAGCTTCAAATGGTCCAACAGGCGGCAGCCAAGTTTCTCACCAGAGCAGCATACAGGGAACACACAACTCCTCTGTTATGCCAGCTCAACTGGCTGACAGTATGCTACTGAGCACAATTCAAAGTGCTGGCTTTAGCCTATAAATCCTTAAATGGTTCCAGCCCAGCTTACCTGTCCAAACATATCTCCCTCTATGAACCATCAAGGATGTTAAGATCTTCTGGGGAGTCCCTGCTCTCGACCCTACCTGTTTTGCAAGTGCAGTTGGTAGGGACGAGAGACGGGGCCTTCTCAGTGGGTTCTCTGCTCTGGAACTCTCCCCCCAGTGGGATTAGATCAACATTTGGAATGGCCCGATCTACATACTTGGATCACGTGATTTTAATGTTTATATTAGGTGTTTTAATCCTTGGTTGGCCCCTCTTCCTTTTACCTTCCACTTTCCCCCGCATAATTGTCTTCTCTTTGCTGTCTCCTCATGATGTGGCCGAAGTACTTCAACTTTGTCTCTAATATCCTTCTCTCCAATGAGCAGCCGGGCTTTATTTCCTGGAGGATGGACTGGCTGGATCTTCTCGCAGTGCAAGGCACTCTCAGAACATTCCTCCAACACCACAGTTCAAAAGCATCTATCTTCCTTCGCTCAGCCTTCCCTAAGGTCCAGCTCTCACATCCGTAGGTTACTACAGGGAATACCATGGCTTTGATTATGTGGATCTTTGTTGCCAGTGTGATGTCTCTACTCTTTACTATTTTATTGAGATTGGACATTGCTCTCCTCCCAAGAAGTAAGCGTCTTCTGATTTCCTGGCCACAGTCTGCATCTGCAGTAATCTTTGCGCCTAGAAATAGAAAGTCTGTCACGGCCTCCACAACTTGATGTAAGGTATTGAATTTTGCCACTATTTCTGTATAAACTGCTTTGGATCCCCCAGGGCTGAGAAAAGCAGTATATAAATACTGTAAATAAATAATAAATAAACATATAGTATATTCAAGAAGCCAGTCACATCAAACAAATATAATCTGATGAATATTCCTTCAGTGATTATTAGGTGCTTCCTTATATTGCCACCTTGAACCTATAGAAATATCTATTCCTGTAGCTCCTCGTGAAAACCACATAGAGAAAATCTTATAAGAGGAAGAAGGTTTTCTCCTGCACCTGCAAGTGTTTTGCTGAACAATTTGGCTGAGTATGTACCCACAGAGAGCTGTGGTTTGAGTGTAGGACTACAGCTCTGGAGACCAGGGGCATGGAAACCCACTGGGTGGCCTTGGACACGTCACGGATTCTGCCTCAAAGGCAAGTAAGGGCAGAACCACTCTGAACAAGTCTTTCCATGAAAACCTCATGGTAGATTTTTCTTTAAATTTAAAGTCACAAATCAGAAATGTCTTGGAGGCACACAACAACAATGTATTTACATTGGTATACCACTGAGGAGGTGCGAGTTTGTACAGCTTTAAGAGTAAACAACATCAAAGTCGTTATTCCAAGCAACTCCAGTCTTTTGTATATTTTCTTCATAATCCTTACAAGGAATATTATTGTTATACTGACTCTAAAATTGTAAATAGATGAGTTGGTTACAGAAGTCTGAAAGCATCCCATTGCTATCCTGCTGCCAATTCTCAGCCAGTTTCCCAGCACTGAAACATCCAGAGCATTATTGAATTTCCCTCTCTCTTCCTCATGTGGGGACATAATATCAGAGTGAAAATTACTGCCCTGGCCTTTATTTTTTCATTATTTATCCTTCATTCCTATATAATATTATAAGCCTGCAAATACATTCTTGACCAGGCAATGCTCCATCAGCTGTAATATTTACAGCATTTTCTCCCAGCTTTTTACACATCCAGCTTTGAAGCTTGTTACAATATATTTTACATACTTTTCTTTTTCTAAGATGTTGCTCTAATAGTATTTATTTATTTATTTATTTACTGTGCTTATAGACCGCTGTTCTCAGCCCAGGGGCGACTCACAGCGGTGTACAACCTGTAGAGAATAAGGTGCAAATTACAAGACATAATCTAAAAACAAACTAGCAATATCAAAACATCGTCATCACAACATCAGCAATCTCAATATCAATAATACAAAAATACAAAAAAGTCATTCGAGTCGTCTCATCGTTAAGCCACAATCCAATATCGTTTCCGTTATTCCATTCCTATCGTCATTGCCAATTATTGCACTTCTTGTTCGAACGCCTTCTCGAACAGCCACGTCTTTAGTTTATTGCGGAATGTCATAAGGGAGGGCGCCAGTCTGATGTCCACGGGAAGGGTGTTCCACAGCCGAGGAGCCACCACCGAGAAGGCCCTGTCTCTCGTCCCTGCCAGGCGTGCCTGTGAGGCAGGCGGGATCGAGAGCAGGGCCTCCCCGGACGATCTCAAAGTCCTCGTGGGCTCATAGGCCGAGATGCGGTCAGATAGGTATCTTGGGCTGGAACCATTTAGGGTTTTATAGGCCAACGCCAGCACCTTGAATTGAGCCCGGTAGCAAATCGGCAGCCAGTGGAGCTGGTACAACAAGGGCGTTGTATGCTCCCTGCGTCCCGCTCCTGTTAGTAACATGGCTGCCGCACGCTGGACCAGTTGAAGCTTCCAGGCCGTCTTCAAGGGCAACCCCACGTAGAGAGCGTTGCAGTAGTCTAAGCGGGATGTAACCAGAGCGTGGACTACCGTGGCCAAGTCAGACTTCCCAAGGTACGGGCACAGCTGGCGCACGAGCCTGAGCTGTGCAAATGCTCCCCTGGTCACCGCCGAGACCTGGGGCTCCAGGCTCAACGATGAATCCAGGATCACACCCAAGCTGCGAACCTGCGCCTTCAAGGGGAGTGCGACCCCATCCAGCACAGGCTGTAACCCTATACCCTGTTCGGCCTTACAACTGACCAGGAGTACCTCTGTCTTGTCTGGATTCAATTTCAATTTGTTCGCCCTCATCCAGACCGTTACAGCAGCCAGGCACCGGTTCAGGACCTCGACAGCCTCCTTAGTAGCAGGTGGAAAGGAGTGACAGAGTTGGACATCATCTGCGTACAGATGACACCGCACCTCGAAACTCCGGATGATCTCTCCCAACGGCTTCATGTAGATATTAAACAGCATGGGGGACAGTATTGAGCCCTGTGGAACCCCACAAGTCAAAGGTTGTGGCGTTGAACAGGTTTCCCCAATAACACCTTCTGGGTGCGGCCTTTTTCTGTCCCTTCCCAAATCTTACCTCTTAAAAGAAATATTAATGACCTCATCACACGGCAACTGGTAGTGCTCCACTTCATAGAGGGGTGTGGGGAACCTATCGCCCCATGCCCCACATGGTCCACCTCCAGTGGAGGGCAATGAGATGGGGAGAAGCATGAGTGTGCATGGTGCATGCATCTTCCCTCCATGCATTGCAATGGCAACACAGGAGCCCTGGCAGTGGCATGCGCCAGCTCTGCCCTCCTTCACTCACGGAGCCATGCTGGCATCATGTGATGGGAGCCAGCCATCTCAGTGGGTGACCAGGGCTAAATTGGTACATGCCACCGAATTTAGTCCCATGTGAAGAGGTCATAAGTCAAGCGTTTGGTATATATGTGTATTATAGTGGCAAAACAAGCTTGACTTTCAGCTCTTCCTATCTATTTTCCAGTCTGTGATTAAAGAAAGTGGAGAGGAAAAAGGAGGTATCATACCACAATGTGAATCATCCCAAAGTAGAAGGAGGGGCAAAGGGGAGTTGTGTGAGCATGGAATTCTCAGTATAGTATAGGTAAAGGTTTCCCCTGACATTAAGTCCAGTCGTGTTCAACTCTGGGGGTAGTGCTCATCTCAATTTCTAAGCCGAAGAGTCATCATTGTCCATTGACACCTCCAAGGTCATGTGGCAGCATGACTGCATGGAACGCCATTACTTTTCTGATTCCACTCACATTTGCATATTTTCGAACTGCTAGGTTGGCAGAAGCTGGGGTTAACAGTGGGAGTTCACTCTGCTCCCTGGAGTCGAACCGCCAACCTTTTGGTCAACCCGTTCAGTAGTTTAACCCAATGACAGAAAGAAAGACCTGGTGACCAATGAAATTGTGGGACATTTTTTGAAGGTGACATGGAGACCATAAGCACACGTACATGATGTTTCGTCCTTTATTCTTTCCATAGGTCTGCAGATTTTCGACAAAATACACATTCTCCAGTTTCCCTCATAGTTATAGGGAGCAGTAGAAGAGATTTACATGAATTATGCAAATCTGATTTATAGACAAGTAATATCAGCATATTTTAAAATGCATGACTGGAATAAAAGCTACAGAATATTCGGAAGGGAACTTCTCTGTATATAATGTTTCACTATTATGCATCAAATTTAAAGTCAATTTGCCATTTTTATTCTTAAGCAAAAAATGAATATTCATGATTCAAGACACTTTGCCACGGAAGCAGATGTATATTACTTACTCAGGAATCTGGATATCATTATAGTGGCAGCACCCTTAGGTGTCTGTAAGACAAAAAGCTATTTTTAGCAATAGGGAGAAGCAGAAGCTTTAGAAAGCGTGTTCTGCATTTCCACTGTGTGATATCATGAGTGCATTACCATGGCAAAACCATGATCACAATGCAGGCTTGCCTGTATTCTTCCTTTTCATTTCAGCATGTTATTGTGCTATCTCTGTTCTTTCATTCATCCCCATTGTCTTGTCAGTGCTAGACTCTCTTGAAAGACACAGAATTATTTATATGGAATTACATATTCCCTTTCTCCCTACTCACTGCTGCCTGGCCTTTTTCTCTACCTCAGTCTGACTTGATTTTCTATTTAAGTGGTACATTAATAATCTTACTTACATGAATGTTATGAGAATGAAAGGTAGTTGGAACATAAATAAGAAACGTGAAAAATTGATCAGTAGTAGTATTGTTTTTTGTCAGCATGATGCGCATTGCAATTGAGGACGTGGTCAGAAGAACAACCAGAAATACTTGGGGATATTTTCCAAGCAAATTATTCTCTTGCAATTCTGCAATCTGGATAACTAAAAAACCACACCATTCAAATTTTCAGTGATTGGAGAGCTCATCAATCAAACATGAGTGATCTTCACAATTTTGAGGCAGTAGCCAAGATTATAACCTCCCTTCTAGCTTTCTATAAACAGTACCCTACATTTCCCAATCTAGAGATATACCTGGCACTTCTGCTCACCACAGAAATAGAACTCTATTTTATTTACTTTGTAAACACATCGTGGTCCATTGCATTAAGCAGTGCCTTGCCACCATAGTTTTTTTAAAAAAGCCTGTAAGCCTGTGCAGGGACTACACCCAACAGGATAAGAATATGTTCTGGATCTGAGCAAAAGTCATCTGCTGATATTTTTCATTGGCTAATTGGTTACGCGTCCATATCTAAGGAATCTGTTAGCTCAACCTCCCCTGATGCAGTCCAAAGAGCCAGAGACTGGATTGGGCAAATGAAATCTATTTAAGATGCAAGGAGCAAGATCTTTCCACTCCTCCCAAAAATGAGTGAAGCTGTGATGAGTAAAGAGCTGAAATGGAGTCCTGCTTCTGTTTCTTGCAACCTTGCTTGTTAATGGGAAGATGGTTGAAATGTTACCCTCTTTGTGCCCCAATCAGAATGGACCTCCTTCACACAATCTGGCTGCCATCTCTTAAGGTGGGTTGAGGTGGGATGAGGGGGAAAATCCCTCTCCCCCCGCCCACCCCGGTGTCATTTTCTCATGCCATGGGGATGTGAGGAGAGGCTCCATTGTGGCCAGGGACCTTTTCAGTTAGTTTTAGGGGGTGAATTGGGGGCTGGGGGAAAGGTGTGAGCGCTCTCCTGCAACTTTGGGCTCCAGGAGCCCAAAGGTGTGGAATGGCTGTGGATACTGGCCCCTGGGAAATGCGGGAGACTCGGCCCCCCTCTAACCTGCGGCCTATCCCCAGGTACATCTGTGACAGGCAACCAGTTTCCTCCCCTCCTACTCTGGTGTTAGTGAATGCTAGGTCCATAAGGAACAAAACTGCTACCATCAGGGACTTTCTTAATGATCAGGGAGCTGACCTAGTGTGTATTACAGAAACTTGGATCCAAGAGGGGGATGAGATCCTACTCCAGGAAATAACATCTCCAGGTTATGCAATCACTCACCAGATGCGGACTGGGAGGCGGGGGGGTGGGGTGGCTATGCTCGCCCGAGAAAGTTTTTCTCTTAGGGCAGTTCCTGTGCTGAGCATCCCTGGCATTGAAAGTGTTGGCCTGGTGTGGGATTCCTGTGAGGGCACAGCCTTTCTGCTGGTATACCGTGCGCCCAGCGCACCAGCGGACAGCCTATCCCAGCTGCTTGAGACTGTGTCGGAGTGGTCCCTGAGGTTCCCCAGACTTATCATCTTGGGGGATTTCAACGTCCACGCTGATGCAGACTCTTGTTCATCAGCGGCTATGGACCTAGTGTCTACCATGGAGACACTAGGACTCTCCCTCTGTACTACTGGGCCCACGCATCGGGCGGGGCACACGTTAGATTTGATTTTCAGCGCAGGAATTCAAGTGACCCAAGCCTCCACAATAGAGGTTCCATGGTCGGATCACTGCGCCCTGAGAGTCCGGTTGGAGCATGCCTACCCACGCTGCAAGGGCGCCGAGCCAATTTGGGCTCGCCCAAGGAGACTTATGGAACCCAGTAGGTTCCGGAATGCTCTGAGGGATCTGGAGCCTGCCAGCGACTCGATCGATGTGCAGGTGGACACATGGAACATCAGGCTATCCAATGCACTCGACGAGATCGCCCCTAGACGCCCTCTCAGACCCCGCCGAAATCGGTCTCCTTGGTTCACCGAGGAACTTCGACTGATGAAGCGGGAAAAGAGACAGCTGGAGGGCGTGTGGCGAGAACTCCGTGACGGAGCATCGAGATCAGCTTATGAGGCATTCAGGGAATCCTATGAGCATGCTATCACTGAGGCAAAGCGAGTATATTATGCTTCTTTGATAGCGTCTGCTAGCTCACCCCCGGCAAAATTGTTCAAAATAATTCGATCTCTAACGACGGTTCCTACCGTCCCAAAAAGTGGTGATCAGGCCCCTCCAGCCGAGGTTTTTCAGAGCTATTTTGCAGACAAGATCTCACTACTTCGCCGGGACCTCCCCGCCACAATTGATACAGTGAGAGAACTTGAGACCCCGTGGCCACTTGCTGGGCCCATCCTTGACCGGTTCATCCCGCTGGATGCAGGGGCTGTCGATAGGCTCATAGCTGCAGCTAGACCAACCACTTGCTCCCTCGATCCGTGTCCCTCTTGGTTGGTGAAATCCTTCTTGGAGGGATTACGTGACCCTCTGTTGAAGATCATAAACAGCTCCCTTGAGCAAGGAGTCTTTCCAGAGGGTTTAAAAGAGGCGGTGGTCTCTCCTTTGCTGAAGAAACCAGATTTAGATCCCTCGGTTCCCTCCAGTTACCGCCCAGTTTCAAATCTCTCGTTCCTGGGCAAGGTGATTGAGAGGGCAGCAGCGGAGCAGTTGCAGCAATTCCTAGACGACACAGCCGGACTAGATCCCTTCCAGTCCGGCTTCCGTGCGGGGCACGGGACAGAGACTGTGCTGGTCTCCATCACGGATCACCTTCAATGCCAGCTTGACCAGGGCGGGTCAGCGCTGCTTGTGCTATTGGATCTCACAGCAGCATTTGACACAGTCGACCACAATCTCTTGACCCACCGCCTTGCTGTTGCTGGAATCAGGGGGACAGCTTTAAACTGGCTGTCCTCCTTTCTTCACAACCGTGGACAGCGAGTGGAGAAGGGAGGCCTGGTCTCTGAGAGGTCCCCTCTATCTTGTGGGGTTCCTCAGGGGGCCATTCTCTCCCCTCTGTTGTTTAACATCTATATGCGACCACTTGCTCAGCTGGTTCGAGGTTTTGGGCTTGAGTGTTATCAGTATGCCGATGACACTCAGCTGGTGCTGAAGATGGAAGGCCGACCGGACTCTGTACCCGATTGTTTCCATCAGTGCCTCGAGGCCGTGACTGGATGGCTGCGTGCCAGCAGGTTGAGGGTGAATCCAGCAAAGACGGAGATCCTATGGCTGGGTGGACCGGGCAGTGGGGACATCCATCTGCCCACCCTGGATGGCGAGGCGTTACGCCAGTCATCATTGGTAAAGAGTCTGGGAGTCCTTTTGGACCCTCTGCTGACAATGGAGGCCCAGGTCTCCGCCGTGAGCAGAACCGCCTTCTTTCACCTGCGGCAGGCTAGACGGCTGGCCCCCTACCTGTCCAGGGACGACCTAGCTACGGTGATCCAGGCCACAGTCATCTCAAGACTGGACTACTGTAACGCCCTCTACATTGGCCTCCCTCTGTCGGTGATTCGGAAGCTCAAGTTGGTACAAAACGCAGCTGCTCGGCTTCTTGCGGGAATTCCGATGAGATGCCACATAACACCAATCTTACTGCAGCTGCATTGGTTACCAATTGAGCACCGGATCATTTTCAAAGTGATGGTACTCACCTTTAAGGCCTTGCATGGTCTGGGGCCAATGTATCTGAGGGATCGTCTCACCCCCTACCAACCCCAGAGATCCCTCCGTTCTGAGGACCAAGATCTATTGGAGGTCCCCAGTGTCAAGACCTTGCGTCTAGCGGCAACCAGACACAGAGCCTTCACAGCAGTGGCGCCATCAGTCTGGAATGCTCTGCCACCTGAGGTTCGTGCCCTGCGGGACTTACCAGGTTTCCGCAGGGCATGTAAGACATACCTGTTCCGACAGGCTTTTAATGTTTGATACTGTTGTTTTTAAATTATTTTAAATTGCTTTTAAATTTTGTTAGATTTTAGCCATTCTTGTAAGCCGCTCCGAGCCCCAGGGGAGTGGCGGCATATAAGTTTAAATAATAAATAAAATAAATAAATAAATAACATGTCCCAGTAGTCAATCCCCACAGACCCGGCACCTCATTACATCCAGATCTTTCATAAAGATCCAGATCTAATGAGGTGTTTAATTAATACATAATGAACCAGGGAAACCTTGGCCTACTCCACATTAATTCGCTTTTACTGGAGGCGTCATTTGGATGCCTCCAATAAAAGCGAGACAGGTCCTGCGTTTTGGGCCTTGAGGTTGGATGGAGATTTGCATGTCTTGTTCAGTGTCAGCAGTAAAGCTTTCCATGTAGAAATCCAATTCCATGTTCTAGCTTTCTGTGGAGACTAATGCTGGTGAGCTATTGTTCTAAAATCAGATTCTACCTTCCTGCATTTTTCCTTTTGTCATACCATCAACGTGGTATGATAGAAATTATTACAAAATCCTTACTTTTATGACTGTAGCTGGTAGAGTACTACATATAAAACTGGAATGCTATTAAGTATAATGAATGTAAAGTAAATTAGAAAACAATAGGATTGTGTTATGATTGTCAAACTGTTGTGTTTTACCATTTTAAAATTTTTAATTGTTTCCCCAACATATTTCCATTGGTTACATTTTATTCATTACAAAGATGCAATTTTCTCTTTTAGATGACACTGTTCACAGTTAGACCTTTTTAAAATAATTGGCTTTGAACTTTGGTAGATTTTACCATTTGTGCCGAAAATGTCAAATTCGACATTTGCTCCCACAGAAGTTGAGGAAGCAGGAATCCATTTTGTTTCCTTCTGCTTCAGGATAAGCTTTGTTTAAATTTAACTGCTTTCAGTGCTGCTTGTTTGAGAGGAGGAGCTTCCTGAGTTTAAAAATTAACTGCTTTGTTTGAGAGGTGGGGCTTCCTGAGTTTAAAAATTAACTGCTTTGTTTGAGAGGCGGGGCTTCCTGGTTATCCTATATAAACCAGTACACTCAGTAACATATACTTTCACCCCTGCATACAGACATCAAACACACACCAAGAGGAGGTCGTTAGCAACCTCCAGATGGAACAAACATGAAAACTTCCCGTCTCATGCACAAGCTGTGGCATGTTCAGCTTTTTCACACTACAATTACTCAATTACATCTGCCCCAAGTGTAAACAGATCACTCGCATGGAACACAGGATCCGACAACTCGAGGACCGTATTAAGACCCTTAAGGACATTCAGGAACTTGAGCTGTTCTTAGACACCACACACCACACTGTCCTAGACACGCAGCCCATATCACACCAACATTACGGGGAGGCTCAAGAGAACAGCACCTCAGATGTGGACAACCCTCAGGCTTGGAGAAATGTCACCCTTAGAAGGACACATAGGACCCGGAAGCCTCCTCAGAATACTTCCGCTCACCTGCAGTTACACAATAGATTTTAAATTCTCACACAACTATCACCTGACCAAGAAACACAACATATTGGGGAAGACCAGAATGGCTTAGATACTGATCAGTGGCTCATCCTTGATCAGTGTGCAGGGGATAGCCCTGACTGGGACAACACTTCACAACATTCACACTTGCACAATCGTGCAGGTGTACCATCCCCAACCATAGACCAGGTGCAACAGGAACACATACAGGAGAACCATAGGCTCTTGGACGAATCTCAATGGATTGTCCTTGACGAATGCACCAGGGATGTCGAGGAGGAGGACAACACTTTTCACCTACACAATTCACACCAACAGGATCACTTTTCTGGAGACCTACAAACTACATTGCACAAAAGGGGCCCTGTCATTCCTGAAAGTAAACAGGTCTTGGTAGTAGGCGACTCCCTCCTTAGAGGAAAGGAAGCTGTCATTTCCAGACCAGATGGGATGGCTCGAGAAATATGCTGCCTACCGGGGGCAAAAATACACCATATCACCCAGAGGCTCACCAGGCTCCTCAAGCCCTATCACCGTCCTCCCCACATGTTGATTCATGTAGGAACCAATGATACTGCAAGGCATACGTTTCAAAAGATCACAAATGATTTTCGAGCTCTAGGAGCAAAGCTAAAAGAATGTAATGTACAGGTGGTCTTTTCATCCCTCCTCCCTGTTGTAAGACACGGACCCACAAGAGCCAGAAAAATAGTACAGGTCAATAACTGGCTTAGAAAATGGTGTCAGGAGGAACGCTTTGGCTTCCTCGACCATGGCCTGCTTTTCCAGGAGGATGGCCTACTGGCAAGGGATGGGGTGCATCTCACAAAAGTAGGAAAACACCTTTTTGCTCACAGACTCGCAAACCTCATTAGACGCACTTTAAACTAGGTCCACCGGGGGAGGGAGACAACAGCCTTGCGAACACTACTTTACCCATAATGTCTGGGAATCGCCAGAAGGCTAAACGGAGGGCTGCACAAACACAACAAGGACCAAGTACCAAAAGCACAATAATCCCAATTAAACAGCTCAAGGGAAGATCTCAGGGGCTCACATGCCTTTACACTAATGCACAGAGCATGGGAAATAAACAAGACGAACTCCAACTTTTAGCACAACACCACAAATATGATATCATAGGGATCACTGAAACCTGGTGGAATGACTCCTATCGCTGGAATGTAGATATCGAGGGGTATAACCTCTTTCACAGAAACCGAACAAAGGGGAGAGGAGGCGGAGTAGCCTTATATGTCAAAAACTCTTATGCTGCAGAAGAGATTCAAGACAGTAATCTGGGAAACCAGCTTGAAATCATCTGGATAAGAATCAAGGGAACTGGGACTCAAAAAGATGTCGTTGTAGGCGTCTACTACAGACCCCCAAGCCAGGAGGAAGAACTTGATGAAGTCTTCTGTCAACAGTTGACCAAACAGGCACAGAGAAGAGATGTAGTAGTCATGGGTGATTTCAACTATCCCGATATTTGCTGGAAAACAAACTCGGCCAAGAGTACAAGGTCGAACAAATTCCTCGCTTGCCTTGCAGACAATTTCATGGTCCAGAAGGTAGAAGAGGCAACAAGGGGATTGGCTACTCTTGATCTCATCCTAACAAATGCGGAGGACCTGATCGATGTGGTCGAAGTGGTAGGATCCTTAGGGGCAAGTGACCATGTGCTCCTGCAATTTGAGGTACAAAGGAAGGCCGAAACTAAGACAAGTCAAACCCGCATTTTGGACTTTAGGAGAGCTGATTTCCAAAAAATGAAGGAAACGCTGAGCAGCATTCCGTGGACACAGATACTAAAAGACAAGGGAGTTACGGATGGATGGGAATTTCTCAAGAGTGAAATACTCAAGGTGCAATTGCAAACCGTGCCAACAAAGAGAAAAAATAGGACAAGTGCAAAGAAGCCAGAATGGATGTCCAAAGAACTTCTAACTGTGCTAAGACACAAAAGAGACATGCACAAGAAGTGGAAAAAGGGAGAAATCACCAAAGAAGAATTCAAACAAATAGCCAACACCTGTAGGAAAAAGGTCCGCAAGGCTAAAGCAAAAAACGAGCTCAGACTTGCCAGGGACATTAAAAACAATAAAAAGGGCTTCTATTCTTATGTCAGTAGAAAAAGGAAAAACAAGGAGGTGATAGGACCTCTTTGAGGAGAAGATGGGGCAATGCTGACAGGGGATAGGGAAAAGGCAGAACTACTTAATGCTTTCTTTGCCTCGGTCTTCTCACAAAAAGAGAGTCTTCAACCTCAGCAAGATGGAGTGGATGAGGGATTGGAGGACATCCAACCCCAAATTGGGAAAGAAGTCGTCCAGGAATACCTGGCCGCTCTTAATGAGTTCAAGTCCCCAGGGCCAGATCAACTACACCCCAGAGTATTGAAGGAACTAGCGGAAGTCATTTCGGAACCATTGGCAACCATCTTTGAGAGTTCTTGGAGAACGGGAGAAGTTCCAGCAGATTGGAGGAGGGCCAATGTGGTCCCAATCTTCAAGAAGGGAAAATAGGATGACCCAAACAACTACCGTCCGGTCAGCATCACGTCGATACCGGGCAAGATTCTGGAAAAGATTGTTAAGGAAGCGGTCTGCAAACACTTAGAAACAAATGCAGTCATCGCTAATAGTCAACATGGATTTATCAAAAACAAGTGATGCCAGACTAATCTGATCTCTTTCTTCGATAGAGCTACAAGCTGGGTAGATGCGGGGAATGCCGTGGATGTAGCGTACCTGGATTTCAGTAAGGCCTTCGACAAGGTCCCCCATGACCTTCTGGCAAGGAAACTAGTCCAATGTGGGCTAGGCAAAACTACGGTGAGGTGGATCTGTAATTGGTTAAGTGGACGAACACAGAGAGTGCTCACTAATGCTTCCTCTTCATCCTGGAAAGAAGTGACGAGCGGAGTGCCGCAGGGTTCCGTCCTGGGCCCGGTCCTGTTCAACATCTTTATTAATGACTTAGATGAAGGGCTAGAAGGCAGGATCATCAAGTTTGCAGACGACACCAAATTGGGAGGGATAGCCAATAGTCCAGAGGACAGGAGCAGGATTCAAAACGATCTTGACAGATTAGAGAGATGGGCAAAACTAACAAAATGAAGTTCAACAGTGACAAATGCAAGATACTCCACTTTGGCAGAAAAAATGAAATGCAAAGATACAGAATGGGTGATGCCTGGCTCGAGAGCAGTACGTGTGAAAAAGATCTTGGAGTCCTCGTGGACAACAAGTTAAACATGAGCCAACAATGTGATGTGGTGGCAAAAAAAGCCAATGGGATTTTGGCCTGCATCAATAGGAGCATAGTGTCTAGATCTAAGGAAGTAATGCTACCCCTCTCTTCTGCTTTGGTTAGACCACATCTGGAATATTGTGTCCAATTCTGGGCACCACAATTCAAGAGAGATATTGACAAGCTGGAATGTGTCCAGAGGAGGGCGACTAAAATGATCAAGGGTCTGGAGAACAAGCCCTATGAGGAGCGGCTTGGGGAGCTGGGCATGTTTAGCCTGAAGAAAAGAAGGCTGAGAGGAGATATGATAGCCATGTATAAATATGTGAGAGGAAGCCACAGGGAGGAGGGAGCAAGCTTGTTTTCTGCTTCCCTGGAGACTAGGACGCGGAACAATGGCTTCAAACTACAAGAGAGGAGATTCCATCTGAACATTAGGAAGAACTTCCTGACTGTGAGAGCCGTTCAGCAGTGGAACTCTCTGCCCCGGAGTGTGGTGGAGGCTCCTTCTCTGGAAGCTTTTAAGCAGAGGCTGGATGGCCATTTGTCAGGGGTGATTTGAATGCAATATTCCTGCTTCTTGGCAGGGGGTTGGACTGGATGGCCCATGAGGTCTCTTCCAACTCTTTGATTCTATGATTCTATGAAGAGATCCTGTTGGGTAGTTCCAAATTTGGCAGTATTATGTCCAGCACAAGCATAATGCTTGGTCAAAATTTCAAGTCCATACCTTCATTTCCATGAAAATTGTTGCAGTCTGAATATTTGGTCAAAATTTGTTACAACACAACTTGTTTGACTGGATTTTGCATCCATAATGTTAAAATTAATTTCATTGGAATCAGCAGGGAAAAAACTACACAGGATTTCAATTTACTAGCCATTTTTATACATTCAGTTTCAATTTTATTAGACCCCCAAAAAGACATTTTCTTAAGTGTTGTGAGCACACTGACTGACTACCACACTGACTGCAGTTAGAGACCTCAAATCTTGTGAAACTTAGTTTAACACCGGACTGGTGCTACAGCTAAAATTTGAACAAAATTGGAGTTGTGATGGTGGGAAGGTTTACACCACTTGGCATGGCCCTTATGCTAGAATGAATCTTATATCCCTGGATTCCACCCCACCCCACCCCACTTTGCAACCAAATTATAAATACAGGCAGTCTCTGAGTTACAAACATCTGACTTTAAAATGACTCATAGTTAAGAACTGGGTGAAACAAGAGGAAGTGAGAGAAATCTCCCCTCAGAAGGGAAATTCATTTCTGAAAGAGTTATCATGGGGGAAAGGGGTCTCCACTGAAGCTTTCTCACCAATCATTGTTTCCTCAACAAGCCATTTTTCAAAATCTAATGATCACAGGGAGACAGAAAGAGAGCTGAAATCTTCTAAACAGGAGCACAGACAGGAAAACAAAGTCCACGGGGTGTTAACCCTTCCCTTTGCTATCCTAAGCATGTGTGTGTGGGGCAAGAGTTACACTTAAAATGCATCTGTTCTGACTTATATACAAATTCAACTTAAGAACAAACCTACAGAACCTATCTTGTATTGTCAAAGGCTTTCGCGGCCAGAATCACTGGGTTGTTGTAGGTTTTTCGATCTGTATGGCCATGTTCTAGAAGCATTCTCTCCTGACGTTTCGCCTGCATCTGTTACAGAAGTGTGAAAGAATGCTTCTAGAACATGGCCATACAGCCCGAAAAACCTACAACAACTCAGAACCTATCTTGTTCGTAACTTGGGGCTGCCTGTACAGTAATAGTATTTTGTCTATATGCAAGCAGCAGAGTTGGGTTTTGTTTTCATTTTTTAAAATCTGGTTGGTGTGGGAATAGTAATGTATGTCTGAACTGAGCTACAGTCCTCAGCATAAAATTGCTCGGGGATGGAGACAAAGATTTTATTGAGAAAAATATCCAGGTAGACACCCGTTTTCAAAGGAAAAGGTGGCAACTCTGCCAGTTGGAAACTTTAGCCTATATATGCTGATGTCATTATCCACAAGAGAGTTTTGCCAGAAAATAGAGTGTCCATTCCAGCGAGTCTAGTTGGCAGACGTCTATACACTAAGAGCCTTGTTTCAGAGGGCCTCACAAAGCATCTCTTCAAGAGGCAAACAAGTTGGTCTTTGTAAATAAAAGTTCATGCATTTGCGTGATGAAGTCACTTTCCAAAAATTGTGCTGAATGATATCCTTTTTTATACGAACAGACATGATGCTGGGGTTGGGGGAACCTGGGGGAAGCTAATTAACTGCCATTAAGTTTCACTTTTTTTCATCAGAGGAGAGTCTGGCTTAAAATAGAGATCTCTTGCTCAAAAGAAAAGCCATTTGAATGCCTCTAAACATGTAGAATGTAGCTCATCATTTCTTTTAATGCCCTATCCTCTTTGACTGGGAATGCTAAAAGAGATGAGTGAGTCAAGAAACTCTTGATTAAAACTTATCTCTAGGATCCTGAGGTGCGAATGACAAAAGTCTGAGTGGGTGGTTCTCCAGCGGGAAGGTGAAAAGGAAGTGATGGTCATTAAAACGTGAGGCAATGCAGAGTTTTGAACAGAGACTCTCATCTGCATCCTGACGGAGGGAAGATAAGGTGGCGGCACAGCTCATGGTGCTTTCCTGGAATACAATCTGCATTTTGACACTCTCTGCTTAAGCACTGCCCATCTGTATATTATTCAGCCAGAGCCTCTGGGGAGAAAGAGGAGCTACAGGCACAGAGGAGAGAGAGAGAAAAAGAGAGAGAGAAGAGAGGAGGGAAGCAAAGGCACTCCTTTAATAGGGGCTGGCTTTCAAACAGCCTTAGAAGTGCCACATCTGGAAGCTGAAACTTAAAATAACTGAGGCACCACTAAACCAGGAGGGGGGCCACCAATTAAAGCAGAAGCAAGCACAGGGACGAAGAAGCTGCATCGGTGGACGTGAGGGGAGGAGATGGCTTTGATCTTGGCCTGGCCCCTGGTTGTTTCTGTCTTCCTCCTGGGATATCTCTCCTTCAGCTCTGCTTCAACGGAGGGCAACGTTTTTCATTTTGACACTGAAGGGAGCTCAGCAGTCGGTAGCCCAGAGGACGCACTTCTCAGAGGGCAGCAACAAACTGTAGTTTTGGGAAGTTGGCCGCACTTTGCTGAGGTATGGCAACTCCTCTCTTTGTTGACCTTTCTCGTCCTTTGTGGGTTTTGCTGTTGTTGTTTTAATGGCACCGTATGGCTAAAGCTAAATGAAGTGTGCCGGATGTTTTAGGATAGCAATGTGGAACACTGAAGGTTTTAGGGCATTTTGGTTAAGGGGAAAGGATTGCTTTGGGTTGTGCATTCCAAAACACACATCTCCTGAGCCTTACTTTGAAAAAACAAGAGTGTTATAAAGACATGTCAGCTTTGCTTGTATTTCTTGCAGAAACAACAAAAGTGGGCCTTTCCAGAGAGCACTGTTTCAATTGTCAGCTCACTTTAAATCATTCTATTATACTGGCATGATAAGACCTTTTGATTTGCAATAACAGTTTGAAAGAAGTTTTACTTTGTTTTTGTTCTATTTTTTGTGGAAGCATGCCCATGAGAAAGAATGCGGGTATGTGTATACAAAATCTGTAACATATTTTAGTGCTTTTGTGTGTCAAGATTCACCTTCCATTCATTTTCCAGTGCAGTGATGGCACCAGTACGCTTCATTGGTCTATGATTGTCAGTGGTCACTACAGGGCCAATTGTTCTATTTTCTTATATTGTAATGTATGAAAGGAGTTTTACACTTATGAAGGAGTCTGTGGTACCTAGGGCCTGAGGCATTCCTCATTTCTCAGCTTCAGATCAATATTATATAAGACAGTTCTGCATGGCTATCTCCTCCTGTAATCCCTGAAAGAGATGAGAAACCTGGTTAGTCATATGGAACTCTCTCCAGGAGTTTCAGCTCCATTTCCATAGAGAAACTCTGCACATGGAAGAGATACATGTAAAGAGTTGAACACTCTATGGTTAGAAGCAGGAGCCCTGCATGCACAGACTGATCCATCTAGAGCAGACATGGGCAAACTTGGATCCTTCAGTTGTTTTGGACTACAACTCCCACAATCCCTGGCCTCAGGCCCCTTAAGCAGCTGAGGAGGAAAAGGAAGGGGCACGAGGCCAGAAACTGTGGAAGTCCAAAACACTTGGAGGGCCTAAGTTTGCCCATGCCTGATCTAGAGTCTATGATTTTAATACTATTGTGACTTGCAGACAGATTCCCACTGCCAAAAAGCATACTGTGTAAATATTAGATAAGTATTCAAGTCAATGAAATGTATATGTCACTAAAACACTGTGCAGAATGCTAGTCTGTAGTACCTGCATGAAATGTTACTGAAAGACAACATGTCTATTTTACAGCTGTTTAGTACTTGTAAGTATTTATCAAAGTGTTTACTTCTCAATACATGTGCATGATTTGGAGCAATGGAAAAGAACATCTGGACAGAAACCTAGATATCTCTCTACCTTTTCTAAATAATTGCCATTAATATTTCTAAAAAAGATTATACGAAGGCAACCGGACAATTTTTACTAGCAGGTAATATTTGGCTTGGCATCTTCAGTACCTGAGCTTGTTTGGTTTGGTTGAAATTATTTAAGTTGCAATTGACATACCAGTGCGGGAAAGAATGCAAGGTTGTTGGGGAAAGAAAAGTAAGCATCTCTCATGTTAGAGATGTGCTGTAGGAGGCAAATTAAGATACAAAAGGTCATGGGAACGGAAGGAGTGTGGTTTTGGCACTAAACCTAGAAAATTAGCAGAGATTAGCACAGCAATATGAATTTCAACATAGTGACATGCTCTCCTTACTGGTCTTGCTACATTTAACAGATTAGCCATCTTTAAATTGAGGTCTCAGACAACAATGCAGCCTTGAATTGAACTTGAACTTTTTTCAATCCAATATTCAATTAAGTGTGATTTATAGATCCATTTGATCATTACATTGTTCACCCTCCATTAGGGTTTCTTACTAAGAGATCCCCATAGCCTGACTTCAGTACTTAGCCAAGATCAGGAAGAATAAACGAGCATTACATTTGTTGGGAAAAATTAAAGAAAAATATAAGTCATTCCAGATACTGCTGCATTCGTAATATCTCTAAGTGGAGAGAAGAAGGTAGATAACATTCATTATGTGAGGTGTAAATTCCTTGTTCATAAAAGTGTTGGAATGCATCACTACAAAACAGGTTCTCCACCTGCTCCTTAGTAAATAAAAGCATGTGCTATTATGAACTGGTGAACTGCACAATGGGAACCAGAAGAAAAACTAAGTGAAAGGATGTATGCTAGCTGGAAGAGTGGATACAATTCACTTCAGAGATGAGATATGTGCTTCAATCGTTCCCATAGTGAATAGATCCAACACTTCACTACCTTGGATGGTGCCCAAGACAGGAGAGAGAGAGAAACATGAGAACCGGTCACCACAACCCTCACAAAACAATCATGATGGCAGAGTTGAAGAATAGTTTAGTATTTTGCCTCTTGCATTTTTATGTTAGGATAGATTTGGTTTTGTCTTGAAAAGTGCAGCTTGAACCTTACAAGGCCATCTTCTGCCATACTAATACTAAATGAAGAACTATTTTCAATAACATATTTTAGCCTAGCTAGAGACCAAAACTGGATTGCTTTATAATACACCTCCAGAAACTTTATAGCATTGACAAACCCTTTATTTCACAAGAAAGGTGGAATTATTATAAACTCCAGTGAATTTCAATAGAAAAATACAGTTAGACACTGAATTCCCCCATTATAGTCAATAGAACTGCCAGGCTAATCATCGTGTACTCCTTAATGAACTACCTGAATTCCACAGTTTATTATAAAGCCTGGCTAAATAGATTGGACAGATTGGAATTTGAAATAAATCATCTTTGAGTTATGTGTTGCAGAGTGGCTTGCATTTCTCAAATGTGAAATTCAGAAATTTCAGCCTATTCAAGGGCCAGTCCTCTTCTCTACACACCTATTCCTTCAACTCTAGCACCACATTACTGAAATTCAGCCATGGTGGGTATTGGATTTTCTTGATCATGAAAGGATATAAGAGGACTTACTCTTCTAGTTGAGCTTGTATTTGTCTTTCTACACTTCTGAGTGATCCTGGGTCCTTTTGGCATTCTTGTCTTGGCATTCACGCTTTACTTTTAACTAATTCCTTGTTCTTGCCTCCTGGGTTGGTTCAGGAATTTTGTCCTAAGTCATAGTTTGTTCCCAGTTCTAAACGTCTTTCCCTAACCATGGGGATGGAAGAATTGAAACCTGGCTCCTCAATCACCTTGAATTTGCAGCCTACACTTCACTCTTGATATTCTCTTGCTCTCAAGGACTCTGGCCCAATTTTATTAACAATTGAAACTGCCATATCAACGTTAAGCCAGAGCTTAGGGGAAAACTCTTAGCAGTCCAGGACTGGTGTCAGATATTGGCATTGTGAGACCCTGCCCCAGGATGTAATCCCAAATATTGCCAAGTCACCTCCTTACTTGTTGTCTTTATTGTCTTTTCCTGTTTGCTGACCAAATGAGCCATGAAAGAAACAAGCAAAGAACTGCAGCTTCCACTCTTATTACCTCCCTCTGGACAGGTGTGTAGATTGAACTCAAGGGGAAAGGGCAATCAATAGGGAATAGAGGAAACAACAAAGATATGGACCAAAACCTGTAAGTACCACTTTTGGGGGACTACAACTCACAGTATTCCCCTCCAAGCATAGTCAGTCCAAAAACACTGACTCATATCAAACCACAGTCCATCTTGCCCAAAGGCTACATCTATCAAATAGGGGGAGAGGAGAAATTGCAAAATTTCATTTTTAAAGAAATTACACCAAAAAATCACACACACATCCTCATTTTATCCAATATGCCTGATATTTCACATGTTTTGGACCCTCAGATAGTATTGTAGTGTCCAAATTTCCAGCAACACCAACATTACTAAACCAGAGGATGGGTCTCCAGTGAAATTGATCAGGGAAGGGTAAACAAAGGTGAAAAGAAATGAATATAGCAAGTGAAAACAAAATGGTATTTTCCCATTTCATATGAGTACACCTATGTAGCTGTTCTCAATGAAGCTGTTCAAAAATGAAAAGAAAAAGAAAAAAGTGACGAGTATTTCCCTATGCATGAAGCATGTTATTTTATAGGCCTCCTTATAAAAAGAGCAATGCTCTCTATAATATACTCCTTGATTTATTTCTTAGTCTAAATACTGACTTGGGGCTCTCACAAAGTCCGTTAGTCATGCTCAGCAGTGCCAGATTTTATAAAAGCTGCTTTCATGAGAACCACATAATCAGTTCACAAAATATTCCAAGATGGACTCCAGGATCTGAAAAACCACTAGAATAATAGAGCATTACATAGTGGGAAAACTATCCAGGTACATGCTATTAATGGGAGAGCTGCAAGGCACTGTGCATTTTACATGTTTTTTCACATTTCATGCCTTCATTTGCATATATACACACATACATACATACATACATACATACATACACACATGTTGTGTCAAAAAATATTAAATCTACAAAAATACCATTCTTTGCACAAGACATTGTATTTTTCAGTAAATGCTGTTGTACAAATTGACATATTCTAAAAGTCCTGATTTACAATAGCAACAAAATCACCTGAACTGTACAAAACCTTTCATAATCTTGTCAGGTAAAAATAAAATGTTTTATTTTTGTTGCTGTTCTCATGTATAAGAAGAAAATCAGCAAATGTTTACTTTGATAGTCCTAAGTAAGGTAACTTTTCAAAAGAAGTGTCTTGCTAATGGGTCATTTTCAGATGAGAGTTGGCAGGAGAATCATGCACTACCCTTGAAGCCTGTCAAAGTCTGTCAGAATACAAAATATTCCCTGTTCTCTCTTCACAATATAAATAAAAATACATTTGGAAATGGCTTATTTTTGTCCTAATTATCTAGTTCAATCCTTACGTTCTACTCAGTCATAACAGGATGCAAGTATTATGTTGCTTATCTGCGTTACACTCAGAAGCCTACATTCCAGGGATTACTATAAGATCACCAGTCCCATTAATTGCTGGCATCTTTTTTTCTCATACTGAGAAACCACTTTACACACAGTAGATACTGTTCTATTCTGAATATTACTCTACAGATACTTCAAACTGAAACTTAGGATTCACATTTTATGGACATCAGCTGCCCAAGTGCAAGCTGCCAAAGCAAAACCTCTTAAATCATGGGAAAATGAAAAGAAAAATGAATAAGCCAGCCAAACAGGATGACCTAAACATCTTTGTCATTAATTATAATCACATTTTTAGAAAGGCACCGTAACTAAGACTTGAAGTAGAGGCAGTAGAGGGTTTATTGTAGCTAACGCTTCCAAAGTACTCCTAAGAATTAGGGCACACAGCAGGGTTCTTTCACTGAAAGATATACAATGCCAGCATTACATTATGTAAAATGTTTACAATTAGTTATGCCAAACCCTAATTTCAATTAGGACATGGCAATTCCAATCTCATGTCTTTCAGCACTTCCTGCCAAAGAATGCACATCCAACTGAACAGCAGATGCACTGAATGTTCCCCTTGTTGATAATAGCTCTATGTAATCAATACGTTAAATATTCTCTTGGTTTTGTTATTGGAGGGGAGATAGGGCTCTAGAATCCTAAATTGCTCTCCGCAAATTAGCTATCCTGAGAATTACAATTGTACATATTTTTCCCCCAGTCTTCTCTTGCTTTGTTAATATTTTCTCATTCTTAGACCTACTTTTTCCTTCAAGATATAGTGTCAGCCATCAAAAATAACACTGTGACATCATTGTGATAACAAATGATGCATAACCAGTTACATAGCCATTCAGCTTGATCATTGAGCAAGCCATACAAATTTAGGATGAACCTGTATGCCATCAGTTGTCTTACCCAACCAGAAAGATTAGGACAAATAATGTATTTAAAACTCTGTCCAACCTGTTCATATGAAAGTTAAATGTGGGATAGGGGTGCAGACATGTAGACTCCATCTTCACATGTAGACTCCAAGTTGTAGTCAGATATCTACTTTTACTTCCCAACAAATGCAGAATGCATGAGGACAAACATTTAAATGAACATTTGTTATGGTAATTCACTGTTGCTACTGTACTGGTGGAAAGGGTAACATAGGCCATGTGACTTTCTCCTCGTGGCTTCATTGAATGGAGGAACCACAAATATGTTCAAACTTTTTAAAGTATTAGATGTGGAGGAGAAAGCATCAAGGAAGTTTGGGCATCTATGTTACCTGCCATGTGTGGCAGAAATGGAAAAGATGACACCTTTCCCGCCATCCAAATGCTATATTCAGGATAGTTTTTCTTGTTCCTTTTTCTCTATCAAAGCAGGGGGGGGGGGGATTGCATCTTTAATATTTACTACAACCTGAAATCTGTGCATTGTTGAATGTGGGACATCTAGGAAGACTTTCTTCTATGTTGTGTTTGCGATCTTAGTTCTCAGAAATGTGAGTGTAAGTTCTTCAAATGCTTAAAAATGTAAATTTTATCACTCTCCCTTCTTTCCCGTCCAAGGTCACAGGCCACATTTCTAGCCCTCCCAGACATATGATAGAAAACTTGAAGTGGATTTTCCAAACCAAATCATACCAATTTGGCCAGGATCAATGAATGGATCTTCTACAAACATTACTGTCTACCATTCTTTTAGACTTTAAGAGTGGGAATTAGAGTTGTAATAGATGTTGTGTTGTGAAAAAACACAGAAGAAAGCAGGAAAGTGAAATGGTCAGAAGAAGAGGGCCATCTTCTTCTGACCATTGAAGAAATGAAGTAGGAGGTATGAAGAAAAGTTGCTAAGTGAAAGGTGGGAGAAATGGCAGAGACATACATAGGCAAAAGGATGTGGGGACTGAAATCTGAGGCAGAATCTACACTTCCATATAATCTAGTTCAAAGCAGATATTCTAGGTTTTATATGATCATGTAGATCTAGCCTGAGAGGCAGGAGCAAGGGGGAATTCAAAAAATCAAAGAATATGGAGATGAGGAAGCAAGGAAGAAGGCTGAAGACCTACATTCCATATAAAATGAGCTTGCTCTTACAGGAAGTGAAGGCTTGCTGTCTTCCATCCCAGTAAATCTAACATGAAGGACATCATATTACAGGTTTTGCTGCAAAATTTAAAGCAGTTATCCTTGCCCCAGAATAAGTTTTGGATCTTGGACTGAGACTAAGGCCCTTTCTACACTGCAATATAAAATTCAGATTCTTTTAGACTTTAAAAGTTGTAATCTGGACTGTATGGCAGTGTAGACTCATATGATCCAGTTCAAAGCAGATAATCTGGACTATCTGCTTTGATAATCTGGATTATATGGCAGTGTAGGAGGGGCCTTAAATCCACAATAAAACCCAAAGCAAATCTACCCTCAACATGAAAGTCATCAGCTGCTACTAGTTGCAACCATGCAATTTTATTACAGTCTATTATATTTTGTGTAAGGGTCTACCTGTCTTTCCAAATGGTGCATCTATGAAACCATATTTTAGGTAAATCCAAACAGCCAAACTCCCATATCCTATCAAGCATGTCTAGAAAACTGATGTGAGTGTAGGGAACTGTGATTCGTATTTCATTTCAACCACAGCTCAAACAAGGAGATATAAAGACAAATATTTACACCCTATAATATTTTTTTTTCAAAAAACTACAATAAAAATCATATCACTAACTTGGGTAAGAAAATTTAACACCAGTGTCAAACTTCATATGTTTTATTGGAAGAGAGAGCCTCATTCTATATGTGACCTTTTTAATATTACAACCTCTAGAATTAAACACTTTCTTAAACCAGAAGTGATTTATATCCTAGCAAAGTTGCAGACTGCAACAATATTTTTCCTTTGTGGGAAAGAATGCCTTATAAGTGAAAGCTTTGTTTGCCTACCCCACTGTATATGGAAAATATGAGTGTGCACTTTTACAGAGAATGCCTAACTATGAATTGTTTATACTGGAATCAGACCCATCTGTAAATCAGACTCTGTTGCGGAGTGGTATTTTGTTTGGCATTTAGATTGGGAAAGGGGTAACCATGTGGAAGCTTTCTACGGAAGCCCTGTTCTCACGTCCAATGTGGGCAGGCTGAATGATGCTGGGGAAGGTAACAGGATTCTCATGGCAGGTCTTGGCTGCTGTCCTTCACACATGCACCCAGGGCTTGAAAAGTTACTCTGCATGCTAGCAGAGATTCTGGGAGTTATATTCCCAAAAAGATAACATTTCCTAATTCGGTATTCAGCAGCTCTTCGGTACAAGTTCTGCAAATGTAAATCTTGAAGACATATCACAACAGGGATCCTATTTCTGCAAGACTTGAGGGTCCTTTCATACTATATGATTAAGCACTGTAATTATGTTTTAACTGCCATGGTAATATTTTTTAATCCTGGGATTTGTAATTTACAAAAGGACATTTAGATTTTTTTTTCCAGACAGCTCTTTCACCTCTCCAAACTACAAACACCAGAATTCTATAGAATGAAACTATGTTATTAAAGTGAAATAATAGTTTTATAATTATATAATATGAGAAGCCCTCAACAATTTGGATACACAGCAATGGGCGTTCAATTTGGGCAAACATGTAAGTGCTGTGCATTGAGCGCTGGCCCTGCTAGGGAGAGCTTACTCTTCCCCCTTCTTCATGGCATGAATCAGATTAAAGGACCATCACATCCTGAATTCTGTTCAGTGGTCACTCAAGCCGTATCTACACTGCCAAATAAAACCCAGATTATCTGCTTTGAACTGGATTATATGGAAGTGTAGACTAATATGATCCAATTCAAAGCAGATAATCTGGATTTTATCTGGCAGTGTGGATGGGGTCCTAGAGCCCTACATGTGAAACCCACTAGCAGGACAAAAAGACAATAGCCCTTTCCTACTTTTGTTGTTGATCAGGGCATGGCCCTTGGATGTGGTCAATATAGGGGTGATATTACCTGCTCATCTTGTAGTCTCTCAGTTTCTGCTTTCCAGGAAGCACACACACAAACCTGGAACCGTCACAACAAGATTTTCTTGATGCAATAACTGAGAGACAAGTAATTTCTGAGGAATCAAATTCTGTACAGACTGATTTCAAAGCCTTTGCTAATTTCCATAAAGAAATTTGGGAAAAGCACTACTTGAGCCTCCAGAAAAAAAGAGAAACTAAAACTTGATAGTGATCACAACTACTATTTACCATGGATAAAGATGGTTATGAAGTATTTGCAAATATGCAACTTTGAGCATGAGGGAACAGCATATATAACAACAACAACAACAACAACAACAACAACAACAACAACTTTATTTTTGTACCCCACCTCCATCTCCCCAAAGGGACTTGGGGCATCTTACATGCCCAATCAACATCGTTAAAATGTAACACATTAAACTGTGTAACAACAAAATAAAACAACAAAATTATAGCAATACATAAAAACAGGCATCAAAACCAAAAACCAATAAAAATCAATATATACACCATAAGTATGATGAAGGGCCATATCTAAGCAGTGTTACTCTGTGGTGTCGTCAGGGGCGGCTCAACCCATTATGCAAAGTAAGCATTTGCAGTATAGTTGATTTTGCCTAGGGGCACTCTTGGGGGAAAATAGACCTTGAAATATGCGAGTTGTAGTTACTGGGATGTATAGTTCACCTACAATCAAAGAGCATTCTGAACTCCACCAATGATGGAACTGAACCAAATATGGCACACAGAACTCCCACAACGAACAGAAAATATATATCAGTGATTGGTTGGGGGGGATACTGCTTGCTTACCTTTGAAAATTACCACTGGGTGGAGTTGGGAACGACACCTCTGGATGTCGTTCCCAACTCCATCACCTTCAGTATTTCAAACCATTGTAAGTTTCATGAAGCATCTCCATATTAGCTAGCTATAAATACTCGGGCATTGGTGGCAAATCGTTCAAATGCATAAAGCTATTTAATTCCAGATATAAGCAGATGAAATGACTTGTTTTTACCCGTTCCACTATGATAATACTACTTCCCAAGAGTTTCAGTGGCCAGATCTAAGTATCCAGGTATAGAAGCCAAATGACTGGTAGCTAAATCTTTCTTCAGTGCTAATGATGAGACTACATCCTTTACTTTACATGACAGTAGGCTAGCTTATGGAGTGAAGTTAAACTACTCAGTACACAATTCATTCCTCCAGCACTCAGATGGTCCCTTCTAACTGGCAGACACTCTTTAATAACCAGAGTAGCCCTGTTTTTTGCTCTATGTTTCCCTATCTTGACTTGCCTGCCATCGTTAGCCTTATCATAGAATCATAGAATCAAAGAGTTGGAAGAGACGTCATGGGCCATCCAGTCCAACCCCCTGCCAAGAAGCAGAAAAATTGCATTCAAAGCACCCCGACAGATGGCCATCCAGCCTCTGTTTAAAAGCTTCCAAAGGAAGAGCCTCCACCACACTCCGGGGCAGAGAGTTCCACTGCTGAACAGCTCTCACAGTCAGGAAGTTCTTCCTAATGTTCAGATGGAATCTCCTTTCTTGTAGTTTGAAGCCATTGTTCTGCATCCTAGTCTTGCTCCCTCCTCCCTATGACTTCCTCTAACATATTTATACATGGCTATCATGTCTCCTCTCAGCCTTCTCTTCTTCAGGCTAAACATGCCCAGCTCTTTAAGCCGCTCCTCATAGGGCTTGTTCTCCAGACCCTTGATCATTTCAGTTGCCCTCCTCAAGACACATTCCAGCTTGTCAATATCTCTCTTCAATTGAGATGCCCAGAATCAGACACAATATTCCAGGTAGTCTATACTATCCATTGTGTTGCTTTCACAGCCGTTCCTGCTTGTGACAATGTTGGAATATTCTTGTGACACTGTTATTCATTCATGTATCAGCATTCATTTTCAGCACATCTTACAGAATTTGCTTCTTGTACCTAAAATCCTAGCTGGTAGTGCAATGCTACAGTTCAGATCTACTTGAGAGTAAGCCTACTGAGTTCAGTGGTGTTTACTCCTAGGTAGGCATTAAGGAGCATAGCCTCATTTGCACTGTCATTTTCAAATCTGGATCTAATGCACTCTGTTGTGAGATCGCGAAGAAAGATATGAAGCCCTTGCAGAGGTGATGAAATATGGCTGTTCTGATGATGAGTCAATTGTAAACAATTTTGTTTGAAAAGGTACATGTCATTCATGTTCCTTTCATCAACAAGGGAAATATTAAATTCAGTTGAAGCGGGGCTGAAAGTTAATCTATAAATAACAAATTTGAGATGCCAAAACAGAACTGTGAGAAAGTGAGGATGGCTGAGTTAATGCTTCACCACACAGAGCTTTGGGCCTTCCTCTGCCTAATGGAGCATAGCAACACACAAGTCAGATCACGGCCATGGATGGTTTAGCAACAAGCCACTGCTTTATGGGCCAGTCTTTGCTATTTGTACTCTTACCGCATTGTTTCCTTTTCTTTGGGAGTTCTAGCGGTCTTTGTTAAACGTAAGGTCACTGAGAAAGTGGTCCCTTGAAGCAGAGCAAATACATTTAATTAACTATAATAGTTCTGTCAAGAACTGTTATAGGGCAAATAATCCCATAAAACCTCATGATCACATAAAAACCACAGAAATAAACAGGCTGTTATTGAAAGGGCACAAGGGTTTTTGAGAAAGCACTAAGTAAAATGTCAGAGTGGCATGAAGTACCATATAAGCAACCTTTCTCTCATAAAGAATTTGCTTTTGATTGCCCGTGATATAGCTTAATCATTATTATTGGTAATCTTTATTTTACAATCTTCTATTATTGACAGGAATATAATAAAGTAACTTTAGTTTTAGTGATCCAAACAGATTATGATGAGTGATTGACAAATGAACTGTATGACGTCTCCTATTAATTTGGACCATAGTGTAGCTGTGCTGGCACAGCTGTGCCAGGAGCTTCAACCTCCCTTTTCTTTCTTTGCTTGTTTGCATGAATTCCTTTAGGGCATGCATTTTGCAATCTGGCAGCTTCCTCCAGTTTGCAATCATAGGGCCAACGACCCATCAATCATTGTTAAGTTCTTTAGTTCCGCCCCTTTTTCCAGGTTAGGAGGGGAAAAGGGACCTTTAGCTCAGTTTGTACAGTGAAGCCTTTCTACCAGGACGTGTGAATTTCTCCCACCTATAGAAAGCTTCATTTGTCACAGCTTCTGGGGAAAACAGTCCTACAGCTTTTGCTGGGGAATACAGTCTCGCAGCTCTTGCTGGGGGAGTATAGTTCCACAGCTCTACAGCCAGTCTTCGCTGGAAAAGAGGGAAAAAACAGCTAGTCTTGCTGGAAGGAAAAGGACTTCCTTCATCTTGGAAAATCTATACAGAGACTTTGCCTGGTAAGGACCACTCTGGCTAGCCATAAAGCAAATTGGAACCGGAGTAGGGGCCAGCAAAGCCTAAAAAGCAAATTGGATTTCCCTTATAGAAGAAAGAAACAGTTCATGAAGCAAGTTGCCTGTCCTTTGTGGGCAAGTTAAGAAAGCCACCAATTTTCCTGAGTTTTAAAGTGTTTAGTCTGTGTGTTGAAGATTTAAGAAATATTTGATTGATTTGTTGAAGATTTTAGCATCAATAAAGAACTTTGTTAAACTTTCTAAGCTTCTAAAGACTTTGTATAGGGAAATTCATAGGGCCTCTCAGCTGAGGCACCCCGGTGTCCCGCTGGGCATATAGAGAGCATGTCCTGTTAATAGACAATTGCCATGGGCCCAGCGTGTGACAGCACAGTAGCACCTGTGCAAATATAATTTCTCTTACACAAGTTACCATTGCTTAGCATTTCCACTACTTTTTTATTCTTTTGCTTATATTCTCCCTGTGAAATTTCTTCAGGATGAAATAGCTTCATGTTTAAAACTGCCAAAATGGTAGCTTTTGCCTCAAAATGCCACAATATGTATCTATGTAAAGGTTAGACTTTACCTTAGAGCTGGCTACTATAGGGATGTTACAGATTATAAAATTATTGCCCCCATGATAGGTAAAGGTGGAAGTTTCCCCTTGACATTAAGCCTAGTCAAGTCTGACTCTGGGGGGGTGGTGCTCATCTCCATTTCTAAACCGAAGAGCCAGCGTTTTCTATAGATACCTCCAAGGTCATATGGCCAGCATGACTGCATAGAGCGCTGTTACAATCCAACCAAGGCGGAACTTATTGATCTACTCACATTTGCATGTTTTGGAACTGCTAGGTTGGCAGAAGCTGGGGCTAACAGTGGGAGCTCACCCCGCTCTCCAGATTTGAACCACCAACCTTTCAGTCAGCAAGTTCAGCAGCTCAGCAGTTTAATCTGCTGCACCCCAGGGCCTCATTATATGCTCCCATGACAGTTTAGCATAAAAGCATAAAATGAACATTGGTGTTGTTGTGTGCCTTCATTTCCAATTTATGGCAATCATAAAATGAATTTATCACAGGATTTTCTTGGCGAGATTTCTTCAGGGGTGTGTGTATGTTGTCATAGTCTTCCTTTGAGTCTGAGAGAGTGTGACTTACCCAAGGTCACCTAATTGCTACCATGACTGTGTGGGGATTTGAACCCCAAATGCTGGAGTCCTAGTCCAAAATGCAAACCACTGCACCACAGTGGGTCTTGCCTGTCTAATTTCATGAAAAAATGTTCTTGTTGCATTGAAACAATTATCATAGAATCATAGAGTTGGAAGAGACCTTGTGAGCCATCCAGTCCAACCCCCTACCAGGAAGCAGGAACATCGTATTCAAAGTACCCCTGACAGATTGCCATCCAGCCTCTGTTTAAAAGCTTCCAAAGAAGGAGCCTCCACCACATGCTGGGGCAGAGAGTTCCACTGCTGAACAGCTCTCAGTCAGAAAGTTCTTCCTAATGTTCAGGTAGAATCTCCTTTCTTGTATTTTGAAGTCATTGTTCCATGTCCTAGTCTCCAGGGCAGTAGAAAACAAGCCTGCTCCCTCCTCCTCATGACTTCCCCTCATATATTTATACATGGCCATCATGTTTCCTCTCAGCCTTCTCTTCTGCAGGCTAAACATTCCCAGCTCTTTAAGCCATTCCTCATAGGGCTTGTTCTCCAGACCCTTGATCATTTTAGTTGCCCTTCTTGGGACACATTCCAGCTTGTCAATGTCTCCCTTCAATTGCAGTGCCCAGAACTGGAACCAGCATATACCGCTGAAAACAGCCACGTCTGATGAGATTGATAATCTACCATTTTATATCTTCAAATCAGATCTTGCCTTTTGAGAATTCCAAGATGTGGTGTGTCTCTTCTTCTCTTTGTCAAAGCAGTATATTCCACAGTGGAAAAAAGTTACAAACGGAGTGTGGTGGAGGTTCCTTCATTTCAGGCTTTTAAACAGAGGCTGGGTGAATGTCTTTCAGGGGTGCTTTGATTGTGCTTTTCCTGCATGGCAAGGGATTGGACAGGATGCTCCATAGGTGTTCTCTTCCACCTCTATGATTCTATGACAGTTCTTAAAGTATTTAAAGAGTGTAATCATGTCATCCCTCAATCTTCTCAACAGCAAGATGAACATGCCACCTCCCTCAAACTTTCCTTATATGTTTTTTTCACCTCTTATCATCCTTGTTGCCCTTTTTAAACCCGCTCTGATTTGTCTATCGCCTTTGTTAAATGACACAATACTCTAAATGAGTCCTGACCAGTACAGTGAGACTACTTCCCTCTTACTGAATTCTTACTGATTTGCAAACTTTTTCCACCAAGCATTAGAAGAATGGAGTCTTTATATTTATATTTGGAAAAACAACACTAACAGACTTGGTATGCTATATGGAATTTGAGACAGTTGCTGTTTTGGCCAAAGGTGGCAGGGTGTTGAAATGCCATAGTAGCCTTGAGAACATTATTGCAGTGCTTGCAATACAAGCAATGCATATCCTACAAGGGCTACTATTTGTTTTTTGACAAATATTTGATACCATCCGGAGTGTGAGAGAAGAACTTGGCACTTGTAACAACAGGCTTGGGTTGAAACCACACCAAATGTTTTCAATACGTTTGCTGAATTTGACACCCATTAAAAATTCAGACAAGGGATGAGAAACATTTGTCCCTCCAGATGTTCTTGGTTTGCAGTTTGCATCATTCCACTAGCTATGCTAGCTCGAACTGATGAAAATTGCAGTCCAAAAGCATCTACTTGGACAATCCAACTACATTGTTCAACTACACTGTATATCAAACTCCACAATGTTTGTTGTCATCTATATGGATTTGTACTAGACTACCAGGAAATATATTATGGTTGTACAAAAAAACCTGATAGAAGTTGGTCATTGCAGATTGTGCTGAGTCAATGTATATAATTATATAATTACAGACAGTCCCCAAATTACAAACAAGATGGTTTCTATAGGCTTGTACTTAAGTTGAATTTCTTTGTAAGTTGTAACATGTACATTTTAAGTGTAATTCCAAACTATATATATATATATATATATATATATATATATATATAACACCATATTTATACCCCCCCTCCCTTCTCAACCCCGAAGGCGGCTGAGGGCAGCTTTACACATAGGCAACTATTCAATGCCTTAAAAACAACATACAATTAAAATAAACATTAAAATTTCAATTAATACACATTAAAGCATTTAAAAACATTACATTCACTATTAAAACCATGCCATCCACAATTGTAATCTGGTCCATTCCAATAGTCATTCTGTATTGCACTACAAGTATTCTCTAAAGGCTTGATCCCAAACCCACATTTTCACTTTCTTTCTGAAGGCCAGGAGGAAGGGGGCGGATCTAATATCACTGGGCAGGGAGTTCCACAGCCAAGGGGCCACCACTGAAAAGTCTTTGTCTCTCATCCCCACTAGTCGCTCCTGCAAAAGAGGCAGGACCGAGAGCAGGGCCTCCCCAGACGATCTTAATCTCTGAGGTGGTTCATAGGGGGAGATGGATTCTGACAGGTAAGCTGGGCTGGAACCATTTAGGGCTTTATAGGCTTAAGTCAGCATTTTGAATTGTGTTCAGTAGCAGACTGGCAGCCAGTGGAGCTGGCATAACAGGGGGGTTGTATGCTCCCTGTACATTACTCTGGTGAGCAATCTGGCTGCTGCCCATTGGGCCATTTGAAGCTTCCAAACAGTCTTCAAAGGCAACCCCATGTAGAGCACGTAAATATACCTTTGGATAGCACAGGCAGGGGTGGCTCAACCCATTACGCAAAGTAAGCATTTGCAGTATAGTTGATTTTGCCCAGGGGTGCTCTTGAGGCGCTCTTGGGGGAAAATAGACCTTGACATATGTGAGTTGTAGTTACTGGGATGTATAGTTCACCTACAATCAATGAGCATTCTGAACTCCACCAATGATGGAATTGAACCAAATATGGCACACAGAACTCCCACGACAAACAGAAAATATCTATCAGTGATTGGTTTGGGGGGGGGGGGGAAATACTATTTGCTTACCGTTGAGAATTACCTAGGGCCGCCTCTGAGCACAGGGAAGGCTTGACAACCTTACAGTGTTTGTTGTGCTGTTTGTTCCTATTCATAAGATTTCACCTGTATTGCTTACCAGTAATGGCTGGTGGCTTCCATGTCAGTTCTGCAATTGATCTATTCCAGGGACCATCCAAGGTGCTGAATCTAGTCAATGGATGGGGTGTAGTATCATACAGCATTGCTTCAAAATTTGGACGAAAGCCTGGAGAAGATCCATCAGCCCTCTGGCCGGGAAACCACCAGTAACTAGGGCTATTTATGCTGGTGGTAAATGATGTAGTTCTTTCCAGATCTCCAATTTCATGTTTTGTTGGGATTGGTGGTTACCAAAGCCTGCAGTTACTAAAACTCTCTCTACCACAGATATCTACCACAGATAGATCTTTTGAAAAATTGGATCAGCTGAACAGAAATATAAGTTAGAATATCTGCATTTCTTAAGGACAAATGAATGTAAGATTTCTGAGTCATTTTAATAAACTTCCATATACAATATTTAGCCTTTTGCTGTGCCCAGATTAGTCAATGAAAATTCTTGTTATAATGCTCATATGTGGTGGCTTATGGAAGTAGATTTTTTTAAAATTTTGTTATTTATTTGATTTGCTTAACATCCTGTTTTTCTTCCCAGTGGGATTCAAAGCTGTAAATTAACATCTAAAACAATATGGAGTACAAAAGTTAATAAAAGAAACATTAAACCATATGTTCAATTAAAGCATACATTTAAAGCATTGAAAATTTAAACAATTATAATGCATACTTCATGCTGAAAACAGCACTCACAGTTGCATATTTATCTACCCTGGTCAATAAATGCTGAAAGCCTGTTTAAACAAGAAAGATTTTGCTTGCTGGCAAACAGATAACAGAGAGGAGACAGACAGGACCTCTCACAAGAGGAAGTTCCAAAACCTTGTTGTTGTTGTTCATTCGTTCAGTCGTCTCCGACTCTTCGTGACCTCATGGACCAGCCCACGCCAGAGCTCCCTGTCGGCCGTTACCACCCCCAGCTCCCTCAAGGTCAGTCCAGTCACTTCAAGGATGCCATCCATCCATCTTGCCCTTGGTCGGCCCCTCTTCCTTTTACCTTCCACTTTCCCCAGCATAATTGTCTTCTCTAGGCTTTCCTGTCTCCTCATGATGTGGCCAAAGTACTTCAACTTTGTCTCTAGTATCCTTCCCTCCAATGAGCAGTCGGGCTTTATTTCCTGGAGGATGGACTGGTTGGATCTTCTCGCAGTCCAAAACCTAGGAGTAGGCATTAAGAAGACTCTCTTTTCCAAGCCTGGGAAGGTGGTGGGATGGAAAGAAATTCCTGCTCCCAAAATCATAAGACTTGGCCAGTCTTGTTTGGGGAGATATTGGCTTTCAAAGTTTGTTCAGAGTAAATTGTTCCTAATATTGTCAAGGACTAGAGAGAGAGAGAGAGAGAGAGAGATCTGATATTAATTTCAGTAACACCATGTGGAAGAAATACAATGAGAAATACCAGAAGAAATTGCACAAGAGGGCAAGATGTCATAGTTTTCTCATACCAGGTTTCCAGCAACCGATCCCAAAGAGACTTCCCATAATACACTAAAAACACTTACTAAAGATAACGTTGCTTAATGTTGTATACTGTGATGCACATTGTGGCTATTTCAAAATGAGTCACTTCTCCTCATGCTTTGTGGTTGTAGGACCCATTCCAGGATAAAGCTGCTTCAGTTGTGATAGGGTAGCAAATTGCTTCATGAATGTCCATAATGACAAGTATGTCCATAAATTATCTGGTGACAGGATTAACTCACAAACTTAAACCAGATGTTGTGGTATGGATGAAGAAGAGAATATGGTGGTTAACACAAAGTATTCCTTTGCAAACAAGAGCAAAAGCAGAGGCCAAGAGACAGACAGAACAGCAAGAGCCTTGTCGAGAAAAGAGTGAGTGGCTGATCAGTTCATGCTTTGTTTTAGTAGCTGGTGGGCTTCATCACAGTAAGGAATCACTTTCTATGCTTCTTTGAGCCACCTTCAAGGTCCACCTGGAAGGATGGATGCTGATGGGGAGAGCATGGGGAACCGGTCTTCAGGGTGGGGTGGAGAAGAGAGGCTAGAGCTTGCATGTGTGGAAGTGGCATTTGTCTTTGGGGTACACTTGAACGCCCTTCTCACATCCACTTTATGTGGAGGGGGAGTATTGGAATCAATCCCCATGGATATGGAGAGCCCACTGTAATCACACAAGGTAGAAAGCCCATTAGAATATTTGAAAAGGATTCTGATGACAGCTGAATCCAAGTAGCAATAATTAAAATAAAGAGTAGTTTTGACATATCATTGTCAAATCTTATCCTGATGGCTGGATGAAGATTCTATCCCAGTGAATTACACAATCTTAATATCTCATCTGTTGAGAAAAGATCACATGATTTATCCTACATATTCAATATGATGATGTAGCGATTTGAGCATTGGACGACACTCCTGGAGGCCAAATTCCCTCTCAGCCATGGAAACCCTCTGGGTGACATTAAGCAGGTCACACTCTCTCAACCTCAGGGGAAAGCAAAGGCAAACCTGCTGTAAATAAATCTTGCCAAGAAAATTCTAAAATTTGCTTTAGAATTGTCATATGTCAAAAATGATTGGAAGACACAACAATGCCTAATGACCTGTTACTTTAAAACTATGTTGCTGTATTAACTTATCATTTGAATTCTGTTGAAAAGCACTGCGTGATCATTCATTGTTCATTATTTTTCATAGAATAAAAAAATCTCCAAATTTGGTGATTATTTTTAATAAAGGGTCATATGTCTTCATTATAGACCTGAAGACTCTTCGGAAGCTTCAAATAGTCCAATGTCAAGCAGCCAGGTTAATAACTGGGATGGCATACAGGGAGAATATAACTCCCACAGATAATAACACAGAAATCACAGATAAAAACAGCAGCATTAAAACCAATCAAATAAAAACATAACACAATCACATCAACAATAACATTAAAACAATACCATGGCTGGGAAAACCAAGTAAATACAATGAATTCCTAAGTAGAGCCAAGGGAAAGTACAAAATTCAAGTGTGCCAATCTAGAGAGAATGCCTTGGAAATAAAGTGTTGAGATTAGTAGGCTGGGCTGGGCTGAAATGCAGGAGCTTAGATAGGGTCAAACCAGCTCTACAGCAAAGTGCCTAATCAAAGGCACAACGGAACATCTAAGTTTTTAAGTCCTTACGGAAGGCGGACAACATGGGTGCTTGTATGATCTCCTTTGGGAGGGAGTTCCAGAGCTGAGAAGGCCCTCTCCCTCATTCCCACCAACCGCTCTTGAGATGGTGATGGAAGTGAAAGAAGAGCCTCTCCAGATGATCTTAGGGTACGTGCTGGTTCATAAAGGAAGATGTGATCAAGAAGATAGGCAGGTCCCGAACCGTTTAGGGCTTTGTAGGTAATAACCTGCACCTTGAATTGAGACCGGAAACTTATTGGAAGCCAGTGGAACTATTTAAACAGGGTGGTTGACCGCTCCCTGTAACTAGAGAGAGAGCCTTCTCAGTGATTGCCCATCAACAATATAACTCCTTCCCTGGTGAGATTAGATCTGCCCCCTCCCTCCTGTCCTTCAGAAAGATTGTAAAAATTTGGCTGTGGGACCAAGCCTTTGGGACAGTGCAATAAGGCAATAATAGGAAATGAACTCCACTGACCGGAGCCAGCATGGTGTTTTAAGATGGTTTTAAGCAATTGATTTTAAAGTAGGTATGACTAATTTTAGTGTTTATGTATATTTATAGTTTATTATATGTTCCAGCATTGAATGCTTGCCATATTTATGTTGTGCTCTGCCCTGAGCCCCCTTTGCGGTGAGAAAGATGGAATATAAGTTTTAAAAAATAAATAAATATGCTGCCATAGCATATTTATATTGCTATTTTATTTTCTTTTGAAACCTATTCTACTAATACACAAGAAATAGTATTGGGGTAGCCATAATAATCCTTTGCAATTTGGTGGAAGAAGCCTGATTTTATAGTTTCGATCAGATTGGCTCATGTAGATTTCATAATAAGTTCAGTTCTGACTGTACAATGCAATGTGTAACAGAGCCAAAGTTGAAAATCCTTTGCAAAGAACAAAAAAGGGATGGGAGGGATTTGTTGCAAAGTGCCTGTGGAAGGAAGCGTGCTTGGTTTTTGATTTTGTTTTAAAGAACCAACAACAAAAAAATGAAATGAGCTAGCTGTTACCATAAAAGTAGATATGTAGAGCGTGGAGCTCTTCTTTCCCTAACAGAGAACCTTGCCTTTCCAACCAAACAGAAAGCAGCTGTTCTGTCTTCTTGTTTCTGACATGTTTAGTCATTCAGAGCCATGACATCAAATGGAGAGGATCAGCATGCAAAAGCAGTCAGGGTTCATTTATTCAGGGTTTTCAACTGACAGTAAATCCCAGATTTGTAAAGTGCTGTATCTTTTGCCACAAGGGTCTTCAGTGCATGAGAACAGGTAGAGATTAGAGGCCTCCCTCTCAGGCAGAGGTTTTGTCTGAGAGAGGATTACATTTTAAGTTTTGTGTCTGTACGAGGAAGTAATTGAAGTATAGCAATTGATAGCTTTGATCCTATTGTTATTCACTTATCTGTATTGCACGTACATGCTTTTCAATTTACAAAGAGCTCATAGGGGTCTCCATCCAGACAGCTAACCATAGCTTGGAAAAATTAGTATGTTAGACTACAGTAGTAGGAGGAGGAGCAGTAATAGTAGTATCCTACTGTTTTCCAAAAGTGGAATGTAAGGTTACTCACAATTTAAAAGAACAATATAATTTAAAACATACAAGAAGTGAAATTAAAATAGAAGTAAACTATTCAAAATGTTAAAACAAATGGTATGTCGGACTCCATTATACAATGGATCAAGGATGGGTTTTTAACAAAAGCATCAGAACTGCATCCTTGGATCTCTTCCTGTTGTAAGGAAGCATTGGTTATCCTCTTCTCTCAAACAGTCAGTCCTGCTCTGGCCAGTATAATAAGCCAGGGAGGGCAAAGAGCTAGCACACAGTTTTTGGCTGTTGCTTCTCCAAGGACACCTGCCTAGCGCCTCCATCCTCAGACTCCACAAACTGAAAAATACAACTCAGATTTCTCAGTGAGCATACTCTTTAAGGATTTGAGGATTTATTGCCCAAGATGTGATTTTTCTGAACTCAGCCATTTACAAACCCAGACTTGCTTAGCTTCAACAGAAGACTGGGCAGCTTGGAAGAAGTTGAACAGACTGTGCTCTAGTACCACAAGATGCAGAACCAACCTTAAGAAATGGGGCCACAAAGTAGAGTCCACAACATGTGAGTGCGGAGAAGAACAAACCACATACCACCTATTACAATGCGGCCTGAGCCTTGCCACATACACAATGGAGCACCTTCTTATAGCAACACTAGAGACACTCCAAGTGTCTCTGGTCAAAGCTACTGGTCAAAGAACATTTAATATAATGCCAAGTTTTTAACTTTGTTTGTGTCTTTTTTAATACATTATAACTGTACCACTTCTGACACAATAAATAAATAAATAAACAGTAGAAATATTTCATAGGTCTCCAGATAGTTTTGAGAAGCCTCTAGCAGTTACTTACTGGCTACAAATATAGAAATATTTAGTAGGTATAGATACATTGTTTCTAATGCTGTTTTTTTCCTTTGCACATTGTAACTATTGCAAAATGGCTTAACTGTTTTAATAGAAAGAGGCATCAAAACATTTAAAGAATAACAACAAATACAAGCAATACACTAAAAGACACCTGCTCAGTTTTATTTAAGTCAAATTAAAAAATATGCCAAACCATATGCGCTAGTGTTCATTTCATGCCTATTTAGGGACAAATTATGATCAAGACTTTTAATCTGCTCTTTGAATCTCCTGCTTCACAATGTGATCTGAAAATGGTCTTGGAAGAATGACTAGAAACCACTAAGCACTGACATCTCCACAGCTCATAAATGGGTGAGGTTACTGAGTGCATGTGTTAAAAACCAGCCATTTGCACATTTTGCCAGATATAGAAACTGGGGATGAAGAGACTTAGACTAAAGCCATTATAAGTCAATTCTTTTACTTCAGAAACAGCATGAACCATTGTCACACCACAAGTCACAAGAGGCTTTCACTGAGTTAGGAGAAACAGGGAATTTCAAAATATGTCACCAAAGTAAAGAATATCTATATCCCCAATGATGATATTACATGCTGTTGTGTTCACTTCATCCTATTAGTATCAATAGAACTAAACCTATATAACATAAATCACTACATGATTCATAAAACATCTGTCCCTATTTTATATAACTTTTAAAATTTCCTTGACATGTGCATTCAAGTTAAATAGGCTGGGCTTTAGCACAGCTGGTTAATCAGCAGCAGCAATAAGATCACACCAATCAAAAGGTTGGCAGTTCAAAGCCCAGGTCAGGGTGAGCCCCTGATCTTCAGCCCAGCTCACTGTTCACCTAAGCAGTTTGAAAACATCTGTGAGCTGTGAGTAGAGAAATTGGCCACCCCTTAAGTGGGTAGGTATTTTACGACACCACAAAAAGGAAGTGCCAGAAAATACTGGTGATCAAATAATGGAGGAAGTCTGTGATCAAAGACTCTGTGTCAGAAAATGGAGTGACAACACTCCCCTGAGGCCAGAACTGAGCACAACCTCCAGGATACCAAAGTTGGGGGGAAATGCCTCTATCTGTTATCAGTCTTGTCTATCTAACAGCATTGAATGTTTGCCAAGTATCTGTTATGTGATCCACCCTGAATCCCCTTTGAGGTGAGAAGTGCAGAATATAAATGCTGTAAATAAATAAATAAATACAAAAATGAAAGAACTGAAGCAGTAAAGCACCAAGAAGCAGCATGTCTTGTGAGCTTTCCATTTAGCAAAGATTATGATGTCAACTGTAACAATTATTGTGGATTGTTATATCCTCTACAACCCTGAAGTTTCCAGTAACAGTTGTAGTTTAAAGTGATTTGTAATGGCTTGCTCATGTGGTAAGCATTTCAGATCAATAACATTAACAAAAGACCTGCACATGGTAGACATGAGAATTTCTGAAAATTGTTTTTTGATATGCATCAACATGGCTACCTTCATTTCTGAACTCTGCTTGGGGCTGAGACTACAGTAGCTGTCATGATTTACCTCTGTACAATCCATATAATGCTCTTGCGGTTAACAGCAGACATTATGGCATCAGGCTATTTATCAATCGGGTCTCTACCACGGCAAGGTAAAGATAGCCAACAGTGAGAGATACTACAGCTAGAGATCTATCATCAATATCTCATAGTTCAATAAAATGTATATTTTAATACAGGTTTGGAGGAAGACTTTCTTTTCCCCTGTTTAATAGATATCATAAGCACTAATTATTTCTTCAGAGAAATCTAAAACAAAACATGCAGTTTTGGTTTGTGTTGTGTATTTCTCCTTATATGTTGTTTTATATTATAATTTTCAATAAAGTTTAATTTTTAAAAATAAAATAAACATGCCGTTTGAAAACATGAAGGCACATGTGCCAGTTCTCAGAAGCAAACGTTTCAAAAATGTTTCCATCCCCCACCGGATTTTTTTCCTATTTACCAAGCCCTCAACATATACAAATCTTTCCAATGATTATATTTTTTTATTTTAGCTTAGCATAATAAAGCACAGTACTGCCTGAGGATTGCGGTATGAACGCATAAATATTCGGCAATGTTCCAAAGAGTCTTCCTTGAATTGTTTGCTGGAATTTCAGTAAATCAAAACCACTTTTCTAAAAATGCAGAGGATATAAGAGTATTTCTTCCTTAAATAGAAATACAAGATTCGGCTTCATGTGGAAACTGGGTGTGTTTTTTTTCCAAAGCAAGACAGTGAATACTCTTCTTTGTGTGATGTGAAGGCCAGAAAAGAAGTGTGAGCCATTGGCAGCTTTGTCTCATAATGCTTTCAAGAACACATGAAACTGCCATTAGCAGATAAAATAACAAGGTGAGGCAGTATGTACAACTCTTGAGGCATGCCATGGCCTCTCTGAATTACTATTTTGAGACAGTGTATGTGAATAATAGCTGCTTTATAAAATACAAATTGCTTGGTCTGAGATGGAAGCTTCCATATACTCAGATTCAAAACCAAGTACTCAGGCATCCAGTTTTAGGAGTCTTGGAACTTGTGAGTTGTGTTGATTGGATTGTGAAGCCTGGGATTTACAGGATGAGCTGATAAGCACAAGTGGAAAATGGAAGATAAGAAGATCACACCTGATCTACAGTCTTACATGATGGGCTTGGGAAGGCGGGGAGATCCTATCTGTTAGAGAATGAAGTACTCTTAGTTCCAAGCCACACTGAACTGTTTAAAAAGTACTTTGCAGCTCACACATTTCCTGTTTCATGTCAAAGTTTGCTTTGTCTCTGCCTTGACCATGACCCTTCCTTTCATTTTTATGGACTGTTTTGTTATCTCATTCGTTCTCAGCTTCACACTGACTGTATCACAGTGATGTTGGTTCAAGATAAGAAAGCTAGAGGGGAAGAGGAAATCATTCTACTTATTGTCTGGTTTAGGAATAACAATATTTGAAAGCAACAGTCATCTCTTTGGTATTATTGAGTTGCAGATGTCTTATGTCTTCAAACAAAATGCAGGTGTCAAAACAATATAAAATATGTTTCTGGGTTTCAGGAGTTTGTAGTGATTAGTAAAACAACTGTTAAATAAACTGGCCCTCCCATCTATGGGCTGGGGAAAAATCCCACCCTAAGGGCTGGAATTGACCTCCATAGCCAATCCTAAAAACAAATATGAAATATGAACTTCATATTTCAGCCCACCAACAGTTTTTTTAAAGTTCAGATACAGGGCAGTGAGTGGAAAGGTGGTTAATGTTGTTCGTGCAACAGGGAGAGCAACTGCGGCTTGCAAAATTGATTATACTTGCAAGTGCTCAGCAATCAATTCTTTGATGCACCAAGGAACATTAGGTCACTCAGGTTGTTTGGCCAGATGCATTGTTCTGGTGCTACAGGCATTAGACAGAAAATCTTTTCTTTCCTCTCAAGAAAGTAAATGCTAATGGTAGCAGAAGCCAGTGTTATGAAATATGTTCACATATTAGTATGTAATATCTGAAGTTTAAAATATCTGAACTTTACGTAAGCAAGAAGCGAAGGCACTATCATCAGGGGCTTTGAAGGAAGGGGTAGTGTTTGTTTTCCTTGCGGCTTCTGGGGACTCACTCCTGACAGAACTGATGCCCTGACTCTGCAACGCAAGGTCAGCAACAACACCTTCTTGCCCCAGAGCAGTAGTTCTTAACCTGTGGGCCATGGGCCACAAGGATGAAAATCTGGTGCTCGAGCCTCTTTCCTCTTTATTATTTTATTTTATTTTATTTCTGCTCTTTTCATGCCACCTGCCACTCCTTCCCTGTCACTGACCATGGCATATGTTCTGTATCAGAAACTAGAGCTGATGTGGTCTACTCAATGCAATTTTCTGGATCAGCATCCCAAACCAAATCTAAACTTGACCAAAAACTGATTCGTAAGCCATTTGGTCCTAATGTTCAAGAATGGTCCCTGGTCAAAGTTGTCCCTGGTCAAAGTGGTCCCTGATCAAAAAAAAGGTTGGGAACCTCTGCCACAGAGTCTAGGGAATAAAAGGACCACACCTGCGGGGCCTCAGGAATAAGCAAGAAGTGATGGTACCATCACCAGGGGCTTTGAAGAAAGGGGCAGTGTTTGTTTACCTTGCTGCCTCTAGCTCAGCTCCCGGAGACTCACTCCTGGCAGAACTGAGACCCTGATTCTGCGATGCGAGGCCAGCAACAACACCTGGCAGGTGACAGCTTACAACTGACTCAGGGTGTGGGCTCTTCCACAATCTACTTATGACACCACAACTGTTAAAATCTGTGTTCCTCTGGGCTTTTACCAAACTGATCAGTAACCTGCTGCTATCATCAGATAAGACTCACATTTGCACATTTGCAATCTTAAAGGGCTGTCACAGAGAAGAGGGTCCAGGTTCATTCTCTGCTTCCCCAGAGGGTAAGATTGGCTATAATAGATTTAAGTTACAGGAGGGTAGACTCCATTTCAAAATTCGATTATAGAAATGCAATATTTTTCATTAACATGGGGAAAACTGACCTCTTTGTCTCTTTAATCTCCTCTTCAGGAGCTAAGTGTTGTTGAGTAGCCTTAAGGCTTCTGATCTGCCAACTTATTATTCTTTGTTTTTGAATGGACATGGACCGAACAGCCCTTCAAATAAAGGAAAACTTCTGAGAAAATTGCTTTGACAGTCTTTCCAACAGAAATAGTGTACTTTTTAAAGTAAGACACATGACATCTTCTGTGCCCTATGCAAAACTGTGCTGGAAAGCAAAATCGAAGACAGAATACATAATAATCTATTGAAACCCAGTTGTGTATTTAATATTTGTTCATGTGTTCCTTTTATTAAAAGTCTTCCTTGTGTCACAAGGTCTCAGGGATATTAATCTTGCTACAATACCCTGAGATCTTCAAATATTAAGATTAGGCTTTTCTTGTCACCTTTGACACATTGATTCAGACCAGAAGTGCATTGGCAACCAGTACAATTCCTTTAAAAATAGTGTTCTATAATTTTGTGTTACAGTCGTGTCAGCACTCTTACCATTAGCATTTTGCATTAGCCGTAGCTTCCCAGTCATCTTCAAGGGCAGCCCCACATAGAGCACATTGCAGTAATCTAATAAAGACATTAGATATTCGATATTTTTCCTGTGTTTTTATTACAGAGATGCCAAGAAGGGTTTTTCCAAACTTTTTCAGGACAATGCAGCCCTTGTGATTGCAACAACAATGCCTTCAAGTGCCTTGATGGATCTGGAGTTTGTCTGGTAGGTAGTCTTTCCTGGTTACTAAATCTGCAAATGCAATTCTCCTCTTGTTTTGTGAACTGCCCAAAGAACTTTAAGCATTATAAAATGGTTTTAAAACAGATATATCTATCATATCATATTGTTTTATTTATTAGCTCAACTTTTCAAATTAATTTTATCTGAAATGGGAAATACAATTAAAAAATAGAGTCTGAAAATTTATTGAAGAATATCTAGCAAATAAAGCATCATATTTGTATGCACACACAGAAAGTAATCATTGCCTTTGCCTTATACATACAACCATAAAATGAATGTATGTAGTCAATGTTTGGCTCCTTAATTAAAACTAGACCGTTGCTTAATCAAGTATTAATACACAGGGCATTAGATATTGCAGCAAAGGAAACAGTAATTCTAAGATGTATGTATGCACTTCATAGGCAACCTTCCTGCTTCATCTACAAACAAAAAGAATTTAATTGGGTGTGTTACATGTATAACTCATTCAAAAGATGAAATTGCTTATTCTCGGTTCTGATCTAATTTTATGATGCACAAAAGATGAAGGCATCTTTTATATTTCTGCTCACCTTTCTAAAGAATTAGGATGTGTGTGCACTGTAGAATTAATGTAGCTCAACCCCACTGTAACAGCCATGGCTCAATGCTGTGGGATCCTGGGATTTACCATTTGATGAATTACTAGCACTCATTGGCAAAGAAGGTGAAAGACCTTGTAAAACTACACCTCCAATGATTCCATATTATTGAGAAATGGCAATTAAAGTGCTGTCAAAGTTCATCAATTTTACAGTGTAGATGTACCCTTAGATGCGAAGCTATGGGCAGATGGAATCTTCAAAGGTTCTGCATATTTTTACATTGGTCACTGAAAAGAGTCCCCGGTGGTGCAGTGGGTTAAACCCTTGTGCCAGCAGGAGTGCAGAGGTTCGAATCCAGGGAGAGCATGGATGAGTTCCCTGTGTCAGTTCCAGCTCCCCATCCAAGGACTTGAGAGAAGCCTCCCACAGGGACAGTAAAGCATCAAAACATCTGGGTGTCCCCTAGACAATGTCCTTGCCAATTCTCTCACACCAGAAGTGATTTGCAGTTTCTCAAGTCGCTCCTAACCCCAAAAAAACTGAGAAGAAAGATTTGCAGAAGAGTTAACATCACTTGAATTGCTATAGCCACACTGTTAATTGGGTTTAATACATCCAACTCCTTACCCACTTAATTGTGAATGATTTATCCCAATCCATTTTTCTTCTTCCAAGTCATTCTGGAAATAGTAGACCTTGACCTTGCCACTAAATTTGATGTGTAATTTAATTTAATTACTATTTCACAGGAATTTAATTTCCACCAGTAGAGAATGAAGGCTCCACAACAAAATTTGATTTAAACATGAGCTTTGCTTTAATTGAGTTTCTTCTATGAATGCATCTGTGCCCCCATCTAATTGCCCCTCAAAAACCTGTTTAAATTGCTCTTTCTGCTTTCCCGATTTGAAAACAAAAATTTGACTTGAGGAATTTGGTCTTTGTTTCTCCTACCTGAATGTTCCCTGACCCGGAGGATTCATTTTTGCAATGGAAATACAAGAGAAAGTTTGGCTCGACATATTCACAGGGTTGGGTTTGTGACACTGTTACATCCCCTTTCAGAACCGAAACACTAAGCTGGTATTTAAAACTGTAGAAATGTTCTGGTCTCACAGCCAGATAGCTCCCAGGATCACTCTTTTAGGACATGAGATGCTATCCTCTGGCCACTCCCATCCCTGCTGTTATCTGCAGCCAGCTCAATAACCCTTTAAGGTTATGGATCCAGGCAGGGCTGTAACCAGAGGAGGAAAGGTTTAAAAGTTCAACCCTGCCTAAAAAAGAAACCTGGTTTACTCATAAATTGATTAACCAGTTAAAATTCATGAGTAAACCATGTTTCGGGGGGGGGGGGGTTAGAACCCTTAACACCCCCTCTGGCTACCTCCCAGTGTCCAGGGTGTGATACTGAATTCATGATATTCTCTGTCTAGTAAGAAGGACCCTCATTGCCCTACTTGGGGTATTCCCAGTTGGGTTGGCAAAGCAACTTCTTTGCAAGCAGAAGCATCTTGAAAAGAGTGCTGATCTTCCCAAAGCTACTACACAAGCCAAATGGGACCTCTACTGTAGAGCAGAAATCACCCATCCCTGCTTATATATACCATTCATTTCTATCTGCTTGCATAGCAATGAGTGGTGGGAAGGAAAAGTAGAAAACTCTAATCTCTTTTCTAAATTCTGGACAGTGTTGTGTCTAGGTAACAACAAATACATAAAAAGGAGGAAATCGGGGAAATTATTATTATTATTATTATTATTATTATTATTATTATTATCTTTATTTGTACCCTGCTAACATCTCCCGAAGGACTCGGTGCGGCTTACAAAGGTCAAGGCCCTCAATAAAACAACAGCATAACAAATACAAATTTATATTTCATTTATGTATTTATCGATTTATGTTTATACATCTTTCTCCACAAATTGGACCCAAGGCAGCTCGCAGAATTACAGTCAATAATCAGCATCCAGAAACATTAAACATATGATCCACATATACAAAGAATTAAAGACAATGAAATGTAATGACATAACATAGTACAACATGTATAATTGAACGTACATGAAGATCAGATAGTCTTTTTATATGGTCAGCATGGGAAAGTTGCTTTTTAGCATTATAATTTGCAGACTCTCCACCCTGGGTGGCTACCAACAATATGATCTAACCAAAACCAGGGGAATTTTAGCATGTTCTTTTTTACCCATTTTCTGAAGCCTACAAGAAGAGCATGTATCAGTTTGTTAGCATTTGTTGAAATGTATCAGCATATCACAGATTTTAAACATTTGAATTCTAAATAACATAACTAATACCAATCGCTTGGTCTTGGGTTTTTTTCCTTCAATGATCATATTTTATAATTAAAATTTAACAGATAGCTAGAAAATGGCACTCTCTAACTTGACACTTTCCAAAAGTCTTGGGCAAATGCCCCCATTACCTAAACTGTGATACATTATTTTGAAACTCTATTACATGAGCCATTATTTAATAAATCAGTTTGACTCTGTGCAAGCATCAAAAAATATTTTTATCTGAAGTACATTCAGTTATGGGCAGCTCTGAATACTAACAAACTCTCTGGTGACAGGGTACACAGGGGTTGTATTCATCAAGTCTGGGCTGGCTTCATGCCTTCTGAGATAGCCTTAATCTTGCTGGGTGCATTGTGAAAGTTCTTCAGCTAGCCAACAAGCATTGCTATTCTGGATATCTCCACTGGCAATGCACAACCACTTACAAAACCCTTTCATTTTAATGACCCAGTATCTGGAAGAGCTCAGTTTACAGGCACAGGGCTTTTGCACTCTGCTTGCCCTGACCCTTCCTGAAATCTAACCTGTTAGGTTGGAAATAGGCATTCTTTCCTTTACTGAAACCACTTTCTTGTTTGTTTTCCCCCTGCTCCCATCTCTTTTAATTGCAGGATTGTCAACGAAACACAACTGGAGAACACTGTGAAAAATGTCCTGACGGCTACCTGGGTGATGTCATCAGGGGAGCACCCACTTTTTGCCAACCGTGTCCTTGCCCTTTGCCACTGCTTGCCAAGTAAATACTTGATGGAAATTTATTTTATGTCATTGGCTCTAACAGATGTCCCTTCTGCTACTAAGCATTCCCTTGTTCGGATATCATTGGGCCTCCTGAGAGAGGGGAAACTGTTACCAACCATCTATTATTATTATTATTATTATTATTATTATTATTATTAACTTTATTTGTACCCCGCTAGCATCTCCCGGAGGACTCGATGCGGCTTACACAGGCCGAAGCCTCAACACAATACAGTAGAAAGTATCTAGACAAAGGAATAAGATCATGTAAGCCCAGGCATGAGCAAACTTCGGCCCTCCAGGTGTTTTGGACTTCAACTCCCATAATTTTCAACAGTCTACTGGCTGTTAGGAATTGTGAGAGTTGAAGTCCAAAACACCTGAAGGGCAAAGTTTGCCCATGCTTGTGTTAGCCTGTTTATTTTTACAAGCAGTTTGAGAATATGCTGCTGTTTCTCCTTTATATTCAATCTCACTGGCAATTTCAACAACTAAACAAGTGAACTGTGGATTTGATTATCGTCTAGCCTCATTTCTACTTTTCTACTCTGTCCAGCTTTATTGAAAGAAATACAATTATTTTCCACTCTTCCAACAGACCAAAAATTAAACTGAATGGAGTTCCTGAATTTGGCACTCATACAATCTAATATACCATCCTCAAACCTGTCCAGTCACCACGCATTTCTCATCTGCTGAGGTGGCTTTCCATTCAGCTAACTTTCATAGCCAATATTTAGGCTATCTTTCCAAACCATGCATCAAAATAGGCCACCTACACCTTACCTTTCCATGTAAACAAATCAGTCCTCGTTCCTTGCTACCAAAAAGCCCTTGACCCTTATGTCTCAGAAAGGAATGAGACATGCTACTGTAATGTCTGCTGTGTAAACTTGTTTTATTGGGGAGGGATCCCTAAAACTAAGGCACACAATTCTAAAGAGATGCAAGCATTTTTCTAAGTTAAACCAATATGACAGACATATTAATGTCTCCTTCCCTTTCACTCCTGAGCTATCTGAAATACGTTTCACCTACAGTGATTCTTCATAGTTATGGGACTGAATAATATACTGTACATATTTTCAAAGGGTAATAGCACATGCACATAAATAAGACACATAAATCTTTGCTTATTTCACTTTTGCTTGCAAGAATGAATTGTCTCATTTTTATCTTCTTGCTTGGCAAGATTATGAAAGATTTTCCTCAATTTTATTTATTTGATGTACTTTATTACTCTTTTTGGGGGGTGTTATTGCTTAACTGGATTGTTCACATACAAAAAGTAAGGGAACAATGATTTGTTGTTTTCCCAGACATCTTGTTCTCTGTGTTAAGCATTCTTCCTTCTCAAAAATATTTATAAGTGCTCTTTACTTGCCTCTATATTACTATATTGCAGAAATAGGAATTATGTACATTAGCTGTTAGATATATGTAGCCTCCATATTGTTGACATTTCCTAGTTATTCTTTTCAATTTTACTGTTTTATTACATATGTATTTGTCACAGATTGCTACTGATGTGGGTTATGGCTTATTATGCAAATATCCTGTGTGATTAGTATTTTATTTATATTGGCTGGCATCTTGTTGGTTAGTCTCGACTCAAGAAGACATATTCGGTCAATTGTTGAATGATGAGTCAACACATTGGTAAATCCCTTAACTTTAGATCTAATTTTTGTCAGAACGAACAAAAGGGTTTAGGCTTAAGTGTGCCCTACTTTTTGTATATATAGTTATTACTGCTGGTGTGACCTGCAGAAAAATTGGTCAACTAAGACAACTATTGCTGTCTTAGTTGTGCACTACAGTACCTAAACTTGAGATTTAGGGTATCAGAAGACTTCAGATCCTGTCCGATTTTAGAAGCTAAGCAAGATCAGCACTAGGCTGTACTTCAGTGGGAGACCACCAATAAATACCAGGTACATTTCAGAGGAAGGAACTGACAAAAATATCTTGAAGGATTCCTTGGCTAAGAAAAACCTATCAAATTTGTGGGGTCAACATAAATTGATATACAACTTGAAACTACACATAGGGCACCATCAGGCAAACATCCTAATTTTTCAAGCCAATGCCTTTTTTAAAAAACAGAGATAGTTCGTGTGGCATAAAAGCAACCCAATGAAAGTGTTATCATTTTGAAGTGCTAGGGAGAATATATATATATATATATATATATATATATATAACACCTGATTTGTATCCCACCCTTTTCTACCCCGAAGGGGACTCAAGGTAGCTTCACATATGGCAACTATTCAATGCCTTTGAACAACAAACAGTTAAAATACATTAAGTTAAAGGTTTAAAAATTAAAATTAAATGCACATTAAAACATATGAAACATTCCAATCACAATTAAAATATTTTAGATTGAAGGTAGTAATCCTTGAACTGTGACACAGCACATTATTTACCCGAGAATAGCAACATGGATTTCAATCATCTGAATATTTATGAGGGAGAAACAAACAATTGTTTCTTTCCCATTTAAATCCCATTGTGAACTCAATTTTAATCCATAAGTAATTTTTATCCCTTAAGCTGAAGAGGGATGTTTTATTTTCTCTTGAGGGCTTTTACTATTGTTCTATTTGCTTAATTATTCCTGCTCAAAGTCACTGGTTGTAGCTTGTTTTACCCGTGAGTTTATGCACTTTGCAAACCTTGCAGAACTGTGTTGGGAAGGTCATGGGTTTCTGTAAAACAAAAATCCTTTCTTCCCTTCTTCCTTAGATATATATTTCACGGCATAATTAAGTAGACAGTTCCACAAATAAGTATCCAGGTGGCAATCCTCACATGTATACAGGCAGTCCCCAAGTTACAAACAAGATAGGTTTTGTAGGTTTGTTCGTAAGTTGAATTTGTTTGTAAATCAGAACAGGTACATTTTTAAGTGTAACTCCAGCCAATTATAAATATCTATATAAGCTTTGGATAGCATAGGGAAGGGTTGACATCTCTGTGGTGTTTGTTTTGCTGTCTGTGCCCCTGTTCAGAAGATTTCGCCTCACTTTCTGTCCCTGTGAGAACTGGATTTTGAAAAATTTGGCTTGTTGTGAAAACAAGGATTGGTGAGAAAGATTCAATAGAGGCTCCATTTCCCCATGATAATAACTCTTCCAAGAGTGAATTTCCCTTCCAAGGGGTAGATTTTCCTCCCTTCCTGTTGTCTCACCTCCATTCATAACTATGAGTTATTTATAAGTCGGATGTAACTTGGGGACTGCGTGTATGGGGAGAAGGAGAATATCAACATGTGTGGCCTGTTCTGATTTTTATGAATGTATGTACATTCCCCATTGGATTTTAAAGAGCTTATAGTGAGATTAATAGACCTACAAGTTACAAATCCAGAGGCAGGGGACTCAGTTCAGTAATTGCGGGGAAAATAACTGATACAAAAGTGACAGAATGTGTAATTATCTGACTTTTGCTAAAGAAAAATATCTTTAAACCAAGGGCAAGCTGTTCTGGTTCATAGAAGCCACCCAAATTTCCATGCTGCTGTATCCCATGCAAATTTGCAAATACCATCTCTACATCACAGCATACTTCCTGCTGACTTTTCCTCATTAGTTTGCAATGTAGTGAGCAGTAATCAGTGGCAGAGCAGTAATCAGTGGCAGTGCTTAATAAATGTTCCTACTGGCCAGAATTCAGCTTGTGCCTTCTACCAGTGGAAAGCTTTGATCATAGAGATGGAAAAGAATGTTGCTATCCATTATTTCTCCCCTTCCCTGCAGCGTAGATTTCATCGCTCTTGCAAAGAGTTGGGCAGAGTGAATTGTTACTTAATATATCAACCAGCCTCATCTCCCCATTGCAGAACAGGCTACATGAGAATGGATTTATCACAGAAACTCAGGGTGCTTTTACACAAGCGTTATAATGCAGCTTCAAGGCAACTTGAGGTCGGGATGTCTACAAAATGCACGCTCCCAATGTGCACTACAGGACACATCAAGCCAGAAACAGAGTGTTAAAAAACTCACCAGAAAAAAACTCACTCATCTAGAACATGGTCATATAGCCCGAAAAAACCCACAAGAACTCACCAGAAAGTCTGGAGCTGACCAGATAATGCACTGCAGCTGATCAGAGTATATCCCATGCAGGGCTTGAAACTGGGATGATCCCAAAGTGGATATGTATAGTGCACCATCATATCTCAGTAGATGCTAAGGGGAAAAATTCTTCCATTTTCCGTAGCTTTCTAGCCATAGATACCATGGTTTCTGGATCTGGTTCCAATCTGCAATCAGTGGAAACTGGCCACTGCTGCATAACAAAACCAGTTTGTTTTACTTCACTTCCAAACAAGATTATAGTATCTACAGAACTGCCCCCAGTGTTTTGATCCTTTCAGTTGCTATACCTTATCCATGTAGAATGTGATCACAATCTCCCATCCCATTTCCACATGCAGACACACACAGCCTCTTATCTACTACTAGCACACATAGCAAATTGTTGACTTTGACCTATGGCAACCCTATGAATGAGATACCTTGAAAAGTCTCTGTTTTGGTCTTGCAAACTCTGGACTATGGCTTCCTTAACTGAGTTTCTATTTTCCAATTGCCTTCCACTTTGTGTGTTTGTGAGTATGTGTGCTTTTAAGTCATCTGTCAATTTATGGTGACCCTATGCATTTCATATGATTTCCTTAGGCAAGGAGTGCTGATAAGTTTTGTCTGTTCCTTTTTCATCCCATTCAAGTACTAATCAAGACTGACTTTAGCTTCCAAGATCATTCAGAATCTCGTGTTTTTAGGGTATTGCATTATTGCTTCTTCCAGTGTGTCACATTGTCTCAAAGTACAACCTCAGTTTAGTCACCATTATTCCTAATGAGAGTTCAGGGTTAATTTGCTCTATGATGAATACATTTATATTTTAAGCAGTCCACAGTATCTGTGGAACTCTTCTCTGGTTCAAATGAGTTTGCTTTCTCCCTGTCAACCTTGTTCACTGTCCAGCTTTCACAACCGTACACAAAAGTCAAAACTACTGTGGCCTGGGTGATTCTTTTATATTTAATTTTATGTCTTTTACCCTTGGTGATTTTCTCTAGTTTTTTCATGGCTGTCTTTTCACATTTGTGTCTTCTTCCAATTTATTGACTACAATTTCCTTTTGAGTTGTCAAATCAGCATCCTTAGATGAATCCAACATAGTTTGAATCCTACTGGTTAATCTGAATGGGCATAAACCAATTACATCAATTGTTATATGAGCCCCCGGTGGTGCAAAGGGTTAAACCTTTGTGCCAGCAAGACTGAAGACTGACAGGTCAGAGGTTTGAATTCGAGGACATTGCAGATGAGCTCCCTCTATTAGCCCCAGCTTCTCATGCGGGGACATGAGAGAAGCCTCCCACAAGAATGGTAAAACTTCAAAACATCCGGGTGTCCTCCGGGCAAAGTCCTTGCAGACGGCCAATTCTCTCACACCAGAAGCAACTTGCAGTTTCCCAAGTTGCTCCTGACATGGAAAAAAAACAATGGTTAGATGTTTAGTCAATTGTTAGCTGTTTAGTGTAGCAAATATATCAATACTATGAGTGTCTTCTAGTTGGGATTCAAATCATTGTCTTATATATAGATATCTGATACATTTTTAAAGGACACCAGGTAATATAATAAAACAAACTGCTATTTTAATCATTACATTCTCCTTTTCTTCTTTAATATTTATATGAACAGGATATTGCTAGAGAAGTGAAATCAGAATTGGACATAACATCCTAAAAGTTTTGGAGAGAGCATGCTTGCCGTTCCACTTTTAACAAGGGTGTTAACCATATGAAAAACAGAGCCAAGGGATTTGCAAAGTCTGGCCAATGGTGTATCAAAATGTCTAAGCTGGCAGATTCATTATATACACAGTTGTTCTTGGGACTCATCTGTGTGGATTGAATTTTTTGTTTTCTTTTGTTTTGTTGGTCTGGACAAGCTATATCCATATCTAATACCCTGGGAACTTGCACAAGAGGTCCTGTTAAAGGAGCTATCATTTCTTGGAATTACATTTGATATTGTTCTAGGCAATATCAAATGTAATTGGAGTTGTTAAAATTTTTAAAAATGTATTGTCAAAGGCTTTCATGGCCGGAATCACTGGGTTGGTGTAGGTTTTTCAGTAGTGAGGTCTTAGGATGCTTGCCATAGATGCAGGTGAAACGTCAGGAGAGAATGCCTCTAGAACATGGCCATATAGCCCAAAAAACCTACGACAACCCATAAAAAAATCTATACATTTTATTTGCAGGTTTTTCCCCGCAAACAAACCTGGGAGTATCTTTGGTTTGTTCTGGTGTCCAAAATAATGTTTTCTTCTAATTTGATAAGAAATTAACCTGTGTAAAATAAGTGAAGGGTGTTGGAACTGTCTCACACTGAAATGTTGCAAAATGCAAAGTGTGAAAATTGTTTCTCATGACAATCTCAATTTGAAGTTACACTGAATATAAATGTCTCCAAGTGAGACAAACAGACACAGACATTTTAACTCTGAAGAATATTACCTTAAAAGTACAGATGAAAAAGTGAAATATAAGCCAAAATTACAGGTGCCTTCTTTTATATAAACATACTTGATTCTTCCTTACTGTGGATAGGATTACATACCTATCTTTTCCATGCCCCTGACAAAATAGGCCCCATTCTTGTACTATAGTAGTCCATTGTAAATGGGTTATGAATTAAAGCCAGATTCTAGTCTGAACTAAATTTTCGGAATATAGTTTATTACTTTGGATAGCTCCTTTAAGGTTTGAACTAAAACCCAGAGTGGAATTACCATCCCACTAACATGGAAACCAGCAGTATTATTGGCTACAAAGATGTGCTGGGTTTTGCAGCATGAGACTAATACATTTCTGCTCTTTCAAAGTTCACAACCTGAAAATTATCCTGAGATAAGGGAGCATGTGGTTCACATGTCTTACTGTGCCATCTGTATATATCCACAGATATATATTTTAGATTTCAAAACAGGATCAAGATCTGGCATCAAACAGGTAGCCATAATGTTATGGCTACTCATCATCTCCCTGTTCAACCCCTGAAACTCACCCTAAAAGCCATTCAACCATCTGTGCTACTGGCAAGTGGGATGCTGCAGGATGACATGACCAGCCTTTCCCCAGCAAGAGCAAGAGCAGGAACTGTCACAATTTGTCTAAGCATCACTTGTTGCTGGGAAGGAGCTGGTCACGCCATCATGAAGTGCTCTGCTCACCAGCAGCATAGATCTCCAGCACTCCAAGACACTAACTGGCCTTTAAGTTCGGTCTCAGGGTCGTTTGCCATGTGGCAATAATGTGCTGCAATCACAAATGAGAATACAAAGCAGATGACCTTGTAACTCATGACATTGTAACTGACTAACAGAATGCCAGCCAAAAAATTTATTGTAGCATTTTAGGCTGACAGAGAAAACATTTTTATCCCGAAGGCTATCTATAAATTCTGTTTCCAAAACTATTAATATTAATGCTTTATAATTAGAAAAACAAACTCTCAAAATAAAAAAATTGCCGCAGGGTAACATCCCATGAATACAGATTGCTTATAGTGTGCATTATTATAACAGAAAAAGCATACAGCTGTTATCTGAACTATTCAGCAAAAGATATCGTTTTAATAGCATTTAAGTATTATTGCTATGATAGCTTTCTTCACATCAATTATAAATGGACTACAGCAGTTTATAGAGCTAAATCACACTATTGTATTATGTAAGTATAATGTCATACTACAGAACCCATAGTGAGGGAAGAATTTGTAGTCTGAATCTTGGAGTCACCACAGCCCACACAAAAATTGTTTAGAAAGAAGTCCTCCAGTGGCACAATGGGTTAAACTATTATGCCGGTACCAGCAGGACTGCTGACCAACAGGTCAGTGGTTCAAATCCAAGGAGCTGACAGACGATGAATCACTAGTCCTCATTGGCAGGGAAGGCTAAAGACCTTGTAAAACTACACCTCCCATGATTCCATAGCATTGAGAAATAGCAATTAAAGTGCTGTCAAAGTGCATCAATTTTACAGTGTAGATGTACCCTTAGATGCAGTACTGTGGACAGAAAGAATATTAAAAAGTTCTGCACATTTTTACATTGGTAATTGAAAAGAGCCCCCTGTGCCGGCAGGACTGAAGACTGACAGGTCGGAGGTTTGCATCCGGGGAAAGCATGGATGAGCTCCCTTTGTCAGCTCCAGCTCCCCATCTGGGGACATGAGAGAAGCATCCCACAAGGATGGCAAAACATCAAACATCTGGGCATCCCCTGGGCAACATCCTTGCAGTCAGGCAATTCTCTCACACCAGAAGCGACTTGCAGTTTCTCAAGTTGCTCTTGATATGGAAAAAATTAAATCATTGCACTCTCAACCCTCTTCGGTTTTCCTATTGGAAAGAAGTCAGCTTGAAAGCATAATATAACACCAAAGTTATGCATCATTGTCAGCATGAAAGAGGAATGTAAAAAAAAAAAAAATCTCAATCTGTAACTGTCACAAACCATGTAGTGCACAGTACTATATAGGGCTGCAGCAAACAGATCATATCCATGAGTGTCTTCTGTCTCTGATAATGTTTTTATTGCCATTTTTAGCTTTGCAGATTCCTGTTACAGAAAAAATGGAGTGGTGCGCTGTAGGTGCAAAGAGAATTACGCAGGGCCAAACTGTGAAAGGTAAGCACATTTTCAGATGTAGCTTTTAAGATGGTAGGACTTTTTGGCATGTATCTTGCTTGTATAATATGCATGTAGTTTAACCAGTACTTTATTTTTACACAAACCTAACCATTTATGGAGAAAGAAAAGTTTGAGTGTATGCATGACTGTGTTCAGCCATATGTTTTCTACCTTATCCATATGGTGAGTTTGAAAACCCCAACACAATTTTCATTTCTGAAACTGAAAAAGTATAAACTAAAGGACTACGGATATAGTCCCACTTCCAGTCATCTCTGGTGTTCAAAGTTTCTACTTTCTGTTTTGTTGACATAGTAGGAAGGCCACCAGGCTAAGAGATCAGAAAAGGGTGGCTATTAATAATTTCTGGGTTTGTATTTTCCTCCAGGTGTGCCCCTGGTTACTATGGAAATCCCTTGCTCATTGGCAGTTCCTGCAGAAAATGTGACTGCAGCGGCAACTCAGATCCTAATCTAATCTTTGAGGACTGTGATGAAGTGACTGGCCAATGTCGCAACTGCATGCGCAACACGACAGGGTTCAATTGTGAACTATGTGCTCCTGGTTATTATGGGAGTGCTAGAATACCTAATGGTTGTGCAGGTAAATGAATGCTATTCAGTTTATTCGGTGTTTTACAACCAGAGATCTATATAGTGCTGCCCACAAAAGATGGCTTATACCTTTGCAGACAGGGCAATGAATTTGTTTTGGATGCAAGAAATATGAGTACAGTTTGGTATGGACAGAATGAGAGCGAGATAAAGAGATTTGTTCGTTCCAACTGCAATGCATCCCTTGAATGAACTGTTGAATGGCGGGTCTGCTGGTGGTACAATATGTTACACCCTTATGCTGGCAGAACTGCTATCCAACAGGTCAGCGGTTTGAATCCAGGGAGAACAGGTTCAGCTCCCTCTGTCAGCTCCAGCTTCCCATGTGGGGACATAAGAGAAGCCTCCCACAAGGATGGTAAAACATCAAACATCCGGGCATCCCCTGAGCAACGTCCTTGCAGACGGCCAATTCTCTCACACCAGAAGCAATTTGCAGTTTCTCAAGTCGCTACTGACATGAAAAAAGTTTCAATCAAGCTATTAATTCAATAGATCTACTCTAGTTGGGATTTAAAATTCGATTCAGGTTGTCATCATGAATATTCACACAATTTGGAATTTATTCCTCTGGAGGAAAAGGATTAACTTCCTTTGAAGAATTGGCTCTAGTGCCTCACCAACTGTAAATGCTAGGATTCCATAGGACATAGCCATGACAGTTAAAGTGGAATCATTTTGCTCTACTTCAGTAGTGTGAAAGAGTCCCAATAAAAACCTGCGGATAGCCTGGATGGATGAGATGAAAGCAGAGTCCAGCAAGCTATTTCTCAGGCCAAACTAGATTTTAATATTTATGTCTGAGTCATTGTGGCATGCATGTTTTGTTTTTTAAACAAAGTAACTAATGTGTAGGGAGGACATCTGGATCAAGACACAGGAAGAGAAATTTTCAATGTTTTTTTGCCACTACCATGAGCAACCAGAAACAAGAAGCAGTTGCTCAAAGGCATTTGGTGCAACCGTGTTGTTTCAGCCATCCACCTATGATCTTCAAGTCCTAGACTGAAACACCAAAGGAAGGTTCCAGAAAAAGAGAAAAATGACAATGGTTGTGCCAGCTGTAGGATTCTGGGAGACATAATCACCAAGTATTCGTTTCACTATTGCAGCTAAGGCAGATTAATAAAGTGAAAGATGGCAACGTACTTTCTCATCATGCAAACCACACCATGTATGTATTACAAGTATTTAAAAGAAACTGTACTTGGGAACTAAGCTAGTTTTAGAAGCTAAAATATTCAAATTCCATTTGAAATAAATGTAATTTCATGATATCTAATTTTATTTGTACAAGCAGTTACAAACATCCCAGTTACAAACAACTCATAGTTAAGTACAGGGGTGACACAACAGGAAGTGAGAAAAATCTATCCCTAGGAATAGAAATTCTTTCCTGAAAGAGTTATCGGGGGGGGGGGGGGAGGAGGTGTCTCCACTGAAGCTTTCTCACCAATCCTTGTTTCCACAGCAAGCCAAATTTTTCAAAATCCAATTATCACAGGGACAAAAACTGAGGTGAAATCTTCTGAACAAGGGCACAAACAGCAAAACAAACACCACTTAATGCACTTGACATTAAGTCTAGTCGTGTCCACCTCTGGAGGGTGGTGCTCATCTACATTTCTAAGCCTAAGAGCCAAGGTCATGTGGCTGGCATGACTGCATGGAACACTGTTACCTTTCCACCGAAGCAGTAACTATTGATCTACTCACATTTGCATGTTTTCAAACTGATAGATTGGCAGAAGCTGGAGCTAATGACAGGGAGCTCATCTCGTTCCCCATCTTCAAACCACCAACCTTTTGGTCAGCAAGTTCATCAGCTCAGTGGTTTAATCTGCTGTGCAACCAGGGTCTCCTTGTGTGTGTGTGTGTTTGTGTGTGTGTGCGTAAAATCTAATTCAGCTTAAGAAAAAAACTTGGGGACTTCCTGTATATACTGATGTCTCATCATCTGAGTGAGTTCTGTTTCACCCCAAAATGTCATTCTGTTACTCTGCTAAGATCATTGGCTCTTACTTAATGCAAATTCTACTTGCACTAAGTAGAATTTGGTTTAGTGCAAGCTTTCCAATCAACCTTAATTTTGCACATAAATCAAACAAGCTGGTGTCTCTCAGGTAATGAGACAATGCATTTGCTCTGGATTTCAGTCTGTGCTTTAAAGAAGCTATCCAATGTTCTGAACCTGTTTTGCAGAGAGAGAGTGGCATCTTGAATAGCATCTTTAAAGTTCAGACTAATAAGAACTACAATAGAATCACCATTAAATTTACAATGAAAGCCACCAGCTGCCAGTGACTTGACTCTGCCCTTGGTTTCCCTGCCTTCTATGAAGGAAAATATTAAATGTACATAATTTCACGTACCAATTGTAATAAACCATCCATTATGTTGTCTTTGAGGCCTAATGGATTGTTATCACTCTCTCTTCTTTTCCTAGCATGCAACTGTGGAGGAGGACCTTGTGACCGTCGAACAGGGGAATGCCTAGCAGAACCTCCAATGCCTCCTCCAGGGACGGATTGTCCTGTTATTAGTAAGTACAGCATTTACTTGACATCTTAGCTGCATTGAATCCCCCCACCATGCCTTTGCATTGTGGATATAGATAAGAACTTGTAGCCTGATTCTGTGCTTGGTTCTGTCCATTATGAACCCGAAAACCACAATTAAAACCCTCCCAATGATTGAAAAATAAACATAACAGAGTCACTTATAAAGATACAGTAGAACTGTTAGTCCAGATATTTGGGAGGAGTGTATAACATAATGAAATGGCAGGGAATTACTAGGTAAGTTGGTTAAGATCTATTCCTGGCTCTATCCACAGGAGGCTCACACATTACCCACTCTGTAATAATGTGGCTGCTTATTTGTGGGCTAGATTTTACAGGGTAAACATACATTAATGTTCTAGGATAATCCTGAGAAACCAAATGCAGTCTTTTGTGACTGTGTAGCAGGATAACTGGCAAGAATCCAACAGACCTTTTCAACACAACTGTGGTTTATTGCTACATAGCATTTATCAAATGGGATTGAACTCCACCTATGAGCTGCCGCAGTAAGAAAATGACAGGAGCTCAGAAGGTTAGAAAGCACTGACTTTGAACCGCTGTGCTGTCTAGAATGTAATGATCCCACACATTTTATATCTGGCATCCTGTCAATGGCATACACAGCTATATGTTAACCTTGGGGCTCTGTATGACTTCTTTCCGGCAATGCAGGACAGTAATATTCTTTTCCTTCCTCCACACCAACCAAAGAACCACGCCACCACACACACATTAAGAGTCGAATTCCCACAACCACCCTATGGTCATTTCATGCATGGTGAGAATGAGAGGGGAGTTAGATACGCATCCAGATGCATCTCCATCACCAAACACAAAATAATTACATCATCCTCTGAGACTCTTGGAAGCCTTCAGAGGATCTCAGGAGAAGATGTAAACATTTCACAGCTGGCTACTGGAACATAGCCAGATGTTTGTCTAATCCTCCCTCCACATGCAGGTCTACTATGCTGTGCAGAGCTATGCGGGATGTTGCCCCAGTAACTTAATGCTTAATTTTAAGGACAGGATGATGCACACTAACTTCGTAACAAAAGTCCCTGTGCATTGCAGCCATACTCTCTAAGTCCCCAACTTCTGTATGTTCAGTAGGGAGCTGACAAATCTAGTACAGTTTTGGTTTTTCAAAACAAAGAAAGAAGTGAAGGAGGAAAAAAAGATATCTCAAGAAAAATTAAGTCCCCTTCTGCTCATTGTTGTTTCTTTTGCTTAATTGCCAGGCTGTGACAAATGCATTTGGGACTTGACAGACGATATTGGCTTGGCAGCTCAGTCCATCGATGAAAGCAAAGAAACTCTCCTTAGCATCTCCACTGGGGTTGCTGCTCACAGACATTTGCATGACCTCAATTCCACCACTTTCATCCTCAAGGTATCAGTTAATTCTTGTAGCCATGTGTCTATGTTTTTGTCAGTGCTATCGGTAGAAAGGGTCTTTATTCGGGCTTAATTTAATTAATTTACACATTTATTTTATTATATTTTATTTGTGTTGTGCTTTAAGTTTGCCTATCAACATAGGCAATCCTATGAATTTCATAGGATTTTCTTTGGCAAGGAGTACTCTGAGGTGGTTTTGCCACTTTCTTCCTCTAAAATATTCCCTAAATACAGGCATAGGCAAACCCAGGCCAGTGTGCCAGATGCGACCCTTTGGGTTCTTGCCACTGGCCCCAGCCATGTGTCACAGTCCTGGCCCTGACCCCCACCCTCCCAGTCACACACGGTTGTGCAGTGCTCTCTTGACAGGTCTGCACAGCCACATGGCAAGCCCTCCTCTTTGCAGAAGGACATGGTGGCCCTCTCTCTCAAGTCTCACATAGCCGCGTGTCAAACTTCCTCTTTGTGGGAGGACAAGGTGGGCTGCTGTGGAGAGCCCTGTGCATCTGCATGTGAAATCCTCTCTCTCCCCTGCAGATAGGATATGGTGCCTTTACAATATTTAGGCCTCTTTTTTCCCAATACTAGGACTCAAGGTAGCTCATAGAATGACTTTAAAAAACAGATACTCATCTAGGACTTTTCACCTCCAGATCTCTTGCCTGGAGATGTCAATGGTCCAAATATGAACTTAGACAGGATGGAGGTAGTCTTGGTCATGTAGTTATTCAAGCTATGTTGTATCATTCCTCTTAAAAACATAGGGTTGTAGATGGAAGGTACTTTTAGATCAAATTTTAGCCATGAATGGTCAAGTCTATTATAGCCAAAAGTGTCTTTGCACAACAGACAACCATGGTAATGGCTGGAGAATGCAGATGCAAACAGGGTGATGACTATCTTAGTTATAACATGCTTGGATTGCCCTGTTTATATTTGTAGAGTTAATTTTTGCCCCATTTAAAAAAATAAACTCCAAATGGGGCCTGTTGGGGAGCATTTGAGGGCCTGAAAGAGAATTAGGACCATTCTGTTGGCTGCCAAGCTATAGAACCCATTGCTTACAACACGTAAAGGTTCCTTGTGTTTGTGGATTATAGTTAGGAATTTTTAGCATCATTCTCATTGCAATCATCATCATTATTATCATTATCATAATTTCATGGTATATAATAAATTAGGATTTGTGTGACCTTCCAAATGTTGTTAATTGAAACTCTTGATGACCACCACCAATTATTATTCTGACTAGTTTAATGGGAGCTACAGTTAAACACTATTTGGAAGGCCACACAATTACTACTCATGAGTTTGAAAGGGGCAGTTTTTGGATTACAGCTCTCGGATTCCCATTGGCAACATGGTCTACTGAGTTCTGACATCTATAAAGCTGGTTGGGGAATTCTAGGAATTCTAGTCAGGGGTCTTCCTATTATTAATGGCATTTACTATGCTCACTGGATAATTGCGGAGTCCGCAGTGGCACAGTGGGTTAAACCCTTGTGCCGTCAGGTCAACGGTTCGAATGCGGGGAGAGCAGGTTGAGCTCCCTCTGTCAGCTCCAGCTCCCCATGTGGGGACATGAGGGAAGCCTCCCACAAGGATGGTAAAACATCAAACATCTGGTCTTTCCCTGGGCAACATCCAGGCGGCCAATTCTCTCACACCAAAAGAGACTTGCTCCTGACACACACAAAAAAACTCCTGGATAATTGCCAGGAATATGTCCATCACAACAGAACAACAGTTATTCCTCATCACCTTTATGACCAGGAGAAAAGTAGTTAGGAATCAAGTATAAACAAGGCAGAGTTTAATCTTAACCCCTTTTTTTAAAAAAAAACTCTGCATGGGAAAAGCTGTTACATCAGCTTTATTTTTGTATTCTTTCTGTCTTTTTCTTGCCATCCACCCAACTGAGAGTGGGTTGGAGCTTCACATGTTTATTTTGAGCAAAAGGTTTCTACCAATTCCATGCACCACACTTTGTACTAGCATAGTTTGAAGAGGTATGCTGAGAGGTATGTGTGGTATGGAAAGGGAAAAACAAGACTAGGCCAGGAATGTGAAACCTCCTTTAGACAATGGGATAGATTCCCAGGGAAGCCATGCAATCCTCTACTCAATAAATTTTAATAAAGCACTAAATAAGCATCTGTCAGTAATGATTTAGGATTTAGATGCCTGACTGCAAAAAGTTAGCCTGCTGCCCCCATGAGGTTCTTTTGATTGTAAGACATAAACTTAAGATCATCATTACAATGTTTGTTGAAAAATGTATAAAGAAAAACACTGAACAGAGATATAAAAACATGTCAAGGTACACACACTAACATTTTCAAAATTATTTTTATATGTAGGTAAAACTATCTGAAAAGGATAATGCTTCTGGACTGATGAAGAGCCAGATTGATCATGCAGCCAACGAGATGACTGATCTTCTCAAAGAAATCAATGCACTTGATGAAAAGGTTTGCCTGCTGTTTGAAATTTCCCCCCATTCCTTTCATTTCCCTGTTTCAAAAGAACCTGGTATAAAACTTGGTGATTTGGTGGAAGCAACTTTTCATGGAATGAGAAGATGGATTAATGCTACGAGAAGAGGCCTGAGTGCCAAGTTTTTATATACCTATTTCACTTGCCTGCAACTACAGGTGTGCCAAGGAAAGGCTCTTTCCATTAGAAAAGTTCAATTTGTGGAATTCCCTCCCCACAGAGATTGACTAATTTTATTTGATAAACTTTTTTAGGGAGCACAGATGTTGTTGTTTTGAAAGACTAACTCAGCTACCTTGCTGGACATCTCCCAAGAGAGATTTACCTAGTGCAGTGGTGCCCAGGTGTTTTGGCCTACAACTCCCAGAAATCCCAGCCCATTTACCAGCTGTTAGGATTTCTGGGAGTTGAAGGCCAAAACATCTGGGGACCCACAGGTTGCGAACCACTGGCATAGTGCTGTGGTGGTTGTGTCACCTGATTTTGGGGATGAATCTACACAGCCATCTCTGATTTTTGGAGTCCTGGAGTCCAAAGATGTCAGAGGGAGCCCACCCCCTCTTCCTAGCCCCCCATTAGGACCCTAAAATTTATGAGATTTCCCTCTTCACATCTCCCATCTCCTGAGGCACCATTTCCTCAACTCACGAGGGCTCTCCAGAGAAGCTCCATGGCTGCCAGCCTCTTTTGGGGTGAAATCGGGGGCTTTGGGGTGACTTCATGCCATTCTGATTTGATTCATGATGCCATGTATCTACCCTCCCCCCCCCCCCCCAAGGAAAAGCCCAGGGTTTAGGTTGGAGGTGGAACTAGAACCCGTGCAGAAGCAGGTTATTTTAACCCATTTCTGTACAGCTTTTAGCTCTATGTGAAAGCATCCTGAGAGTGGAATTTTATAATACTCACAGATATAATTGCCAATTACTGCTACATGTGTACTTTGGGGGGGGGGGCGGATTGTTGCCAATGGCGGTATTCTATCCACAAAGGTTGTCTTCAGGATGGGTGCCGCCTGTGGCCATTTAGTGGTCAAGGAAGATGTACAACAGCAGGCAGTCTTCCTGCAGGTGTAAGAGTGAGAAACAGAAAGATATTTCTGGCAGGAAGATGATTTCATACTCCAGACCAAACAAGTTCTGATTCCTAGAGAACTTGATGGTCCTCTAGAAGGCCAGGGAGGCTCCCTAATGGCGCAGTGGGTTAAACTGCTGAGCTGCTGAACTTGCTGACTGAAAAGCTGGCAGTTCAAATCTGGGGAGCAGGATAAGCTCCCACTGTTAGCCTCAGCTTCTGGCAACCTAACAGTTCAAAAACATGCAAATGTGAGTAGATCAATAGGTACCGCTTTTGCGGGAAGGTAACGGCATTCCATGTAGTCATGCTGGCCACATGTCCTTTGAAGTGTCTATGGAAAATGCCAGCTCTTTGGTTTAGAAATGGAGATGAGCACCACCCCCCAGAGTCGGACACGATTTGACTTAATGTCAGGGGAAACTGTTTCCTTTACCTATTAGAAGTCCAGGAGGTTGAAGCTGAAACACAGCCTGCAGTTTGGCCATCCACCATCATTGTCCTGTGATCCTCAAGCCACTAAATTATTGTGGGGGTGGTTAGCTTGAAAACAGTGAATTGGTGTAGAAAATAATAGAAAGGGGAAAGTTCCTGGGAAACCACAACCCATCAGATTAGACTTTGCATAGCCCTGGGTGATTTAGAATGTTCCCAGATTAACCATTTCACATATTCTATTTTCATGGAGCATCCACATGACATTGAGTTTTCCCCATTATCTTTTTGTAACCTCCATTTCACTTAAAACCCAAATGGTTTTTTGTTGGTTTTTTTTTTTTTTTACATTATCCTAGTTCATAATTCTTCACTTCTCCTATGACATCCATTCATTACGCTGGCATGGTGAAATAGCTTACCTACATGCCTATGCACACACACACACACACATATACATAAAACAAATCTGTGAGGGCACCTAGTCCCATGGTAAAAAATAACTTCTGCGTCTGTCACTCATTTGGTGCCATGTTTTTTCTAATACGATAGCATGTCAATGTCAAATTCTAAACTGATTATAGTAATCAAAGTGAAAGCAAATCAGCCTTTCTTTGAAGACATTTCAAGCTGTAGTGATTGTACGTGGAAACTTTCATAACATTTTCATTAGCATGATTAGACATACTTCACAGTCTCCTCCAACCTTACAACCACTTCTCTAACCACTTACAAGTCATTTCTCAATAGCAACTGCATGAATCCACTCTTTAGCATTCAGGTCATATAGTGACCCTATTATTATCTTGCACAGTCTGTAGCAAAAGATTAAATGAAGACTGCAATTTTTCTGATAGCCATGATATAATCAGGCATGCTTTATATATCTCTCAGTTCTGTGTGATGTAATATTTGTAACGTAAAACCTATAGTACCACTATACTTGTGGATAACATCAGATGCCATATGGTATGGGTCTTTCCAATGCAAGCACTGATCCATCTTTGGAAGGAGCAACTTTGTACTCAGGACCCATATCCTAGGCCCTTTCACACTTTTACTGGAGGTGTCCAAAAGATGCCACCAGTAAAGGATTAATTCGAGACAAAGCAGGAAAACCCGAATTACTTTGATACTCCAATAGACCCAGGCCTTCCTGAATGCCCGGGTTTAATGGAGTATAGGGTCCTGTGGGAACACGCCCACGGACAGTCCCAGGACTACTCAGGGGCTTGTCTGCATACCCATCTCCCACATTTTGGGCTCCTGGAGTCCAAAGATGCAAGATGGTGCTGGCCCCCTCCCCAAACCCCTCCCCAAACCCTTTTAAATAAAAAGAAATCATACCAATGATGCAGAAGAAGCTGGGGGGGGGGGGGCAGGCAGGATTGATCCAGCCCATCTCCTTGTTCATCATTGATATATTTCATCAGGCTGGAGAGAGGTCTAATGGCTTCCGGTAAGTTTTCCCCCAGTAGTGCAGTGGGTTAAATACTGAGCTGCTGAACTTGCTGATCAAAAGATTGCAGGTTCGAATCCGAAGAGTGACATGAGCTCCTGCTGTTAGCTTCAGCTTCTGCTAACCTAGCAGTTCAAAAACATGCAAATATGAGTAGAACAATATGTACCACTCTGACAGGAAGGTAACGGCACTCCATGCAGTCATATGACCTTGGAGGTGCCTATGGACAATGCTGGTTCTTCGGCTTAGAAATGGAGATGAGCACCAATCCCCAGAGTTGGACACGACTGGACTTAATGTCAGGGGAAAACCTTTACCTTTAAGTTTTCTTTTTATTTTAAAGGGGGTTTTTTTTGGGGGGGGGTGGCCATGGCAGAATGGAAGTTACTATGTTGTCATGGGGACAACCCATAGAAAAGCCCATTTTCCCCCCTGGGGTGTATGAACTTTAACATGCTTTGGAGAGGGTTTACTTAAGTGTCCATGTGATTAGTCTGAAGATTTTTATATTGCTTATCTTTCCCATCATTGGCTATAGCTGGTAAACAACATGGAAATATGTGATGTTTGGAGATATTCCTTTATGTAATTGTGACAAATAATATAACGGGTATAAAGAAGAGTTTCCAATTTGCTTCATCTGCAAATACCAATCACATACTGAGAGGCAACTCTTGCCTCAGCGTTGTCAAATATTGTTTCTGCTCCAAAGACCATCATGTGCTTATCAGCCAGAAGCAAGATTTTGTTTACACTAGTTAGAACCTATGCATCCCTGTAGATATAAAAGTCAGAAGGGAAAAATAATATATTCAAATGGTTTATTCACAGAGAAATCAAGAATCAAAGAAAAGCCTACTGGTACAGAAGGAAACCATGGAGATCACAGATCGTGCTAGTATTCTTGTGCAGGCACTTGAAAATATGATAGATAATGTCCAGGGTAAGTGGGGGTGGGTTGGTGTGTGTGTGCATGAGTGTGCATATGTATCCATCCTAATAATCTGTATCAAGGGACCAATGAAGCTGCTATGAAGAAAAATAATCATAACCATATCCTAAACAGAGCTTTGGGGAGTTACAGTTCCCAGTATTCCCCAATTAGCACAGCAAATGGCCATACTAGCCGAAGGGTGTGGGGAGATGAGGTCCAAAGATTACCTTAAATGCTCATGTATACGTTTTGGGGACCAAATTATGGATATGACTCATGGATAAGTTGGGTATTATTCCACAGAGGGGGGAAACATCCGTGCTGCCACATTAAGTGAGCTGTAATGGCCACTACTGCCATTTTTTTTCATCCAGGCATTCACTATTCCACTCAGAAAAGGAGATGGTGCTTTATCCATGGATAAAAACCTTCACTCTTATCTGAAAATGAACCATCACCTTATCTGAGTAGACTGGTGAGAGCTTCATCTGTCCTGGGAGAACCTAAGAAAAAGAACCCTTCTACCATCTCAGCCACCAACACTGCTGTAATTTTCCTGCCCAAGCATTCAAAAAGCCTAGAAGTGGTACTGTGGTGGAGATAGTAGAAGGGTTAAAGCTTCTTTTAAGTTCTTCCAGGACAGACTAAGGACCTCTTCACACTGGATTTTGGGCCCTTTTTCTACCAATCATCATCAGATGACGCTGGTATAGCACCACCCACATTCCTCCCACAGTGGAAGGGAAGCATCACAAGACGCTTCCTCTGCCACCTTGAGGAGGAAAGTGTTTTGTTGCCCTTTCCTCCATATGATGGAGAGAAGGGCAACACAGTAATGCACGTTGCCACTCTTTCACCCATATGATGGGGACAGGACACCAACAAGCCTTGTCCAATCCCCACCATATGATGGGAAAGGAGGGAGGGCACGCAGGGCGCCACAAGGCATCCCACACACTGGCCCTTTTGCCAGTAACGGATGAAGAGGTCCTAAGCTCTCCTCTTTTGCCACTCTACTCAAGAGAATTGGGTGGTTCCTTGTTCAGATAAGAGTTAAGATACAATACTTACATTGGCCCAAGGGTAGGTCAACCCAGGTTTTTGGGATTGATTTTTTGACTGAAATTTCTACATAGAATAGATGATTACATAGAATAGCTTTCAAAACTATCTACACTTAGCATATAAAATTGGAAGGGTCCTAACTAAAGCCCAAGTTTCCTACAAATACACAAACAATCATTCCCACTTGAATGAATGGAGAGCTCTATTATTAAATTGCTAGAGCATTTAGTGAATTTTTTTCAGATTACCACTTCCAGTTTATAATATTCTGAGACCAAAAAACCTGTTTCCTGACACTAACCAACAAACTATTAACAGAAAACTCATCAAATTGTATTTTGAGCACTTATTCTAACAGATTGTGCTCGACTGAGTAAGAGGTTCAGTTTTCTACTTTCCCAGTTTGTCATTGTAATATCAAGCCATGTCAGTGGCCATATATCCCTGGCAAAAGTAAGTAAGCTTGGCCTTTTCCTCTCTCCTTTGTTTTTTCTCCGTCTATTTTGGAATAGTGGTGATCACCCCTGGGGTATTTCTATGCTGAGAGAAGGCAACTAGCCATACAGACTACACATATTGATCTCATAATAGCTCCTGCCAGCTGTGTGGATCAGAAAGGGATAAAGCTTCCTGTTTGTGTTGGAACAATGCATCAGCATCCTTTACAAGAGCAATTGGAACATGACTACAGTGAGGTATTGCAGGAAAGCTTCCTCTGTTGAAGCCAAACAGCTGTGCACAAGAATTATGGGATGCATTACTTTTAAAAAGCAGAGGAAAATGTTTAAATCCTGTTCGACAACTTTAGCAGACCTAGACTCTAGAAATCATTATGTTCCTCAAAATGCACATTTGATGGCCCCATTGCATTTTGTTGTTATTGTGTGCCTTCAAATAATTTCCCTCCCCCTAAAATGAACATATTTGTGGGGTTTTCTTAGCAAGATTTGTTTGAGGGGAGTTTGTCTTTGCCTTCCACTTAGAAAGAGAGAATGTGATATCCCCAAGGCCATCCAGTCAGTTTCCATGGCTGTACAGGGAATCAAATCCTGGTCTTCCGAATCCTTATCCAACACTATACCATGCTGCCTCTCCCCATAGAATCATCTCATGAGAAAAAAAAGTAGCTAAAGTTAAGCCGCTCTAAACCTAGTCAACAGATTGATGAAAGAACACCCAAACATTTCATTCAAACTACACTGCATGCTGCTTCACGCAGTAGGCTCCTGATAAGAGACATATGAGTAATATAAGTAAGGCTGTGCTGAAAGTTTGTATATCTGAACAGACAATATGATATTAGAGTTTCAATATAATGTTTAACTGATAAAATACTACCTCTTCAAATACTTTGAATACTGAATATTTTCAGCCTATCTATTTTCTGACATTCCATATCTCTGATGCTATTTTAAAAACCAACCCCCTTATCCTTCATCTTTACTATGTGATTCAAGCTATTACATATAACTATGTATAGCCAGGGCTGCAGTGACGCAGTGGGTTAAACCGCTGAGCTGCAGAACTTGCTGACCAAAAGGTTGGTGGTTCAAATCCGGGGAGCGGCATGAGCTCCTTTAGTTAGCCCCAGCTTCTGCCAACCTAGCAGTTCGAAAATATGCACATTTCAGTTGATCAACAGGTACCCCTTCGGTGGGATGGTAACGGCGTTCCATGCAGTCATCTGATCTTGTTTAATTGCTCTGTTTCCATGCTATTTCCTATGCTACTATACTCTCTATCCACCTTATTGAACCACCCTATCCTTTAAACAGTTCATATAGTACCCTCCTCCCCCCCTCCAAAATCAGTCTGCTGTTGCTTTTGATGTTTGTTTATTATTGTTTATGCTGTTTTATGCTATTTTATTTGTTATTGTTTTGTTTTTAATTGTATGTTGCCTTGGGCTTGGCCCCATGTAAGCTACCCTGAGTCCCTTCAGGGAGATGGAGGCGGGGTAGAAAAATAAAGATCTTCTTCTTCTTCTTCATGCCAGCCACATCACCTTGGAGGTGTCTATGGATAACCTTGGCTCTTCGGCTTAGAAATGGAGATGAGCACCACCCCCCAGAGTCAGGCTTGACTAGGATTAATGTCAAGGGGAAACCTTTACCTTTAACATGTTCCACCATTACACTGCCTTGTAGCCAATCAGATTTGGTGAAATCCAATTCAAACATGAAAGTAGCAATTCAATTCACATTCAGAATAGACCATCATTTTTGTCCTGTAACAAAAAAACAAAACAAAAACACTAAAAGGGCATACAGTTGTCACAGCAAGCAAAAAAAACCCCTACTTTTTTCAGCTGACTTCTTGTTTTCCAAACACATATTTTCAGCATACTGACAGAAAGACTGAAAGTGTTTCCCATTGGACTTTGTAATTTCAGAGGGAGAAGAAGAAAGCAACCACAATCCATAGCAAACCATATATTCCTCAGTGCATCATTTAATTGTGGTACAATTGTTGTTACCTACTAGGAGAATAAGTCTCATTGAAATATGTAGTGTTTCCAGGGTGCCATAGTTGCGCCCGTTGACTGCAAAAGTTTCTTTCTTTCCTGGAAACGTGCTATACAACTAGCAGCCAAATACTCAAGGGACTGGCATAAAAACAATTTTTCCAGGCTCTGAAAAGAATTCCTATAGAAGTTTGGGATGTCAGCAGAATGTGCTATTAAAATTATGCAGAAACAATCAATCAGCCATGATTCAACATAGCATATGTAGTACTTTGCTCTGTCACCTTGATTCATTGTTGCTCCATGGGCCTGTGGTTTGTTTGTCCACAGAAATCAACAGCAAGGTGGAATACTATGGGGTTGAGCATGATCTGAGGCCTGAAGATATCACCCAGAAGCTCAAGGTAGCAGAAGAGATGATGAAGGACATCAGAGCCCGCAAGCCATTCACCATTCAAATGCAACTTGCAGGCGAAGAATCTGAAGCAGCACAGGATTGTGAGTGCTCTTTTTGTCACAAAGACACAGTCTAGCATAAAAATGCATAGAGAGTTTCATGTTGAAAAACACATACCCACAGACCTTTATGCTTGCCAACTATATTAAATATGTGGAAGCTAGATAAATATTCCCACGGCTGACATAAAACCAAAATTCTTCTTTTTTAAATTTTTCAGTTATCTATTTATGGATTGGATTGCTGTAAGTTTTCTGGGCTGTATGGCCATGTTCCAGAAGCATTCTCTCCTGACGTTTCACCCACATCTATGACAGACATCTTCAGAGGTTGAGGGGTCTGTTGGAAACTAAATAAGTTACTTAGTTTCCAACATACCCCTCAACCTCTGAGGATGCCTGCCATAGATGTGGGCAAAATGTCAGGAGAGAATGCTTTTGGAACATGGCCTTACAGCTCGGAAAACTCACAGCAACCCATTGATTCTAGCCATGAAAGCCTTCGACAACATATTTATGGATTATTTATTCTTTATATTACACTGACTTTCTCTCAACAAGACACCCAAGGAAGCTTACAACATGACCTTTTTTGGAACTTCCATCCACAAGATTATTTCAACTATAAAATGTTTAACTCCGGCCACCAAAAATCAATCCTTGGTTGCTTATAGAAGCACAGAAACCTATTACTTGTGGTGAGGGTGTATGATTGCCACTTCAAAAGACAAAATAATCAAATCAACATTTAAGGAATTATTTCCATAAGAAGAAAATTGTGATTTTAAAAACCTGGTTGAAATTAAGTTTTCTTAGATTTTATGTCCTTAGTTATCATTTATGATAAGTAAGAGAGTCTAGTCTGGTAAAATAAGATTAGTTGCTTTCCTTTCAGATGAGATCCACCTAATATCCATCCTAACTAACCCTTCAGAAACACATATTATAGAGCAATTCCCCTCCCTCCGCTGCTGCCCCTGACCCCCAGATTCTCCTGTTGCCTCAAGCATTAATGGTTTTTCTGTCTGGGCAGAATCTCTTTTGACCAAACTTCCTTTTGAAATTTTCCATAATTGGATTATCTTCTTTGCATAAAAAAATCACAACCTATCAGAGCCTTCTGCAGACT